>NC_074727.1:3266666-3933333 GCF_947242115.1 Biomphalaria glabrata | reverse complement strand
AAACCTACTTGCGCTAGTTTCCTTTTAAAGGGTGATTTCCCTTTGAGCTTATCTGACCATTGGAAAACTATTTAGATATAAATTCTTGCTATGGTTAAAAGGAATATATTATTGTTGTTTGCGTGATGTGTTTGAGTACAATTGATGTAAGTAGGTCTACATTTTTTTTTCTTTCATGCATAGTGTAAAAAGTATACACTAAATTGTCGACGCCTTGTTAGTATTTGTTAGTGACTAAGTCATTAGTGGTGAGGGTGTTATCTTATCTTATCTTATCTTATATAATACAGACGTTAATTCAAAAAAGGAGATGACTACGTCCTACGCGTCATGCATCTAGTCAATGACTTAAATTCTGCCAAGTCACTGGTTTTCCTGGCTGGCTCAGGCAACCCGTTCCATGCTCTAATAGCACTAGGGAAGAGGGAGCTTTTGTACACATTTGTTCTAGTATATGGAACGAGGAATGTGCCTTTATCTTTGTGTCTTTCAGAGTATTTTACTAGATTTTGTTTTTGTATTTCAAGAATATGATTAACTGTTTTGCGTAAAATTGCTAATTAACTCTTGAATCTTCTCTCCTGGAGGCTTTCTAAATTTAGTGATTTTACTACAGTTGTTACTCAAATGTGAATATTCGTTGGTTATGAATCTCACTGCTCTATTTTGTGTCTGTTCCAGTTTCTTAATGTTTTCTTGAGTTGAGGGGTCCCAAAGTGTCCCAAACGGAGGATGCATATTCTATAATGGGCCTAACCAAGGTTAAATAACATTTTAGTTTTCTGTACTTATTTGATATATAGACATTTCTAGAAATGTTCTACTGACCATGTTGGAATGTAAATATTGTTTTGTATCTTTTTGAAAGGATTAAATTTTCAACGGCAGTATAGATCTATATCACGAGTCTTTCTTTTTTTTTTATGTATACGCTTACCTTTTTCGTAGTCCGCAACCCCTCTGGGGCACCCTTGATGGCATTAGCACAACTTTAAGCCATCTGTGACATGATGAGAAGAGTTAGCCTAATCTTGCTGTCATTCACCCATCTTTGTGTGTGTGCGTGTGTGTGTGTGCGTGTGTGCGTGTGTGTGTGTGACTGCTTAAAAGACGTGCAATGTTTTTGATATTTTTAATTTTATGTTTTATTGTCAATAGTCTTATTGTCGTGCATCTCTTCATCAATTTGTCTCCCTTGAAATATTTTCTTTTTTATTCTGTTCAAAGTCTTTTCTATTCTATAGTGTGCTTCACAGTCAGACTTCACTCTACCTGTGTAGATATAGTGTGTGGTGTAGTTTTTGGTGTGCTGTGGTTGTGTGTATTACTACTAATCTCTTCCGTTGCTTAAGGGCAATGTAAGTTAAATGAGGAGTTTTTTTATTAACAAATCCTATCAGAGTATAACTGCATCCATTCATTGGTCTCCACGCAAGGCTCTGACTAAATTCTCACTCTGTGATTGAAGAGATGAATGAATACTTTCCATTGTTTGAAACTATTTGACAGCAATATTTTCTTATAAAAACAGACAGTGTGATATCTACACGATGGCCGAGGTTTAAATATTGTGGGAGGATGTGCTGTTAACCGTTAAGCAGGAGGATCACAGGAAAATCTGTTAGGAAACTTTAAGCTTTAGACTTGTGAGTTTTAGACTTTTGTTAACCTCTAGACTTTTGTTAAGTTTAAGAAATTGTTAAGCTTAAGAATTTGTTAAGATTTAGACTTTGTTGAGTTTTTAGACTATATAAAAGCCATAATTTATTTATTTATTTAGTTGTTTTTTTTTTCATTCCATCAATCCAGGTCAAAGATCAAATGAAATTCTTCCCTCAAGAGACATCGATACCCTGCTGAAAGGGTCACAGAGCTCGATACTTTAACATTTCATCGATATTTACTAGAAGAGAGTCGGTCCAATTCCATGACAAGACAGAAGTCGATACACTCTGTTTGATGTAGAGCTTAAACTTTCTACGATTGTATATAAGAACCACTATTTTGTAAATATGGATTTAAGTAAGAACTGAAAGTTATTCAACCGGTTACCAACAGGCTGAATAAAGTATTGTAATAATAGGCAATACACCGAAAATACTAAAAAAATAACTGAACATGCCAATAGCGAGAGAACAATGTTTGTTGTTCCAGATGTTTTCGTTGCTTCCAGAGCGAGATGAATGGATCTAAGGATTGTCCAGAAGGAGTGTCACAAGTGGATATCACCGATAGTCACAATGTGACCATTGTACTGACCGTGACATGCAGTGTTCTGGCCGCTTACATAGGTATCGCTAACCTAACCGTCATTCTTGCCCTGTGCCGTCGTAGAGCGCAGTCGCCGAGGAATGGGCTTCGCGCTTCCGGCGGAAGTAACAGCCCGCCATGTCATATTCTTATCGTCTCCATGTCCGTGTCGGATGCTATTATTGGATTTTTCAGCCTGCCTCTTGGGGCATACGTCATAGGCAACAACGGAATCTGGGCACTGGGCAAGGAGCTCTG
The DNA here is from genome assembly GCF_947242115.1 of Biomphalaria glabrata. Taxonomy (NCBI): domain Eukaryota; kingdom Metazoa; phylum Mollusca; class Gastropoda; family Planorbidae; genus Biomphalaria; species Biomphalaria glabrata. The sequence goes on along the minus strand of NC_074727.1, from coordinate 3,930,825 downwards.
CTCCGCCTGGATTTGGCTGGACAAGGTTTTATGCACAGTCTCCATCTACCACGTGGCTTTGATGGCTCTGGACCGATACATCGCCGTCTGCCGACCTCTTTTGTACCGCCTGATGTCTAAGAAAACTACGCTGACTCTCGTTTTCCTGTCCTGGCTACTCCCGTCTATAACCAGCACTATCATGATGTCAGGGGGGTGGCATCATAGCGACATCGACTGGCTGCTCAACTGCGCGGAACTGGTCGGAATCTGCACACCAATTTACAACCGGACTTACCTGATTGTTATTTCAATCTTAGACTTTTTTCTACCATTCCTCGTTATTTTTGTGTTCTACTTTCTAGTGACAGTAGAAATTTGTCGACTAGACAAAAAGCTAATCTCCCCGGGCTTAAAGATTAAGTTACCCAAGATGAAGCCGAATTCACTTGTAAAATGTATCCAGAGATTATGTAGCTGGAAACACAGAGCGCAACCTGGAGAAGACTTAGAGCTAAATAGAGGGTCATCAAGCGAAGACAATAAAGATGAAGAGAAACCTATTGAGGCTGAAGGCTCAGCCTTAGAACTTATCCTACAGCCTATTTATTTCAGGAATGCCAAGGATTCAATAAAAGAAACGGAACTAACTTTAAAATCTTTCGACGTAGAAAGCAACACAGACTCAGATGAGAAGAGTACACAAGGACTTGTCCTCTCCTGTGGAGATCATAACCCTCAAGAGAATGAAATAGATAGCATTTTTTACGATTCTAATGTCCAGGACTTAAAGTGCGATCGGGAGAAAATATTCAAAACCAAAGACACCAAATCTATAACTGAAAAAAAATTCAACCCCAAAACCAGAAAAAGCTTTAAACAAACAAAATGCACGGTAAGCCGTGAGGATTCCATAAACGAGACAGAAATGTCTAACTCGGATATATCCGTTTTTACATTATCTTCACCTAATTTTATCCGCACCGTCAATAGCGGTGCAATTAATGACAGAGGGGCACTAAAAGTATTTCAAACTCGTCTCAAGTACGTCATTTCCGCTGAAAACGCTAACCGGAAGTCACGTGACAAGCCGGAAGCATCCCCGACGAGAAAGAGAAGCAACCAGCAAAATAAAACAAGCAAAGCGTTCACTACTATCGGATGTGTCGTTGTCTGTTTCACCGTCTGCTGGCTTCCATTCAGCGTGTACAATTTCGCACTTGTCTACAGTGGCTACAAGATGGCTACTTGGCCGTTTCTGCTGTTCACATGGATGGGCTACCTGAACTCGGCCATGAACCCCATTTTTTACTGCTTTACAAGCTCTGTGCGGCAGGCGATTTTCGCCTTACTGAGACCGTCCAAACAACGGAAATGATCTTATAAAGATGGCGTCTTAGCCTAAGAGATAAAATGACTTCATCTCTTCCAAGCAACTATCACCACCCTTTATAACCCCATCTCCCAACATTTTAAACGTTTCATTCATGCTTCGCAAAATTCTTGCCTTTAGTGAACTATTCGTTTAATAACTTTTAAATTGTAAATAGTCATGTCTTGTTTGTCTTTTTAGCGGCTTCACATATTACATAATGGCATGCGTATTTTTTACAAGCTATATATTTATAAATCACTCTGTCTGTCTGTCTGTCTGTCTGTCTGGTACAAATGTTGTACACGTTATTTCTCCCATTTCCCATTCTCGGATCAAGTTGATACTTTGTCACTGACAACACGTGAAAATTTAAAAAAAAAAAATATTAATTAGTGGCAATTTATAAATTTTGTTGGGTTTTTTTAATTTAGAAAAAAGAGAAATAAATCTGGCAATATTTGATAACTATTGCAGTAATTGTTTGGTTCTTTCCCTTATATAAGCTTTATAAACTCCTTTATCCCACTAGCGGTCAGAGTGTTACAAGATCAGCTGTCGTCATCGAGAAGTACATAGAAGTCAAACTCATAAAGCGCTGGGTGTGAGTGTGTATGTGTTTCGTGAGTGAATGTTGTTCGAATTTTTCATCCATATTGTTTTTGTAAAGTAGTTACGCTGAGGTTGTCAATTGTAGTCAAACTGAATTTCCATTTGATTGGATCAATAAAATTATCTTATCTTATCTTATATTTTGCTTGTTTGGTAATGTTGGGTAATGTTATCATAACAACTACCTGGTTGTGTAATGTGTAATACTCGCATCCTGCACCTGACGTAACCATTAATGGCCAACCATTAGAAATTGTTGACCACTTTTTTCTATCTTGGCTCCACCATAACCAACGACTCTCTACTGGATAAAGACATTAACAACAGGTTAGCCAAAGCAATAGACACCATATCATGGTTGCAGAATAGAGTGTGGGACAATATCTTGCTGACTAACAATACTTAAGCCATAGTCTACCGAACCTGTGTAATGAGCACTTTGCTATACGGAAGTGAAACATGGTCGACCTACTCATGGCTGGAAAAAAAAGCTAAATATCCGATGCCTAAGGCGGATAAAAAAACCAATGAGGAATTGCAACGAAGAGCAGGGTGCCAGCACATCCGCTCTGTTATCAGCAGCAGTCGCCATGGCTGGTTTGGCCACGTTCATAGAATGCCAGAAGGTCGACTTCCACAAGATCTAATAGAAGGCAGGGGAGCCGCTGATCGTCCACTTTTACGCTATACGGATGTATGCAAACGCGACATGAAGCTCTTCAAAATCGACACTAGCAGCTGGGAAAAAGTGACGCTGGAGAGATCCACATGGAGAGAGAGCATAAAGGAAGGGTCCAGGATTGCAGATGCCATACACAACAGCAGCACAAAGAAGGGTGAAAAATGCAACGGCGCCTGGTGATTACATATGCCCAACCTGTGACCTTTGACCTCAGCCGTGGAAAGGATTATTCATAGAGACGTAAACTGCCACAAGAATATTCGCTTTGGACTGTCCCCGTACTGGTCTCGAGTTCCAGTCATGTCCGCTTCCATCCCCTCCCGTCAATAGGTTTCTGCTTGGACGTAATAATCTTCACTTCGAAGAAATGTCAACAACGTTATAATAATAATGAAGACTTTCAAAATGGAGATAATTCGTACATAGTGTTCTAATAGCAAATATATAACAAAATTCTTTCCCTTGTATTAAAAAAAATGTATGACACTTCTATTAGAAACAAATATTAAGGTCAGGGGTGGGCAACTTATTTTCTATCGAGCGCCGCATAAAATAAATCGAAAAAAAAGGGGGGGGGGAATATTTATAGATAAATAATATGTACTTACAACTTAGAAAAATAAACTAGCTCACTGTGTATACTATCTTTTAATTCACATTTATACTGTATTTACATTTGCGTTTCATTTTTTTGTAAACTCCCAATTTGAGGAATTACAACAAGAGTTAGAATTTCTGAAACAAATTTTATGAATATAATCCCTTTACATCAAAACATTTCCCCACAAATGCAAAGCTATACTTAATGTTAATTATTTAACTGTTTACACTCGTGCATAATGTTCCAGAACTGTGGAACAAGCTTACTAGTTGTTATCCTCGTGACTGCTGTCAGATTACAGCCAGTCAGCATCGCTCTTTTCTTACATTTGTTTATTTTCAAAAAAAAAAAAAGCTTGTTCACAGATGTGGGTGTACCCAAACAATGTGAATGTTTAGCAGCAAAGTTTTTGTAAAGAGTGAAAATACAGCTTCTGGCACCCATAAAACTACAGTGAAAGTACTGACTGGAACTGCTCTTTCAGGTCATAATTTGCTTGGAGGTATGTCACCAGAAGCTGAATCCACTTCTGAACTAAATGGTGAGCTAAGGGCATGAAAAGCTGGTTCCAAGTTCTTCACGTCTATAAATTTGCTTTCCAAATTAGTCTTCTAAGTGCTTTCTAGCCATTTCACTAGAAATAGTTTCACCTTTCAACGAAAAGGAAAATGACAAAAACCTGTTTTCACTTGCTTGCATGAAAAACTTTGTTTGAAATTAATTAAAATGCACACACAATGCAATACTCCCAATGAAAAACATGAAGTCTTCCACTCTTCATTAGAAATATTAGTAACTAAGTCACATCCAATTTTCTTCAAGAAATATAACAATTTCCTCATTGAGAATACTGGAAATCTTAAAAAAACTTGAATTCCATTTGTATCTCTATTGCCTTGTGCATGCTAGATCTGCGGATACTATTGTGCTACCTCAAATCAGTGAACATCAATACTGACCATTGGGAAGACATAGCTCTAGACCGCAACAGATGGAGACAGACAGTGACCAAGAAAGCTATGGACAGTGAAAGTACATGGGTCTCAGCTCAGGGAGAAAAACGTACAATCCGAAAAAAAGGCCAGCTCCTCTACCACCGAAGTAAAAGCCACCCTAACCTGCGCTATCTGTGGACGGGAGTGTCTCTCCAAAATAGGGCTCAACAGCCACATGAGGAAGTGTGCTCTGAGATGAACCATAGTCGTTCTACGACTGAAGGAGGCCAATGACCGAACATTGGAATGTTTTATTTCCCCAAACCTTCAGTATTTCGTGAACAACCTGCATTTAAGACCGTTAGCTCTGATGAGTTTGATCATTGAGAATTATTGGTATATAATATGTTTGATATTCTATGCAGCTTTGTGCAAACTTTCCAGTTAAGAGTTTATGGTTGGGATATTTTGAAATAACAACAACTGTTTTTCTGCCATCGTCTTCCAAACCAACCCAACTCTTTCAACACAGTTTTTTATAGTATTGAATAAATACTGGCCTTAAATTGTGTCTTTGACTGAATGTTTGGGAATATTACCAATAAGAATAATCTTCATTTATTTTCAACGTTTTAGAATTTTATAATGACGTGTAGAGACAATGTTTTTTTTTTTAGCTTCTTCTTCTTAAGTGATAAGAATGAGAAGTTTCAATAATTTTCATAGATATTTAAAATTATTTGCATTTTTTATATGTGTAATCTCTGGCCACACCTGATTTCTGTAGGTGTCCACGGGCCTCATAAAACACTCCGGTGGGCCGCATGTGGTCCGCGGGTCGTAATTTGCCCACCCTTGATTTAGGTGATACAGGGACGGATACAGAGATAAAGGTTTATTGTTTTGCAATAATAAATAGACAACAATTACAATGGCGGCTAGAAATGTCCTTCCTGTACCCGAGCCACTCGAAGCTAACATGGCCGCTAATCGGCAAAAGTTTCACTGGAGCTGGCGAAACAATGAGTTAGCCACGAATGGTAGTTGTTTGCTTACTGCTGACTGAGAGCCTAGATCCTAATCAACAGTAGGCTGCTCTTACAAGATGGAAGCCTTACAAGAACTAAATGGAATGAGAAACGATATAGGAATATTAGCGTCATAAACGAGGAATGTATTTCAAAAAAAAAAAAAAAAAAAGCATTAGTTTATGTTACACACAAAAAATACGCTCTTTAAACTTTTGTATTATTACTGTTTTTTTTTTAACATTAAGACATAGGTAGTATCCTAGGTTCACAGTTTGTACTATTGCAATAATAAATAGCTGGAGATGTGTCCAACAATAGATGCAGAATGTTTAATTACAATTTTCCCCATGTTTGAAATCCAACATTGTGTTCAAATCATTGTAATAGATATTTAGCTATTTCCCTTGACCATTTATTTGTAAGGTCACTTGTTTATAACTTTGAATGACATGAAATATTTCTTTATCAATAATTCTTTCCTTTCACATATTATGAACAAACTTCGCATTGAATTTCTTTTCATGTTTTAAAATAATTTTCTGCCACCCCCGCCCCTTCTCCCTTTTCACACACCTTAATAACAATTCCGTTTTCTCTCTCTCTCTCTCTCTCTCTCTCTCTCTGTCTCATTTATTATGGTTGGAAAACATTTTCAAATTAATGTGCGCAGGTGAGTCGATCCGCAAATAAATATAAAGACACACACATACACACCTGAAGAGCTCACCTTGCCCCTTCAATCAGAAGTTCAGGGTCATCCCTTGACCAATTGCCGAGAGTCCTGGCACGATTGAGCCGCCCCCCCCCCCCCCCCCAATTTTTCGTGTTGAAAAATACAAAACACAATTGATCTTTCCGCCATTGGTATTCATTTATTGATGCATCAAATTTCATAACTTGTTGATCGAAACAGAGCTCAAACTTTCTCCTTCTTAAACCATCCCTTTGTCTCTCTCTCTCTTTATTCGTTCTATCTCTTTTTCTCCCTCTCTTTTTCTTTCTATATTTCTCTCTCTATATTTTTTTCTCTCTGTCTTTCTTTCTCTCTAATCTAGTGAATTGGGTGGTGAATCTAATTGTAAAATGGTTGGTGAAAGAAATAGTGAGAAGGCTAAAAGCATGAAATTGTGTCAATCAAAAACAATCAGTAAAAATATTATCTAGTCTGACAGATTTTTTTAGTTAGTCTAGATCTATTATAATTTAATTATAGGACTGATCTGTATGTGTCGTAGTACTTGCATGATATTACAGACAGTTTTTCTGCACTCTAATTGCTGTCATTTTTCTGGTCATAAGACTCTGCATAAATAATTTCACACTTCTCCTTCAAAATATAAATCGTCACATGTGAGCTTGGCACTGCTTTTCATTAGTAAATAGAAGACCAATGGGACGACAATACTAATGCTCCTACCCCCATCTCCCTTTGGGGCAGTGATTCCCAAACTGTGTTCCGCGAAACTCTAGTGTTTCGCGAGGCCTGAATAGGAGCTCCACGAACTACTGGGATAAATCCCTTGTAGGCCACCACTTGAATTAATCTCTTTAAAATTTAGCGACGTGTTCCGCTAAATGCTCAGAATGTGCCAAGTGTTCTGTTACGGGAAAAGTTTGGGAAACACTGGATGATTTCCCCTTGAGCTAAACATTGTTTTCTCCCTTGGAAAACTATAAAATGATCTCAAGCTAAGGTTGAAAGAAGTCATTAGTGTTGATTACAACGCCACGCCCACGTTACCAAGTTTCTGAATGTAAGTAGATTGAATTTCTTTTTTTTTTTCTGTAGATGTAAAAATAAAGTAGGCCTTTACATTATATTGCTGACAAAAATCTTAGCATTTCTTAATGACGAAATCATTTCCAGATAGGTGTCAAGACTCATTTTCTCTCTAATATATGTATGTGTCATGCTAAATGTACCCAAGTCCTGGGCAATACCATAATGACACATACAACGACAAAATAAGATTCAGAATGCCACTTTACCGACATATAACATGTTTAATTACATTATTAGCACTATAATACAGAAAAATAGTTAGAGTCTACACTTAGACTATATATATCCAAAAAAGTCCAACTGTCCTGGACTAGGAACAAAAACACACTGCCTCATCATGAGTTACATTATGTTCAACAAAACATCTCACCAAATAAAAACAACCCAAAACAATAACAGTTTTGAAATCAACAACCTGAATTGCGCCCCTTCTCCTCTACAGTAAACAGGAGACCCAGGCTGACCAGAACTCAGTCCTGACAACAGGCTGCGTTTTATTAACACAGTTGAAATGTACATTTGTACAAAGCTTATATCAACGCACTCTCCGTGCGGCCAAAAAGTGTGTGCTTGTTATTTCTCCGACACCCAATCTCCGTTCAAGTTGAAATTGTGCACAATTATTTTCTTTTACTTGACAGAACAAAAATCAATTTTTAAAAAAAATTAACCAATGAGTCAACCATTGATAGTAAATTACTTTACTTGGTATCTCAAACAAGGGAAAACAAATAGTACTTGACTCAAAGTGGTTGGTGTATGCTGAATTAGTCCCCCTTTCAAAGGGAAAGAAATAGTACTTGACTAATGTGGTGGCAAAAGGGTTAAAGACTGTCGTTTGAGGCTTATTGCTTATTAGAAATTTAATTACACGACTGATCCAAACTACACTTAATGTAAGCTTTGTTTTTATTTTAAAGTATTTTTGGGGTATTTTGCTTGTTTTGTCGTAGATTTTTTTTTTTGGAATATTAAATACATATATAGTAGTATTTTGTATAAAAGGATACATATCTACGTTTGCTACATGTGCTTATGTTACAATGTTGTTGTTTTGTCTTTTGTGGAGTACAATTACTTTTTAGGTCGATTCGATTTGGAATTAAATATTATTATGTCATTAACATCATAATGTTTTGTGGATTTTTGAAATGGACCAAAACAAAATGAAACAATGATAGAAAAAAAAAATGGACACAATCTTTTGTCCACACCATATGATATCTCAAACTAAATACGATAAAAATTGTGGAAAAAAAAAACTTATGTGGATGTCATCCTGTGCTTTTCAAACACTTCGCGTGGGGGGAGGGCATCTCAATATCCTCGTCTCAGTTATGGTTCTGACCAATCATAGTTCGCAATTAGCACCAAATTGGCCCGCGCCAAAAGTGCGGCGCAAAACGAAACGTACCGTCGCTCGTGTAAGTACAGTGTTCTATATGGATGCTTTCCTGTTAGAAGGTATGCCATAATGTATCAAATTATGTTTATTAAAGCTGAAATAATTTTATTAATCAATGCTATTATGTAAAAGAAAGTTCTTATACATAGCTCGTACCGTCACTGACCGAAGGCCAAGGCTACACGCGATGCCACTACCAAGAGGAACGAATGAAGGCTACGCCCGCACCAAAAAAAGTGTTCATACGTGCTTCAATGGGAAGGATATATAATTATGAACTTTAGACTTTTAAATGTTGGCTTTCAAAAACATATTGGGTCGAAATAGCGCATAAAACAATAGATTTTTGGTAAATTTAACAGCTGCGGTTTTAATCATGAAAATGGCTTAGTTGTTCTAGGTACCCAGAAAGTATATCAGGTTAAATTTTCTTATTTTATCGTCCACGGCCAGTGGTAGAATTGATGAACATCAGTCAGTGGTCAGTCATTGGTCAGGACCAAGAATTTTATATTTAGAATAAATAAATAAATATGTATTCTTTTTCGTCAATCTAGGTTTATTGATCAAATTCAAGCTATGCATTAATACCTACAAAAAGAGTCACAGCGAATCAATACTTAGAAATATCACAAAGTACCAATACTTAGAAGTACCGCAGAAAAAAATACTTTCTCTATTAACTAGACAGTTGGCGACTCAGCCTATGTGACGAGATTATAACCATCCCCAGAACGTGAAGCGTTATTAAAAAGATCATTTGGTGATTCGGAAATGACTACAAGCTCTAAAAGAAAATAAAAGTTAATCACGGCAGATTCAAGAAAATATGTAATTCTATCAAGTCTTTTAAATGACATTGCGGAAAACTTTAAAAGCAGCTAAATTCTTTCTGTCCGAGATGTTTTCATTAACGGCATACTAAAATGAACAATTCAAGCTATTGCCCAGTGGGAGATACACACGTGAACATCGCCAATAGTCAGAAGGTGACCATTGCACTGACCGTGATGTGCAGTGTTCTGGCCGCTTACGTCTGTGTTACAAACATTGCCGTTATTCTTGCCCTGTGTCGTCGTAGTGCGCAGTCGCAGAGGGATGGCCATCGCACTTCCGGCGGAAGTAACAGCCCGCCATGTCATGTGCTTATAGTCTCTCTGTCCGTCGCCGATGCCGTTACTGGGTTCACCAACATTCCTCTTGGGGCATACGTCATAGGCAACAGCGGAAGATGGGCACTGGGCAAGGAGCTCTGCTTTATCTGGATTTGGCTGGACAAGGTTTTATGCACAGTCTGCATCTACCACGTGGCTTTAATGGCTCTGGACCGATGCATTGCCATCTGTAGACCTCTTTTTTTGTACCGCCTGATGTCGAAGAAAACTACACTGACCCTCATCGCCCTGTCTTGGCTTTTCCCCACTATTATCAGCACTATCCTGATTTCAGGGGCCTGGCATCATAGCGACATCGACTGGCTGCTCAACTGCGCAGAACTGGCCGGTATCTGCACACCAATTTACAACCGGACTGACCTGATTGCTATGTCGATTTTAGATTTTTTCTTACCTTTTCTGTTTATTTTAGTGTTATACTTTCTAGTGGTATTCAAGATTTATCGACTAGACACAAACCCAATGCTTCAAGGTAGGCCTAAAAGGACTAAAAAAGAGGAAGTCAATCCAAAATCGCATTCAGGGAGTGATTTAGTACTTCGAAAATGGTCACCGAGCGAAGAGAATACAGACGAAGGCTTTGATGCTAAAGTCTCAACCTCAGAACGAATTCTACAGCCTGTTTGTGTTGTGCACACAAAGGAATCACTTTATGTGATCGAAGGAACTTTAAAATGTCTGCACCCTGATTCGCGAAGCAACACAGCTTTATTTGACCATAGCAAACAAAGACTTGTTCTTGCAGGTGAAGATCATGGCCCTGGCGTGAATGATACGCATACAATTATTTGCGATTTTAAAGATTTAAAGTGCGAGCGTGATAAAGCGGTTGGAACTGGAGGCAGCGAATCTTTAAATACAGATTCAGTCAGCAAAATAAGAAAATGTTTCAAAAATACAAAATATGCCACGCACTGCTCAGATGCTAGTGATGTCACGGCATTATCAGTCACGAATTCGGATCAATCCATTTTTAAATTATCTTCATCTAATTTTATCAGCAACTTAACTAGCGGTGCCGTTAATGACAGGAGTGCGCTCAAAGTATTTCAAAATCGTCACAAGTACGTCATTCCCGCTGAAAACGCTAACCGGAAGTCACGTGACAAGCCGGAAGCATCCCCGACGAGAATGAGAAGCAACCAGCAAAATAAAACAAGCAAGGCGTTCACTACTATCGGATGTGTCGTTGTCTGTTTTACCGTCTGCTGGCTTCCATTCAGCGTGTACAATTTTGCACTTGTCTACAGTGGCTACAAGATGGCTACTTGGCCGTTTCTGTTGTTCTGGTGGATGGGCTACCTGAACTCGGCCATCAACCCCATTTTATATTGCTTTACTAGATCTGTAAGGCATGCAATTGTCGCTCTATTGAAACCGTCCAAACAAAGGAAGTTTTAGACGAGATTAACTTTTTTTTTGTAAATCCTTTTTCTTCAATGTACCTATCGTCACACCACATACTGGTGAAAATTCCCTAAGGTCACCACACACTGGCACTCATTCTCTAACGTCACCCTACACACTGGCACTCATTCTCTAGCATCACCACACACACTGGCACTCATTTTCTAGCATCAACCCCCACACTGGAATTCATTCTCTAACATCACCCCACACACTAACACTCATTCTCTAGCATCACCACACACACTAACACTCATTCTCTAGCATCAACCCCCACACTGGAATTCATTCTCTAACATCACCCCACACACTAACACTCATTCTCTAGCATTACCACACACACTAACACTCATTCTCTAGCATCAACCCCCACACTGGAATTCATTCTCTAACATCACCCCACACACTAACACTCATTCTCTAGCATCACCACACACACTAACACTCATTCTCTAGCATCAACCCCCACACTGGCACTCATTCTCTAGCATCACCACACACACTGGCACTCATTCTCTAGCATCACCACACACACTGGCACTCATTTTCTAGCATCACCACACACACTAACACTCATTCTCTAGCATCACCACACACACTGGCACTCATTCTCTAGCATCACCACACACACTGGCACTCATTCTCTAGCATCACCACACACACTAACACTCATTCTCTAGCATCACCACACACACTGGCACTCATTCTCTAGCATCCCCCCACACACTGGCACTCATTCTCTAACGTCACCCCACACACTGGCACTCATTCTCTAGCATCCCCCCACACACACTGGCACTCATTCTCTAACGTCACCCCACACACTGGCACTCATTTTCTAGCATCAACCCCCACACTGGAATTCATTCTCTAACATCACCCCACACACTAACACTCATTCTCTAGCATCACCACACACACTAACACTCATTCTCTAGCATCAACCCCCACACTGGAATTCATTCTCTAACGTCACCCCACACACTAGCACTCATTCTCTAGCATCACCACACACACTGGCACTCATTCTCTAGCATCACCACACACACTAACACTCATTCTCTAGCATCACAACACACACTAACACTCATTCTCTAGCATCAACCCCCACACTGGCACTCATTCTCTAGCATCACCACACACACTAACACTCATTCTCTAGCATCACCACACACACTGGCACTCATTCTCTAGCATCACCACACACACTAACACTCATTCTCTAGCATCACCACACACACTAACACTCATTCTCCAGCATCACCACACACACTGGAATTCATTCTCTAACATCACCCCACACTGGAATTCATTCTCTAACATCACGCCACACACTAACACTCATTCTCTAGCATTACCACACACACTAACACTCATTCTCTAGCATCAACCCCCACACTGGAATTCATTCTCTAACATCACCCCACACACTAACACTCATTCTCTAGCATCACCACACACACTAACACTCATTCTCTAGCATCAACCCCCACACTGGCACTCATTCTCTAGCATCACCACACACACTGGCACTCATTCTCTAGCATCACCACACACACTGGCACTCATTTTCTAGCATCACCACACACACTAACACTCATTCTCTAGCATCACCACACACACTGGCACTCATTCTCTAGCATCACCACACACACTGGCACTCATTCTCTAGCATCACCACACACACTAACACTCATTCTCTAGCATCACCACACACACTGGCACTCATTCTCTAGCATCCCCCCACACACTGGCACTCATTCTCTAACGTCACCCCACACACTGGCACTCATTCTCTAGCATCCCCCCACACACACTGGCACTCATTCTCTAACGTCACCCCACACACTGGCACTCATTTTCTAGCATCAACCCCCACACTGGAATTCATTCTCTAACATCACCCCACACACTAACACTCATTCTCTAGCATCACCACACACACTAACACTCATTCTCTAGCATCAACCCCCACACTGGAATTCATTCTCTAACGTCACCCCACACACTAGCACTCATTCTCTAGCATCACCACACACACTGGCACTCATTCTCTAGCATCACCACACACACTAACACTCATTCTCTAGCATCACAACACACACTAACACTCATTCTCTAGCATCAACCCCCACACTGGCACTCATTCTCTAGCATCACCACACACACTAACACTCATTCTCTAGCATCACCACACACACTGGCACTCATTCTCTAGCATCACCACACACACTAACACTCATTCTCTAGCATCACCACACACACTAACACTCATTCTCCAGCATCACCACACACACTGGAATTCATTCTCTAACATCACCCCACACACTGGCACTCATTCTCTAGCATCACCACACACACTAACACTCATTCTCTAGCATCACCACACACACTAACACTCATTCTCCAGCATCACCACACACACTGGAATTCATTCTCTAGCATCACCACACACACTGGCACTCATTCTCTAGCATCACCACACACACTAACACTCATTCTCTAGCATCAACCACCACACTGGCACTCATTCTCTAGCATCACCACACACACTGGCACTCATTCTCTAGCATCACCACACACACTGGCACTCATTCTCTAGCATCCCCCCACACACTGGCACTCATTCTCTAACGTCACCCCACACACTAGCACTCATTCTCTAGCATCCCCCCACACACTGGCACTCATTCTCTAACGTCACCACACACACTGGCACTCATTCTCTAGCATCCCCCCACACACTGGCACTCATTCTCTAACGTCACCCCACACACTGGCACTCATTCTCTAGCATCCCACCACACACTGGCACTCATTCTCTAGCATCCCACCACACACTGGCACTCATTTTCTAACGTCACCCCACACACTGGCACTCATTTTCTAGCATCAACCCCCACACTGGCACTCATTTTCTAACGTCACCCCACACACTGGCACTCATTCTCTAAGTGTCTTGTGTGGAATATTTACATATGAATTGTCTTGTGTGGAATATTTACATATGAGTTGTCTTGTGTGGAATATTTACATATTGTTATAAACCTGGTGGTGGCACAGAGAGGGGTAGTGGTGTGAGTGTAGTCAGCCGACGCAATTCGCCCCAGGCCAGCGCTAGACGAGCGGTCAACCGTGACGAGCTACGATGGTCAACCGAGTCGAGTATCAACAGGAAGGTTCGGGAAGGATCGCCGTCGTGAACAGAGCTCAGGAGCGTCACGAGAGTTGTAGTCATCTGACCACCTAGAAACGTCGAGCGGCATTCTGTCCGGTTCGAGAAGGCCAGTAGGGACCATATATAAAGAGCGGAGGTGTCGCAGTCAAGACAGTCGAGAAAAGGGGCTCAATACAGCAAGGTTCAGAAAGCGGGTTCACGACAGGAGTTCAGAACACGGTCGACTACAGCACAGTTCAACGGTGTGGTTCTGTACGGAGCATTACGACGGTTCAGTGCGGAGTACTGTCAAGTACAGTTGAGACGAACGGCGTCTTGATCTTGGTCTGTGATCGAGTCCGACACAACGAGCCCAAGTGTGTGAAGTCATTCCCGAACTGTTGAACCCAGTGCAAGTTCGGAACGAGACGGAGAGGCCAGTGCAAGACTTGATACGGCGGAACGGTGTTATCGGAGAGATATTTGTTATCGCAGAGCTATTTGTACTGTTCTACGTGCTGCCAATTGTACAGTATTGGCTGTTATTTATGGACATTAAACCTTTACGTTATTTTGGAGCCCTGACTTGTCAAGTTCTTTAAGTTGGTGGTGTATGGTGCAGTTTGCAGAGAGCCTGGATAGTGAGATTCGTAACAATATGAATTGTCTTGTGTGGAATATTTACATATGAATTGTCTGGTATGCAATGTTCACATTTGATTCCTACCTACATATAGATTTCTTTTATGTATTATGATTATTTATTGATATAATAAGGCATTTCGGGTTCACTTCTAAGTGTTCCAAATAACTGTTTTGAATCATCAACAAAGTTTAAGAAATGAACTTTTATTGGTGTTAATTGTTTTAAACACATTATCGATTAAATTAAAAATGCTTGTTATCATCCTTCTTATTTTTTTATTATTATTATTGGTGCCAAAAAATTTATTTATTTGTGGCATTTTTCATTTTTAGGCCATTTTTTAAATACTAATAATGTTGGGAAATAGTAGGTAGTTACGTATTTTACAATTGTTCACTTACAGAGGAGATAACTATTGCTTTCAATATACGGTAAGTTAATGGTGAGGTTTTAGTTTTGTTACTCTGCATAAATTAAATTGTTTCAACTAAGACACCAGGAAGCCAAGAGATAAACCACTCGGCCAGCGCGCCCCTATTGAGATTACCCACACACACATACACACTAAAAAGAGAGTATGAAAGAAAATGTGTCTAATAATTTTTTTTTTGTATTGCGTTTTATAGTGCGCAAAAAGAAATGACCATGCCAAACATACTGAACAATATAAACTTCCTCTCCCGCTAAGAGCCATCTACACTCTTCCAACTAAAACAGGACGCACGCCTCTGTTGAATTACCATCTGAACAAAATTAACTCCACACAACTCTCCCTTTGTAGACATTACACCTAAACTTAAGAAACCGTAAACCATATCCTCTTTGAATGCCCCTTCCTAATCCACCTTAGGCGGACCCTACTACCCACAGGCGATATTGGAAACCAAAAATGTCATGTTAAGAGCTTGCGTAATAATTGGTATCATATAGATGCCTGGAAGTCTTCCAAAATATTAAGTAACAAACAAGTCTTAGTTAATGAAAAATTATCTGGATTGCGAATATGAAAAATAAAAGGAAAGTACCCCTTTCAGACCTTGTGGTCTATAGGGCTGATGATGTAAAGGTCATCTGTTTCTGTGGCCTACGGTTAACGAGGGTGTCATGCGGCCAGCACAACGATCAACCGCCTTTACCTTTCCCCAACTAATGAAAGAAAGAAAAAAAGTGACATAAAAAATATGTATTTCTAAAATAAACTCATTGGATGGTTTTCTGAAATAAATATCCCCCATTCCCCTTCTCAATCTTCTTGTGGTCTATGTGGCAGATGATGTAAAGGTCATCTGATTCTGTGGCCTACGGTTAACGAGGGTGTCATGCGGACAGCACAACGATCAACCGCCTTTACTTTTCCCCAACTAATGTCAGGTACCCATTAGAGCTGGGTGGACATAGAGGCGCACGAGGATCCCGAAATTAAAAATCCCGTCGCGGCAGAGTGGGGGATTGTAAAAAGGGGTCGCCGAACTGAGATAGACAGACGTAGTGAGTGGATTTAAAGCTTGGTAGTAGTTATTTTTACCGCTCAGCCAACGTGCCTCTCGAGAATATAGCATTAAAGAAAGGACACGCCTGTCCTTTAAGCAGTTTCTATTATATACAAAAGTCAAGAGAGAGAAAACGGGTGACTGATTTTATGTGCTGAGCCAAAGCTGAATTACACAAAATTGAGTAGGTAATTTTAATAAAATCACCTATAGTATATAGTTCAACTGCTTTTGCAAAACATTGAAATAAATAATTTTAAACTAACGTAAATATATTTAATAAACACAAATATGGTTTTTATATTTTGCATACTAATACAACTTACTTAAACAAAAACAAATATAAATAAAAATTAAAGCGAGATGTAATTTTTAAAAGCAAATTATATTGACTAATTAATCAAATTTTTAAAAATAAACTATTTTATCTTGTCTTCCCCCCCCCCCCCCCATTTTGAATTAATAATAATAACAATAAGGCTTGTCTTCGAGTCCAAAGATTAATGAGAAATGCAGTATTTCCAGTGGATACGCAGCCCCACCTTTGACCTACATATTTTGCCACAATTTCAATTATTAACGAATTATCTAACATTAAAAACATTTCATCAATGGAATTGAGATGCTATAAAAGGATCCCTGGTATCACCTACAAACAGCGCATCACAAACACAAACAAGAACACTCGAAACAGGATCTCACAGTGGCAAATAAGACCCCGCGATGACTTGCTGATTACTAAGTAAAATAAGTCTTAAACCCCTTCCGTCATGGATAAGTACCAGGGAGAAGCAAAAGAGTCAGACAGAGAACGAGAAGATAAAGTAAAGTTCACCTTTTAGGGCAGGACAGATGATGTAAAGGTCATCTGTTTCTTCGGCCTACGGTTAACGAGTGCTATGACATGATTAGAATTTAGTATTTGTTTCGGGAATAAGGGGAAAGTTTTACTTAGCGACAAGTGACGTGACAGATCTTTAAAAAACAAGAACGCTCTATTCGACACTAGAAACACCACGTCTTGTGAAGAGACAGACGGCTAATATCGAAGGACATTGGACGGATCCCTTTTTCCAGTATTAAAAGTGTTTATTTTGTTAACACTCGTGTCGACTACCTAATTTAATTGCTTCGGCCTTTCCCCCGGTGTTTACTGAGTTGGTAAAGGTTACCTCCTTCTTTCTTCATTATTTGGATTTGACACGGCGGAAGAGCCATAACACGAGAGTATCATGTCGCCAGCACAACGACCAAACGCCTTTACTTTTCTCTGGGTGGACTTAGAGGTGCCCGAGGATCCCGAAATTAAAAATCCCAATCTTC
Organism: Biomphalaria glabrata; assembly: GCF_947242115.1. Taxonomy (NCBI): domain Eukaryota; kingdom Metazoa; phylum Mollusca; class Gastropoda; family Planorbidae; genus Biomphalaria; species Biomphalaria glabrata. The sequence continues at coordinate 3,913,227 of NC_074727.1, read as the reverse complement.
ACCAGGTTTCGAACCCCAGACCCCTGTTCAGAAGCGAAGCTCTTTACCGCTCAGCCACCGCGCCTCCTGCGAAGCTGAAGGAGACAAGAAAATCCTACGATCGCAGGGCCCCCTATCAGGCGTGTGGCCTGGGTCGGTTGTCCCACTTGCCACACCCTAGGACCGCTACTGCCACTACAGCCCAACATAACCAACACCCTGTACAGCAGTGCTGAACAACTCAAGAAAACATTACTCTATTTTTCCTTGGCACAGTCTGCAAAAGAGCTCACAGCTCAGTGGTGAACAACTGAAGAAAACAGCACACTTTTTTTCCTTAGCACAGTCTGCAAACGAGCTCACAGCTCAGCAGCAAAAAGCTGGCTAGGAAGAACTCTTCCTGCTTACAACAGTTCTTCATTTTGGTTTTAGTTAGGGGAGACGACTCAGAACGTGAGACTTAAAGGTTGTTATTGTAGTGAGTTAGATTTTGTTAAAAAATACCATTACTAAGGTCTAATACATTTATTTATTAACTTAATTTTGTCTGTATTATATATAATAAAGATTATATTTAGTATTGTTCACAGCAGTTTGGTTCTACAAGTCAACGACCGTCAACAAAAAATTTACACTTAATTGCATACAGATTTTATCAACAAGTTGATTCTGACAAATGTGGAATGTTGAACATATTGTGTATGTTCGTACAGATTTAATGTATTATGTTAATTACACCCGAGACCAAACCTGTACAGGATGACGGGAGGCCTAGAATCCAGGACGATCAGGCGACAGTCCAGAGTACATACCACACGACCAGGTGTAATAGTTTATGTATTAGGACTAATATTCATACACTGTGCCTTTTGGGTCACCAAGTTTCCAAGCATCTGTTTAGGCCCCTCAAGTATTTATGTTTGGGCACCTCAAAAAAGTTCCCCTTTCTGACCATGCTGTCTATAGGGCAGATGATGTTGCTTTGGCCAGGGGTTAACGAGCAGGATGTCATGTGTCCAGCACAACGACCACTCGTCTTTACCTCCCCCCAACTAAAATCAGGTACCCATTACAGCTGGTTGGACTTAGGAGTGGCCTAATAAATCCTAATGTTCAAAACCCAGTCTTCACCAAGATTCCAACCCAGAACCTCAGGTTCGGAAGCCAAGCGCTTAACCACTCATCCATTGTGCCCCCTCGGGCACCTCATGTTTCCTATCATCTGTTTGAACACCTCAAGTTTTCTATCAACCCAAGAGCCACACCAAGTAGCAAACCTTTCAAGAGGTGCAACCAGTACAGGTAAAACTGTTCAACCTATGCTCTTGATGCATGTCAACCATCCCTAGTACCATAAAGCAAAGTGCTCACTACGCAGGCTGCTGTAGACTGCACTTTGATTAGCCATGTTCAATGCGACATTTTCCAACATTAACAATATGAACAAAAAACAATGCAACTTAAAAAATACTGACACAAAGATAAAAAAGACATTTTCTTTTATTCCATATGCCAGGACAAAATCATGCAAGTACTTTTTTTAAATAAAGGTCCTTATAGCATGGCATGTGTTGTGAGAAACAGCCATAAATATCTAAGTAGTTTTATTTCTAATGACTATTAAAGAACAGTTATCTTTTTCTTTTTTTTTTTTTTTAGGAAGTTCTTTAATATATAAGATGACTATAGATGCTGGAATTTACAAGATCTTAAAAAGTTTCATTCTGACAAGTCATACAAACAATCAAACACTTCACAAGACCAGCTCATCAACACATTCACACATCACAAGACCTTCTCATCAACACAAATTCTTCACAAGACCAGCTCATCAACACAAATTCTTCACAAGACCAGCTCATCAACACAAATTCTTCACAAGACCAGCTCATCAACACAAATTCTTCACAAGACCAGCTCATCAACACAAATTCTTCACAAGACCAGCTCATCAACACAAATTCTTCACAAGACCAGCTCATCAACACAAATTCTTCACAAGACCAGCTCATCAACACAAATTCTTCACAAGACCAGCTCATCAACACAAATTCTTCACAAGACCAGCTCATCAACACAAATTCTTCACAAGACCAGCTCATCAATACAGACACAAGACCAACAAATTCACACAATTAGAAAAACACAATAAAAAAAAAAAAAAGCCAGCACATACCAAATTCAGACACTTCACCAACTCCATACTATGTTCCAACAATCTATAAAGCCAACTCATCAACACATTCATTCACAGCTCTCCTACACTGCAGATGTGCCTCAATTATCTTGCTAAACTCTATTCTGTTCAACAGTTGATAGGCTAGCGGAAGAAGACTGGCTATCTGGGGATGTAAGAGTGGGCTCCCGTAACTAAACAAATCCAAACCAAGTTCAAGGCCCTCTCCGTAATCGCACTCATCATTAGCAAACTGTACGTAAGTGATAATTTCTTGCAGATCATCCAGTGACTTGTCTTTTTCTGCTTGGGTCTTGCTCTCCACAATTCTCTTCAACATAGCTCGCAAGTTGGCTACAAGGAAAGGAAAGGCAAACTGGTTACAATGAATTAGAAGACAGAAAAAAATAAAAGTTGGCCTTATTGAAATATAATGTATTGGTCTGTTTATCAAACCACATCTATTTGTCAAATTGAGCCACACCCATTTGTCTATTAATTAAAACCACAACTGCGTGCTGGACTGTCGTTCGGTTAACTTGATGGTCGGGGGTTTATACCCTGCCCACTGTCATTCCCCATCCGTCTGAGGGAGTTTTGTATAGGAAGTAGATTATCAACTCTAAAGGAACATCCGAAACATTTTTTAAAAAAATATCTTACAAAGCACTTTTTAATCAAATTCAACCATCCCTCTGCAGAGAGAGATCTAAAAATATTTAAAAGTAAAGTTCCCCTTTCAGACCTTGTGATCTATAGGACGGATGATGCAAAGATCATTTATTTCTATGGTCAACAGTTAATGAAGGTGTCTTAACCAACTGCCTTTACTTCCCCAACTAATGTCAGGTACCCATTAGTGCTAGGTGGACCCAGGGGCATCCAAAAAATCCCAATATTCAAAATCCCAGTGGCACCAAGATTCAAATCTGAGACCTTTTGGTTCGGAGGTCAAGCTCTTTAATTCTTAGAAACCAAGAACTTATTTTCAAATGAACTCATAAAAAGAAAACAGACTCATAAATATAAATATATAGTTAAACCTCAAGACTGGAATTAACACACACAATTTTATTACCACAGGCATTGGATCTAGTTATCTTTTTCTTTTTGAAGGAATATCTCTTTACAAGATAAGACAAGACATATAAACAATGTACTTGGTTAACCAGAAACTACATTAACTCATAAAACAACAGACTTCTACTTGCTAGTTGATAACCTTTGCGTATTACTAAGACTATGTTTTCAACTACCTGGAGTTTCAGGAACTGGCCTATAGCCTACATCATTGGCATCTACTGGCACCACGATTCCAGCACCATGAAAAGTCGCACATACGACTTTCTTCTGCCTCTCCTTCATTCGTTTGGTGCTGCCAGCAAGGGGAAGGTCAAGCCTAGCTGCTTCTTGCTCCAGAGATTTGATCAGCTTCTCAAGTTGTTTTTTCTTTTCCCCAGAAGATGTTTTCAAAATCTTGGTTGCATGATTGCTGCAAGGAAAATAGAATGTCTGAGTTACCAAACGTTTCTTAATTTTATTTATGTCATCAGATGAAATTTGTAATCTAGCCAACCAAATGTGTAACTTAAAGGTCTAATCACAAAAAATTTATGTTCAAGTAAATGTATGTACCATACTATATTACTATTGTATTATGCTATAGTTATCAAGTATAATTCCAAACACGGGAAAGGCTTTGGGAGACAACCTTGAGGAAAAATCAGGAGCTGGTGACCCTTAGATAGCACACTGTGCTACTGCCTGGCAGAGCCTGTGGCGCTACTGATCTCAAACTGTATAGGATATTCCGTTCCTTTTGTCACATCAGCTGTGCGGAGGGGGAGAACTGCTGTGTGGGCGACATCGTTCTGACCATAAACAATGCCCAGGCTTTCATCTTGCTTACTCAAGAGATGAACCACAGTCGTTCTACGACTGAAGGAGGCCAATGATTAAGTATTATGGTTAAGTAAAAGGTTGGGGTAGATAGTTGGAATTAACTTGTTTTGAAATTATTACAATTTATCCAAGCAGTATCATCTTTTCCAATGGCCAAAGTTATCAAGGAGGCAGTGGTAGGAAAACATAGCATGGAGATAGAGTGAGAAGGCATAACTTAACCCTATGGAGTTTTTTGCCAACTTCATAAACACTGATCTCACCATTACCACAGCTATTCAAGTATTAAGGACGCACACTTCACCAGCTTAGGAAATGCAAAAGTGCTGGGTTTTTTCAGGGCACCCTAATTTACATTTCAGTTTTTCAGATTTCTAAAGTTTACTTCTAGATGACAAAGTTTCGCTAGTTCTAAATTACAGCAGCCTTTATTTATTTTATTTGATGATTGGATTTGCTGCTAGTAAGTTTCCCCATAAGGTTTCAAAAATGTACAAATTTTAACAGTAAGATGCAAAACTGAGAAACATCTCAACTAACTTACTATACTGCTGCAAACAAGTTCTCTCCACATAAGGAAATTTTTTCTTTGCTACTATCTCCAGGGGAATTACTGCCTACAAAGACTGGAGCCTCTTGAGGATCATCTCTGATGGCAAATAAACAAATAATAAAACTATAAGGAACATCATAAAAAGCTGAGAATATTGAAATGTTATGAGCCAACAAAATAAAGGCACTACAGTAAAGAAAACTAAAAGAAAAGCATTTCTAGCGGCACACCTACATAAACTAATGAAATCTTTCAATGCTCATAGTGCAAAGGAGTTTCTGAGGTGATTGGGTTAAAAAACATAACAGTAGACATTGATGACTCTTGACCTACATCAACCTTATGATAAGAACAAATTCTATTTTCATTAGTAATATCTATAATAAGGAATTCTCTTCGATTCCAAGTATTAAGAATGAGTGCAGTATTTCACATGACACGCAAGTCCAGTAATATCTAAACCATAAGAAACATTCATCTCTAACCTGTAGTATCCAAAATGCAGTTTAGTTTCTTCTGTTGTGGTAATGACAGTCTGAAACTCGGGTGGGTCGTACATATATCTGTAGTGAATAAGGTAGTTTGGCCGCCTACCATGTTTGTTCTTGGTCACCTCTTTGTGTTTGTTATGTAAAATATCAAATGGTCCAACCAGATAAAGCTTCAAAGTGTTGGCTAGGGCCCCTAGAAAAGACAAACATCAAAAGACAGTTGTTAATGTGGTAGATTGTTTGCAGCGTGTTATACAAAAGTCTTTTATTTATTGGACAAACAACTGCCTTTAATAAATTCATTTCTGTAAGAATTAGTTCTAGTCAACTGAATGTAACAGCTTAAAAGAATAAGCCCCACACACCCTCCCCTCAGTAAACACTGCGCCTACCCTTACTAAACTGTCAGCCTACCCTTACTAAACTGTCAGCCTACCCTTACTAAACTGTCAATCATATCTTTTTTGAATGTACAATTTAATTCCCCTTAGGCAGGGCCTATTACCACAACCCCAACATAACCAACACTCTGTATGGCAGTCTTGAATAGTCGAAAAAAATCATGCTACTTTTCCATGGCAAAGACTGCCATAGAGCCTACAGCTCAGCCGCCAAAAGCTGGCTAAAGAAGAAGAAAAATGTAATAACTTCTGTTAATTAAAATTTTGTATTTTGTCTTGAGACACTTTCTTAAGGTTGATTGTATATTAGTTCAAAGAAACTACAGAAACTAAAAAAAATGAATGCTAATGTACATTATATATATATATATATATATCTATCTATATCTATATATATATCTATATATATATTCAACAATAAATTCAACAATCTCATCTTATTAATTACAGACATTTAAAGACTCCTAAGGAGAAGATAATCATGCCCTTCACATTTCATGAATTCATGTGTCAATCTAGTCATTCATGTTAATCAGTGACTTAAACTGAATTGTTGGTTTTCATGGCTGATTAAAGCAACCCAGTCCACGATCTAGTGTCACTATAAATTCATATAAGCAAAAATGTAGTTTTTATACATCTTAAAGTTATAAATGTAAAAAAAAATTACAGTTAGTTCTCTAGCTGTGTTGAAACACTTACTGGTGGGATCCTTTGGGTTCAAAGATTTACAAAACTCCCAGAAACTGTAAAAATCATCCGGCATGTCAACCAGAAACTTTCTCTTTATGTTTTCTTTAACATCTTCTGGGGATGAAGAACAAGGGTCATCTGGGTCTTCTAGCTCTGGAGAAACTGAATCCTCAGATTTATGCCCGACATTAACCTCCGAGTGTTGCGCTGCCTTGACATCTGACTCTAAGCTCTCCACATCAGTTGAGCAGGAAGGACTTTCTGGCTTCAACTTTTTCGCTTTGCTAGACTTAGCATCAACTTCGGCATCTGGAAACAAATAAAAACTATTAATGTCAAAGTAAAATAGGGAGATGTGGGAAATTCTACAAAACGTGCTAGAAATAAAAAAAATCTTTTAATAATTTGTTATATTTGTTTAAACAGTAAATATTTTGTTCTAAATATAGCTTTGTCACTGATTTCTCTCTGGTGTAATTTTTTTCTTAGTTTCTATGTTACCTACATTAAACATTCTCAGGCTACAAGTTCTAGTCTAGATCTGTCAAACTTGGAGAATGCTCCCTTCACATATTTTTTATTTAGCCATGAAAGTTAAAGTAGATAGTGAAAATGGTTTACCCGTTCAGCCGACATATTTATATATAAATAAATATCAAATGTAAAATACTGTAAAAACAGGTTTACCCAATTTGTTAAAAAGCTTTGTACTTTGATAGAGATACAAGTAGGTACTTTTTGTCTATTTTTAGGGCCCTTTGGTTGTGGGAGGGACATACATTACGGTATGCGCCATGATATAAGGAACATTTATGCCAAGTTTCATCATGATTGGTTCAATGGTTTTGATTTTTATTCAGGACATAGGCCTAACTATTGATGATATATTATGATCATTGTATGACCCAAGTTAGGATATATAGCCTTACAATTTTATAGGTCAGTGTTGAAAAAAAAACATTTTTTTACCAGAATCTGATAAGTCATGTTTTTTCTTAGAACTTTCAAAATATCTTTCAATTGTTGTTATGGTCTTTTTGACATTTTTTTCAGTACTGACCGTTTTAATTTCCTGTTTAAAAAAAAACAAAAAGCAATATAAATAAATAATGTTTAACAGAATTTTTTATGTTATAACAAAAATATGAACAGTCAAAAGTTTATTTTCGTTTGCATTTCATTTCTTAACACCCTCTACGCTCACTGTGTGAGCCTGCAGCGCTTCTCTGGGGCCTCATCTGGCTGGAAGGGGGGGGGGCACAAACAAAACTATTTCCATTTAGAGGGCGACACTTATAGAAGTGCTGGTTTAACAGGAGGTGAGATCTGATAGATTATGTGTTTCTCTTTCAATCCTGTAGGTCTATACAATACAATATATATATATACACATTCATTATTATTATTATTATCTCCAGCAGCACCTCATTCATGTGTATGAAGTCAAATAAAATCCCTTTGATACCAGCGCACTTTGACTTGAAGTCTACTGTCTAGAACTATACTACAGTTATAGGAATTCAAAACTAAATGAGTTTTAATTCGAAATTTGAAAAATAAAGCTCTTGCCATACTACTAAAGTATTAGAACTGATACACAACTATAGTATAGATCTATTCTTATTTAATTTAGTAGAATTATTATTTTACATATTATATTATAATATACATCTTAATCTAGACTAAACTAGTCTACTGTCTAGAACTCAAGTTCTAGATTTAGATATTATCTATTTTAGTATCTAGATTGACTAGATCTTGTTTATCTAATCAGCCAATCAATGAATCAGCCTACTTTAGATCTAATTAAATATTAGGCGCAATGGCTGTGCGTAAAGTCTAAAGTGTATGGCGTCCAAACCAGGGGTCCCGGGTTCGAATCCCAGGTGGGATTTTTTAATTTCAGGATCTTTGGTACCTCTGAGTCCACCCAGCTCTAATGCACTAATCATTCACTAATGCATGGGCATAGGTACCTGACATTAGTCACTAGTTGGGGAAAAGTAAAGGTAAAGGCGGTTGGTCATTGTGCTGGCCACATGACACCCTTGCCCTTGATTATTGATAACCATAGCCATAGCCACAAAAACTGATGACCTTTACTGAACTTTACATCATCTGTGATCTGCCCTGGCTTATCTACTATTACTAACTAGATTCTAGATGATCATGATAGTAGAAGTAGAATAGAATCTAGATCTAGTAACTATAGACCACAGAGGCACAAGGTCTGAAAGTACTGAAAGGGGAACTTTGTTTTATTATATTATTAAATTAATTATTATTTATTTATTTAGATCTAGACCAGGGGTCGGCAACCTTTGGAGTCGGAAGAGCCAAAAATTACAATTTACTTAATTTCAAAGCTTTTAAAGAGCCACAAAGTGTTTTTTTTTTCTCGCCTACTATAAATAGTACTTGCATAAATAAAAGTTCTTTGATAAATAAAACGAATCTATTTATTCATAAGAAAAAAATATATACCGGGATTTATTTATATGTGACAAGTGTATTTTACAACAAATTAGATAATATAAATAATAATAATAATCTCTATCGTCCATATGGAGATTTGTCTTACAATTTGTGCATTACACCAAACAAAAAACATTATAACTATAAGAAACTAAAGTGTACATTCACACCAGACTCACTTCTAATTTACATGTACACCATTATTAGATAATTACCCATCATGGAAGTAAATATAGTAAAAACAAAAATAAACATTTACATACAACATTAACTTGTACTTCAATAATAAAACAATTGAGCAAACAAATTCAATGGGAGCGATGGCTTTTGTTATAGAAAGTTTGAATAAATTTGGCTCATAACTTGTTGTTTTTAGTTTCAAACACGTCTCTACATTTTCATTTGTTAGTTGGCTTCTTACTTTACTTTTAATTATGTTCATGCAAGAAAACACTTGCTCGCACGAATATGTCGATCCGAAGATAGTTAGCTTTTCAATTGCAAACCGTTTCACTTCACTGTAGCAATCTGAAAGACTGTTCCATGCGTCGAATATAAGTGTCTCAACTTGCAGCATTTATTTGAAAGATGTCCACTTTTGTTGTGTTACCTACATTTCTGGACTTCTAACTTGATTTTCAACTCTGTAAATTCTCCACTCCACAAAGCTTTACTTTTAAAGTCCACTATCAATTCCAAATGGCTCAATGTGGATTTCATTAATAGTTGTGTTAAGGGGATTTACTATGAATGCAAGAGTGGTTTTGAAATGCTTAAATCTCTCAGCAAATTTATCTGTAATTTTTAAAAAAATAACTGTGCTAACGTAATTCCTGTTAGTGATGGGAACTAAACTAAATTTTTTTAGTTAAACTAAAACGAAGTTTGAACTAAAAAAAAGTAATTAAACTTTTAGTTAATCACAAATTGAAAAAATTAGTTAAACTAAACTAAGAAACTTTAGTTAAACTTTTACAAACTATTTTGACCTTTTTTAAGGACGAAACAGCCAAACATGAAAAATATAAAGTATAATAAAGCACAACCAATCTCTTTAGCAAAATGTAATATAAACATTTATTTGTGCACATGAAAAAAGATTTAAATGTCTTTAAGGAATAGATGAAGATAGAATCACTAGAATTAGAATGGTACTATTATAGAAAGAAGTTAGAAGTAATTGTCCAAGTTCTAATATAAGTTACCTTTAGAAGTAATGATAAAACTGCATGTTGACTCTCTAACTAACTCTACTCTAGATTCTAGAATATTCTGGATCTAATATCGTCTACAAACGAAATGATCAGAAATATAATCTGGATCTAGAATTAGATCTAGCTACTAGATTATATTATAATTATATTTTAGTCTAAAAATAATCTAAGAAATACTAGTTACTACTACTACTAGATCTAAAATCTAGATAGAGTCTAGTCTAGTAGATATCTTAGTAACTTTAGACTATAGATCTAATAGTAGTAATAGACTAATACTAATATAGACTAGACGTCACTAGACTCTAACTCTAGTAAAAAGTTTTAAAATAAAAAGAGTCGACATTTCTTTTAGATCTATAGTAGTAAAGCAAAATTCTTCACACTGGTGTTTAATAAAAAGCAGCAAAATGTAGATCTATAGAAGCAAGGAATTATCAGGATTTATCAAGTAGCGAAACTTGCTAGAAATATAATGAACACGTTTATTTTTCTCGCCTTTCAAATACATTGAATTGGCGGGAATAGCAGCCATTATAGGCTAAAGGTCAAAAGGCTTTCTAGTGACCTGTGCACCCTCTAGTTTATTCCCCTCTCTATTATTCATTATATACATTCTCCAAATTACATAGATTAAAAATATTTATTGGTATAACAAAGAATGTTAAAAAAGTTTGTAAAATTTGTAATTAAACTTTTTAGTTTGTAACTAAAAAAAAATAATTAAACTAGGATTTTAACTAAACTTTTTTTTTTTAATTAAACTTTGGCCTTAACTATTTTTTTTTAGTTAAACTAAAAGTTAGCAACTTTTTAGTTAACTTTTGCCCATCACTAATTCCTGTCAACAGTTGCACTGGTTTTATCGTGATATTACTTTAGAAAGTGAACATGAAGTCATTTTCTGCTCTAAATAAGTAAAGTTCCCCGTTCATACATTGCGATCTAAAGAGCAGTTGGTATAAAAGGTCATCTCGTTCTATGGCCCACAGTTAACAAGGGTGTCACTTGGCCAGCATAAAGACCAATCGCCTTTACATTCCCCAGCTAATGTCAGGTGCCCATTAGAGTTGGGTGTATTTAGAAGCGCAAAAAAATATCCAGAGGTTAAAAATCCCAGTCTTCACCAGGATCCTAAACCGGGACTCCGGTTCGGAAACCAAGCGCTTTACTGCTCAGCCACCGCATCTACCAAAACATCGGTTGGGTTTCCATTTCCTTGTAGATTTAGTTTCGTCTCATTTACTTTTGCTGATATATCCATCATAACGTAACATTTTTGTAACCTTTTGCCGTTTTTTAATTCAGGGTGATTAATTCCTTTCACATTTAGGAATGTATTTATTTTATTCAAGCACAAAGCTAGAAGATTTAACACCATACCAGTAGAAAGCAATCGCACTTTATTGTTAACAAGGAGGTTGGAATGCTGAGTCTCCATTTCGTTTCAGAATTCTTTTAACTAACAATGGTAGAGTGCTTTTGACAAGCCCTTCTTGGTTTATTAAGCAGTGAAACGTAACAATTTCGTGGAGAATAGCAGATTCTCTTTTATTTTTTCCGGTCATACTTCTGGCTTCATCAGTTGCTTTTGAGAGGATTTTATGTAAATTGATCTCATTATCTTCAAGGCATTTTTGCACGGCATTCGCCAAATCTTCTCCTCTAGTTTGTCATGAGAGCGGTAGCAATCCTTGGAAAGACATATACCTGACAAAAAAAGCCAACTTGTGTCATGTCTTGTCTTTCGCAAGACACATCTATATCAAGTGATAAGACAGAAGAAAGTTGAGTTCTTCCTCCTGTAAATATGTTACATTTGAAGACACGGGGAGGGGGTGCAGTGAAAAGCGAGTACAAGTGGCTCATCTTAGTTAATCGATTCAATTTTTTTTTCGATAAAATAAATAATATTTGAGTATGGAACTAAAGAGCCGCAGCTTAATATCCAAAGAGCCGCATGTGGCTCGCGAGCCGCAGGTTGCCGACCCTTGATCTAGACTCTAATTATTAATTCTCAGACGACTCAGTCAGCTCAGCAGAGTAAGACGGCTCAGTCTCAGTCAGAGTCAGTGTCACTCAACTTCTCAAGTCTCAACAGTAATCTTAAATCTAGATCTATATCTTGATAGATTTGGTTCAAGATGTCTCTTTTTTTTTTTTTACATTTTCTTCCGCCTTATCAGGATGACTATAACTTTCTAGATGCTGTTGATTCTTCCTGTAGCATTTAGAGCCGTATTTACAAATAGGCAGAGGTTTCTTGGTTTTCTTTTTGACGACTGCCGCCATTTTATCGAATTCATGTTTCCGCAATGGGGAGGTCTCCTTTAAAATAATCACCTTCGACTTCTAGCTTCTAGCGCCAGGACGAAACGTCCCACAATGTCATTGTTAGGCCTGAGTAAAAAGAAAAGAATTTCTAAAAAAAACAAAAAATGGCCACATCACGAAGATCTTGACCAGGTGGGCAACACAGGAACTCTGAGCAGTGTTTGTGAAGGAAGTAGAATCTAGACTACAGGACTACACTAGTGACTATAGTATATCATAGTAATAATAGTATTCATAGTATTCATACTAGTATATGAAGTTTAAGTCTTGGCTTTGTTCACCACTTTGCCTCATCGTGTGATCTTATTCTTTCTTGAAAACTAGAGCATCTTGGAATAGGAGCCATCATTAATAGGGATGTAAAAAAATGTAGACCGGTCTATATCTGTTTTAAAACACAGACTGATTATGTTAATAATCTGAGCTAGCCAGGAAAACCGGTGACATTCCAGAATTCAAGTCATTGGTTAATATGCATTACTAAATGCATGACGCCTAGGACGTAATCATCTTCTTTTTTGAAGTAACGTCTGTATTATATAAGAAGATAAGAATTAAGATCTAGATCTAGGTTCACAGTCAGCAATAAACAAACAACCACAATTAGTGTCATGGCGGAGAACAATACTTTATTATATTGAACGCGTGCACCTTTGCGCACCAAATCAACATTCCCTTTTCTTAACAAAAAAAAAAAAAAAAGAAAGAAATAATAAAACATTTCGGGGAGTATCATAAAAAATAAAATAAAACAAAACCACAACATAAAGAACAAAACATAACATATATAAATATGCTTCAATGAATATGAAACATATCACATTTAAAAAACAACATTCAATAGTTCATAAAGGTACATAGTCATTGAATCTTGTCGGTTTCTTCAACTGATCCCTTGGTCGCAGGGAATGATGAGTGGCGAATGTGTTGATCATGAGTTCTATTGTCCTGTAAGTTGTCATCAGAATCGGGGAATATATCTTGTTGTTCTGTTTCTCTGTTCGGGTTGATATGCACTCTGTTTCTTTGGTACACTGCACCATTGTCACCTCGAATAATGTAAGCTCTCTGGTTGACCTGAGACTGGATTCTTCCACGTCTTCATGTAGGGTCATTAGGTGTCCAGTTCTCAGCTGACTTAAATTTCTTGACCTCTTATCATAAGATGTTTTTACACTCATCTGACGTTTTTCTTTCTTTCTCATAATGTTCTCATGGTGTCCAGTTCTCAACTGACTTAAATTTCTTGACCTCTTATCATAAGATGTTTTTACACTCATCTGACATTTTTCTTTCTTTCTCATAATGTTCTCATGACATGTAGAAATCTTAATGTTACTTCTTTTGTTTGGAATCAGTGTTCGAGTCATCCGACCAAAAAACATCTGAGCTAGGCTTAGATTTGTGTCTTGCCTTGAAGTATTTCTAAATTGCAGTTAGGTAATTAGAGGCCATACACGATGTGAACAGGGGAGGCCACAAATGAAATAGAAAAACAAAAAATTAAGACAAATATTCAATTCAATAAATTAACAAATCTTATCTTATCTTATATGATACAGACGTTACTTCAAAAAAGAAGATGATTACGTCCTACGCGTCATGCATTTAGTCATGCATATTAACCTATGACCCAGGGCTGGCTCTCTATTCTTAAACTGAATATGACCCTCGACTTTTTTTTTTTTTACTAGAATGCGTTCTGAAAGTAAACACATCAATATTGACCTTTGTTTTCTATGTTCTCTTCTACTACGAGAAAAAGGCGCTGTAAAAGGTAGGAAAGTGAATTTCTAAAGCTGAAAACGCCTGAATACCATCAGCGTTGGGGATCCGCCGAAATCAGACTTCTTGTTGACTTGAGCGTAAACCTGCTGCATCTTCATTGCTATCTCCAGGAAGAACGGACATTTTGTTATCTAGGGGGTTGCCACCCGGAAATGTGAGAAGCAGTGCCTTACTGTTTTTGTTGTTTTTTTTACTGTATTTTTTTAAATTTCAAGTCATTGTCTACGTCAGGGGTTCTCAACCTGTGGGTCGCGACCCCTTTGGGGTCGATTGACCATTTGCCAGGGGTCGCCTAAGACCTTCAAAAATATGGATTGTTATTGTCTACTCTTCTATTGCTGTATGTGTGTGTGAGTGGGGGATTGTAAAATGGGGTCGCCGAGCTTAAAAGGTTGAGAACCGCTGGTCTACGTGACTTGAACTTTGGATTATTCATTTTGTATTAAACTCAAGAGAAATATTCAGCGCTGAGTTGCTTCATTTTGTGCTAATGGTGTGTTGGATACATTTTAAAGCAACTCTGAATCCGCGTATGTCAGCTGATTGTGGATGCAATGCAAGTATCTCCAAAATGGCTTTTGGATTTCGAGTCGTTGTTTTTTTCTGGATTAAACTTTAACTTACAATAACAAACACGTTAATATATCCACGTCCAGACCATATAACACTGTTGAGCAGTCAAAGTTATCGAGAAATTGTATATCACTTACACTGTTGATTGTAAATATAGGCCTACCGGTTCATCAATTATAAATTCATCGTCGCAAATATAAGCGAGTAGTCTGAACGACCAATCTTTTAATGTTTATCAAAAAGAATCAAGTTTACAGATTTCTGAATGCATGTAAATCCGAAATTATTCATTGTGCAATTGTGCATGGTTGTACCTACTTGAGGGATATAACAACGGTGCGAATATGAAAGGAACAAATGGCATGGTCTGCAAAAAAAGAATTTAAATCAAAGGGCACTTTTGGTATATATATGGGAGATGAGAATGTGACTTGCGCGATGAAAATTTATTAAAGTGAAGGAGATTTGCGCTGCACCAGCCTCAATCTCTCACCCCTTTGCCAGCTGGATCCGGTGGCAGAACAGAGTCCAGACAACTGGAGCTGGTTTGGGGTGCAGTGGATGACCAGTGTGCTCTACATGTCCGACAAAACGTTCCAAGGCGATTGCTAGATGATGCCTGATGACCCTGGTAGTCCAAATCGACTTGAGCGTCATGCAGCCGCAACTAGACTTCACATGCTGGTGGTGGATAGAGACCATAGTTTCACCAGATACTAGCTCTGGCTAACCCTCACCTGGTTTGGCCCGTAATTCGAGACGGTTTGCCGGGGTGTGGCCGTTGCCGCATGCAGACAACTGTTTGGAGCCACAGGCACTTTTGTTACAGTGTCAAGCTGTCTTAATGGATTTTTTTTTCTAGAAATAAAAAAAAAAGGGGGGGGGGCGGCATTTTTAAATTTCGCTCGCAGGCGGCCCCGATCCTCATTATACACTCGACAACACTCTAGATAAGACTAAATAGAGGCCAGATGTAGGTCTAGATTTAGATATAAATGGATTAATAATTTGAAGAAGATTTACATCTAAAAATTATTAAGGCAATAGCTTATCTTCTGGCAGCCTAGGGGCAGCAGATTTAGTTATCAAGTATACGGTAAAGTATCACATTAAGAACCGGATCTGACGCGAACAGCAAAATATAGCTTATAACCGATGGCACTACGTAGGCCTACTCTAGTGTAGACCTAAATATAGCTTATAACCGATGACACTACGTAGGCCTACTCTAGTCTAGATCTAAATATAGCTTATAACCGATGGCACGACGTAGGCCTACTCTAGTCTAGATCTAAATGCCTCACTTTCACGCTTACTCTTATAATTAAATTACTAGACCAATATAATCAGGATTTCTAGATGTCTAGATCGAATCAAGTCTAATGCCACTGGTAAAAACATAGGCCTACACTATGCTGTTCGCTTCCCATCCGCTATTGTAAAAACATAGGCCTACACTATGCTGTTCGCTTCCCATCCGCTTTTAAATGTGATTCTAGTCTAGGCCCTTTATGGATTCTAGATGAATTTCAGTTGTTAAGAGTAACAAAAAAACTAAAACAAATTCCAATTATCTTATTCGTGGTAAAACAGTAACACAGGCTAAAAACGCAAAATACCTAAGTTTTATAATAAATGAAAAACTGTCATGGAAACCCCCTATTGATGAAACTTTAAAAAAACAAACAAAGCATTAGGGTTTATTAAAAGAAATTTCTACAATTCAATAAAGAACATAAAACTAAAATGTTATTTAACCTTGTTTAGGCCAATAATAGAATATGCATCCTCTGTTTGGGACCCCTCAACAGGCACAAAATAGAGCAGTGAGATTCATAACAAACGAATATTCACATTTGATTTGAGTAACACCTTTAGTAAAATTACTAAATTTAGAAAGCCTTCAGGATAGAAGACTTAATAAAGAAAATTAGCAATTACGCATAAAACATTGAACCATAATCTTCAAATACAAAAACAAAACTTATAAAATACTCAGAAAGACACAAAGATAACGGTATACTCTTTTGTCCCATATTTGTACAAATGTTCCTTCCTTCCTAGTTCTATTAGAGCATAGTATGGGTTGCCTGAGCTAGCCAGGAAAACCCATAAATTTAAGTAATAGATTAACAAGCATGACTAGATTGACCTAAGACGCGAAGGACGTAATCATTTTCTTTTTGAAGTAACGTCTTTATTTCATAAGATAAGATATGACAGAGTTGATATAAGCTTTGCATAAAAACAATTGTAAACAATGTTAAGTACATAAAAATCCTGGATCATAATTAAACAATAAATCAAACAAATCTAGCAAGGTTATTTAATAAGAATATATTTTTCGTTAACTAGTTTTATAATCATTGTAAACATATAGTGTTTTAGTCAGATATTATGTAGACAAGACATCATAGTGTATTAGTCAAATATTAAATAGATAGAAATCATTAAACTTATCGATGACGACTTCCTGGACATACTCGAATGACGGGAACATTAGGACTCCTTGAGCACTTTTTATTCGGGCTCTAAGATTGATCCCCGCTGGTCATCAGCCACTGTTGGTATAAGGTGGCATGTTTTGTTAGTAACTATTTATTTCTTAGATTTGGCGCCACCTGGTGATCAATCACTGTAGATACAAGATGTAGAGCTTTGCTAATGAGCTGTCACTACTTAGCCTTGAGAAACTTCATAAACACCGGAAGTTACGAAAATGAACTGCCTTTGTCTGCTGCAGCGCAAAGCATCCCGGTAGGCCTCCCGCACGGACATAGTGAAACAATAACAAATGGGGTTGAATAATGAATTGGCATAGTTTAAAATAGAAAATGAAATATAAACCATCGGCTGCATTTCTATATTCATTGAGAATACGATAAAGTAGTAGATTCCGAATGGCACCCAGGCGATGGTAAACGCTAAAACAATGCATCCGATGGTCGAGTAAGCTTTCACGCTACTTTGCTTACGGCGTGGAAGGGTCGGGAAGCTTACTTCGGAGTTATAGGACTCATCAGATCGTCTGGTCTCTTTTTCTTTACATACATTTTTCGGGGCGACTTCGTCGTCGTCGATGCTCTCAAACTCGGCATCAGTCTTGGGTTTTTCACCCAGCACTTCCGGGTTACAAGATACTCTGACCTCTTCGACCCCGATGTCGTCTGCGAGTTCAGCCTTAGCGCTCGGCGCGTTGTTCGAACGGTCTGCCTTGGTAAAATCTAAAACTCTGAACTTTTTGAGGAACTGTTGGTCAAGCCAGTAGATTTGTCGAACTATGAGTAAGTACAGAGTGTAGAGCATCACAACAGGTATCCATAACTGAAAAACCTGCTCTACTAACACACGGAAGCCGGTTAAATAATTTGTACAAGTGTTGGCCATGTCCATGCACACAAGCCGTTCCTGCACGTTAAAGTGCAGGAAACCCATACTAAGTATTCCGATTGATGTTATTAGTGGCACTGACCAGGCAGTTACTGCAAAATAGATCATCGTGGTTGTTTTTAGTCTGTGGTATATAATAGGTTTTGATGCGGCAAGGTATCGGTCAAATGCCATAAATGCTACGTGATATAGAGACACCGCGGAGAGTAGTTTGTCCATAAACAGAAATGCCAGACAGCTCTCGATTCTATAGTTCCACTCTCCGTTGTTAAGGATGATGTGCACCACCTGGGGCATCATAAAGCCCCCGATGATGGCGTCGGAGGTTGCTAGGGACATCATGAGAATTTGAGATTTGTTCCGCTCCCTGATTTTGTACTTGCGTCTGTAGAGGCACACGACCGCGATGAAGCTGACGTTCGCCACGAATGTCAGCACTGAGATGACGCCTAAGATGGAGCCGATCGCTACGAGGACTAGGCTGTTCTGTGAGATGTGAGGTCTTTCCAAATCTACATTGCAATTCGTCGTATTGTTCTGACTCATCTTAGCCCTGTAGAGTAGAGGAAAAGTTTTGGGGTTTCATGACTAAAGCAGAACTATTTCAAAATGGATGCAACTACTTAAACAATGTCAATGTGGAGGATACCTTATAACATAAACTTTATTGTATCATTAAAGCAAGGCATACGCAATATAGGATTCTTAGCCCTTGCTGACTGATTGACTGACTGGCTGATTGACTGACAGACTGATTGATTGACTGATTGACTGTCTGTCTGTCTGGTCAATTGACTGATTGACTGACTGATTGATTGACTGACTGAGTGACTGGCTGACTCATCACCACTTCTCCCAATTAGGGGCGCTCAAGAATTTTGAAATTTACAAAAGTCACAACTTCTAGGAGGCGGGAGCAACTTCTAATCTGGACACTTGATCTCAAAAACGGCTCTTACATTTTTCCTATAAATTTAACACTTAGTGTATATCGCTGAGAAAGAATTACTAGCTCGTTGGCCACACTGGGAAAACTCTAGTTTAACCGTTATAGTTTTTCAAAGTTAAAAAAAAAAAAAAATATGAAAAAAAATCTTTTTTTTAAAAAAAAAAAAAAACTTATCTAAGGGTAATAACTCCGCACTTACAAATACATCTTTCAATAATGTGAAAGTTATTTCCCTTATTCGATATCAAACAAAATAATTAATTACAATTAGTTAATAGACTAATAGGTTAATTTTTAGATCGATTCATGTTAAGTTATGAAGAGTAAATATTTGTTTAAAATCTCAACTTGATCAAAAGAATGGGTGTGGGAGAAATAATGTGAACAATCATATAACGGGACCAAACCTAACCTGTTTAGCCCTATCTCTAAATACTGAATGATTAATTTCCCTTGTCGGTATCAAACAAAATAATTGGTTACCAGTAATTAATTGTTAAATTGTTTGTTGTTTTTTTTTATTCATGTCTTATAAAAAATTTTAACTTTATCCGAGGATGTGTGCGTCAGAAATAACGTGTACAAATTTTTGACCAGACAGGCAAGAGTAGTAAATAAATGTAAGTTTGGCTAGAGAGCTGGGTCTAGATCTAGATGTAACCGGTTTTAAGACGACTACAGCGTTTGGGAATGTCCGAATAGATGGCATTATTGATACAAGAATTACCAGGCTTCTTTGTCGGGGGGAGGTGGGATAGGGGGTAAAAATGTTCCATTGTTGTTTTTTTTAAGTTACATTCATTAGTTGTTAAACGAAAAATAGTAGTAGGCATTGTCTTTTTAAATAGTATTTTAATCTTTTTTCTTGTCCCTTAACTCTTTCTCTCCTAACTGACGATACCAACGTTGATTCCATCAGAATGTGGTAAATAACTACGGAGAGAAAGAGTTAATATATACTTTGAATAAATTAAAACCTTTTCGAAATAGGTTGCGCTCTCTAAATGACACCAGGGCAACTTTTCCGAGTCGATTTTTGTCCGCTTTCTTTTGGTCCACTTTGCAATGCTTAATTTGTCCATTTTAATAACTTTTAATATTCCCCGTTCCATTTTTTAGCCTCCCAAAATGGGAATAGCCGCTAATAGTTTTTCTTGGTCTGTGTCTATCCGTCAGTCCCATTTAGATCTCAAAAACTAGAAAAGATATTGAAAATTCGACGCCATGATATTTTCGATTATAATGTTCGAATAAAACGGCTCCATTTTATTTTTCTGATTGCGAAATTTTTAATTTTTAAAATCAACTATTCAAGCAGTTTTAGTTTTTTTTTTTTTTTTTTTATAGAAATCCACCATTCTTTACAACTATTCACCCCTAAATAGTAAAAAAACACATGAGACAAATTAATAAAAATGAAAGACTGATAATAAGGCTTATTTTCGAGTCCGAAGATTAGTGAGGAGTGCAGTATTTCCCGTCGCTGCGCAGCACCAGCTGTGACCTACATATTTTGCCACATTGTCCGCAGGTGGTCGATTTAGATTTTCTTTTCGCCGTCTGCGTTTGTCCTCTGCAGCGGATTTTCTTTTGGTCTCAAATGAGTATCCCACGGCCTTTGTGAGTGACCTCATTTTTTTGTAAAAAAAAAACAAAAAGTTTTTTTTGTGTTTTTTTTTTTTAAATTGTATTACTGAATTTAGTATTATACTAGCTAATTACATTTTAAAGAAAATGTATACTTTTGTTCTAAAAGAGAAAAAAAATCTGTTTAGTATGCATATATGTGAAGTCTAATTTAAAACAAAAAATAATAAGCAGCGTTTCTTATTATAAACGTGGCGTGCAGTGCACAATAATCACATAGGCCAATTGACTATATACATGTAACTAAAGGGAAAAGTTTCTTTGTATAGGTTTTGAATGAGAGATTGGCCCTTTACAAGACAATTAGATCAATTAGATAATCATTCCATAACATTAGTTTGGCCAGATAGACATTGAACTATATCTTTATAACCATCAGTTCATTGAATACATATGAATTATGAATATTAGCAATGTAATGATTATAAACTGAAATAAATCTCCGTATCCCGTGGTATCAAGTCGTACGTCGAACTATCAATACAACAGTAAGGGCAAAACACTTTTGACACGAGCACGTCTCTCCTTTATGTATCGACAGAGAGAGGGTTGTAGTTGTTGATAGTTTGTATAGTTCATTGTTTCTGATAGTCTTCATGAAGTTGTTGAAACCTGCCTTTTTACTTGCTGGGGGTGGGGGTGGGGAACCACTTTGGGGGCCAATGTTGAGTTTGTGTTTCCACACGAACTGTCTTTGTAACCTTGCTTAAGATACGGACTGTGTATTGGAGGACGAAAATAATAATAATTGAAAAAAAAAAGGCGTGATTTCATTAGTGTTCAACTGATATGGAAACAACACTAAAAGATTCAAGTCAAACCAACCAGAAATTCATTATGGTTAGGCGCTTTTGGAATCCAAGGGGTTAAACATTAAGCGGTTTGTTTGTGTCTGTGAAGGGGCAGTCGTTCCATTAGAAGACACAATGGCCAAAAAGTGTATTGTGTGTGTGTGTGTTAGTGTGTGTTATTGTGTGTGTGTGTGTTATTGTGTGTGTGTGTTAACGACGTCACAGAGCCAGGGAGACGAGAAGGCTACGACTGATGGGCCTAAAAGTGTTTGTGCTTACTCTTTATTTGTGGGTTTGCGGGCCGTTCGATTGAAGGATGAAAGAGACAAAGAAGGAGTTGGATGACCAGAAAATCGGGCTGGTATGGGGTTTGTGTGTCCATGGTGACGGCGGGAAGAGGTTAGCGATTGGTTAGGAATGATATGATGCAACATATGTTGCATTGGCGTCATTTGGTCTTAGTTAGGGGAGACGACTCCAGAACGTGAGACTGAAAGGTTGTGTTATTGTAGTGAGTTAGATTTTATTAAGAAATATTATTATTTAATTCTTCAATATTTATTTCATATTATCACAAGTTGATTTTGTCTATGTTATAAATAGCCTCAATTTTTTCAAAAGTATTATTCATAAGGAAGTTATTCAAGTTTTTAAAAGTTTTATTAGTTACGAAATATTACGCCTACAACGGTTTAGTTGTCTACCAGCAGTTACATACTGCATACATGGCAGTTTTATAGAGAAAAAAATGGATTGAGGCCTGGGTCGATTATCTTTGTAATAGCTCCATTCATAATATTTTTACAGTCAAGCATTCGTTTTACTTATAACATTATTATTTTGTTTAATTGTTTCTTATACACTATATCAGTGACTATATCAGTGATACGTAAACTAAGACCCGCGAGCTGCGGGTAATATATGGCTAGTATATATATATATACATTCATTAGTTGATGTCACACACATAATTATGAATGTCGATTCTATTTTAAAGTTTCCTTGTTTCAACTATGTTGTCATTATTTTCTTTTTTACAAAAATGTAAAATGTAAAATTTTTAAAGTTAGAAATAAGTTTACCCTCAACTGAACAGGCTTTCCTTAGTAGACTGTAAAGAGCTCCAAACGGAAACAAACATTATAGTGATGTTTTTGTATGTATGACGAATGAAACAATTATTATTATAGCTTTTATATAGCGCTACTTTCATGCTTATAGCATGCTCAGAGCGCTCTGGTCCAATCTCATTTGTGAACCGGTGGGGGGTATCTAGGAGTTGGTTTTCCGTGCTGCCTTTAGGCGCTCAGTAAACGCAACTCTGCCCGAGTCGGGTGTCGAACCTCGAGCCCCCTTCTAGGTAGCCGAGACAATCCAAGTTCAAGCGCACTTAGCCTCTCGACCACGCTTCCCACAATGCAACCGTAAGACAAACATTTTAATCACTAAAAAATTTTTTTTTTAGATTTTGTTAAGCTTAACATATTAACTCTTACTCTCCTGACTGACGATACCAACGTTGATGTGACTCCATTAAATAAAATAAATTTTTGTTTTTTATACACTTTAATTAGTGTTATATAAAAAGAATATACACACTTCTATAATTCTATACCTAATATAACATTTCCTGATTACATACAAAAAAGTTATTGAAGTTTAATCATAAAAGAAAGTGTAACACAAATGAACGAAATGAATAATTCCATCGAAACGTGGAAAATAATTACGGTGAGAAAGAGTTAAAGCAAACAAGAGCTATCAACATGAAACATTTAAAGTTTCCTTACAGGATTTCAAACTTGCCAACTTATAAATAACTTTAAAGCAATTGTTTTTTTTTTGCGATTTTCTTTTTTTTTTTTTTTTGTATTGTTACTTCGACCAACGACGTGATATACCACGGAGACTTATTAGAGTTGTTATTATTACATTGTTAATATTCATATGTATTCAATGAATTAGTTGTTATAAAGATATAATTTAATAATAATACAATATCGCCTCTTCTGTCTCTGAAGACAGTGGATGCGCCCAGGTGAGTCATTGGCTTTGGTTCCGTCTTGAGACGGGGCAGAATCTGGAGTGACTTGTAAAAATGTTTTACATGTTTCGGATGTTCCTTCAAAGTTGAAGATAATTACTTCCTAGTCCAAACCTCTCGCAGGACGACGGGGGGTGGGAGCGGGCAGGGTTTGAACCCGGGACCATCGATAAATCTGAACGACAGTCCAGCGTGCAAACCGCACGACCAGGCAGCCATAATAATAATAATATGAAAGTATTTCACATGACTGATCAATTCTGGAGCGGCAGAGTTAGACACAATTCGTGCATATATATATATGCATCTGTCCTAGGTCTAGCTGACGGGGCAGCTTTCTTTTTCTTTCTCATGACTGATGCAGCTTCGTTCCTTTTGCTATCGGTGAAGCTCGCTCCATATATAGATATAGTTCAACGTGAAACTAGCCTAAATGGTGTGAACTGGATGATTATCTAATTGATTTTAATGTTTTGTAAAGATCCAATCTCTAATTCAAGGCCTCAAGGAAGAAACGTTTCCCTTTGTTAAATGAATGACTTGGAGGAGAGGTGGCTGATTGGTTAGAGCACTTGCATCCGAACAGGAGGGTCCGGGGTTCGAATCTGTAATAATAACAACTCTAATAAGTCTCCGTGTCCAGTGGTATCACGTCGTTGGTCGAAGTAACAATACAACAGTGTCGGCTACACCAGGGGTGGGCAAATTACGACTCGCGGGCCACATGCGACTCTCCGGAGTGTTTTATACGGCCCGCGGACACCTACAAATATTAGGTGGGTCCACATATATAGCAATAAATGTGTATGTGTTTCGTGAGTGAATGTTGTTCGAATTTTCATCCATATTGTTTTTGTAAAGTAGTTACGCTGAGGTTGTCAATTGTAGTCAAACTGATTTTCCATTTGATTGGATCAATAAAAGTATCTTATCTTATCTTATCTTATTAAAAAATGCAAAATTATTAAAGATAAATAGTTTTAAACTGTTACTATTTCTATTTCTTATGATGAAGAGGGCTAAAGCAACAATCTCTATGCATCTCATTCTAAAAAGATTTAAGAAAACGAAAATAATATTAATTGGCAATAATTCGAAACGTTTAGTTCATGACGCAAACTCAGGCTTGTGTTTATTTAAAGACGCAAACTCGGGCTTGTGTTTATTTAAAGACGCAAACTCACGCTTGTGTTTATTTAATGCTACGAAGAATTGTGTTGAAAGTGATGGCGAGCTGATCCACTGATGGAGCCCGTGCTTTGACTATGAAAAACGATTCACTATGTAGAAAATTAAAGAACGATATCCCAACCATCTAGTCTTACTGCCAACAAACATAAAACAGGTGGATTGCTGACTGACTGGGATTTGAAAGCAGTCAAAGAGGATAACAACTAGTAAGCTAGTTCAACACTTTTGTACTGAGTGTAAAAAAGTGAAATACTTCATATTAAGTAAAAACGGTACATTTGTGGTGACTTGTTGTGCAGCAAAAGACTATAATACAGTTTTAAAATGTAGTTTCAGAACTTTTTGTTATTCCTCAATTAGTAGAGCGAAGAAAAATAATGTAAATGTTTGATACGATATAAATGTAAATTAAAAGACATTATACATAATTAGCTATGGTTATATTTATATGCGGTCCTCCATTCTTATTTAAAAAAAAAAAAGAAATTTGGCGACCTTCAATAGAAAAAGGTTGCCCACCCCTGGGATACTCTGTTTCTAATATTCTCGCTGACCGGGTCACTTCGGGGGGGGGGGGGCAATTTGGAGTTTCTTTTTTCTACACAAACAATCTTTGTAAGCTTGTTTCTATAAAAAAAATACATTTAAAAAAAAAAACGATCACGGCAACATTCATACAGATTCTCCTTTCTCTCCCCTCCCCATCCATTTTCCAACTTGTCAAAGTACGTATGACATGAGCTTTGTTTTTAAAAAGGTACTAGTCGACCCATAAACAAGTACAATTTCTTTCCCTTGTTCGAGATACCGAAAAACAAAATAATTGTTTTGTTGTTAGTTTGTAAAATGTTTGACATGTTTCGGATGTTCCTTCAGAGTTGAAGATAGTTTACTTCCTAGTCCAAACCTCCCGCAGGACGACGGGGGATGGGAGCGGGCAGGATTTGAACCCTCGACCATCGATAAATCCGAACGACAGTCCAGCGCGCAAACCTCACGACCAGGCAGCCATCCAATACCATTACCAATAGATAATTAACTAATTCACTAAATGTTTAATTTTTTTTATTGAATCTTGTGTTGTCAGGTATAGGAAATAACTGTGAGACATTTCAGCTTGATCCTAAATTAGGTTCGGGAGAAATCACGTGAACAAACTTTTAACCAGACACAGACAGAGTGAGTTGATCTAAGCTTTGTAAAAAAGAGGGCCGCAACTCACACAAACTACAATTTGTATTAAGCATCGCTATCATAAATTCAGACAACAATGTTCATTTTATATTTCCAAGATTTATACAAATCCATTTATTTAGTAGGACTACTATAAAAAAAAAAGTAGATGCACTTGTTTCAGCTTGACTACTTTGTGCTTTAGTTTCATTTAGTTAGAGGGATGCCTTTTTTGGTTGTTGTTAAATAATGCTTCGTAAAGTTCTCTTTGCGCGGTTCAACAATTTACAATATTGTCTAGAGCTGGTTTTGCACAGTTCAAAGAATGTGCAGTATTGTCTAGAGCTGGTTTGCACTGTTTCAGCAGAATTCCTCTGCAATGGCTTGGCGCACGATACTCGTGAAACAAAAGCAAATCGGGTTTACGGCCGAATTTGCGTAGCTTAGGATAGTAAAACAGATATAAACCACGGGCCACAATTCCATCTTTAACAAATAGACAACAATGTGGAAGATGTTGTAGGGAAGCCAGCAGACGGTGAACGCCACGACGATGCAGCCCACTGTCACGTAGGCTTTTAAACTGTTCCTTCTTAACTTCCTCTCCTGGTCGCTGTGGGCGAAGCTGCCTTTCGACAGCCGCCCCTCTTCTTCAGTCCATTTCACCGAGATGGCGTCGTCTTTGTGTCTCGGGGCGACATCGTCTCCGTCTTTCCTATTGCCATCATCTTCGCCCTTCTTATAGATATCGTCTGACAAAAGTCTCGATGAAGGCATAGCCGCAGAAGCGAGAATTTTCGCTTTGTTAATTTCTACTTCCCTTTCAATGGAGTGGGCTGGTTTGGAGAAGCGTTTCGCATGGACCAGAGCTTCAGTTGTTGCTTTTGCTAATGGCTGCGTCAAAGCATTGAACTTAACAAAGAACTGCCGCTCATAGGCGTAAATTTTTCGAGTAATGAGCAGGTAAAGGGTATAAATTATTAATAGCGGCACCCAAAAGTCGAGTAACATCTCGGTAAGAAGCACCAACCCTGTGAAATACTCAAAGCAAACATGGCTTACGGACATGCATTGAATGGATGTATACAGATCGTAGTAGACGAGGCTTGTAACTAAAGACGCCGAAGTGGACACTATGGGAAAAGCCCAAGTGGCTAAAATTAGAAAGTATACAGTTTTAGTTTGTAACTTAAGGTACAGGAGTGGCCTACAAGCTGCCAGATATCTATCCAGGGCCATTAATGCAATGTGGTAAATGGAGACAGTGCTGAGCACCTTGTCCAGCATCAGAAACATCAGACAGAACTCTCCTTGAATGCTCCAGTAACCATTGTTGACGACAACGTACGCAAGCTGGGGCAGTAGTACCGCCCCGATCAGTGCGTCGCAGGTCGCCAAGGACATCATTATCAGCAGCGACTTGCTGTGATCCCTGCAGCTGTATTTGCGTCTGTAGCGACACATGACGAGAATGAAGCAGAAATTTGTGGCAACGATCAACACGGACAAGGTGGTCGTTAAGATGATAAGCAACAGAGTGATACGCGTGTCATCCGTGATGCTGGGCAGCTCAAACTGATCCAGGCAACGGCTTGTATTGTTACTGGCCATCCTACTGCCACTGAAGAGAATACAGTAAAGAAAGTTTCGGTCAGTATGTACACAAGACGTCCACAAGCCGTAGTTTTGGTCAAACAGGGACATGAG
Source organism: Biomphalaria glabrata (assembly GCF_947242115.1). NCBI lineage: Eukaryota > Metazoa > Mollusca > Gastropoda > Planorbidae > Biomphalaria > Biomphalaria glabrata. The sequence continues at coordinate 3,885,756 of NC_074727.1, read as the reverse complement.
ACTGTGACAAAAGGTGGCCTCGAAGCGGAAGCTATAACAACATCAAAAAAGATATTCATATATTTTGTCGACTTAAATTTTGCGTAATCCAGCTTTTGTTCGTTATAATTACAGATACAATTAGACATGCTGTAACTTGGTCAAGAATGTCCTAATGTATGTCCTACAACACGTCACACAAAGATAGCTATGTAATAAGTTAGACCTGAATGTCCTACAAGTTTCTCTAGAATGTACCACAATAAGGTTATCCAGAATGTCCCACAATAAGTTAATCCAGAATGTCCTACAATACGTTCAACCAGATTGCACTACAATAAGTTAAACTAGATTGTCTTTCAATAAGTTAAACCAGAATGTCCCATGAGTTAAACCACAATGTTCTACAATAAGAAAACCAAAATGTCTTACAATATGTTAAACCAGAATGCACTACAATGAGTTAAACTAGAATGTCTTACAATAAGTTAAACCAAAATGTCCCACAAGTTAGTTAAACCAGAATGTCCTACAATAATGTGAATTACAATGTCCTTCAATAAGTCAGGCTTGAATGTATACAAGCTACACTTGAAGCAATAATGCGGTATGTAATGCAATATTTGATAACAGTATAAATCACAACATTTCGATATAGTCAAATCTTTGTAACCAGGACATTCTAGCTTATTGCAGGACATATCAGTTTCATATATTTTGAATAAGATAAATTCTTTTCTATATTTAGATAAAAGTCTGTAATTTAACATCTCTAGATACAAGTCTGGTAAATATGTATTTTAAACTCTACCGATTATGAGAAGCCAATGTTGTACTTTAAAATGATTTAATTTGTACCCGTACCCTACTACAATAAATGACAAATGCTTATTCCATTAGAGCGATACACATTTTTACCAAGTCTATATCAACACATTCTGTCTGTCTGGTAAAAGGTTTAAACATGTTTTTTCTTTCATTTCCCATTCTGTGATCAAGTAGAAACTTTGCGCAATTATTCATCGTACTGGACAAGACATTATTCATTAAAAAAAAATTAACCAATCAGTTAATTAATTTTCGGTGATTATTTTGTATGATATCGAAATAAAGGAAATAAATGCTGCTTAATGAGAAATGTGGATGTATATATAGATTTTATCCCTTTATTACTTCTTGGGCACGCATTTTTCTCCCATTTCTCATTTTCGGATCAAGTTGAAACTATGCATAATTATTCAAAGTCGATGACAATACACGAATCAATCCAAAACAATTAATTAATTATTTAATCAATTACTTCTAATTAATTTATTTTATGTTTTATACAGCAGAAAGGGAGCTCGGGGCCATTTTGAGATAAATAACTGTAATTAGTGGTTCTTTCGCTTAGATCAGCTTTGTTTTTAAAAAGTAATATTTTTTTCTATTGCTTGTTTTTTAATCTCAGCCAAGAGGGAGAAGAGCTAGTGGTTTATAAACAATAGGCTAAGTTGAAACAAGAAATTTCCATTCTTGAGTGTTAATATTTGGGATGAAACTAATATAAGATTTAGGCCTGTGTCCATAGAACAGATACAGAGAGTTGGGCAATCCCAAGACAATTAGATCTAGATTTCTTTGTATTTTGTAACAATAAATTTTTTCCTTGGTCAGGGCCTGTATTGATTCATTGTATTCCTAAAACGTTTAGATGTTCCATTGAGGAATTAAGGGTATTCTATCATAGACCAAACGGCATGGGATCATTGGGCAGGGGTCGCACTTGCAGGGCCGGATTTATGTATGCTTGCGAGACCCCTCTTCTAATTTCTTTTTTACGATATTAATTAGATCGTTATATCAACATTTGTCATACAACATGCTTGGAAAGCAACTCAAACTCAATAGGCGCCAGAGGGCTAATTAAAGTAACGTCAATCGTACGACACACTAAATATGTTAACCCTTTAAGTCCTAAATCTTTAAAAGCCTGTGACAAAAGCAATGATTGATAGTGACATTCTGAATGTAATTTGCGGGGCCCCTGCCAGGAGCGGAGCCCAATTTGGAGCGATCGGTCAGACTAAGGCCGTCCCTGACTGACAAAGATACCAAACCATGTATGGATACCAGAAAACGAAAAAGCTGATATACTGACAAAGATACAAGACCAACCAGAAAACGAAAAAGCTGATATACTGACAAAGATACAAGACCAACCAGAAAACGAAAAAGCTGATATACTGACAAAGATACAAGACCAACCAGAAAACGAAAAAGCTGATATACTGACAAAGATACAAGACCAACCAGAAAACGAAAAAGCTGATATACTGACAAAGATACAAGACCAACCAGAAAACGAAAAAGCTGATATACTGACAAAGATACAAGACCAACCAGAAAACGAAAAAGCTGATATGCTGACAAAGATACAAGACCAACCAGAAAACGAAAAAGCTGATATACTGACAAAGATACAAGACCAACCAGAAAACGAAAAAGCTGATATACTGACAAAGATACAAGACCAACCAGAAAACGAAAAAGCTGATATACTGACAAAGATACAAGACCAACCAGAAAACGAAAAAGCTGATATGCTGACAAAGATACAAGACCAACCAGAAAACGAAAAAGCTGATATAATGACAAAGATACAAGACCAACCAGAAAACGAAAAAGCTGATATGCTGACAAAGATACAAGACCAACCAGAAAACGAAAAAGCTGATATACTGACAAAGATACAAGACCAACCAGAAAACGAAAAAGCTGATATACTGACAAAGATACAAGACCAACCAGAAAACGAAAAAGCTGATATACTGACAAAGATACAAGACCAACCAGAAAACGAAAAAGCTGATATGCTGACAAAGATACAAGACCAACCAGAAAACGAAAAAGCTGATATAATGACAAAGATACAAGACCAACCAGAAAACGAAAAAGCTGATATGCTGACAAAGATACAAGACCAACCAGAAAACGAAAAAGCTGATATAATGACAAAGATACAAGACCAACCAGAAAACGAAAAAGCTGATATGCTGACAAAGATACAAGACCAACCAGAAAACGAAAAAGCTGATATAATGACAAAGATACAAGACCAAGTATGGATACCAGAAAACGAAAGGGGCGATAACTGAAGAGACACCAAAGCTCGCGCGCGCGCGTGTGTGTGTGTGTCTGTCTGTCTGTAGAGAAATAAAAGCTACGTTAACTCTTTATCTCCGTAATTATTTTCCACGTTCTGACGGAATTATGCATTTTCCACGTTCTGACGGAATTATGCATTTTCCACGTTTGTACAGTCTACCCTTAAACTTCAATTACATTTAGGTTTGTAAATCTAAAAACGTTACTTTTGGTATAGAATTATAGGAGAATGCCTGCTTTTTTTATGTAACACAAACATATATTTATAAAACGTAAAATCAATTAAATTTAATGGGGTCAAATCAACGATGGTATCGTTTATTAGGAGAGTTAGAGTTAAAACGAGGATACTTGTACAGGTGATCAAATCAAAAAACTGTAATATGCGAGAAGACGGGCGTCTCATTTGGGACATTTTATAATTAGAGACAAATCCATTAATACCTATTTTTTTTCTTTGTTTTTATCTTTATCCAGGGTATAAAGCTCTGCAGTTTTAATGCTATGTATATTACAAATAAAAACATATTTTAATTATTAGGCAATTTTTAGTCTTTTTTTAATCACTGCACAAAAAGATTTCTTAACTCTTTCTCTCCGTAATTATTTACCACATTCTGGTGGAATCAATGCTGGTATCGTCAGTTAGGAGAGAAAGAGTTAACTCTTGTAGCACGAAATGATAGTTGACAACAGTAGGCCTGTATTTAAAAAAATTTTTTTATTGAGGCCTAACTTCAAAATCTCTTCAAATTTTCTTACTTTTATTTTTTTTTTTTTTTACATTTTCTTTCAGATTCCGATAATCGCCCATAAATCCGCATCAACGTTCAAATCAGGGTAGGCCTATATGGGGAGGACGGGGGTTTATTATTTACTTTTTTTTTTACAAAAGCTTATGTTAACTCTGTCTGTCTGTCTCAATTTTTTGTTCTGGTTAGTTCTCCCGCTTTTCATGTCGGATCAAGTTGAAACTTGACACAATTATTCACTGCACCTAACAAAACATGAATCAATTTTTTAATAATCCATTAATTAATTAATAAGTGAAAATTGGTTAATTTGTTTGATATTGGAAAAGGAAATAAATCATGCAGTATTGAGAGATACGGCTTTAAAATGTTAAGCTTTGTAATTTTTTAAAAAGTATTTTTTCATACCAAGGTAAATATTTACCTCTAGTCGACCTGCGGCGTAGCATACGGCACTATTTTGCAGGGCCGGCCTTGCTATTTAGTGATGGGTAAATACTACTTGTTTCCCCCCCCCCTCTATTTTTCGCCTCTAAAATTACGTGAGGTAACTCTAGTCAGTCCGACTTGCGGAAATAAAAGAGTGATCTTTCCATTACTTTGTGTCCATACTCTTGAGCCATGAAGAGAATTTTATATATAGATTACAGTGCATCCTGTCTTGTCAAATAGGTCGGTTCACTTATCTGCTACTGTTTACAATATATTTTGTGTGTGAAAGAAATAGAATAAGAATGTGAAAAACAAAATAAAAAATATTATTTGTTTTAATATTCAACTGGTCTGGCTACACCACGATAGAGCCCTGATAGGGGTCGCAACACATGCACTGGGAATCACTTTTTCGAAAAATCGCTGTATTAATTTTCGTGTAGTGAGAATCCCACTCCAAGAGTGAACAGAAACAGATTTCATAGACTGGTTTTATTTCCTACAACTGAGGGCAGCCTTGTCAGAATAAAGCTTGATCTATAGGTCAGTGAAACCAATTGTTTCATTTAGAAATTAACACTTTACAAATTTTGACACTCACCTTTTGTCACAGACTCATAGAGCTTAATATAAAAAAAACACTAAGAGTTATTGACAGACAAATAGAAAGATATTGACAGGCAGACGATTAGAAAGATATTGACAGGCAGACAAATAGAAAGATATTGACAGGCAGACAAATAGAAAGATATTGACAGGCAGACAAATAGAAAGATATTGACAGGCAGACAAATAGAAAGATATTAACAGGCAGAGAAATAGAAAGATATTAACAGGCAGAGAATAGAAAGATATTAACAGGCAGACAAATAGAAAGATATTAACAGGCAGACAAATAGAAAGATATTGACAGGCAGACAAATAGAAAGATATTGACAGGCATACAAATAGAAAGATATTAACAGGCAGAGAAATAGAAAGATATTAACAGGCAGAGAATAGAAAGATATTAACAGGCAGAGAAATAGAAAGATATTAACAGGCAGAGAATAGAAAGATATTAACAGGCAGACAAATAGAAAGATATTGACAGGCAGACAAATAGAAAGATATTGACAGGCGCACAAATAGAAAGATATTGACAGGCATACAAATAGAAAGATATTAACAGGCAGAGAAATAGAAAGATATTAACAGGCAGAGAATAGAAAGATATTAACAGGCAGACAAATAGAAAGATATTAACAGGCAGACAAATAGAAAGATATTGACAGGCAGACAAATAGAAAGATATTGACAGGCGCACAAATAGAAAGATATTGACAGGCATACAAATAGAAAGATATTAACAGGCAGAGAAATAGAAAGATATTAACAGGCAGACAAATAGAAAGATATTGACAGGCAAACGAATAGAAAGATATTGACAGGCAGAGAAATAGAAAGATATTAACAGGCAGACAAATAGAAAGATATTGACAGGCTGACAAATAGAAAGATATTGACAGGCAGAGAAATAGAAAGATATTGAAAGGCAGACAAATAGAAAGATGTTGACAGACAGAGAAATAGAAATATATTGACAGGCAGAGAAATAGAAAAATATTGACAGGCAGACAAATAGAAAGATATTGACAGGCAGACAAATAGAAAGATATTAACAGGCAGAGAAATAGAAAGATATTGACAGGCAGACAAATAGAAAGATATTGACAGGCAGACAAATAGAAAGATATTGACAGGCAAACGAATAGAAAGATATTGACAGGCAGAGAAATAGAAAGATATTAACAGGCTGACAAATAGAAAGATATTGACAGGCAGACAAATAGAAAGGTTTTTGACAGGCGTACAACTAGATACAGACAGACAAATAGAACGATATTGACAGATAGACAAAAAGAAAAATGTTGTCAGACAGACAAATAGAATCAGACAGACAAATAGAATCAGACAGACACATAAAAATACATTAACTGAACAAAAGAGACAGAATCTAGATACTGACATAAAAACAAATAGCAAGCGAGAGACGGATAAAAATAGAATTATAGACGAATAGACGGAAAGATACACAATCAGATTGATAGGTTAGTGCTCTAGATAGGTTATAATATAGATACGTCTAGATAAGTCTAGATAAGTAAGTCTAGATAGATAGATAGATAGATAGATAGATAGATAGATAGATAGATAGATAGATAGATAGATAGATAGATAGATAGATAGATAGATAGATAGATAGATAGATAGAAAGAGAGAGAGAGAGAGAGAGATAAATAGATAGATAGATAGATAGATAGATAGATAGATAGATAGATAGATAGATAGATAGATAGATAGATAGATAGATAGATAGATGGAGTCCAGATTAAAGTTTAAGAAAAAGACTTACTGTTAAGATAGATCTACAGTATCTGAGTATGGTCTGTAAACATTCCATAAGTGATTTAGATCTAGAGTTATATCTCGATCTAAATGCATTAAATACTTGATTCAATCTATGTCATTTTAAACATGTTAATCATGAACCCTATTACATAGATCTAGACTCCTATATGTGTACTTCTAGAAGCACTACGGGTGGCTGGGTATAAGGCCATTCTTATGATTCTACTGTTTACACTTGTGTTAAATCGACATGAATCCTATACGTTCAGAGTCTCGTCTGCTTCAGAAACACAGCATAGGTGACGTGATGTTCAGCTAAAAATAGAACGACCGAGTCGCAAAGGTTAGGGGAAAAAATTGAATTTCACATCTCATAGACAAATATATAGATAAACTATATACAGACAGGATAGATAGATAGATCTAGATAGATAGATAGATTGACTCCCAGTGGAGCTTTGGGCTGCAACAGTACTTCGCCATCGAACTCTGTGCTCATCCTGCAGTCTTTGCTTTGGTTTCCCAGGTTTTCTTTTCCCCTGTGGGCTCCAGTATGGAGCTTATCTTGCAAGTTTTTCTTTTCTTTTCTTCACAAGAATCCATCCATCCCCATTTACGTGGTTTGATTTCATGTTCTATTTGTGCATCCAGTAGGCTATATAATTTGAGATTTTGTTTTGCCATCTGACACCAATTATAAAACGCAATCATTTCTTGGTGGATACCTCGAGATTGTCTGTATTGCTAGTTGTTACTCTTCAAGTATCTACACCATACAAAAAAACTGATTTCACATTCGAGTTGAAGATTTGTATTTTATTGTGTAATAATCTGTTGTTACACCCCAGAATCAAATCACCGACTCAACAATATTTTTTTTTAACTTGTTGGCAAGTATTATCCAACTTGGCAACCATTGGGACGCGATGACCATTGGCCCGATTTTTAAAAAAATCAAACCTAATTGCCTCTATCGCTGTAAACAGACCTCTATAAACAGTAGCGACTGCTAGATCTAGATCTAAATGCTTAATCACTGCATTTGTTTTAGAACCAGATAAAATTTAATGGACGACCAAACAGGCACAAATGCAAACACAGCTAACATGCTTCGGTTAGAAACATTTTCAATCTTTGTGGTTCTCGTTACTCACTGGGTTAGTGGCCAGATACGTTTAAACAAAGAACTTCAATGCGTCTAAAAGAGTGTTCAAAACATTTTCTGCTAGTATTTTCTTAGGCTCGAAGAGTCTGAGATAAAAATGCTACATTGGTTGTTATGAAACATTTCATCAAATTGGACTTTAAATATTTTGTTCCGGTTTCTGTAGAGTTGCTATGGGCAACGTTGTTTGCTTAAATGTTGATATATTTTTAAACAAATATGGACGGAATTTCAATTACATGCAAACCAAAAGGACAGTAGAGCTGGATGCTGAAGAATGCATGGGATTATATATTAGTTTGTTTTAATACAGAGGATAATAAGGCAAGACGCATGTGTACGCATGACAACTAGCATACATTAGAGTCATTCGGAAGTTATTATATGGAAATGATTATCAAGATTAGCAAGATTACCAATCAAATAATTAATTTAGGGCTCTCGCAAAGAGAATCAAAGAATAACGAGATTCCTTTGTTTAGCTCGTGAAGTGTATGTATGAATCTACTTCTGGCTCACTCATTCGTCTGCCGATTGAACATCCGGTTTTGAAAGAACATGTTTCGGCTACATTTACTCTAGTTACTCTATTCGTAAAACGTTTGAATGGAGTGATCAATACCAGCCATAAAAATCGTGTTTTGTGCTATATTTTAATTTACACTATGATTCAGGCAAATTGTTTCTCATATGAGCAGAAATAAAACAACACGAATAGTAAAGGACATTTCTTGCATTGGCGATCAAGTGACGAACTCAGCATGTTTTTTAATCAAACTAATTGTAGCATGTCGCATCATGCCAGGTCCGGCAAGCCTCCAATCACCAGCAATCGAAATATTCTGGTGATACTGACGGTCCTGTTCTGTGTGGTAGCGGTGGTTACTCTCTTCTTGAACGCCATTGTCATCATAGCGATCTGCAAGCCATCCCGCAAAGGTCAAGGCCCGGGCCACGCCCGAAGAAACGGAAACAACACGCAGGTGGTCAAATTGCTAATGGCTTCCATGGCCGCGGCCGACGCCGTAGTCGCCTTGGTGATCATGCCTCTGAAAATCACAGAAATGGCCCACAACGGTGAATGGATTTTCCCAAAGTCCATGTGCAAATTTCGGTCCTTGACCAGCATCTATCTCTGCACAGTGTCTGTCTACCATGTCATGGGAATGGCTATAGATCGCTACCTCGCCATCTGCAGACCAATGTCCTATCGCCTCCTTACTATCAAAACAGGTTGTCTCATGGCCGGTCTTTTCTGGACAATCCCCATGGTTCTTTATTTAATCCCAATCATAGCTAAATGGATTATAATCGTACGATCTGATACAGGATGTGGGCATCTGAGAAATAACTTCTGCAAGGCAAAGATGCATGATACGTACTCCGTAGCTAGCGCAGTGTTATCATTTTATATTCCGTTCCTAATGATTTTCAGCCTGTATTCGAAAGTTTTGCTCGAAGTTCGAAAATTCCACAAAGGACATCATGGGACCTTGTCTAAAAGTCGATCTCAGAAAAATGTCAGCCTCAAGTCAAATTCATCTGAAAATGATTCTTTTAACGACAACGGTCAAAAAGAGAATAATCCGGGAAGTCTGCGCAAGTGCTCCGGTTCATCTAACATTTCAAAGAAATTGTCGAACATTGGAAAAAGCAGCAGTAGGGAATATCGCAAACCCTCCAGTGATCTGAGACTTAATTACGTTGGTACTTCCTCGTTTAGAAAATCTGGCATAAGGAAAAAGAGCACGAAGGCGCTGTTAACCATTGGCCTGATTGTCATCACTTTCACTGTGACATGGCTGCCTTTTTCTGTGTTCAAAGTTGTTTTTGGCGTCAGCGGCCATACCCCTTTTCCTGCCTGGATTTACAACTTAACCATTTGGATGGGGTACTTTAACTCCACACTGAACCCGATTTTATTCTGCTTGCACCAGGGCATAAGGTCATCAGTGAAAAAATTATTATTTCCTTGATTGTTGAATTTGAAAAACATATGACGTCAAGCAGACGATATTGGTATTTAATTCAAATCAGACCTAGGCCGAATGAATCGATTTAAGTTCTTCGTCGTGAATGCTGGTTCAATATATCCTACACTGGACATGACTGTTATTTTAGTGTGTTCCATGCAGTGTAGTGTGTGATGATTTGTTTTCAATGCATTTTAATGCTAGAATTAAACAGCGTCTTGCTTCAGCTAGTATATTTCTGTTAGAGGAATTTTTATATTTAATAACTTTTGATGCACATTAAGCCTAATAGCTAAGTCTTTCCAACGGATCTTTCTATTTCTAGCTGTATAAACCTTCAGTACAATACAGGGGTGTAACACTATTGTTTGGTGAGAATAATGAGAAGATATGATTCCATGTGAAATAGGGGTTTTCACATTGACAATCACGTGGTACCATTTTTTGTTGGTCACATGATGAGAAGGAACGGCATGCTCAGTAAGAGAGTCTGCGCCATGTGCTGAGAAGAGACAGGCATGTTAGGTCTGTGGATCAGATTGTTTTATAATCACTTATTGTGTGTTCATCTTGGAACTATAAATGCTTGTGAAACATATTGGTGAACTTATTCATGTTATTGATGGCTGAGATAGCCTACTTGTAAGCTATTATTTTACTCAATAAACCTGTGTCAGCTACATCTGTGTTCAGTACTAATTTATAGATCTACGTCTCGTGGTCGAAGTACACAGCAAGCTTAATAAGAATACACTACATAGTCATAAAGATATAAGTATTTAATTAACAAGACAAGAACTATACATCTATACCCAGAAGAGGTATTAACAACACACTAAGCCAGTAACACCAATAGCACTTGTGTTACAAGGGGGGGGGGGGGGTTAGCAAGATGGAGGAGAGCTTATGGAAGTGCTGACCCCCTTTCCCCCCTAAAGCAACCCCCACACACTTTATGACACCGAAACATTTTATTAAGGTGACCTTAAGACAATGAGGCTTAAAGAGGTTTTTAAAAATATGATCTTCCCCCCCCCCCCACCCCCACCAAAAAAAAAAAAAGACGCCAAAGTCATCTAAAACCACATGTTGGCTTCTCATCTGATCTGCCCGTTGTAGCATCCAGTTTTGAAGTAAGATTGTCCAGTAATATGTTAAAAAGAGCTAGAGAGAGAGAGAAAAAAAAATTATAGACTAAATAAACAATTTGTTAATAGATCTAGACTAACAATAATAAATGTGTACAGCTGTGAATATTTCGTTTAACGCAACGCTCATGCTTATAGCATGCTCAGTGCGCCTTGGTCCAATTATTTTTGTGGTTCCTAAGGGAGGGGGGGTGGTAAGGGTGTATCTGGGAGAAGGTTTCTGTGCTGTTTTTCAAAGGCTATTAGTCTGAGTTCGAACTCGAGGTTTCGAGCCTCCGTGATGGAAGGTCGACGTGTTAGCCATTGAGCTATTCAATTACTTTTAAAAATTAAAGGTTTTATAGTGTATTGTTAGTTTAATATTTTTTTTTCCACCGAAGGCCTCGTTCACTACACAAGAGTTATCTTCCATTAGTTGAATACATTTTCTATATAAAACAAAATTAATTACGACTAATTGATTAACTACTTCTTTTTTTTTTTCATTAATTCGTGTGCATCGACAATGAATAATTCTGCCAAGTTTCAACTTGATCCAAGAAGGGGGAGTTTGAGAAATAACTGTAAAAGATTCCACTCAGACAAAATGACAACAGAGTGAGTTCCCTTTGTAAAAAGGTAGTACCTGTATTGGTTAACCCCTGTAACATATTTCTAAAATCTCTAGAACTAATAGAGATAAATGTGTCAAATTTGGTACACATATTCAGAGATAACTAATAAAGAGAATCAGCTAGTTTTAATGACTTTAGCTGAAGAAGTTTTTAATATATGATCTTTTGGGGAAAAAAATGTGGATGCATTTTACAGGAAAAAAAATCACCCTTTTTTAAAAAATCATAAAATGCACAATACTAAGGGAAAATGTATAAAATCTAGCTAGCTCCTTCCAGCCACGTTTATACCTTAAGGTGTAAGTATTTTTAGCTTTGAAATGTATCTATTTTGAAAAATTTTAGAATTTTCCTATATGAACTAATTTTTGTTTATTTTCAAGATGGCCGCCATTACCATGGTAACCCGGAAACATTAGACAACATTCAATATATATATTTTTTTTATTGAGTTGTCATATGATATAATATAACAAAAGTTATTAAGTTAAAGCAAAAATAAAAAATAAAAATTCGCACTCCAGTAACCCCTTAAAGACACTTCAGGACAGAAGACTAAAAAGTTAAGTAGCAAAAATACATAAAACACTAAACCATAATCTACAAATACAAAACCACAAAAATAAAGAAAGACAATAAGATAAAGATACATTTCTTATTACATATGCTGGAACTAATTCGAATAAGACCTACAACGTCGCAAACTGTGGGCAGTTAGGACCAATAGGTCGTTGCCACATCACAGGTCTGTACCACGGATCGCTGTCGAGCAACTCCAAGCCCTAGTTAAGTCTTTTGACGACAGGAACATCTTAACACTCAACATTGAAGCAATAGCACGCTCTCGAGGGGAGGCTCAGCTCATTCGGATAGTTACTAAAAGAAATTGCTACAAATCAAATAAGAACATACAACTAAAATGTTATTTAACCTTGGTCAGGCCAATAATAGAATATGACTCCTCAGTTTGGGACCTCTCAACTCAAGAAAACATTAAGAAACTGGAACAGACACAAAACAGAGCAGTGAGACTCATAACAAACGAATATTCACATTTAACTATACTCAGAGTAACACCTTCAGTAAAATCACTAAATTTAGAAACCCTTCAGGCACATTCCTTGTTCCATTTGAACAAATGCCCCTTCTTCCCTAGTGCTATTAGAGCATGGAATGGGTAATCTGAGCTAGCCAGGAAAATCAATTACTTGGCAGAATTTAAGTCATTGGTTAACACTCATGACTAGATTAACCTAGGAACACACGTAGGACGCAATCATCATCATTTTTTTTTTGAAGTAACGTCTGTATGTTATAAGATAAGATAAGTAATTTATTGAACTGTTGAGAATATATACATAAAATCTCTCAGAGCCCAGTCACCAACTAACTTCAACTCGTACACACCTCATACACCGTAAACACATTCACGTGGATCTGTTGAAACTCATGACCTCGTGCTAGCCAAGTTGAATTATTAGATATCCCAGGTAGTGTAAAGACTCTACCGTTACAATAAACAAACATTGTTACAGTTTGCTAGGGAGAAATCTGGCAATATTTCTTTATTGCCAGACTGTCATTATTTGACAACACTGTTGACAAATAGATATGCATGAAGATTCAAACTCTCTACACAATATACGAACATGAGATACCACATTTGGTCTACTTGATTTCGACAAATCTCATGGTACTCTTTTGAAGCATGTCAAAATAAATTTTTGACTATTAGATTACCGTTTGTGTGTGTGTGTGTGTGTGTGTTGTTGTTTTTTTTACGAATGACAGCTCTGCGGGGTCACACAATTCATTTTACAAGTGGTTGTGTGTGACAATAAGATGGTTGGCTAATAGAACAAGTGGTTGTGTGTGACAATAAGATGGTTGGCTTATAGAACAAGTGGTTGTGTGAGACCATAAGATGGTTGGCTAATAGAACAAGTGGTTGTGTGAGACCATAAGATGGTTGGCTAATAGAACAAGTGGTTGTGTGAGACCATAAGGTGGTTGGCTTATAGAACAAGTGGTTGTGTGAGACCATAAGGTGGTTGGCTAATAGAACAAGTGGTTGTGTGAGACAATAAGATGGTTGGCTTATCAAGTGGTTGTGTGTGACAATAAGATGATTGGCTTATCAAGTGGTTGTGTGAGACAATAAGATGGTTGGCTTATCAAGTGGTTGTATGAGACAATAAGATGGTTGGCTAATAGAACAAGTGGTTGTGTGTGACAATAAGATGGTTGGCTTATAGAACAAGTGGTTGTGTGAGACAATAAGATGATTGGCTTATCAAGTGGTTGTGTGAGACAATAAGATGGTTGGCTTATCAAGTGGTTGTGTGAGACAATAAGATGGTTGGCTAATAGAACAAGTGGTTGTGTGAGACAATAAGATGGTTGGCTTATAGAACAAGTGGTTGTGTGAGACAATACAACGAAAGTGCTTTGAAAATTTAACTTTGCAGTGCTTAAAAAAAAAAAAGACAAAATTTGTCAGCAAAAAAAAAAAAAAGACAAAATTTATCAGCGAAAAAAAAAGACAAAATTTATCAGCGAAAAAAAAAGACAAAATTTATCAGCGAAAAAAATTCAAAATTTATCAGCGAAAAAAAAGACAAAATTTATCAGCGAAAAAAAAAGACAAAATTTATCAGTGAAAAAAAAAGACAAAAATTTATCAGCAAAAAAAACACCAGCTTATCAACACGTCAACACCTTCTTTATTCTGTACGCCGGATACACCAAAAAAGAAAAGAAAAAAAAAACAAACTAACTATTTATAGTTTTTCAGTCATAAATAAAAAAAATCTCTAATTATGGCTGCATTATTTCAAGGACACAACAATTTCTTGACCGCTAATCTGATTCCTCGGTGAAAACAGAACAAAACTGGGTTGAAAGCTGAGTTTAAATAACCCAGCCACATTGTCATTGTCTCAAACCACTGTGGTATGTCTGCATCAGCATGCGATGAAAAAAACTCCATGAAAATTGCGTAAGGCAACCAGCAAAGAGTAAAACTCATGACAATCAGGCCAATTGTCAGAAGCGCTTTCCTGCTTCTCTTTCTGGGGCCAGATTTTTTCAACGCACAATCCTTCATTTTTGTATTATCATTAAATTTGTTGCACGAGTTTAAAGACGAATCATTATTTATAATCGCAGGCAAGCTTGCAGTCAAAATAGTTTCCACAACGATTCCACTTTCGCTTTTCATGTTCTGAAACGCATTTGAAGTGGTTGTAAGTTGTATTCGATTTTGATCGTTCGATACGATACTTTTGTCGCTTCTATGAAACTTTTTAACTTTGATTAAGACTCTCAAATACAAAACACATATGACAGAGAAAGGAATATAAAATGAAGCGATTGCGCCCAGTAGAGAAAAAAGGACGGTTTTGTTGTGTCCACATGTGTTGCTTAGAATGATGCATCCAGATTTTGTGTCGGTGAGGAGTACCATCTCCGAGAGTACGGGTAGAGGGTATATGAAGACAGGGACTGCCCAGCTAAGTCCAGCCATGACGTATCCCGCGTTGACCGTCATCACGTGATAGGAGAGTGGCCTGCAAATGGCCAGGTATCTGTCGATGGCCATGCAGGCCACGTGGTAGATTGACACGGTGCACATGTAGACGCTGAATGTCCCTCGATATTTGCACTTGTCGAATGGCATGACCCACATCCCGTTGTGGACCAGCTCTGAGATCCTTATCGGCATGATGACCAGAGCGACGATAGAGTCGGCCACGGCCATTGACGTCATCAGGAGTTTGACCACTTTCGTGTTGTTGCCAGCCCGCTTGCTGCGAGCAGACGAACTGCGACCTCGACCCGTGGATTTGCAGACGGCTACGATGACTACAGCGTTCAGGAAAAGCGTCACAGCAGCAAAGACGCTCATGCAAACTGCCAGGAACACCAAAAGTGTCCGACTACTTGTTAGAAATGGCGCGAAAGTGTTCGCTTGAGTGAGGTAACTACAGTTTGTAGCATTATCGATCATATTATAATTTTAACTCTTATGTTGAAAATAGTAAATCACTGGTTTAATAGGTACAAAGATTTAACCCGTACATGTCCTGGACCTGATGTTCAAATTAACACTAAAATATTATCATGAAAAATGTTGGTTATATATTTTAGTCCTACTTAGAATAATCTGCATGTAAAAATCTGGCAACACAGTCAGCAAGCTGAATTCGCGATAATTTTAATTAGAAATAATTCATTTACAACAAAAAGGTGCCAGAAGGTTAAAAATAAACTATTCTAGTTAATCACCATATTTAAATAGTTTATCTCCTAATGTCCAGGTAAAGCGATGACATTAATTAAACCCTATAGTTTAAGCATTACCCGTGTCGTAAGTTTTTTTCTAAAAATGCGTCACGTCTGCACATATTTGTATTCTAACCTTTCTCGCTGTGTCAATCACATTGAAGATAACTCTTCCCGAACTCTGGCTGTTCTATATTATAGGCGATTTCAATGATGCATACAGTAACAATGGCTTCATATATTTAAAAAAAAAATTGTTTGTACGTTGCAATTCATGTTTACACTACCAGAGATATTTGTTATCACAAGTGCCATCAAGGATTCTCAAAAAGCTTTTTTACATGCTTATTTCAGAGAAATCTCCCCAGCAGTGCTAGGTATCTTTTTTTTTAATTTTTTTTTCGTTTAACTGTAAACATTCCTTCGTAG
Organism: Biomphalaria glabrata; assembly: GCF_947242115.1. Lineage (NCBI taxonomy): Eukaryota > Metazoa > Mollusca > Gastropoda > Planorbidae > Biomphalaria > Biomphalaria glabrata. Next base: position 3,869,442 of record NC_074727.1, on the reverse strand, counting down.
CAGAGGGAAGAAGAGGGTCATTGTTAAGCGCTCAGACTTTCTATAACGGTGGGTCTCGATCAAACCCCCAGACAACGATTTACCCAATGCAACCCTAGTGATGGGAACTACACTAACTTTTAAAAGTTAAACTAAAACTAGTTGTCAACTAAAATAAAGTAGTTAAACTATTAGTTTACCATGAATTTCAAAATATAGTTAAACTAAAGAAAATTAGTTAAACTATAAAAAAAAAATTGGGGGGGGGGGGGGCGGGGTTGGCCTAGAAATATTTATCCATAATAAAATTTAAAAAAAAAGATGTCTAAATAAATAATTGTGCTTGTATTTTTGCCTTCATTTAAAACCTTTAGAAAAGAATGGTACTCTTTTTTAAATTATATTAACTTATTATATAACGGAAAATTTTAATTATTTATACCGGTAAAATACATGCTTGACTAACCATACAGATGTGCCATTTTCTGTCTCACCACTAAAAATACAACACTATTGCATAACCGTTAAACGCGCAAGGGAAAAAAAACAGGGTGGTCTTGTCATTATGGACTGCACACGTAGTACACTATTGTAACACTATATAGGCCTACACGTGTACGTCTATCTGGCCAGGTTGTAAAATCAGTTGGACACACCGTCTATTTACTTTCTGGTCATGGAGGGTGTGTAACTATTTTAGTGTAAAGAACATGCTTGACCAGCCATGCCTCGTCTGACCACTCCACATTCAGTAAAAACACTATTGCACGTGTAATGAAAGAAATGCAGGGTAGTCTTGTAGTATCATCGACTACACACGTACAGTACACTAGGCCTACGTGTGTATGTCTAGCTGACCAGACGTTAAAATCAGTTGGACACGGTCTATTTACTTTATGGTCAAGAGACAGTGTGGATTAAGATTTTTTTTTATATAGTTGGTTATCTTAATGCTTTAAGATCTATCTAGACCTAACTGTCGATTCTTAGATCTCAATAATAAGTCTTAAGACTATAAAAAGGGTGTACTTGATGTTCCTGCAGTTCATATATTTATTGTTTGCCGCAAATGAATTGATCAAAACTACTAAATATTGACCTAACTCACTAATCTGACTCCCACTAGAGACAGAAATTAAACAACACCACGTGGGTCAAAAAAATTTCGGAACAATCCCATTCATAATATTGCAAAGAAGCTTTTAGCAAAAAATGTTCAACAACATTTTATTATACTGCTACCTTCAATTGTAAATATTTACTCCCATAACTTCTACCAGCATCTTACTTTACCCTCTTCAAATGCAGACTAACTAAATAGTTGTTAACTGCATCATTTTTTTTTTTTTGATAATCAAAGTTATCACGTGACCAGAAAATAGGGATGTGCTTTTCAACCCTGACCACATATTGAAAAGTTGTACAAATTTTAATTAAACTTTTTAGTTAGTAACTAAAAAAAATTAATTAAACTTCGATTTTAACTAAACTATTTTTTTATATTATAGTTAAACAATGGCCGTAACCAATTTTTTTTTAGTTAAACTAAAAGTTTCTAACTTTTTAGTTAACTTTTGCCCATCACTATGCAATCCACATATTTAGGCGATTTGTGGCATAAACGCTTTTTTAAATTCAGACCAAAGGCAGTGCCATATTTATAATTAGAGATAGTAAAATTAACAGTAAAGTCAATGTTTCTTATTTCATTTGATAAACATTTATATATTAAAGACAATTAGGGCCGCCCTATGCGAAACGGATTGCGCGAGCCAACTCTGGGTAGGGATAAGAATAATTTCAAAATTTAGATTTTGTATTAGAAAATACATTCGTCTTAACGATAAATTTTTATTAAATGAAACTTGACAATGCCGTTTTGTTTTATAGCGCGTAGGATTGGCACCTCAAAATGACAATCTTGTCTACTTTTCAGGAGATTTTTATGACATTTTCAGAAGATTTTGGTAATTTCAGGAGATTTCCACGAATTTTTCGTGTAAATTTGCAATTTCAGGAGATTTTCAGAAGGCCCTGGAAAATCAGTAGGCCGCGAAAACCCTTTTATTATTTATAATTTATAATGGTTTAATTTACAATTTTACACCTAGAATTAGCTCGGGGCCTATAAAAGTGCGGGGCCCACTGCAGTCGCATAGGTTGCAGTAGCCTTTAGACCGGCCCTGAAGACAATTACATTTTGTGTAAACTGATTTGTAAATCTTCTCATTTTATTTCACGAAAATGTCGGGTCCATGTTGTCCAGATCGTGCTAATGTTCGGTTGTAGGCGAATTCTCAAAGATAGTTGTCCTTACAGGTGGGAGAGGTGAACAATGGCGGCAAGACCTTATGACTAATAGCAGGGCCGGCCTTAAGCATAGGCAAACTTCGGTTGGTGGTGGCCTTGTACAGGACTCAAAACCATTCTTTTTTAAAGAAGAATCAGCGAAACTTGTGCCCAAAGCTATTGTTGGAGTCACTAGGTATGAAATAAATTACGTAATTTTATTTTTTTAAATATATTTTTTTCATTTGGGGCCATCAAATTCACTTCGCCTAGGGCCTTCAATTATCTAAGGCAGGGCCAGCCAACAGGTCATCAGACAAACAAAAATACCTCTACCAGCGACTATATTAATAATAATTGATTCCGAAGATTAAGAATGAGTGCATTGTTATACATGACTACACAAACCCTATTGCGACCTACATATTTTCCCGCATCTCATGCAGACAAAGCCGTTGTCGGCCAGCGGTCTATTTAAGTTTTCCTTTCGTCTTCGACAAGGTCTTTTCTCTCTCCAACTGTGTCTTTCAGATGCAATCTACTCCCAGTGTCTCCCAGCTACAGTCCCTCTATGATAGTGCCGTCCTCCTTTAAGCTCGCCAAAGAACAGTCGTCTCCCGTGTTGGATAAGTGTTCGACCCAGCGCATCAGTAGAATGGTAATTAGCGCTTGTATACTGTCAACACCGGCCTTCAGCAGAACATAGTTATTTGTAACGTAAGTCTGCGTTTGCCCATTATGAAGCGAATGCATCTTTAATGAAAGCCTTCGAGGAGCCTTAGCTGCCTTCGATATAGCCCCCAGGTCTCAAAGCCATGCAAAAATAAGTCTATTAAGACTGAGATAACTTTTGAATAAGGTACTGGAGTGTGTGTCGGATTACTCAAAACGTGGAATTACCAAAGGTTAGCTGTACTTCAAAGAATTTAACGCACATGTCAAGATGTAAATTCTAGATTTTTTAAAAAAGATATAATGAGATATTCTCCTCGACTTTTAAGGGTGTAAAATAAACAGTATTCGAAATAGAAAAATGTATTGATGTATAAAACAACAACAAATCATATGATTTCAGCTTTAATACACTAAACTAAATTACAATCTACATTCTAAAAATATAGGCAAGGCTACTACATTAATTAATTAAAGCCCGTGTATTTAAAAATCTGTAATAGTCTCTGTGTTTCTGTCTACTGCAAACAATCTGTCACGTGACTTTTTACTTGACTGTCGTACAAGATAAAAACATGCCTAAGCAGATGTTGCATACTTCGGTGCCGATTACTGAGCGTGTCAAATTTTAAAATGTTGGATTATCAAGAGCTAGCTGTATTTATAAATAATACAGAATATTTTGTTTATCTCTGGTGTCGAAGTTTCGTAGCCTCGTTTCCAATCTTTAGCAACTTCTTCAGTGCCATCCTCATGCCTCTGTGGCAACAGAACAGCACAGGGTTAAAGGCTGAGTTCAAATAGCACAGCCACACTACGACAGTTCCTGACGAGAAAGAAAGATCCGAACCTTTTCCTAGCTTTCGTAAGCATAATAAAATCGCAAATGGGCACCAGCAGACGGCGAAAGAGAAAACAAGCAGGCCAATGGTCAGAAACGCTTTATTCGAATTGCTTGTGCCAGATTTTTTAACAATTTGAGGAATTTTAGATTTTGCATTTTCTGACGAATCGTGCTCGTAGTTAACGCCAGAACTGAATTTTGAAATTGTTTGAATTAGGCAACCCTCTGCAGACGTTAGATCTTCTTTAAGAAAACCCTCTCTGATTGTTTCATTTATTTTGTTACTTTTAGAGATGTCTTTGGACTTCATTAGTTTGTTTGAACGTTGTGAAGAGGGCGCTGTCTGGCTTATGGAGTTATGCCGTTCTTTTCCGAGAAAGTTGGGTTTTCTTTTATGAAAACGCTTTACTTCTAAAAGCACTAATAAATATAGAACACAAATAACTGTAAAGGGTAGCAGAATGGTGAAGACTGATCCGCCGATAGAGTAGAGCGGTTTGATCTCAATTTGGCATGCGTCGACCCTACAAAGCGAAAAATGGGTTGCCGACATCAAATTTAAAGTGAAAGCCAAACACATCAGCATCAAGGGCACTCCCCAGCTAAGACCGGCCATAGCGAGTCCTGACTTAATAGTCAGCAGCCGATGAAACAACGGTCGGCAGATGGCCAGGTATCGATCCACTGCCATGAACATGACATGGTAAATTGAGGAGGTGCTGAAGACGATGTCCATCATGGCGAAGAATCTGCAAGAGGTCTCCGAGAGAATCCAGCGTCCGTTGTAGATTATATTCCCGATGCCCAGCGGCATGAAGCATCCGCCAATGACGGCGTCGCCCACTGCCAGCGACGCCATGAGAAGCTTCATGTTGCTCTTCTCGTAACTCTTCTTCTCGCTGAGGCGATTCCGCTGGGCGTAGGAATGGCTGACTGCTGCGATCACAAGCGCGTTTGAAGACACAGTGAATGCAGACAGGAGCGACAGACTAAGCGACACTGCGAATAGCCACGCCTTGCTGTCCGATAGAACAGGTAAAGCCTGGTCCAGAACACTTACGTTTTTGCACGTCGCGGCGTTCGGTAATTCAGGCATTTCCATTCCTTTTATCCAAAAACATTCTGTAATAAAAAAGCTTCGAATCCGAAGATTAAGGATAAGTCCATTATTCCACTTGACTACGAATTTCTGTGATCTAGATTTACATAGTTTGCCACATCCTATCTCTGATTGGTTCAAGTATTTTGTTACTTTTAAGGATGTCTTTGGATTTCATTAGTTTGTTTGAACTTCATGAAGAGGGCGCTGACTGGCTTATGGAGCTGTGCCGCTCTTTTCCGAGAAAGTTGGGTTTTCTATTATGAAAGCGCTTCACTTCTAAAAGCACTAATATAACCATTCTTTGCTGTCCGACAGAACAGTTAAACCCTGGTTCAGAGCACTTGCGTTCCCTCGCATTCCACTGTACAGTACTTCAGGCATTTTCATTCCTTTTATCTAAAAACTTTCTGTAATAAAAAAGCTTCCAATCCGAAAATTAAAGATAAGTCCATTATCCCACGTGACAGGGAATTCTTGTGATCTAAATTTACATAATTTGCCACATCCAAAAGAAGACAAACTGTAGATGCCGGGTGGTGGTTGTTCTTTTCCAGCCGTCTACGCCCGTCTTGGTGAAAATTGCTTTCCTTTTGGCGTATCCTACACTTTTGTAAGTTTCTATGGCTGAATATTAAAATATATTTTCTACACACAATTCATTGAGATAAAAATTTAAATTAAAAAAAAAAATTCTAGTTAAAAAAAAAACCCACTCTAAACGTTGTCGAAATGTGCAGTTTTAATAAAATTTGGTCAAAACAAAATTAGAAATAAGATCTAGCTATAATAACTTTAAAATAGTATTGATCTGCCAATGCGCAGTGCACTTATAACGACCACGTTGTCTCTGTTAATTCGCGGAAAAAATCGATTCTTAAACTGATGTCAGTTGTGGTTAATGATGAGGTGATTGTTTACAGGAGGTCAACAAAAAAGCTTTTAGTCAGTTTGATCGGCCGAACAACTGGAAATAAGTTTTGTTTAATTTTTTTTTTTTAATTTTGTTTTAGCGTCTGCGGACACATTTAGCCCTCTGTCGAAAAAAATTTCGAAGCAAATGTTTTGGTTGTTTGGTTTGATGTAGCTTACCGCCCGTCGATCTAATGTTGGGAGCCTCGGCGAACTGTATACAAAGTTGTTACTATGGAGACAAACATGTGCAGACGACACGGATTTCTCATGCAATCGTCATGTATTGCGAAAGCGGTGGTTTTTTTTTCTTCTAGAAAAGAAATGGTGAATAAAAAAAAAAACACACGAAAATAAGAACTGTTCTAACTATAGTAAATCTCTCTCTCTCTCTCTCTCTCCTGTGGTCCTATCTGGGGTATGGGCCAACAACCAGCTTCCTTTAGGCGTCTCAGTTCTGAGCGAGTCTCTCCAACTGTCCCCACGTCTTGTCCATCTAATTGGCATCTGCATCCAAATCTTGACGCCATTTATTTCTGGGCTTCCCCCTCATTATCTTTCCTTGGGGGATCCAGTTGGGAGGGGGGGGGGGGAGGGGGGGCTTGTCCTGCAGACTGGATGCAATGTGTAGTCTTTCTATATATGTTATAACGCGTCAGTGTAGAGTTATATAGCTGATCACTACAATTCAACATCTCAAAATCTCTTATAAATGCGGTACGCAATTGGAATTCGGTCATCGCAGTTCTGCATAACTTTTTAATTAGAGGACCCGGGTTTAAAAGCCAGGGAAAAACCCTTTTCCCTGGCTTACTACGTTGGGGAGGGGGGGGGGGGGGTTAGCCTCAAAACCTTAAAAATTAAAGCAACCCTAAAGTTATTTTATTGGGGGGGGGGGTGACTTCAAAGAGGCAAGAGCCCAGGATTTCTATTATGACTGTAACTGATGAAACAAGCGAAAATCTGAGGTATCAATAAACACAATTGTGGCTCGGCATGACGCATTGCATTATTACAGGCAAACTACAATGTTTTTTTTTTAAAGAAACTCCATATTGGCGAAAAAAGCCTACGCCAAAAGTAATTTCTTTAGTGAAAATATCTGCTTCGAAAGGCAAATAATGTGAACACATAGGCTACACAATAACTTTATGCAGATTAGAACATATTTTAAAGTAAAACACACACACACACAAAAGACCTATTGCCTCATCTTGGTTGCTGCACCTGTTTTTGATGTCAAAAAACAATTTGTCACGCTGTCACATCTACAATAATAAACGGTTCTCTTTCAGAAAGTAGGCCTAGATCTATCGGCAATATAGCGATTGCAGCTGAAATGTTCAAGATCTATCACAGCATCGGATTGAAAAGATTATACACGTTTAGATCTATATAGAGTTTATATACTATAAGTCACTATATATAAATCTATATAGATCTAGATATAGGCTATGATATTTTAGATCTTGCCTTTTCATTTATCTTTTTTTTTCTCTAAGCTTGATGTCTTGCATTTAGGGCAATATAGGCAAAACAATAAGCACTAGCCTATATAACAATACTCGGGAGGAAATAAATTCATTGCACAACGAAAGGAAAGACTACTCTAAATTATTTCAACGAAAATATTCTTTTAACCACGTTCCTATCAACTTTTAGAATCTATTCTATTTTCTAGATGGTCTAGATTTAGATCTTATCATAAATTGAACTCAGTTTAGTTACAATTTTTATGATAAACTTATAATTTTTGTAATGGAGTACTTAAATGATGGAGGATTTCGTGAAACTCATTATTCACTTATGTAAGTAACACCGTGACTGGCGTGACCGTCGTGTGTAACGTAACTAACACGGAAGGTACCGTTACAACCGTATTATTTTGATAATTTTGTATTTAACGTATTATAATTAATACTTATTAAATGAGTTATTAATAGATCAATAGACTATAGCCACTATAGGGGGTGATAGTCACTATAGACACTATAGAGAACGGTATACCTAGAGAACTATTAGATTATTACAATATTAGTAATATTAGAGTTAATAAAACTTAATAGAAAGTCTAGTTAGATCTATTCAGAAGTATTCATCTATCATCTAGATCTAGAATCTAGATCTAATAATAAATAATCATAAAAATGAGATGAGTGTGTCAACTGTGTCTGAGAAATTTCCTAGATCTAGATAATCTAGTAGATTACTTCTAAATTCTAATCTAATAAAGAATAGTAATTATATATTTAATCTTTTTTGAAGGAGCGTCAGTAATTTATAAGAGACAGATTTATAGTAATTTATACTATACTCGATCTCTATCTTAGTCTTAGTATTCTTCTACTTTAGTTAGTATCTAGATTACTCTTGTGTCTAGTCTAGACTCTGTCACTCTAGATCCTTACAAAGTGTAACATACTTAACTGTCTTAACATAGATAGGAAGTGGGGCTATTGGCAGTTAGAAATGCTGGGAAACAAAATTAGATCATCATGGAAAAAATATTAATACCGTACCATGGTCTAGAATTTAGTTTCTAGTCATGATAAGTTTCTGCTCTGTGTTACGCCTTATGGGTTGAATAATTGCTAACTTTCTTTTTTAGAGCATGTTGCCGATGTGGTCTTCAAATAGAACCAAATCCTACAAATATGTGCGTGGATTGCCTTCGTTCAGATGTAGACATCACAGAAGACATTCCCAAGACATCAGCCTTGTCTTTTTGTCGTAGTTGTGAAAGGTAATATAAATAATAAACTTAGTTCTACATAAAGAACTATTTTTACCACTTCAAATATTAAGTCTTTTAGCTTTTTATTTTTTCTTAATATACCATTTTAATTTTTTTTTTTTGGGGGGTTGATATAAAGTAATAAAAAATGTATAAATCTTCTAACTTTATCATTACAATTTAATAGTTTAACTAAATTCTTTAAAATATGCTAGGAAATTTTTAAAAGGAACAAGCCTTCTAGATGTTAAATAGGCTTCAGATTTAAGCCAGGGGAAAATGCTGCCGAGTGGATCCTCATAGCACTTGATCGTGTTCTGTCTTTTCCCTTTAGTTCCAGAGGCAACTTTAAAATTTAAGATTCAAGCATTCAACTATGGACCTTGCACAGAAATGCTTGCTAATAAAATTCATATTTTTCCAGAATAGCAATGTAATGTAGAATGACTTCCTATAAAATTGTGATTCCTGTTTTTGCAGATATCTTCAGCCACCAAACCAGTGGATCAAAGCTGAGCTTGAGTCAAGGGAGCTTCTGGCTGTTTGTTTAAAAAAACTTAAAGGTCTCTCAAAGGTGATAGTGTTGTTAATAAGGTTCCTATTCATCTCTCATTGACTGTAATCATGAACTAGGTTATATTATTGTCATCAATACTGTGTATACTTGATTATTGGAACGATTAGTTATTTAACAAAAGCAAAAATAACAACAGCTATTAGATACTTTTATGCCATTAGCCCGTCACCCTGGACTGTTTTGAATTTTTAGTTTTTATTGTTAATAATTTGACTAGCCAGACAGTAGAAGTCCAATCAATGACTATTCTTTTGAATTTGACGTGAAATAAGAAATATCTATTGTATTGCTTTTTTTAAGGTTTACCCCTTGTCACTTACCATTAGTGAAACTTGTGAATGCTGACGTTAACTTGTGTTTGTTTCTTTGTGGATGTTAATAATTTCTGATTCTTCGTTTCAAAGGTGAAACTTGTAAACGCTGACTTTAACTTGTGCTTGTTTCTTCATGAATATTAATTTCTGATTCTTTGTTTGTTTCTAAGGTAAAACTTGTGGATGCAGGATTTGTTTGGACAGAGCCCCATTCAATGAGAGTCAAAGTGAAGCTGACTGTACAGAAAGAGGTACAACCCAGATCTATTCTAGAATAAACTTAAGCGTTTCCAATCATTTGGTCTGTGGAACACTTGGTTGTTAGTGTGCCTTACTGAAACATTAATTTTAGGTTGCAGCAATCATAGGTAGGGGACATGAGAGTAGTTGATAAATAGGAGAGCACCGAAATTAAGTAAAGCAAATCTGGGGTATATGGAAAGTGACATAAATCTTAACACTGACCTAGAAATTCCCATATTCTTTGTTTTAATTGTGGGTAAGGAAGCTGCATATACTTAGCTCCAATGGACTTTTGGTTTAGGGGATGATCCTTTGACATGCCTACCTAAAATGTAGATACCCCTCAGACCAAAGTCTGTGACATGCTTACCTAAAATGTATATGCCCTTTAGACCAAAGTTAGGCCTTATTGAAAGAAGCAAATGTGGGTTACTTAGTGTTGTAGTTTCACAATGCCCTTGTTGGCTAAGGGAAACTTCACGTTCCATGGTCAAAAATTATGTCAGAAATTTATTTTTTATTGTCTACTGTTAAACTAGGAATGCTACACTTAATAAACAACGCCAACACGATAACGCCAGATTCATGAGTGAATTTATTTACACACTTTGTTAACACACATAACATTCCAACATTCACTCCCTTGGTCAAGGGGAATCATTCAAGCTACTCCTATAAACAATGTCAACACTACAATCCAATTGCCAAAAAATGCTTATGCTGTTTGAAATGATGAATTTATTTATTTATTTACTTTTTTGTGTTCAGGTCATGAACGGTGCGTTGCTTCAACAAGTATTCATTGTGGAGTATGTGGTTCAATCTCACATGTGTGATGACTGCCACAGAGTTGAGGCCAAAGATTTTTGGAGAGCAGTAGTTCAAGTCAGACAGAAGGCTAGTTGGATTTTTAAAAATTATAATTGAACATTTATTTGCAACTTTCACATTTTAATACATTATACTCCAAAGCTTGACCTTGTAAAATATTTGTACATGTTTTGGAATAATTTATTTGTAGTCCAAACCTCCCACAGAATGATGGGGGATGGCTGTGGGCAGGGTATGAATCCGGGACCCTCGAGATGTCCGAACAACAGTCCAGAGTGCATACCACACGACCTTGTGTGCAAAGGCACTCAGCAAGCAGATTAAAGCTAATAGGATTTAGGAAAATGCTTGGTTTATTCTAGGTAGCAATGCTACCTCTAGCAATGTACCATTTATTTTTTGTCTTCCCAGTGCTAACTGTTGCTGCCTGTCAATATGCTCTGTCTCCTAACCCGAGCTTTGTTTTTAAACCGCCATTACAGAAATTCCAGATTATGCTACATCTACGCACCAGCCTATTGAATCACTAGAACTATATGTTTTCTTAATTGAAATTTCAGTCGTGCCTTTTATTTATTAATATTTTTTTTTTACATTTCTACAGATTGATCACAAGAAGACATTTTTCTACTTGGAGCAATTGATTTTAAAGCATAAGGCTCACAGAAATACAGTGAACATCAAGCCAATGGCTGGTGAGAGCAATTTTAAAGTTTCTAAATTTATTTAAGTGCTGGTGATTTATTATTCTAATTGTTGTTAAAATTATTTCATATATCTCCGACTATTCATTTTTGCTATAACAAAAGAAAAATCGCATTAATAAGCTTAAAGAAAATTAAAATGTTAATTACTGAAGTAATATTAAGATTATATTGTTTCCAATGTTAAATGAAATGTTTCTATCCCTCAGATGGATTGGATTTTTTCTTCACAAAGCAAGATGATGCTAAGAAACTAGTCGACTTTTTGTCAGCATTTGTGCCCAGCAGGTAAAAGTGTTTTTTTATTTTAAGAATCTTTGTATGGATATGTAAAATGACTTTTGAAACAGTGGGTATCTGAGGGAAGAACTTTATTTAGTTCTCATTTGCTTCAGTTGTAAATCTAGATACTTGTAGATAGAAATATTCTCTAGCAAGAATCAATTAGGATAAAAATCTCTTACTGGCTTTCATTTCTTGAGACACTTATAACGTCTAAGTTATGTAGAGAAAAGTGTTGACTGTTAGCGTTCATTTCCTATTTATTTAGGCACATCACTGGCAAAGAGTTGGTATCTCATGACATCAGGAACAACAAGTTCACTTATAAGTATACATTCTCCGTGGAGATTGTTCCCATCTGTAAGGTAAGCTAGGCTAAGTTGCATTAGTGCAGTGAATATTAAACATACACTTTTTATCGAGACCTTGATGTCTATAACACAGAGGAGGTAATTACATGTTTCTTTTTTTTTTTGGTCTCCAAACAGGACTGCTAACTATTGCTTAGACCTACATAATTTAGTCCACTGTTTACATTTTCAAATTTACAATATGTAGATCACATATTGCTTTGACATTTCAAATTGAAAAGAAGTTCACTGTGTACTTAAGAATCAAGATGAATCATGAGTTCACTTTTGTTTTTTACAAAGCTTGTAACCACTCAATCTGTTTGTTTGCTTGGATTCTTTTACATGTTTTTTCTCCCGCTTCCCATTCTAGGATCAAATTGAAATTTTGCACAATTGTTCATAGTAGAAGACGTTTAAACATTTGAATGTCACTCATTTTTTGTTTAAGACAGCACTTATCTGAAAAAACAGGGTGCATATTTGTGAATTAACAAATGGGCAAATCTTTTAAGTGCTACATGCTTAGTTCTAACATTATCTTAAGTGCAAACATGCTTTTTTTTAAATTTCTTTTTAGTGTGAAAAAAAACCAAGCAACCTATCGATTAAAGCAATAGCAGTTTGTTATGCTGTTCTACCTCTCCATTAACCAATCTGAAACTTGTTCTCCAGGACAACATCATTTGCCTGCCTCAGAAGACTGCACAGCAGATGGGCAGCATTAATCCTTTGTGTATTGTCCTTAGAGTGACTCAGAACATCCATGTGATAGACCCCAATACATTGCAAGGTAAGGAATGTTACAAGTTGATTGTCTTTTCCTGCAGTGCTACAAAGTGCTCTGTTCCAGTCAGTGCTTATTCTCATTAGACCCCATTTTATAAAGGGGTTGTCTGAATTAGCCAGGAAAAGCCATGGCTTAGTAGAGCTGAAGTCTCTAGTTAACATGCAAGACTATAATTAACACATAGGAAGTAAGTATATTCTCTTTTGATGGAATGGCTGTAATTTATAAGATAGAATAATATAAATAATGCATCAAAGTGGATGACCACTATATGAAAAAGAAATTATTTTAGCCATACTTTCTTGGCACAGATTACAAAAAGGCTACAGCTGAGCAGCAAAAAGCTGACTAGAAGAAAAATCATCTGTAGTCTATAAAGCCTTAAATTTCATATATTGCTATCTTAGTCATTTTTGTTTTCTTAAAACTTCAAATATATTTTTGAAGAGATTATTGTTTTATGTCTGTCTTATTTATTTTGTCTTTGGTTTATCATTACCTCTCGTTACGCTTGTTACCAAACAGTGGCAGAGCTGAGCTCGGCTAATTACTGGAGAGATCCGTTCACAGCTTTGGTGTCCGTCAAACAGCTGACAGAATTTATGGTGATGGAAATAGATTTAGTGCCAGATAAGGAAAGACCTTTTAGGCCCAGGGTGTCCAATAAGGTGAGTGTAGTGAACTCCTGACATAGGCTTTAGTGACAAACAATTCCATGTATATCAATAATTCAAAACCCCAGGAAATGGTAAAGAAAAGATAAGATAAAATAATTGTGTACCTCTTCTGCAAACTAGAAAACGGCATCTTACTCTTGATTCTAGATTTTGAGCCTCTAACAATGGGTACCTCACATTAGTTGGGGAAAAGTAAAGGTGGTTGGTCGTTGTGCTGGCCACATGACACCCTTGTTAACAGTGGGCCACAGAAACAGATGTCCTTTACATTATCTGCCCTATAGATCACAAGGTCTGAAAGGGGAACTTTACTTTTTTTTTACAACACATTTGATATAAAAAATGTAAATGGCATTCTGACACATTTTATTACATGACGTTTGTAATGTATTTAAGTAGTTCAATAATTTGTGTCAGTTTCTTATGTTTATCACATAATCTTACAGCATGCTTTAGCTGATGTGTATGTGGCTAGAACGAGTGACCTTGGTGTCAATGAGATACAGTTTCACTGTCGTACTCACTTGGGGCACATTCTCAAAGTGGGCGACACAGTGCTGGGGTAAGTTGTCAATGAACATAAGTAGCTAACATGAAATTAACTTAGTAGATTTTTTTTTTTATGTGGTCATTATCTTATGTGATGTGGTCACGTTAAAATCAAGCAAGCCATTGATATTAGTCTGATTGTTGAATGGGTGCACATTGATGTTTTGACAGATTTGATTTCACGAATGCCAATTTGAACCATCAACACTTCGAAAAGATGAAAAGTGACAAAGTGCCTGATGTGGTTTGTATCATTTTATTTATTATTTCTTCTTCTGTCCCTTGACTTTCATCGTAGGGGTGCTGTGACAGTTTGCGTAACCAAATCTCTACACTTTTTCCAGTCAGTAGCTGTCCTTAGGGGGATATCAAAGAGAGAGGTCGGTTCATTCTTTTATGTTATCCAGCCAACTTTTTTTTTTGTTTGTTTTGTGGGTGAACTTTTTTTCTTGCTCCCTCCACTGTCCCTTAAAGAATGACTTTTGTCTAAACTAGACAGCCTTAAATTTCATTTTTATCAGCTTGTGGTTTGAATCCATAAAAGCATTGTTGCTGTAGCTTCTGTAAACAATGTTTGTGTATTTAGACATTTGAAAGGATATGAATAAAGGAAAACTGTGCTTCTTACTGGGTTTCAGAAATTTAAACCTCATACATAGCACTCTTCAATGTCCATTGTTAATTTTCTTTAGTTCTCCCTAGTTTTTCTTTTTTCCTCAGTCTTTTACACTATTGACATTTCTGTGTTCTGATCTGTGTTTTTTTTTCCAGTCATTTTTATTAGTTTTTAAACTGTTTCATCTAGACAATCATAGATTGTTAGCCCGTAACTAGAATGTATTTACACAAGCTGATACCTCTCTATTCACTCAATGCTTGTTGCAGATGTTGATCAAGAAAGTCTTTGACAATGCCAGGAGAATGCGTCGCAGAAAATGGAAGCTGCACAGGTTTGAGGGAGCCGACGAGCTGGATACTGAGAGCGTGACCAGGTAATTTTGATTTTAATATTTTACCTGTTGCTCATTGCCATGGAGTTAGAGAGTCGAAATCGTTTCTGGTCAATAAAAGATTTTGTTCATTGTCGAGCATTAAAACTAGGGGTGCACCGGATAGTCGCTCCGGCTCCGGCCGAATATCCGGCATTTTGTACTGTCCGGTGCTATTCGGCTCCGGTCGGATATCACTACCGGATAGTAAAAAATACACCTATTTAATATGCATAAAGTGGACCTCGTTCCATTAATGCCTGTTGTAGAATGTATTAATGTTTATATGAAAACAAAATAATGTGCTTAAAAATAGAGCCATTATGAATATGCACCAAACATCGTTTATTATAAAGACAAGGCGTGTTAATAACTTAATATAAATAGAGATGAAACTTTACATCATAAATGCGCTTTACATACAGAGCAGCAATGGCTGGCACTTTTTTCAATTTGTCTTGACCTTTGAGTAAGTTAGTTAACATGTTAAAATGCTACATTCCTTGACTACGTCATGCTGACCAGACGTCTGTCTAGCTGTGCGGGTATATCTCCAGAGGTAGAGATGAACAACTCCCACCCCTTTTATTTGTTTAGTCCATCACATTGAGGTTTTTATGGGTGGGTAAACACAAGTTAAATACGATGGACGTAGGTTTAATGTCAGCGTATTGACACTCTCTAGTGGTCACACCTTTCGAGGGAACTGAGTTTGTTTACTTAGTAGTTAATCTTAATTAGGGGGGGGGGGGCTGGACTACAAGAGCCACACCTCTAAGGTAACCAGGTATATTTCTAGATGAACAACTCCCTCCCCCTTTTATTTGTTTAGCCCATCACATTGAGTTCGTTGATTGACAGGTGACCCCAAGTCGGATACGATGGACGTAAGCACTCTCTAGAGGTCACACGAGGGAACTAGGTTTATTATTTGGGGGAGGGGGGGTGGACTAGACTTTACATTATAAATTCGTTTTACATACGTAGCAGCGATGTCTGGCACATTTTAAAAGCTTGTCTTGACCTTTGAGTGGTCTTGTAAACACGTAATATTCCTTAACTACGTCACACTGATAATCTGTCTAGATGTGCGAGTATATCTCCAGAGGTAGAGATGAGCACCCCCACCTCCTTTTGTTTGTTTAGTCCATAACATTGAGTTCACGGATAGACAGCTGACCACATTAAGCCAGATGTCAACGTGTTGACACTTTCTAGAGGTCACATCTTATGAGGGAACTAAGTTTGTTTACTTGAAGTAGAATTTTTATTAGGGGCGGGACTACAAGCCTAATCTCTATAAGGTTAATCTGGTATGAGTTTGTTTATTATGAGATAGGTTGTCAATCAAGGGTCTGGACCACAAACCAAATTGTTAAGACATATTGACACTGTCTAGAGGTCACTAGATGATGACACTAAGTTTGTTTACTTGAAGAGAAATGTAAATTAGAGCGCTGAACTACAGGACACACCCCTACAAGTATTTTGTTACACAAGCCACGGGTATAAAAGTGGCTTGCAAGGGCATTTAGTAAATTAAATACTAATAATAATGGCTGATAAAAAGTCATCACTTATATGGCGTTACTTTAATGTCAAAACAATGGACAACTCTAAAGCAGTTTGCAATGCTTGTAAAATAGTAATGTCACGTGGTAAACCAGGCAAACCTAAAGACTTCTCAACCACCACTATGATTAGTCATCTACGCTCGAAACACCCAGACTTATTCAACGAAATGACTGCATTGAAATCAGCATCAAGTAATATCACTGCCTGTGCCAGTACGTCTACGAGCTCCAGTGATTCGTCAAGCCTCACACACAAGCAGCAACCAGGGATTAAAGAGGTCTTAGACAAAGCTAAATTGTGGGATATTAATAGTGATAATGCTAAACGCATTCACTTGGCCATAGCAAAGATGATTGCAACTGACATGGAACCTTACCAAGTAGTTGAGAAGCCTGGATTTATTGGACTTTTACAAGTACTGGAGAAAAGATACACTGTGCCTAGTCGCAAATATTTTACAGAACGTGTTATTCCAGATATCTACGACAATATTTCCTCAAAGCTTCGTGAAATGCTATCTGATGCTAAAAGCATCGCTTTCTCAACGGACACTTGGACAGCTGATAATACCACCGAATCATATTTTGGTTTAACTGCCCATTGGTTGAATGAGTCATTTGACCGAAGCAGCTATGTTTTGCATTGTACAAAATTTAATGGCCAGCATACGGCTGCAAATTTGCTGTACTTAAGATATTTACTAAGCCATTATCTGTATTAGATACAAACCAGAAGCGGTTGTGGCCTTTAAAACACGAGCCTAATGACAAGTTGATGGTGTCAAATACATGAACACAAACATCTACCCACTATACAACTTAGATTGTACTTAAGAAAGATTTACGCTATAAAACCAAGAGTGAACTTTTCCTTTGAAAGATTTACATTAGTTACATATAAGTTTATATATTCTGCATGAGTTATCCCACATTCTACTTTACAATACATACGCACACATGTTACAAAGATTAGTTTATGATAAGCATATCTGTAAAAAGAAATGCTGTTCATTTTAATTTATGAATCAGTGATAGAGTTTAAAGTATGAAAGTAAATAACAAAATAATATGAATATAGGTATGTTATATAGAAGATTTGCAAAAACTTCAGTAAAACGAGCTGTTTGAGTCATGTAGGTCTCCGGCTCTGGCCGAATATCTTATTTTACTATCCAGTTATATCCGGCTCTGGCCGGATATCAAAAAGTACTATCCAGTGCACCCCTAATTAAAACATTAACATATTAACCTTAAAATACATTCAGGTGGGCACTAGACTTTAAAATGCCACTTTTAAATTAGAAATTACCTTGTTCATCGAGGCTGTTGAAAGCTAATTACATAAAAAAGCTGATTAATGATTGGATCAGCCATAATACACTCTCCCCTGGAACACTAATTGTTTAGTTCATTGACTTGATGTTTCTTTTATGTTCCCAGAGACTACAATGATTTCTTGAATGACTTGGAGGAAGACCAGGGACTCAGAGAGAACATCAATATCTATAAAGGTTAGACAACTGGCACAATAATTCAAATTACATTGACACTTGGGGACAAGTCTTGAGGGTGTATCTCTAACAGGATAAATTGTCTGTCACACTTGAGCTAATGGAGAGTTACTTTTTATAGTAGTCAATGTAGTTACCACTCTTTATTTAACAAAAAAATGTGTATATTTGACTGTTACACTAAAAAAAAAGAAAATTTTTGCAGTTTGGTTGAATTTTAAATGTACCCAGTCAATATTGTACACATTTTATGGATCTCTTAGAAACTCTTTTATAGTGATGAAATGTATGTTATGTAAAATGAGAATAGTGGTGTTCCTACTCTTAAAAACTTTACAATCTTTGGAACATTGTTGGTGTCTATAATCTCAGGCTGCGACAATCTTGAGTTCATATTGTCAAACAATGCCGCCTTGAATCTTACGCTTGGACATTCTTTTAGGCATGCACTTTTCATAATCTGATCGGAATGAAACAATTTGAATCCATTGAATTTTATTGTACCCTTAAAGTTTGGCAGTTCATTTTCTTTCCTTTTTTTTAGTTTTTAGATCATATTTCTGTTTTCTTGTGAATCTTGTAGCCTGGCACTAGGCCTACTTGGTGAATTTTACTGTCAGCATGGTATTAATTTGTCGAGGAGTTTTTTTTTTCATTGGAAAGCAAGTTTTTTTGAGTGTAATGCTTGCAATCAATATAAATATACAGTTTATTTTTTTTTTTTTAAATATATTTTGAAAATTGCTTAATTTTTAAATCTACAAGCACTGAGATCCACTGGATATACAAGTCAGTGAGATCCACTGGATATACAAGTCAGTGAGATCCACTGGATCTACAAGTCAGTGAGATCCACTGAATCTACAAGCACTGTTTTTTTTAATTTCCTTTCAATTTGTTTCATAGTCAAGTTTCATTATGTGGTATTTACTATATTAATGCCTAACTATTTCTTTCAGATGCTTCCAAGATAACAGTGGAGTTAGAAGACACAGATGATGAAGGGATACCACAAATAAGCCTGCAGGAAATGCTAGAAGACTTACATATTACAGAGGATGCTACTGGTGGTGAGGGTGCAGCAATGATGGAGTAGATGTGTTCTTAGGAGAAAAAAATTATTACACTGAATCTATAAATGACTGTTAAAGTTGTGTTTTTTTTTTGTTATGACAATGTCAGAGTGTTTGTATCACTTGTTGCTCATGTGTGAGATCAATAAGAACACACTTCTATATTCTTTTGAGATGTTTTGCAAAAAAATTTTCAACTTCCTATTCGTAAAGCTGGGGCTGGCATAGTCCACACAATACTGAAAAAAATTGGTCTAAAATTTGATATCAATATGATGAAGACTACAGTTGGGTCTGCATAACAATGTTAATTATATTGCATTCTTCTTTGATCTTTAGACTCAAAAGACAACATATTATTATTTATGATGATAAACTTTATTGATTAGGGTTGAATGTTATAACTTTGTTGCAGACGAAAAATAAAATATTTCTTTTGGAATCATCATCATGTCTTTTTTTGTTTTTGTCTAATAGAAAAAAATTGAATAAAGCTGAAATATTTCCATGAAAAACTTCAGATACTAGATCAACATTTTTAAATTTGTATATGTTTTCCTTTGCTATGCATGATATCAATTAAGCTAGTAAGCCAATGGGTGTCGAGAATGACACACTACTTTTGAAAAAATTGGTTTGAATTGCATCCTAGAGCCTTGCTTGTCATCGTCTTTGAGTTTGCAATCAGAAATTATTTGTAAATCAAATATATTGACTATTTGAATAGCAGACTCCTGCATCTTTATTGGATTGAAGGCGCCCTTTTGTTACACCTGTTGTCCTCAACTGTTTGTCAAGGATTGGTTGGTCCATTACTTGATTTTATCACCTCACCTTTTAGTTCAGTCAAGGCAGTAGTTGTCATACAAAGTCTTACTAGTTGTTCTTGTCTGCTCCAAGCCAGGGAAGACTTCATACAGTTTGTATCATGTTTACGAAAGGTTTGCCATTTATAATTTTTTGAACAAGAAATTAAGACATTGAAAGTATTCATTATAAGGCTTTAGAGTAGAGACAATCAAATTGGCTGAGTTTCAACTAGCCTAGATGATCTAAGCAGTAGAGTATCAAAACTTTCACTTCATTATCCTTGCTTGTGAATGTTAGTTTTTAAAACCCTGACCATTTACACTCACTGTAAAAGAAAAATTAATTTCACTTAGACTGAGCTTGTCAGCTGAGAGCTTTGCTATCTCCAGTTCTAGAGATGAACACTGTCCCTTAAGCAAAAAAGATTTTGAGATATTTGTATCATTTTCTACAACAAAGTGTCTAGACAAATAAAGACTAGATCTAGTAATAATATGCAAATGTTTATTAAGTTTTTTTGCAACAAAATTATAACTAACAAAAGTAGAAACCACATCATTATTATTATGACATCAAACACATTTGTCTGAGCTTTGAAATAAAGCTGAATAAATGAAAGAGTGTTCGTATGGATAGCAATAAGTTATTACAAATTTGAAAAATGAAATCTGGAAAAAAATACTTGGAACAAGAAAAGTATATTTCTGCAAGTCATGTGCTTCAGATGATAATAAATGATGTCTATGATCAAATCTATGCCAAGAACTTTCTGGCTAGAGTTATTATTAGGACTTCCTAAAAATTATCCTTGATGTTTTGGGATGCTCCTTTAGCTTTGAAAGATAATTACATTCTAGACCAAACCTCCCAAATGAGACAATCTATCAACAGTCCAGAGTGCATACAACACCAGGCTTTCGAAGGTGGTCCATTGATTTATATTAAATTTAGTATGAAGATTAAAAAAATGGTGGACAAGATGGACAAAGATTGTCAGTTTTCTAATTAACATCAAATGCTTCCTAAGGATGCCTAATGACTTAAATTCACATGTGGCCTTCTGGAGTGGTGACATCACTAACTGAAATCCACATGTGGCCTACTTGATTGGTGATATCCCTAACTAACTCCACATGTGGCCTAATTGAGTGGTGATCCATCTGCCTTCATTAAGAAACAAAGGTAAAAATGTTTAGGCAGTGAATCCAGCTCAAATGAATCACAAACGAGCAGGTCAATAAACAAATCTAGTTGGTTTCAGACCTGACTTACCCTTGGCCCTGATTTGACCAACCCATTGACCTAAAATGAAATCAAATTTTGGCTCAGTCACATTCATTTTTAGTTCACCTTAGAATACAGGATGAGTGCAGTATTTCATGAGACAATGCAAACCCAGTTGTGACCTGCATATTTTTAAAATTTGCCACACCTGATGCAGACAAAGTCTGGTGCCCACACTAACCCTTAATCTTCAGAATTGAAAATGCCTTAGATAATATAGATATTGTAGTTATATTTAGTCAAAAATCTTTGAAAAAAAAATCATATATTGGTGCTGCAAGTCGCAGGTCACTAGTCATCTTAATAATGATTTAAACGTGGTGTTATAAATTTAGAAGAGCCACAAGATCTCATCCTCTAGATGTATTATGTATACATTTGTGCATCAAGCATGTTTCTATGGCAAGAAAAGTAAACACTAAAATCAACCGAGCTGATAGTGCTCAACGGGAAAAAAATCACAATAAATGGTCGAACCTATGGAACATACATCTCAAAATAAAAATACTTTTAAATAAAAATGAGAATTATCAAAAAGAAAGGAAAAGAATTACATGAAACAAAGTGACACTGAACACAGCTTTGAAAAAAACAAAACATTTCAAATAACACAACCTGTAAAGAGCTTCATTAAAAGATTCGAGTTTGGCAAAGAGTTAAATAGAATGTAAACAAATAGTGAGTAGGATCAAACTTCTCATATATACATTTTCTAAAAGGGAAACCAAAAAAATCTGGGTAATGAAATGTAAACAATGTTAATAATGTTTGTTAGGAAGAAAAAAAAAAACAACTAGAGATGTACATGGTGAACCTTAAAGCAGATGCTCAAAGACAATTCCGATAAAGAATAGCACTTTGATCCAACAAATGGACTGTACAGAATAAGGTTAGCATATATGGTTAGTATAATAGATACACAGTCTCCTACATTTCTAAGAAAATCATCTGACCCTAGACTTGGTTTATTAAGGAAGAAAAAAAAAAGCTCTTAGTTAATTCAGTTTGCACAAGAACATCACCAGCTTAAAGAGAACTTTATAGAGTACTGGTATATTAATAATTAGACACAAGAAGATAAAGGGAGGCAGGAAAAGGGGGGGGGGGGGCAAATTGACGGCATTCCCTACCTGAGAATTCTCTACAAGTTTGCCTATGGGATGAAAAACTAATACAGATATTTGTAAAATATTTCTTGATGTAAAAGCCATTTACTGTGACCAAAATAGGAAGAGAATAATTGCATTTTAAAAACAATTCACTGATAAGGAATTACAGTGGGGATAATTGTGACAAGTGGCCAACATCACTAAAGTGTAACGAGCGGCCAACAACACCAAACTGCGACTAGTGGCCTACAGCGTCAAAGATTTTTTTTCTAAACAACTTTATTTGAGCTGCACCGGCTTTGGGACCAACTAAAAATCCCCAGCCTAGTCTGGCCAATCTAAATCATGACTCGAGTCTCAGACACCATGAGATATTGAAACTATACATGAACAGAATTTGTCAATATACCCCATTGTAGAAAAATGAAGACGGCTCAAATTCTACGACAAATGAGCAAAAAAGGGAAAAAAAATTAAGTAAAGAAAAGCCAGGTGGAGCTTGTGGAGTTGGCAGGTGGAGTTTGTGGAGTCTGAAACATCTACACACTGATCAATGGTATTGAAATTTTGATGAATTTACTTATCTAGGCACATTTATTAGTACAAATGAGGATAAAATAATTTACTTTACTTAAGACAATATCCTAATAGTTAAGCTATCATATACGACACAATTATTTTGCTAAATAATTTGACAAAAAATGTACTAAAAATGCTCAAAATTGTTTTACCTCTATAAATATCTTTTTTAATAACAAAATTCTTCAAAATCATTGAAAAATCATAAACAATGACTCCAAATAACAAAGCATTTAGTGACATATTAACAAACAGATCACGAATTGAAAGATCAATTGAAAACTTTTTTCAGTAAAGTATCACAATGACCGATAAACAAACCTCGGTCAGCTTATGTTCCGTTAGTCATCTCCTCAGCGTGGTTGACTTTGGACGACTTCTTGTTTAAGTAGGCCTCCGCTTGAGACAGCGCTTCTGGGATCTTATCTACAGACTTGGTTGTGTAATTGAAAAGATGGGTAGGGTCATTGTCTTTGCCCCTCGCGATCTGGACAATCCTACAGAGCAGGTCATAGGCAATGGGCTCCGAGACCACTGAGTCCTTTTTGTATTCTGGATGCTGTTGGACAAAGTTTCTCATCCACCTGGCACTGGTGACCAACTTGCCTGTGTGGACAGGCAAAAACCATTTTAGAATTGTTTAATCTTAAATTAAATTTAATCAGATTGGAAAGGTAGGATTATGAACAATTGTTAGATTTCATAATAATAACATTTTATACATTTCATTTTATTACATTTAAATGCAATTTGAAACAACTGACGAGGGCATGGTGGCTGAGTGGTAAAGAGCTTGGCCTCCTTACCATTGGGTCTCGGGTATGAATGTCAAAGAAAACTGGGATTTCGAATTACAGGATTTTCAAGACACCACTGAGTCCAGCCAACTCAAATGGGTACCTGATATTAGTAAAGGCGGTTGGTCATTGACCTGGCCACACTTTTTAGCCCTCTGCCATAGACCCTATAAATCAAAACATCTGAAAGGGTACTAACAACTTAAATGACTTGAACACAAATGTACATAATCCGGAGGTTAATACAGGCAAAACCAAAAAGGTCCAAAAATGTTCCCAATTATTTACAAGTTAGATCAATTTTAACCTTCTATTTTAACCTTCATTTGATTTATTTTGTACTCAATATAAAATATAGGAAATAATTTAAAATGTAATGTTAGTTTATAGGTATTTTTTTCTGACACCCAATGTTTTCTCTGGAACTAATGCTACTGCACCAGAAGATATGAATAACACATGCTTCAGTGCCAGATAACACATATAACCTACACCTAATTATTTGTAATGTTTTAATTTTCACTGCAAAAGTTGAGATAAGAGAAATGTAATTAGCAGGAGTGGCTAGGATGGATTTTAGGAGTCACAGAGTTCAAGGCACAAAGAAAGAAATACTAAGGCGACTCTATCGCTTGATGAGTGAGGCTTGCAGGACATGTTCTCCGACACAAGAAATCACGCATCCCAAAGGTAACAATAACATGGAGGCCAATATGAGGGACATCCTCGTATAACCTGGCACAGCAGCTTCATGGAAACCCCAGGGCAGCTGCCCAAAGTGGTGACAGCCTTGTGACATGTGTTACTGTAAAGGAAAGGCTGTGACCAAAGCTTTTACCTGAAGCCCTCATGGAGATCAGTTTAAGATACTGGGTGACAGTACACCTGGTGTCCACATCAATCTCTATACTGTCCATGTACAGGTTGATTAAAGCCAGCAGACCGGGGAAATCTCCCTGTGACAGAACAAGTTAAAAAGAAAAGGTTTATACACAGCCACAATTCATCATCCTAACAATAAACCACTGGCACTAGGTCATAAATACAATGGTTACCTTGCCATGGAATATCTCGTTGATTGTCATTTCCTCATATTGGTCAGTGAGGTTACATGTTGAGCTGCCACACTGCCTAGAGCATTCAGGGGGAGTTGACTCTATTCACAAAATAGAAACAGTTGCAATCATGAAATGACAAAGAAATATTTATTAACTTGAATTTCTTTTGAAGTCATAATAAAATATAATACACTGAGTTATTTTTTAGAATTCATCAAGTTTTTATTTTTTATCTATTTTTAATCCTGACAAATCCCTGGCAATCAAATCATTAAATAGAAACAATCTGATATAAACTTTTTACATGTAAAAATTATGAGTGAGTCTGGTGTAAATGTACATTTTTGTTTTCTATAGTTATAATGTTGTTTTTTTGTGTAATACACAAATTGTAAGACAACTTTCCTTATGGATACTAAAGATTATTATTATTACTATTTGACAAAATTTTTTTTATAAACTTACCTGTCAAAACATCCTTACGGAAGAAAAACTTGTCTTTGATGACAGCATCTCTTTTGAAAGCCGTTTTCATATTTTCATCCACCTTGAATAAAAAAACAAAAGAAATATTGAGTGGAAAAGCAAAAACAGGTACTAAAAAAATAAATAATAATAATTTTATTTATAAAGCGCTGTTAACAAACAAAATGTAGGCTCAAGGCGCTGTGATAACATTACAAAAACAAACATGACAGCTAAAATGACAAACTAATCTTAAAAGTTTTAAACAGGTAGGTCTAAATGTTCTTCTTGAAAGTAGTAAAGGATAGACAACGGAACATAAAAGGGATAAAAAAAAAAAGTTTCTACCTTTGATATTGGGATGATCAGATTCAGCTTGTAGGACAAGATCACCCGAGTCAGAAGCACGATGAAAACGGTGAAAGCAGCATTCTCAAAGTCAGTCAACTGGGCCTGTAGAGAGATCATAGCAGATACTTAACAATGAATTCCTCAACACTAAGATGTAACAGAGTGAGAAAAAAAATGATGTATGGGTTTGCTGTTGTAAATCTGCTGTACAAACAAAATAAGAGAAAAACATCTCATGTATGCATTGGATAAATAGTCATGCTCTACATTGTTGCTTTCAATACAATGAATTACAATAGAAAACCATATTTTATCCATTTCAGAATGTGGGAGCATTGTCTGAATACAAGTCAAGATCAAGTTCAGCTTTAAACAGATTTATTTACATTCCAAACTATACCTGTACATGTTTGAGTGAAGTAATTAGGAATGCAAACATAAAAACGTTATAAACTCCTTATCTCAATTACTACAATTTGGATATTCAGTATTTTGTTGTCTTCTTTAATTGCTACTTTACCTCACACCATCAATTTGGTGGTGGCATGGTGGCGGAGTGGTTAAATCGCTTGGCTTCCAAACTTGGGGTCCTGGGTTCGAATCTCTGTGAAGACTGAATTTGAATTTTGGGATTTGAGGACACCCCCTCCCCCCCCAACTCTAATGGGTACCTGATGGCCCTATAGATTGCAAGGTCTGAAAGGGGATTTTTCTTTGAGGAGGCATGGTGGCAGAGTGGTTAAGCACTTGGCTTTGGGTTCAAATCTCTGAAGACCGGAATTTTGAGATTTTTAGGATGTGACATGTCCCTGAGTCGACCCAAATCAAATGGGTACCTGACTTTAGTTGGGGAAAGTAAAGGCAATTGGTCATTGTGCTGCCAAAATGACACCCTGCCCGTTTAACGTTGGTCAAAGACACAGATAACCTTAACATCGTCTACCCCAAAGATTGCCAAGTCTAAAAGGGAAATCTTTACTTTCCTTCTACATAAATAAGGTCTCATAGTAGTTAATGGTTAATTTCATCCAAACATATCAAACTTTGTGTCTGTACAATCCTTCCTTGAATGATCCACATTCAGGCCAGGTGGAGGAAATAGTTTTGGCTGGGCAATGATAAGGAAGAGAAACTTTGTTGACTTTAAGAATAAGGATAGTTTTCATGTTTCACTGAGACGAATATGGTCTAGAATAACCAGTTTTTATTCATTGTTACAGACATCATCGTTCAAGTTAACCTAGAAATTTCATAATATGAATGTATTGTTATCTTCATTTATACTGACCCATTCAGCTAGGTTCCATCTAATCCTTTATTATTTTTAAAATAATATCATTTGCAGAAATATAAAGTTACATATATATATATATATATAGTTTAAAGCGAATATTAATAAACACTAAATGCTTTCAAATTTCCTAATAAAATGAGATGTCTCTAAATAGTATTTGATGACAATTTGTTTCCATTAAGCCAGATTTCAAGAAAGTTGCATAAAGGCAGATTAAAAAGAAAGTTAAGTCCCAGCACAGTTTATAGTCTCCACTGAATGAAGTCAGAAACACATTTAGATTTGGTTGGATTCAAGAATATCTAAGCAGGACTTAAATTCAAGAATATCTCAAATATCTAAGCAGGACTTAAAACCAAGACTATCAAATTGATACCCAAACATTTTAACCCGTCAGACCACCAAGTAACTAAAGACCAAATGCGAGAAAATTGTGTTACCTCCATGGGTCTAAACTCAACTCTCCAACCTATGTTAGAATTAGGTGGTGGAGGTTTAAACCTCATAGTCTGCCAGTTTGTAGACTGTATGTTCTAAAAGAAAAAAGATTTTAAAATGTTTAAAATATTAGTTTTTTGTTTAATTAAAAAATTCAACATAGATAAACAAATTTCGACATTGCAAAGTATGACTATTCTAAAACCTAGAAGAAAACATACAAGTTGAAACTTGAAAATGACCTGAACTTTTTTAAAGTAAATAAACATTTTTGTCTTTCATGGACATTGCAATATTTACACATTTTCTATATAGCAAACTGACCAGATATTGAACAGGTATGTACAACAAAGCGGCTAACCCTGTTCCAGTTTTACTTCAATTTACAGATTGTCATAAAAACTCTACAAAAATTAATTGAGCCAATTTTTTTTGAACAGCGTTTGTCAAACTATTGTTATACATCTGACAATTAAAAATGGAAGTGTTGGTAAATATTTAAATAGTGGTTACACATCTGACAATTAAAAATGGAAGTGTTGGTAAATATTTAAATAGTGGTTACACATCTGACAATTAAAAATGGAAGTGTTGGTAAATATTTAAATAGTGGTTACACATCTGACAATTAAAAATGGAAGTGTTGGTAAATATTTAAATAGTGGTTACACATCTGACAATTAAAAATGGAAGTGTTGGTAAATATTTAAATAGTGGTTACACATCTGACAATTAAAAATGGAAGTGTTGGTAAATATTTAAATAGTGGTTACACATCTGACAATTAAAAATGGAAGTGTTGGTAAATATTTAAATAGTGGTTACACATCTGACAATTAAAAATGGAAGTGTTGGTAAATATTTAAATAGTGGTTACACATCTGACAATTAAAAATGGAAGTGTTGGTAAATATTTAAATAGTGGTTACACATCTGACAATTAAAAATGGAAGTGTTGGTAAATATTTAAATAGTGGTTACACATCTGACAATTAAAAATGGAAGTGTTGGTAAATATTTAAATAGTGGTTACACATCTGACAATTAAAAATGGAAGTGTTGGTAAATATTTAAATAGTGGTTACACATCTGACAATTAAAAATGGAAGTGTTGGTAAATATTTAAATAGTGGTTACACATCTGACAATTAAAAATGGAAGTGTTGGTAAATATTTAAATAGTGGTTACACATCTGACAATTAAAAATGGAAGTGTTGGTAAATATTTAAATAGTGGTTACACATCTGACAATTAAAAATGGAAGTGTTGGTAAATATTTAAATAGTGGTTACACATCTGACAATTAAAAATGGAAGTGTTGGTAAATATTTAAATAGTGGTTACACATCTGACAATTAAAAATGGAAGTGTTGGTAAATATTTAAATAGTGGTTACACATCTGACAATTAAAAATGGAAGTGTTGGTAAATATTTAAATAGTGGTTTGTTTTATGAATTCCAGTTCAAACCTATTTCTACAAAATATTTTAAATAAAAAAAAGTATGGTCACATATATATTTATTCAAAAGCACTTTTGTCTAGTTGGCAAAATATGTGCAGCTATAAAAGAAATATAAAGTGATACCAAAGAAATGTGAAAGCTAACAAAAAATGTTAATGTATATGAGAAATGTGGATGTACATGAGAAATGTTGATGTACACAAGAAATGTGTAGTGATACAAGAAATGTGAAAGCAAATGAGAAATGTTAATGTACATGAGTAATGTGGATGCACATGTTGATGTACACAGGAAAGGTGTAGTGATACAAGAAATGTGAAAGCAAATGAGAAATGTTAATGTACATGAGTAATGTGGATGCACATGTTGATGTACACAAGAAATGTGTAGTGATACAAGAAATGTGAAAGCAAATGAGAAATGTTAATGTACATGAGTAATGTGGATGTACATGTTGATGTACACAGGAAATGTGTAGCGACACAAGAAATGTAAAAACTGCAGACCTCAAAGTGATCAGTGTCATTCTCATCGTCCAAGTCAATCTTCTCTGAAAACACAGACACAGGGTCACGGATAAACAGATGAGCAATGTGTCTGGCCAGAAGCTCTTCAACACCTGAGGATCACAATAATTAAATATGAGAACCAAGTTTCAGAGATTGGAAAACTACCTAAAAATAAACACCAGGGCCAGGTGTCTTACCTCCCTTGATGAGCTCATCACAGAGCTCTTGGTCAATCAACAAGGGGATGTCATTATAGCACTGTCCAAGTGGAGATATATAACTGTCTATGGAATCATAGCGAGACTTGGGAATTTGAAATCTGTCTTCTTTCAACGGCTGCAAAGGTAAACACAATACAATTATAGAGACTTTAAACTAAGAAATATTCACACAAAAACTCACTAACTCCATTGACAAAGTCGGACAAATAATCTTCTCAGTAATGTTTTGGTTATCCCTCTGTTATATCAATGTTAAAACCAGAGTCTCCCCAACAAATTGATCAGGATTTCCAGGAGCTTTTCAGGGAAAATATGAAATTTCAGGAGAAAAAAAAAGCTATTTGCATAACATACATAATAAATAAATAAATTAAACAATGACAAAAAAAACAACATCACATTAAAAATTGTATTGGCAAAGTCAGTTATCTAAAGTGCATTCATACATAAAAAAAGAAAAGAATATTTAAAAAACACTAGATGGAGCAATACAGCCTAAACTAATTATACCATGAAATTTTCCAGTCCTTAATTTTGAACAAATTATTATCATAATTAATTCATAATTTTATGTTTTTACAAAAAAACTCTTGTACAGCGAATCTTACAAGCTACAGCAAGTTTTGTGAGCAACGGTCTAATGTCTTTTGTGGTCTAATGTCTTTTTGTGGTCTAATGTCTTTTGTGGTCTAATGTCTTTTTGTGGTCTAATGTCTTTTGTGGTCTAATGTCTTTTGTGGACTTGTTTGTGAGAGATATAAAAGTGAATGTTTTCCTTTAAGACCTAGCAATCTATTGGGCAGATGATGTAAAGGTCATCTGCTTCTGTGACCCGTGGCTAAGGAGGGTGTCATGTGGCCAGCACAACGACCAAATGCCTTTACTTTACTAAGATTTTAATTTACAGCTTAAAAATGTATTTATTTTATCATTCCCATTTCTTTTATCATACAATAATACTCACTTTTTTTAGACCTCTTTATAATGCTCTAACTCACATCTATACAACTCCATTTTTAAATACAATCTACACACTTCTATGCACCTCACTTTTCTTTATAATACAGTCTACAAAGTTCTTTACACCTCTCTACTTTTTCTAGTACAGTTCACTCACTTCCAATCCCCTCTCTTCCCTTGTCCTGTCATCTACTGATGAAGCAATCACAGGCCAGCGTGTATCAATATTTGACAAATAGCCTCTGTAGATTGGAGAGCTGGCACTTAGGGCAAGCTAAAAGAAAAGAGAAATAAATTGAAAACCTTCCACTGCATGTTACATTTTTTTTTTTTAAATATTGGAAATATTTTTGTGAAATTGATATGGATGAATAAGACTTCTTTTTTTTAAAAGTTTCCTATAGGACACACAAACAAATATTCCTTGTTCCATATGCATACAAGTAGCTGCCAACAAAACCTATCAATCATCATTAGATACAATCCAAAACCAAGCCTTGCGGCTAATTAGTGGAGGTATGAGAACTACTCCCACAGCAGCCTGTGAAATAGACTCCAATATTGAACCTCTTAAGTTAAGGCGCAACAGAGCAGCATTAGAAGCTATTGAGAGATACAAAAGGTTGGAGGATGATCATCCAAATAAATTACTAACAGAGAAATAGGAAAAACAACCAAAAAAAGCAAAGGACTCTGATCCAACTTACTGACGAACTAGCCCTAAAACACCACCTACCCAATAACAGAGAAAAAATTACCAGGTTTTCAAACATGACACTCCATTCTTTCATAACTTGCTATTTCTTACCATTATTGGACACATTCCAGCCAGCTGGTCATATAAAGTTTTGGCCTCATCTATATTACATGCCTGGAAGGTAACCTGGAGGCAGCAGTTGCCCATCCCAAACCCCATACAGTCCATGTAAATGTGATCAGGTTTTGCAGCAGCAGCGCTGGAGCCATCATCTCCGAGGGAGGAAAAATCTTCCACGAAGGGCGACTTTGTGTTGACGTCTTTGAAAACTGGAACATAAAAATTAAAACTTGGAATACCAAGAAAGCTTTTTAAAAATAAAACCTAAGATGGTTTTACAATTAAGCTTTCTTTTCTATAATAGTTGCTTAATAATTGGTAAATCGATTTAGATCTTAATGTGTATCATTTTCTGCTCATCCACCTGGTATAGAAAGAAAAATAAAAAACAGGACTGGTCACAACCAGATTGAGACAGGTTGCTTAAAAGGCAAAGTAGGCAGGCTGAGAACAGAAATCTGTAGACCAGATGGAGAGAGAGCAAGATTGATTTAAGACCACAAGTTCCATTCTTCTAGGTACTACACAGGACTCACAGCTTGTGACAGATCAAACTCATTTCTAGACTTCATGCAAGAGCATCAATCAAGAGAATGGAGAAGTAAAAAATATTTTGTCAAGAGATGAAAATAGAAAAATGACGTACTAGGAACATTTATAGCCACCTTTTCTTTCCTCCTGCATCGAATATTTCTTGTCAGTGTTCTGAAAAATAAACAAACAAACAAAAACCATACAATTGTAGTGAATTATTGGATTAAAGCCACCTACCAACTAATCCCATCTTTTTTTTGCATTATGCACTACTATGAGGCACATACATTCTATTAGAAAACTTGAAGCAATCTCCCACAGAATGCTTTAAAATAATACAGTTTTTAAAATGTTATATTATGACAGTGTATGATTGCAAACTCCAAAGCATTATCAAATGGGTCTATGTTTTCTGATGGACTATTTCACAAACAAATTAAGATGGTATGGGCATTACAATAAGATTCGACAGTCAAAACTTTAACTACCCTACAAGACACAAGATTTGGAAAAAAAGAAGATAATGAAATAGAAGAGATGGATAAATAACATCTGTAGACCCACTTAAACTTAGGAAGGAGCAGGCTGTACTGGCTTGTTTTGAATGACACAAAAACTGGATGAATCCCTGCTAGACAGAACACTAGCTGCAGTAGACAACATATTCAGATGCTGTCTTTTGTGCTTCATTATCATATCTTTACCTATCCCTTAGTCTGTTGAATCGTTGGGACACCATGCAAGATTTGTCGATTTGTCTTCCTCCGTTCCTCCCTGTCTTTTGCCTTAGTTAGAACCTCATTCAATGGCAGGCCCGTCCATTCTTTTATGTTGTCCTCCCATCGCTTTCTCTGTCTGCCTCTTCTTCTTTTTCCTGGTACTGTTCCCAGAAGGAAGGTCTTTGCAAGTCCCAAAAATCTTATAATATGAACATAGATTTTTAGCTTTCGTTTATTTTAACGATAGTTAGCAGGTCATCATAGGGTCCTATCGCTGCAGTAACCCTGTCTCTATTGGCATGCACTGGGGTCTTTGAATGTGATACCTAGGATCCTTCTGTAGCATCTAAATTCCATTGCTAGGATCCTCCTCTCTAGCTCTGCAGTCAGCATCCAAGACTCACAAGCATATAAAAATGTGGCCATGACCAGGGAGCACATCAGTCTGATTTTGGTGCCGAGGGCTAAGCCGTTATATCGTCACACCACTAGACTGAATACCACTGAATAATATCAAAGATAGGACAAGATTTTTTTCCTTGGAAATTAATGTCCAAAAATAAGGGTCTGCTAATGAATTCATTAATTTATATTTTAAATTCATACACTCACACAAGTGATTGGCTTCATTTTGAGTTCATGTTTGAATAGGAGAGTGAAATATGCATCTTATAATATGTTTCAGTGTAAGGTACGTGTATGTCTGTTTCAGTGTAAGTTACAAGTAAAGTATGTCTGTTTCAGTGTAAGGTATGTGTACGTCTGGTTTGTTTAAAATCAGTTTGTGTCTGGTTTGAAATTAGGTCAGAGTGTGTCTAGTTTGATATTAGGTCAGAGTGTGTGTGGTTTGATATTAGGTCACAGTGTGTCTGGCTAGAAAGAATGACAACTCTTACTTAAATCTAGGATGACCTTGATTTATGGCCTCATCTGGAAAAAATAAAGACTTGGAGACTCCATCCACTGGATCTGGTTTTGCGACTGGCCATGTAAACTGTCCACACCCGAGCCTGAAATGCATACATAGATTCATGAAGGTTGGGACACTGGTTAACAATAAAATGTAAATAACATTATTGAGGTGTAAACACGTTTATCTCTTGTTATAAACAAGGCATCTTTGAGAGGTAAGATGTTATAACAATAAATATAAATAAACAATAATTCCTTTTCACAGTGATAAGAAAATATAAAAATATGGCGGTCAAAGCTTGAACGATTCAATAGACAGAGTAGCTAAAGTAGAGTGCAATATTAAAAGGTAGTAGCAATAGACTGAAATTCAAGAATTTAAAACCAGCACATGTAGAACTAGAAGGAAATGAGAAGTCTGACACACTCGCCAAGAGTAGGAGAACAAACTCACAATTAAACATTGCACTCTATCCAGAAGAAATGAAGAAACTAATAGTAAATAAAATAAATGCGAAATGGACAAAGCTCTCATATATCCAATATACTAAATCTTATTAAATCACATCCGCATCACAGCGGTTAACAATAAACTTCAGAGTAACTACTTGACTCTCTAAGTCCAGAGAAAAACTATCAAAATACATCTAATGCCTCAAAAGACTACCGGCTTCGACTGCCCAAAAGATACTATTTAACTCAAAGTTACTACTTGACTCTCTAAGTCAATACTGTCTGCACCAGACCCAAAGACACTACTGACTGAACTAAAAGTCAATTTAGTCATTATTACTTCCTGTTTCTATATCAGGAATTTCACATTCTTTTCACCCTCTTAACCTGAGATGAACATATAACATGAAAAGTCAACCAAGACTAACACTCATCCAAATCACAAGAAAGATGACACCTATTATAAGCTATCCTGACAAGATCAATGACTAATCTTTCGACTCAGGACCATACACAACAGAATGAGACAACATATGTACCGGAAGCTCAAAGTAGGAACTAGTGAAATCTGCCCATGGGGAGTGTCACCAGAGAATGCCGACCACGTCCTCCAAAAATGCTCTCCTACCAAGAGGCCCGTACAAGACACTGGCCCCAAAACACCCCAATAGAAAGAAAACTATATGGAGAGCTCTCTGAGTTGGAAACCATTGTGCAGTTCATCTTATGTATTGGTCTAGTCATCTGAACGCTCCAACATAAAAATGAGAACGAAAAAGAAAAACCAAGTAAAACAAAGAAGCTAAAAATAGTGATAAGAATTTAGCAAAGAAAAAGCAGCCAGTATTGTAAATAAACTTATTTTATTTATTGACAACACAAATGTAAAAAGTTTGACGATGAAGAGGCACCAACTAGCTGACATAGAAGAGAGCACCTGGTTGCAGGCAGCTTCAGAACAAGACAGCTGGAAGTCACTTACAAAGGCCACGGGGATACACATTTAAGGCCAAAAGAAAATCCGCTGCTGAGGACAGACATAAACAGCAAAAAGAAAATCTAATCGAACACCAGCTGAAAATGGTTATGCCTGTGCTGAATATATAGGTCGCAGATGGGGCTGCATAGCCATGGGAAATACTGCATTCCTCATTTGTTTTCGGATTCCAAAACAAGCCTTATTATTATTTTATCATGAGAAAGTAGGTTGTATCTATTTTGATGTAAAACAATTTTCTTTTCTATATATACTGTTTCCTTACCAAAAAAAACAACGTAAATAGTAAAGACATTTTTTCTTTGTCATTTCCAATCTTACTCCCAAACCTTTACTTAATTAGTTTAATTACTCTTATTGAGAGACTTGATGAAGAGCTGCTCAGCAAGATTAAAACAACTGAAACATTCTTTGATTACATCTTTTCTAATGGATTTTGAAATACATTTTATTCATGGACTTTAACAGCGTTTTTTTGTTATACTTTGCTGGCATAAACAATTCACTAAACTAAGTGTAATAACACTTCCTATTCACTGTCAGTAAGAATACTCTAAGTGTCACACTTTATGTGCAATGACATGCTGAGAAGCACACTTGTGCCAAACAAATTAACATAAGACATTCCAAAGAAATTAAAGTTTTGCTATTTTTCCCCCATATGGAAAAAAAAAAAAAAAAAATCTAAAATTAGTGCTTTCTCTTTTTTTTTTCATGTGGTTTAAAAACTGATTCATTTATCTAGACAGCTAAAAAAAAAAAGTATTGGTCAAATGTCAAAAATAAGTATATAAAATCTTTTAAAAGAAGAAAAATAAAGACAGTCTTCAAGGACAAACTGAAACACTTATCTTATAGCACTCATGGGCATTTTTTTTCCCTACATATTACTGACCTAGATATCTATCAAGGATTAAATTAGAACAGTTCTTATCTAAAAAAAAATGTCATCACTAGACAAAGAGAATGAGCTAACAAATTATTTTAAGTAAAGCAATCCCAGGTGCATTTTAACTGCTATCTTAACTTGATGGTACAAAGTCATTAATGTGAAAGTAATTAGAAGCTTTTATTTTAGTATTGGTAATACTGCCATTGGGGCATGGTGGCAGGGTAAAGTGCTTGGCTTCTAAATCAGGGGTATTGCATTCCAATCTCAGTGACGACTGGGATTTTGAATTTTTAGAATGCCTCTGAGTCCACCCAACACTGAAGAGCACCTGGCAATAGTTGGGGAAAGTTATGCTAGTTGGTCATTAGTGCTGGTCACAAGACACCCTCATTAACCATCAGTCATAGAAACAGAAATGACATGTATATCATCTGCCCTAATTAATCCCAAGGTCTGAAAGGGGTATTAGTTTTACTTTTTTAATACTCATCAAGCTATATAGACTGGGGTACATACGAAAAATGAGATTCACATGATACTTTTTTCTCCAATGGAAATGTGTCTAACTATATAAGTGTATTCTAAAAAATTATAAATCATATGATTCTATTTATTTATAAAGACACAGTTGTTTTTTCTAGAAATAATTAAAAAATGAGTAATCAATATGCAATTTTATATACTTAGGTCTGGCTGTAAAATAAATATTATTATTTTAACAATATTTAACATATGTATATTAATAATGCCTACTATAACAATTTTATCTTATCAACCAATACTCTCAGCGATAAGAAAAGTAATCAAGTTTACAGAGGATCTTTTTAAATAGACAAAAAAAAAAAAAAAAAAAAAGAGAATATTACTTGATAATACTTAATTGATTCCTTACTAAAAATATTTTTTAATACACAATAGAAATGCAACAAACAACAGCACACGACAACAGGAAGGATGTAATTAACTTCACTATCTAAAGAAGCATTTCTAATTTATAAGATTAAAAAGAAAAGATAAGAAAGACAACTCCACATGCATGTGAAAGCTGTGGAAACAACCAAAAGATATTCACCTCGGGAATGCTGTCAGTGACAATGGGGCCTCATCTTCATTTAGTTCCTCTTGAATTTCTTGTCTCCTAAATATGAGAACAAAAAATTATGTGTTTTTTTTTTGTATAATAAATAAACAGCTAAAATATCTATTTTTGTCTTTTCCCCTCAACACACCAAAAATCTTTGTTTTTATTTCAGGAGATTTCGACATCTACATTATACATTAAAAATACATTGTAGTAACCTAATGAAACGCTACAAGAAGACATGTCTCGACCCTAGGCTTTACTGAGCAGGAATGACAAAACAGTTCACGATAACACAGTACACACAAGCTGACCTGGACACCAAGACATTCTGACACATAAGAACAGATCAGTTCACAGCACACAACAAGAACACAAATACACAACATACATTATACATTAAAGAAAAATGGTAAAAAAAACAAGAGAGAAAGGAACTGATTGGGGGGGGGGGGGGGGGGGGAGAGAGAGAGAGGGGGGGGGGGGAGAGGGGGGGGGAATGATCTTTTTCTTTTATTAACAAGACAACCATAAAGCTTTTTATTACTAACAAACATGGATGAAAGTTTAGAGGAAAGTTAATCACGGATGGCTGCTTGTGCGTGTGGTTTACGCGCCGGACTGTTGTTTGGACTTATCGGTGGTCCCAGGTTCAAACCCTGCCCGCTCCCATCCCTCGTCGTCCTGTGGGAGGTTTGGACCAGGAAGTAAATTGTCTTCAACTCTGAAGGAACATCCGAAACATGTAAAACATTTTACAAACAACATTTCTATTCTTAACAAAATGGAAAAAAAAAATCCATTTAAAAACAAAACTGGATACAATTGAAATATTATTACTCTAAAACTGTGTTATCTGGCATTAATACAGCTAAAAGGAAAAGATTCATTAACTGACCACATAATGAAAGATCTAAGCTGTAACGCAATGTACATGACTTTGCATTGACAATAAACTGGATTTATGAAAAAAAAAAAAACAACTCAAGTCAAGCTCAAATGGTTATACTTTACTTTTACAAAAATACTATTGTCATTTTTGGCAGTACATTGTAATACAGAATTTCTATATTATATCCTCTTAAGATTACTTTCTCAAATGGGAATCAATCTGAAAATCCTTTCAAACGAGAGGCTCAATGGTTGACATGATAAAGAAGCTCTCAAGTATCTACTTAAGAGATAGTGTTGAAAATGTATGCTAGCTTTCCCAAGAACAATACTTATGGCCAGTTCTATACATTTAGGACCACCAGGGGAAATGGAACAATGTAATTAAAATTATAGACAAATATGTCACACATTATTTCACAAACTTTGGACAACACACATCACTGACGAAACCAGAAGACTTGGTCAAACACATCACTAAAGAAGCCAGAAGACAAGGTCAAACACATCACTGATGAAAGAAGACAAGGTCAAACACATCACTGATGAAAGAAGACAAGGTCAAACACATCACTGATGAAAGAAGACAAGGTCAAACACATCACTGATGAAAGAAGACAAGGTCAAACACATCACCGATGAAAGAAGACAAGGTCAAACACATCACTGATGAAAGAAGACAATGCCAAACACATCACAGATGAAAGAAGACAAGGTCAAACACATCACTGATGAAAGAAGACAAGGTCAAACACATCACCGATGAAAGAAGACAAGGTCAAACACATCACTAAAGAAGCCAGAAGACAAGGCCCAAACACATCACTGATGAAAGAAGACAAGGTCAAACACATCACTGATGAAAGAAGACAAGGCCAAACACATCACTGATGAAAACAGACTTGGTCAAACAGATCACTGATGAAAGAAGACACGGACTCACCTTAGAGACATGTTGGCCTCCACTATGTTGAAATGAGCAATCAGACCTCCATAAGGCTTGCCTGGTGTCCCTTCCACCATGTACTCGGCATATTCTGGGTGCCATGATGTGGCGGCAGATGAGCTACATTGAAGAAACAAGAGACTTTCAGGCACAAGTCACACAAGTACAGCGCAAACCTTATGATGGCTTGGTCTACAGGAAATGTAACTAATCTAAAATCAACAGGTGACAACCAGGGATGGACTAGCTAAGACTAAGACGGCTTTATTGATCCTTACGGAAATTTGTTGTGATTACAAGGACTCGTTTCTCATATAAAGACAACACAACAGAAAAATACACATACAACAGACAACATATATTGGCGTCTTCCCGGCGGGCCAGGACCCAAAGAGCTCATGGGGCTGCCACTGAATGGACCGCTTTGAATGAAAGATTTTATAAAATAAAAAAGGTGTTGTGATGGACTCATGCCTTAAATATTCTGAAAGATCTTCAGATAAAAGTAGCCATAATAATAGAATAGCCTACACTCGAATACTGAGCTACATTCCCTTATACATAGAATGCAATCAACAAACAACTTAAGGCCTACATGTGGTTCAAATTGTATGGTCATACCTGGGCTGATGTTAACACCCAGGCTGGTGACAACAAAACTTAATACTTGTAAGATCGTATCAAGTTAAAGTAGTAAAGTACCACCTTTCAGACCTCAAGATGATGTAAAGGTCTGTGGCTGCCTAAAATTCCTAAAATCAAAATCCCAGCCTTCATCGATATTCAAACCCAGGAGCCCCAGGTTCAGGAGCCAAGTGCTTTAACACTCAGCCACCGTGACTCTTTTAACTGGATCATATCAAGAAAGGAACTTGTATCTCAAATTTTATGGCTAATTACTTTGTGAACCCTTGATAGGGGATGAACAGTTGAAGTATTTTAGAACTAATACAAAAATAGAAAACACAACATTAATAAAAAAAAAAACTTGTTTAGAAACAAGAATCATGGAGCTTTTGAAAGAAATTAATTTTGTGAAATTCATCAATAATTTTTTTTAACTATTATAGTCGCTAATATTTTACAAACAAATCCAAAAATAATACTAAAAAGAAAAGTAGAATCCAAACTGAAGACAAAAAAGATTCAAATCAAAGACCTACTCTGATTTTTGTTGCACTTTCTTAGTCAACCCCCTGAGTACATCTTGAGCCCGTAGTGAGACATAAACCTTTTTGTTGGCATGGTCAAATTTCACCAGTTGATACTCTACCTAGACAAAGCAATATGCTGTGTAAATCAACTGGTAAAAACTAAATCAACTAAGATAAACAAATTTGATAAGCATAAAAATATGAAATCTATTAATGAATGAAACCAATATTGACAGAAAGAAAAAATAGGGAAGTAATCAAAGTACCTCATCACCCCAGTACAAGACATCTTTCTTTCGAGAGATGAGCTTTCTATACTGAGCCAGGAACTGTTTGATGCCATGACTCCGAATGTGGTCAGCAAGCTTCTTGGTCTCCTCCCAGGACAGAGCGGTACCTTCTGTCAACAGTCCCATTTAGATGAATTCAGACTAGTTTCTTCTCAACAATAAGTTGTTTCCTTAATCTTTCTTGATTTCTGAATATTTGTTGTACTAATAAAACGACTTCTTTTGTCTTGAAATAACTCTAAGAAACAAAATCATTTTTGTTTAAAGTCAGTTAATAACATTTCACTAAAACACTAGAATACTACTACTATTTTGAAAATCTCATGTTTTTGTCTAATTAACTGTAGTCAACATCACTTGGAGACATAGTAAGTTGTAATTTGCAGAATTTAGACTCAAGGTGTTTATTATTAACTTGCCATATTATATATAATGCCCTCTTCTATGTTAGTTAAAGCAAGTTGACGCGTAAACTCCTGGTTGCATGCGGCTTCAGAACTTGACAGCTGGAGGTCACTTACAAAGACAACGGGATACACATTTGAGACCAAAAGAAAATCTGCTTCCGAGGACAGGCATAGGATGGCGAAAATAAAATAAAATCAACCATCCGCGGACAATGGTTATGCCTGTGCTGGATGTGGCAAAATTTGTATGTCACAGCTGGGGCTGCTTAACCATGGGAAATACTACATTCATCATTAATCCTTAGACTCGAAGACAAGCCTTATACATATAATGCCCAAACCATTCTTAATGGAATTTATTAATTTTTCTAGATTAAGAAAATAAGTACATTTGCATGAAAAAACAACAACTTTGGATTATAACAGCATATCTTATAGCCTGATAGTCATTTTCATTCTCCATAACAAGTGATCCCTATCAAAACACTTAACCAAGTGATCCCTATCAAAACACTTAACCAAGTGATCCCTATCAAAAAACTTAACCAAGAGATCCCTACCAAAACACTTAACCAAGTGATCCCTACCAAAACACTTAACCAAGTGATCCCTATCAAAACACTTAACCAAGTGAGGCAGTCATACAGATATACAGTGTTTGTCTTTTTAACAATTTTGAATTATAAAAATTGATTAAAAAAAAAAAAAATTTAAGTCAAACGCTAAGCCTTGAAACTCAAAAATATAAAATATGGTAGATATCAAAGCATCCTGCAGATATTTGAATTTCACAATATATATATACACAAGGGTTGTGTGTAATAATAATACAAGACTCACACTGCATACAGGAGTCATGTTATGACATGGCCAGTCTCATTAGTCAATTTAATTTCCCTACTAATGACCCCGGGAAGCAATCATCATGTCATTTAACACAGTGGCTAGCACAATGGAGAGACATATTTGTATGCAGGTTCTTAATTCTACTTGTGCATCTTTTCATTATCACTACAGACATGATAAGATAATTTTTATTGGTCCAATCAAATGGAAATTCAGTTTGACTACAATTGACCACCTCAGCGTAACTACTGTAACAATAACAATATAGATGCAAATATAAACAACATTCACACACGAAAAACATACACACTCACGATCAGCGCTTTATGAATTAGACTTCTATGTACTTCTTGATGATGAGGGCCCTTTAAATATTTGGGGGGGGGGGGGGGGGGGGGGGGAGAGAGAGAGAGAGAATTTTCTGTGTCTTGCAAAGGAATGATTGGTGCAATACAACTAATTGTAAGAAATAAACAGAAATAAGGGTCAGAGGGACTAAACCAAAACCAAAATATATCCTGACAACTGAATTTAACAGTTATTATTAAAATTCAACTTACGGCACTATTAGTAGAAATGGATTTAACACTTCTAAGAAGACACATTTAGTTACATTCATTAACATAAAATTGGGGAACATAAGTCAATA
Organism: Biomphalaria glabrata; assembly: GCF_947242115.1. NCBI lineage: Eukaryota > Metazoa > Mollusca > Gastropoda > Planorbidae > Biomphalaria > Biomphalaria glabrata. The sequence continues at coordinate 3,827,521 of NC_074727.1, read as the reverse complement.
GAGATCTGGCTGAACAATGTGAAAGATTCGACCAGGAGCTCTCTTGATATTCTGCTTGATATTCATTAATTGCCATACAGGTCTCAATTTTTTTTAAATTTTAATTTTGTAGTTGGATAGGATTTAGCATAATTTCATATTTTTATATTTATAATTTTCAATGTGGTGTTACATCAAGAAGTAACTTCACTAGCACTGACTAATACAGCATAACTCATATGAGTTATTTCACTAGCACTGACTAGGACAAAAGTAAATTAATATGTGGTTATACACACACATTTGTTTCAATAGATCTTAATCTTTTTGTAAATTTTTTTTCCGATGTGAGGGTGATTGTTTCTTGCTTTGGTCATAAATTGGACACTGGATCTTGATCAGGGCATGTTTTCCAGCAGAAATGCCCTACGCTCAGCTCCTTTACCGAGGGCGTTTCATCAAATTCCCTCAAAACTGAAAGTGATGGAAAGTTGGAAACAGCATCTGGTGAGATGGAGTTTTCAATCTGGTAGAGTTCTGCATAGTGTTATACACATAGCTCCATTTGCAGCGCCTGATCACTGATGATTGAGCCATCTTTTGACTTGAGCAGAGCACACTTGTGTAATGACACAAGATGCGTAGAAGTTGAGGTTAATCCTAAGTGGTGTGACAAGTAATTAAAACGGAGGATGATGAACAAGAAGAGTAACGGACAATACGCCTTAGAGGACGACGCTAGGCTAGCGGCGACAGAGGACTGTGCCCTTTTTATTGTTCATTAAATTGTTGAAGTTATCAGCCTGCGTTATCAAATATATTCTTTATTCATTCTGTTGTTGTGTCTTCTATGAACTCGCATGCACCATTAACATATAGAATCATCAACAAAATAGACCATCAACACTTGCTTATGTGAGGTCCAAAGGCAGTTCTCATGCCCTCGTATAGTCCTCTTATGTTACCACAGTCGGCACAAAATTGAATATCTTCACATAGCTCCTGCCAGTATTTGTTAGCACACTGTCTTGTTATTCATTAGGCATTGTTCCATGCAGCTCTGAGCCTTTTTAAGTTGCTTAGGGTGGGATCCTTCTTATAGATTAGCATGGCTGCTCTCTTGTTCGTAGTGGCAGTTTCCATTTCTGGTAGACTAAGCTTCAAACCAGTCTTCGCTTTTCTTGGTTTTGTTTCCAAAGATCAGTGATGATGTTTGGTAGATTGTATCACACATAAACATCCAGCTTATTTCTACCTCAGTCTCAGAGAAGTTTTTAAAAGCTTCCTCTAATTTGTTCACAAATTCAGTGCAAAGATCTCATCAGCAAGGTCGAGAGAGGGACCATGACGCATGGGCTACCCATGACCCCTTTATCTAAGGTCCAGGAATGCGCCCCAGAGAAAAAACTCTGGTGCTGCTGCAAAGCGGATAAAACAACACGGGAGACAACAGTTACGGGTTATAAGTCCAACCTGATTGGCATAATGTATGGAGGCCACGGGTTGTCTCTGTGGTGGGAGAGGTTCGCGCCTCATTGATCAGCTACCGCCCGCCTCAACCTGGGCAGCTCCCAAACAGTTACGTGCTGATCCGCAACAGCCTGCCTGCTCTTCTGGGTGCTTAGAGCTTAGTTTAAACCAACAAGTAGGCTGGAAACTTGCACCAAGCAACAAAAGAAGACAAATTAAACTGAAAAAGAATATCCCTGTCATGCTACTGGCCACATGGAATGTCAGGACAATCTGTCCTGGTCTCACTGATGATCTTAGGCAGGTTGACGACGCAAGGAAGACTGCAGTCATAAACAACGAGCTGAAAAGGCTACACATTGACATCACAGCCCTGCAAGAAACCTAACTGGACAAAAACGGCATGCTCAGCGAGGCTGACTACACTTTCTTTTAGAAAGGGAAAGCACAGGATGAGACTCGAATGCATGGTGGGGGCTTCGCTGTCAAGAATAGTCTTCTTCACATGATAGTCCCTCCAGTTGATGGCTCGGAACGGCTACTATGCTTAAATATGATGACAGCATCTGGAAAAGTCACTCTAATTAGTGCCTATGCCCCCACATTATGTTCCCTTCAAGAGGACAAAGACAAGTTCTATGAAGACCTCGAAGAAGCCATTGCGAACATTCCTCAAAAAGATCACATGATCCTTCTAGGTGACTTCAACGCCAGAGTAGGATCAGATCACACTACCAGGCCAGACTGCCTTCCATTGGGCTCTTTGGAATCGGAAGGATGAATGAGAACGGACAAAGACTGCTTGAATTCTGCACATACCATATAAGCTCTGCATTACCAACACATACTTCAGAACAAAACTACAGCACTGTGTCTCATGGAGGCACCCTAGGTCTGGGCACAGGCACCACCTGGACATGATACTGACACGAAAAAGGGACATTGGAAATATACTGCTGACACATAGCTACCAAAGTGCAGATTTGATACTGATCATACTTTAGTGTCCTGCTGGACAAGACTGCTGCTAACTAAGATCCACACATCAAAGGGAAAAAGAAATCTATGCCTGAATACCACTAGCACAAAAAAATCCTGACTTCTAGTATTTTTATAAGTCTTATAAGTATAATCTGTACAAGAGTAAAGACTAGATCTATAAAGATATATATATATATTATATATATAATAGTAATTGATCTATACTATAGATTCTATAGTAATTAGATAGTTTAGATTAAAGATTATCTCTAGTCTATAGTGTCTAGACTAGTTGACTTCAACTGGACTCTAGAATCTCTGCTAGATCTATACTAAATCTATAGTAAAGTAGTAGTATAGACATAGTACTTTACTAGTAGTGAGTAGTGATACTAGTATTTTTTTTACTAGTGATAGTCTATTCTATAGTAGTCACAAGAGTCTACTCTAGTCTAGTCTATAAATAGATTTAGATTCTGTAATATATAAGATAAGATCTAGAAGACTAGATCTATATTGTATTCTAGATCCTTAACAGATATCTATATATAATATTAGTATTAGATAAGACTAGTTCTAGATTTTTATAGATACCTCTCCCTGTATCTTTTAATGTCTAAGACTAAAAACTAAGAAACGTAACTCTTGTCTCTCGAGTCTTGTTACTTAACATTTCTTGGATAACAAGTGATCGCCGGTTATCGTATAAATTTGCAGGTTTAGTCTTGCGTTAACATTATAGATCTAAACACGAACGATTCTACAAAATAATTTTACATGATTCATTCGATTGTAAAAGCATGAGTACCTCATAGATGTCTTTAAATCCTTAACAGTGAGAGTAAATCTACCAAATCATCTTTGATCTACCTTTCCCAACAATAAATTGCGTGCCAAGGCTTTTGTTGACATTCAATGCGCATGTCAGTCGGCCTAGTACTTATTTTTATTCGCTTCTGTTTTCCCACATTTATGCATTTTTACTTATCACCGTGACAAGGCAATTATTTGTGCCAGGAATCGTATAGACTTGATCTAATCAAAATGAAATCAAGATTTATATAGATCTACTTATAGTCTTATATAATACAGACGTTACTTCAAAAAAGAAGATGATTACGTCCTACGCGTCATGCATTTAGTCATGCATATTAACCAATGACTTAAATTCTGCCAAGTCACTGGTTTTCCTGGCTGTCTCAGGCAACCCATTCCATGCTCTATATATAGCACTAGGGAAGAAGGAGCATTTGTACAGATTTGTCCTAGCAGACGAGGAATGTACCTGTATCTTTGTGTCTTTCAGAGTATTTTATTAAATTTTGTTTTTGTATTTGAAGATTATGGTTCAGTGTTTTATGTATAATTGCTACTTTACTTTTGACCTTAAATTCTTTCCTGAAGGCTTTCTAAATTTAGTGAATTTACAAAAGGTGTTACTCTAGTTAAGTGTCAATATTTGTTTGTTATGAATCTCACTGCTCTATTTTGTGTCTGTTCCAGTTTCTTAATGTTATCTTGAGTTGAGGGGTCCCAAACGGAGGATGCATATTCTATTATTGGCCTAACCAAGGTTAAATAACATTTTAGTTTTATGTTCTTATTTGATTTATAGAAATTTATTTAAATAAATCCTAATGCTTTGTTTGATTTTTGTATAGTTTCATCAATATGTGGATTCCATGACAGTTTTTCATTTATTATATATTATTATTATATATTATTATATTACATATTGATGAAACTACAAAAAAATCAAACAAAGCATTAGGATTTATTAAAAGAAATTTCTAGGGGCTCTCAACCTGTGGGTCGCGACCCCCTTGGGGGTCGATTGACGGTTTGCCAGGGGTCGCCAAAGACCATCGAAAAAAATGGATTGTTTTTGTCTATTCTTCTATTGCTGTGTGTATTTGCGGGGGGGGGGGGTGTCGCGGCAGAGTGGGGGATTGTAAAAAGGGGTCGTCAAGCATAAAAAGGTTGAGAACCGCTGGATTAGTCGATTAGATTTTGTAAAAGATATATATATATATATATATATTTAACCGTTAAACGTGACTCGCTCGACTCCAAGAGTAAATGGCGGTAAGAATTATCCTTCGCATTAGAGAATCGGTTGTACCAAACTGGAGAGGAAATCAGTAATTTAGTTACATCTCTTAGCAGAGGATTCCAACTAAATTATTCTTCTCCACACTTTTCTCTTTCCGTAACCGCGTAACATTGTGATTTGTGAAGTAAAGAAATCCTGGAATCTTGCGACGAGCTAACCCAATACTAACCACTGCCTGCCGAATGTTCGTTTTAAAACGACTGCAGCTAGATTATCTTAGACACGCTCATACATGAAATTCCAATTACGTATTACATTTTTAGACCGTACATTTTTTTTTATATCATTTGCAAAACATAAGAAAAAAATTATAGCTTTTATATAGCGCTACTTTCATGCTTAAAGGGAAACTCCGATGGTTTTGACAATTTTTGATATAATGTATGTTTTGATTTACAGATAAGGAATATATTATTTTTTAAAAAAAAATTTGCAATAATAACTTTGTGATTGATGTTTTTCTGACATATTTTTTCCGCGCATCCATTACTATCAGATTTCTATCGGGTTTCTATGTGACGTCACACTAACCTATTAATTTAATCTATTGACTTTTTGTATAACGGAAGACCATGCAGTAAAGTTTACATTCTTGTAAAACAATATATCTTTGTCTGTGCAGTTTGATCTAGATTCTAGATCTTGCAAGCAAAGAAAAAAATGCAGGTTGAAAGTAGATTTACATGCTTGACTAACCACGGCAGTGTGTATTTTCTCGCCTGACCACTCAACACACACAAACACTATCGCTTGGTTGTCTTGTCATGACCAACTACACGTAGTCTAGACTACCCTTACACTGACCGCTTTGTTAGAATCAGTCAGACACACGATCTATTTACTTTTTAGGACAGGGAGGGGCTTAGATGAAAATGTTACTTTTTTTTATCGAGTTGGTCATCCTAAAGCTTTTAGATCTCTCTCTCTCTCTTTTTATATAACTGTACCATAGCTCTGGACTAGGCCGCCACTAAGCCTAACAGCTACTGTAAGAATGAAGCGATACGATTGGTTAAATGTAGTTTCTCTTTCAGTATTGTTGAGGGAAGTGACGTATGCCTAACCTAAAAACTAAATCCCAAAGAACCCCGTTTTTTTTTTAGTTGTCAAGAATTTACTGTCTAATTTATCAAATATCTTATCTTATCTTGTATAATACAGACGTTACTTCAAAAAAGAAGATGATTACGTCCTACGCGTCATGCATTTAGTCATGCATATTAACCAATAACTTAAATTCTGCCAAGTCACTGGTTTTCCTGGCTAGCTCAGGCAACCCATTCCATGCTCTAATAGCACTAGGGAAGAAGGAGTATTTGTACAAATTTGTCCTAGCATATGGGACGAGGAGTGTGCCTGTATCTTTGTGTCTTTCAGAGTATTTTATTAAATTTTGTTTTTGTATTTGAAGATTATGGTTCAGTGTTTTATGTATGATTGCTACTTTACTTTTGAGCCTTCTGTCCTGAAGGCTTTCTAAATTTAGTGATTTTACTAAAGGTGTTACTCTAGTCAAATGTGAATATTCGTTTGTTATGAATCTCACTGCTCTATTTTGTGTCTGTTCCAGTTTCTTAATGTTTGAGTTGAGGGGTCCTTCTAAGCATTTAAATACAAAATGGTAAAATGTTTACTATTACAACTTTTTACGCAGAATTTAAATATGTCAATAACTCAAATTGGAAAAACCATCGGAGTTTCCCTTTAATAGCATGCTCTGGGAGAAGGTTTTTACCCCGCAGTAAACACAACTCTGCTCGGGTCGACAGCCAAGCCAAGTTCATGCGTACTTAGCCTCTCGACCACGCATCCGGACTTTCATCTATAGAGCAGCGACATATAGGCCTTTAAAAAAAAAACCAACAGGTTGTCTTCGAAGTTGTAATGTAAGCCTGGCCTATAATTTTTGTGATAGTGTTTCAGAAAACTGTTACGAATACTTATCTAGCTTTGAAAAGTAGAAAAAACATATAAGGCACCTGGGCTTTACTAATTGACAGGATTAAGTCTTTGCTATGAGTGAAGTAAGGAAGAAGAAAATGACGTAATTTCTTGGACATCTTGCATAGATTGCACAATATATCAAACAGAAATTTAGGAAAGCACTAGGCGCCAGTGTTTCACCCAAATTGGTTATTAGGGGAGATCGAACGTACTTTTTTTTTCTTTGGGGAGGCGTCGCAAGTAGGTCTATAACTTCATTAAGTAGAAGATTGAGGACACTTAACTTTAGAACTTTATTAAAGGTCTTTGGGGTAGGTCTATAACTTCATTAAGTAGAAGATTGAGGACACTTAACTTTAGAACTTTATTAAAGGTCTTTGGGGTAGGTCTATAACTTCATTAAGTAGAAGATTGAGGACACTTAACTTTAGAACTTTATTAAAGGTCTTTGGGGTAGGTCTATAACTTCATTAAGTAGAAGATTGAGGACACTTAACTTTAGAACTTTATTAAAGGTCTTTGGGGTAGGTCTATAACTTCATTAAGTAGAAGATTGAGGACACTTAACTTTAGAACTTTATTAAAGGTCTTTGGGGTAGGTCTATAACTTCATTAAGTAGAAGATTGATGATACTTAACTTTAGAACTTTATTAAAGGTCTTTGGGGTAGGTCTATAACTTCATTAAGTAGAAGATTGATGACACTTAACTTTAGAACTTTATTAAAGGTCTTTGGGGTAGGTCTATAACTTCATTAAGTAGAAGATTGAGGACACTTAACTTTAGAACTTTATTAAAGGTCTTTGGGGTAGGTCTATAACTTCATTAAGTAGAAGATTGAGGACACTTAACTTTAGAACTTTATTAAAGGTCTTTGGGGTAGGTCTATAACTTCATTAAGTAGAAGATTGAGGACACTTAACTTTAGAACTTTATTAAAGGTCTTTGGGGTAGGTCTAATAATGTAGACATCAGAAGTGAATCACGGGGACTTCTTCCAAATGTAGACATCAGAAGTGAATCACGGGGACTTGTTCCAAATGTAGACATCAGAAGTGAATCACGGGGACTTGTTCCAAATGTAGACATCAGAAGTGAATCACAGGGACTTGTTCCAAATGTAGACATCAGAAGTGAATCACGGGGACTTGTTCCAAATGTAGACATCAGAAGTGAATCACGGGGACTTGTTCCAAATGTAGACATCAGAAGTGAATCACAGGGACTTGTTCCAAATGTAGACATCAGAAGTGAATCACGGGGACTTGTTCCAAATGTAGACATCAGAAGTGAATCACGGGGACTTCTTCCAAATGTAGACATCAGAAGTGAATCACAGGGACTTGTTCCAAATGTAGACATCAGAAGTGAATCACGGGGACTTCTTCCAAATGTAGACATCAGAAGTGAATCACAGGGACTTGTTCCAAATGTAGACATCAGAAGTGAATCACAGGGACGTGTTCCAAATGTAGACATCAGAAGTGAATCTCAGGGACTTGTTCCAAATGTAGACATCAGAAGTGAATCACAGGAACTTGTTCCAAATGTAGACATCAGAAGTGAATCACGGGGACTTGTTCCAAATGTAGACATCAGAAGTGAATCACAGGGACTTGTTCCTAATGTAGACATCAGACGTGAATCACAGGGACTTCTTCCAAATGTAGAAATCAGACGTGAATCACATGGACTTGCTCCAAATGTAGAAATCAGACGTGAATCACAGGGACTTGTTCCAGTTGTGATCCTGCAAATTTGTTGGATGAAATGAATGATACACAAGAGAACTTACAGTCTATAGGTTTAATTATTGGCGAAGTGATGGCCAAGAGGTGAATAAACTTAATGTCACGTTAGCTCAAAATGGAATTGAAAAAGCTCTTCTCAAATCAAAACAAAATGTTTTTATTTTTATTTTATTTTTTTTTTTGTTAATATGTACCACTACTAAGCCAAACGCTCATAAATAAGTCGCATTTAGAGTTTTATATCAACAATTCAACGACGATAGTTATCACAGAAAATTAAGACAGATTTTATTGAAATAACTGTTCTTTATCGCTGGGGAGAAGGTTTAGACCGGGATCGGCTTGATACCATGTGCTAATCGCACCGGGTTACACCGATGCTAGCGTAGCTAGGGTGGGGTAGGAGGGGGGAGAATTTGAAAATCCCCCCGGGCCCCCATTTGAAGGGGGCCTCCAAATTAGTGTTTTTACATTAAATATTACGCCAAAATGCAATGGGCCCCCTAAGAAGTCTAGCCACCCGGGCCCCCAAATGATGGCAAATTTCTAGCTACGCCCCTAATGCTAGCTATGCCACTGGGCCTTCATATTTTTAACTGACAGAAGAGAGACCCCGGCATTAGAGCATGGTGTGACGTGTTTATTATGTTTATTTGACTTGTGACTTATGTGGGTTCGGAGGTGCCTTGATTATAGTTCAAACACTTTAATAATCAATGAAGTAACAAAGTGCTGATATGTTTTTCTTGAGTTTTAATTATTTAAAACTTGAACTTGAAACAATAAATGTATGTACAAAGATATATAAAACAGATACAGGATTCAGTGAAAATGATCAATAAAATGAGTAAATATTTACTTTAAAACTTAGCGACTTCTAAGTCTAACTTTCTAGCTCTCTCCTCGTCTCAAGCTAACACTCCGCCTTTTATATCTTTCTTTAGAATAAAGAACCGTGGCATCTCAATACCCATCCTTGACTCCTTGACCCGTTTACATTTAATTTTCCTTTTAATTGTTTTTGTAATTCAACCTACGTTAATTATGTTTCCCTGCTGTAGCCTTGAACTAAGCTTTAATCGGCGTCTTTCTGGCATTTAAGCGTGGGTACGCTGACCTGATTTGAGATGGGTACAATGCCCTCATTTTGTAAACAATGAGGTGTTACTAGGGACGGGAGACATGGAACGGATTGCCTGAATCAGCCATGAAAACCAAATGACTTAGCAGAGATAAGTCCCTAATTAGCATATACGACTAGATTAATGAGTAGGATGTAATTATCCTCTTTTTTGAAAGAAGATCTGTAATTTATAAGCAAAGATAAATAATAAGTGCCGAGGCGATTGTCATTGACCTTTTTATCTGTCTGTTTACCCATGACAAAGTGTGGCTAGTATCTGTCTGTTTACCAATGACAAAGTGTGGCTACTATCTGTCTGTTTACCAATGACAAAGTGTGGCTAGTATCTGTCTGTTTACCAATGACAAAGTGTGGCTAGTATCTGTTTACCAATGACAAAGTGTGACTACTATCTGTCTGTTTACCAATGACAAAGTGTGGCTAGTATCTGTTTACCAATGACAAAGTGTGGCTACTATCTGTCTGTTTACCAATGACAAAGTGTGGCTAGTATCTGTCTGTTTACCAATGACAAAGTGTGGCTAGTATCTGTTTACCAATGACAAAGTGTGACTACTATCTGTCTGTTTACCAATGACAAAGTGTGGCTAGTATCTGTTTACCAATGACAAAGTGTGACTACTATCTGTCTGTTTACCATTGACAAAGTGTGGCTAGTATCTGTCTGTTTACCAAAGACAAAGTGTGGCTAGTATCTGTTTACCAATGACAAAGTGTGACTACTATCTGTCTGTTTACCAATGACAAAGTGTGGCTAGTATCTGTCTGTTTACCAATGACAAAGTGTGGCTAGTATCTGTTTACCAATGACAAAGTGTGGCTAGTATCTGTCTGTTTACCAAAGACAAAGTGTGGCTAGTATCTGTCTGTTTACCAAAGACAAAGTGTGGCTAGTATCTGTCTGTTTACCAATGACAAAGTGTGGCTAGTATCTGTCTGTTTACCAAAGACAAAAGTGTGGCTAGTATCTGTTTACCAATGACAAAGTGTGGCTAGTATCTGTCTGTTTACCAATGACAAAGTGTGGCTAGTATCTGTCTGTTTACCAATGACAAAGTGTGGCTAGTATCTGTCTGTTTACCAATAGCAAAGTGTGGCTAGTATCTGTCTGTTTACCAATGGCAAAGTGTGGCTAGTATCTGTCTGTTTACCAATGACAAAGTGTGGCAAGTATCTGTCTGTTTACCATTGACAAAGTGTGGCTAGAATCTGTCTGTTTACCAATGACAAAGTGTGGCTAGTATCTGTCTGTTTACCAAAGACAAAAAAAATAAAAAAAATAAGTGTGTCTAGATCCTGACTGTTTACCAAAGACTAAATGTGGCCAGTATCTGTCTGTTTACCAATGACAAAGTGTTGATAGTATTTTTCTTTTTACCAAAGACAATGTATGGCTAAACAGTTCGCTCTTCAACTAGTTATATTTTTTCCTATCTGTACATGGCACACTCACAGCCCGAAGCTTGGTGCCCTGCACTCTGTATTAGTACTTTCCCAGTTCTGATTTGTTGTTCTTACTTTGTTCCTTCCCTTTGAGCCACAATCATAGACATAAATAAATATAGACTGGCCGAAGGAAGTAACTTCATGTAACTTGAAAACATGTATATCTATTGTATTCGGATTTCCGAATTATGAAAAATTGCATGATCTTCATTCTTAGAGATTTAAAAAAAAAACACTAGTGAAAATTATGTAATACTTATAGAGGTTATGGCTGAAATAGATATGAATACTTAACTTTTATACTGCTCATAAATGCTGTATAATAAAGTACACAAAATTGCAAGTCACAAATTTTCATTTCATAAAACTCTTTAATCGGCCAGTCTATATTTATTTATGTCAATTATGTCTATGGCCGCAACGCATGCCAAATATTCATTTTTTAAAAGACATCATGGTAGGTCTATATATCTTTTTTTCCTAGCGCCATAAAATCAAGTCTTTACAGCGTCAAGTTTGACGTGCTGAACAAACAACTATTATGGATATTAATATTGACAATTGTTTCGCGTTCTTGTTCATGTCGTAATCTTTAACTGACAGGGAGAGGGGGAATGGAGAGGGAGAGCTTGACGTAATTATTGCGTCAAGTGGACACTTAGGGTCACTTCCTGAAAAGCGACGCGCTTTGAGTTCTTTCCCCTTTATTCCATTTTCCCATTGCTTTTTTTTTTGTTTGTTTGTTTGTTTTTTTACTTTTGCAATGTATATATTTAAATAAAGGCTAATTATGTTGTTTTTTTAAAATGTTTTCGCGCGTATTTGTCTGAGTATATATAAAAAAGTGTATGTTTTTTTGTGCGTGTGTATAACCAAAGATCAACCGGACTATAAGGTGGGTAAAAGAGGGGGGTCCAAATTTGAAAATCCTCCGAACCCCCCCCCCCCTCTCCCCCCTCAAATGAGTGTCCGAAATGTGTTTTTACATTAAATATTACGCCATTATCTCATGTCATGATGTCAAAATGCTTCTAAAGAGGTCAAGCCCCCGGGCCCCCAAATCACTACGCCACTGAAGACTAAATGTTCATAATTGTAGCAAAATTTACTAAAGCCAAATTGGACATTGGAACTTGACAGTTTTATAAATAGCTCACAGGATGTTAAAAAAAATGTAGTGTATTGTTTGTTGAGTAAAAAAAATGTAGTGTATTGTTTGTTGAGTCTAAATTGGAAGCTCATCTTTGTACTTTATCTACACTACTTAACAACTTCTATTTTTAAAAGAAACTTAAAAAACTTTGATCTTGAAGAAAAGGTCACGTGAGTGAACAGAGGGCGCTGGGTGACCTGTTAAGAGGTTTTTGCGTGTTAGCAGCTTTAACTCTTTCTCTCTTGATCGACGATGCCAACGTTGATTTGACCCCCATTAAACTAACTGGATTTTTTTATTTTTATAAACTTTAATTTGTGTTGTGTAAAAAGAGCATGCATTCCCCTATAATTCGATACTAAATACAACATTTTCTGATAACAAACAAAAATGTTATCAAAGTAGAATCATAACAGGGGAGTGAAATACAAATGAGCAAAACGAATAATACTATCGAACGAGGAGAATAATTACGGAGAGAAAGAGTTAAATAGCTCTTTATCAAACCCATTGCAGGATTATTGTTATGGCCTTTTTTTCAGAAGTAAAGTACCCATTTCAGATCGTGCGATCTTTAAGGCGGACGGTGTTTTTCTAGCCGACGGTTAATGAGGGTTCCATGTGGCCAGCACAATGACTTACTGCCTTTAATTTCCCAAACTAATGTCAGGTACCTATTAGAGTTAGTTGCGCCCATGGGAGTCCTTAAATCCCGAAATTCAAAATCCCAGTCTTCACTGAAAGTCGAACCTGAAATCTTTCGGAAATGGGAAATGGAATAAAGGGGAAAGAACTCAAAAGCGCGTCGCTTTTCAGGAAGTGACCCTAATCTTTCCACAACGCCTCCCTTTTATAGAAATATGATTTGTAAATTAAATTTTTGAGAAAAAAAAAACACGTCATTAACTGTATTGATAATTGATTATTGGTAATAAGAAAGAAAATATCTTTTACTATTGCGCGGTCTACATAACTATTTAACATTATTCAATAAATAAAGGGACATTTTAAATTTAAACAAGAAAACTGATTTTCAAAAAAGCCTATATTAAGCGTAGCTGTATCTATTAGTTTGGATCAGTCAAGTAATTAAATTTGTAATAGGTCTAGACTAACACTACTAAATCTGTGCGATTAGAAATATCCTTTATCTATTGTTTTTGTGTTTAGTACAATGTCATGCTTTAGATTTCTCAATACGCTATGATCCTATCACGTGTCTGGGCCAGTTTTAAAAAGTAAAAAAAAAAGGGGGGGGGGAAGATTATCTTGTAAATGTTACCGTGATCGCTTTCAAACGCATTTATTTAAAATAAAAGTTTGAACTATTTGAATTTGAAATGTAGGGCTCAAGCCTCCTCAAACCAACACACTAACCACTCTGCCAGAGAAGTGTTTATGATAATAGAAGGTTTTTAGTTTCAAACTTTAAAGCGGCGACCTACAAATTAAAAAGGTGGCTAATTAAGCTTATACCACCAGATCAGAAAATTAACAATTTATTTCAATTATTCTATACCAAACAAAATAATAAATTACTATTAGTTTTTTAAATTGGTTCTTGTTTTCTCATGTAAAATTTAAAAAAACATGCACAATTTTAGCTTGATCCGAGATTGGGTGTGGGACAACTAACGTGTTCCAACTTTTTACCAGACAGACAGAGTGAGTTGATATAAGCTTTGTTTAAACAAAAAAAAAAAGACACGCCATTTTCACAATTCAAAGTACGTTTAGTCATCCTTCACAGGCAGGCATTTCAAAGTGGTTTCATGGAACCATTGAAGATAATATCCTTTTATCTCTCCGTTGTTTTATTTATTAATATTCTGGTGTATCCAGTAAACACAATACGGAAGTATTATTCTTTAGTTAATGTTTGACATGTTTCGGGTGTTTCTTCAGAGTTGAAGATAATGTACTTCCTAGTTCTAACCTCCCGTAAGACGACGTGGAGTGGCGGCGGGCAGATGAACCTGAGACCACCGAGACGACCGAACGATATAAGCTTGGTTTAAAAAACAACAACCTTAGCTTATTAACTAGATGAATATCTTCATTCATGTTCCTTACCTTAGCCAATATTGGTAAATTCAGAGAAATGTTCATAGCCAAGTTTTAAACTTAGGTCTTGGACTCGACAGTCGATTGCTCAACTTTTCAATCACGGCATCCAAATGGCACTTCAAGTTGTTCGAAGCAGAAATATTGCAATAGTTCACCACATCTGTATTGCAACAGTGCACAGCATTCATATTGCAATATAGGTTGTTCATTGCGTTTGTACTACAACAGTTCATAACATCCATATTGTAACACAGGTAGTTTATAACATCCATATTGTAACACAGGTAGTTAGTTCATAACATCCATATTGTAACACAGGTAGTTCATAACATCCATATTGTAACACAGGTAGTTTATAACATCCATATTGTAACACAGGTGGTTTATAACATCCATATTGTAACACAGGTGGTTTATAACATCCATATTGTAACACAGGTAGTTTATAACATCCATATTGTAACACAGGTGGTTTATAACATCCATATTGTAACACAGGTAGTTCATAACATCCATATTGTAACACAGGTAGTTCATAACATCCATATTGTAACAAAGGTAGTTCATAACATCCATATTGTAACACAGGTAGTTCATAACATCCATATTGTAACACAGGTAGTTCATAACATCCATATTGCAACACAGGTGGTTTATAACATCCATATTGTAACACAGGTGGTTTATAATATCCATATTGTAACACAGGTAGTTCATAACATCCATATTGCAACACAGGTGGTTTATAACATCCATATTGTAACACAGGTGGTTTATAATATCCATATTGTAACACAGGTAGTTCATAACATCCATATTGCAACACAGGTAGTTTATAACATCCATATTGTAACACAGGTAGTTAGTTCATAACATCCATATTGTAACACAGGTAGTTCATAACATCCATATTGTAACACAGGTAGTTAGTTCATAACATCCATATTGTAACACAGGTAGTTCATAACATCCATATTGCAACACAGGTGGTTTATAACATCCATATTGCAACACAGGTGGTTTATAACATCCATATTGTAACACAGGTGGTTTATAACATCCATATTGTAACACAGGTAGTTCATAACATCCATATTGTAATAGTTCATCTGGGGTTGTTGGCGGCAAGATATATTGCAATATTTATGGAAATTTTGAACCCACAAATAAAATTTAAGTTCTTATACAATCTGAAAAAAAAAATCTGTTTACGTATTTTGTAAGGGGAGGCGATGTGGTTAAGCGCTTGGCTTCCGGACCTGGGGTCCTGGGTTCGAGTCTCGGTTATGATTGGGATTTTGAATATCGAGATTTTTAGAGTACCCCTGAGCTCACCCAACTCTGAGGTAAAGGCTGTTGATCGTTGTGCTGGCCACATGACACCCTTCTCGTTAAAGAAACAGATGACCTTAACACCATCTGCCCTATAGATCGAAAGGTTTAAAAGGGAATTTTTTTTTTTACTATTTTGTAAGAGTGTCTTCCATTAACTTCCGATCCTTCACCCCCCCCCCCCCAACCACCACCACAGACCACTTCTTCAGTTTTCTATTGACCGTCAGATCATTGATGACATAGTCTCCAAAGCAAAGTGGTGAACGATGAAGCAGAATGTCGCCAGTGTGTGAAGATTCTAGATCGAAATCGCTACAGAGGCCAATGCGCTGGCGGCTAAGCTGTAGGCCTACTAGACTCTATAGTTTGAAATTGCCACTTGGTCCAACTGACCAAGATAACCACCCACGCAAGGGAATTAATAACTGCTAAAAGGTGAGATAAGAAACATGAACGACGTCATTTCGTCTTCCTTTAATATTTGTTATTCACTAGTCTACATTAATTTTATTGGGGACGTTTGTTTTTTCGTTAGAATCTCGTTCACGTAGTATTTTGACCGCTATAAAGCTTTATATCAGTCCATGTAGGGTTACCGGAAGGCCGGTGTCTGAGTGGTGAAGGAGGTCTCGGGTTCGAATCCTGGTGAAGACTGGGATTTTTTTATTTCGGGATCTGTAGCGATCTAATGGGTATCTGACATTAGTTAGTGCTGTTTGTCATTGTGCTGTCCACACGACATCCTCAGAAGCAGATGACCTTTACATCATTTGTCCTATAGATCACAAAGTCTGAAAGGGGAACTCAACTTACGTACCCCTAAGGACAGAAAGTAGGATAAAACCTCATTAAGGAGGAGAGAAAGGAGGACGAAACCTCACTAAAGAGGACAGAAAGGAGGACAATACCTCATTAAGAGGACAGAAAGGAGGACAATACCTCACTAAGGTGGACAGAAAGGAGGACAATACCTCACTAAGGAGGGCAGAAAGGAGGACAATACCTCACTGAGGACAGAGTGGAGGACAAAACCTCACTGAGGACAGAAAGGAGGACAATACCTCACTAAGTTGGACAGCAAGGAGGACAATACCTCATTAAGAGGACAGAAAGGAGGACAATACCTCACTAAGGTGGACAGAAAGGAGGACAATACCTCACTAAGGAGGGCAGAAAGGAGGACAATACCTCACTGAGGACAGAGTGGAGGACAAAACCTCACTGAGGACAGAAAGGAGGACAATACCTCACTAAGTTGGACAGCAAGGAGGACAATACCTCACTAAGGAGGACAGAAAGGAGGACAAAACCTCACTAAGGAGGACAGAAAGGAGGATAATACCTCACTAAGGAGGACAGAAAGGAGGACAAAACCTCACTGAGGACAGAAAGGAGGACAAAACCTCACTAAGTTGGACAGCAAGGAGGACAAAACCTCACTAAGTTGGACAGCAAGGAGGACAATACCTCACTAAGGTGAACAGAAAGGAGGACAAAATTTTACCAAAGAAGATGGATGCCTGGTTGTGCCTGAATGTCGTATCGATTGTCCCAATTTCAAATCTTGCCCTCCCCCCGCTGAAAGTTTCAATATTTTCAAACTAGTGATCAATAATTTCAATATACTCATCTGCTGTCTGATATGAGCGATGTAAGATCATATCTTAATAGGCGTCATTGACGGCGCAAATAAAAAGGATCAACAGAAAGCCAAAATAAAAAAAACAACAAATTATTGTCGGCCTTGTGATATCACAATTCGTGTGATTTCTCATCAATTGGGGAGGGGAGGGGGGGGGGGGCTAGGAAAAAAAAAAGGGAGAAGCCATAACGTTATCTTAAAACGAAATAAAGCTGAGATTTTATCAAGGGGGGGGGGTTGTTAGTTTTAACTCTTTCTCCCCGTTATTATTTGTCCATTGTTTCGAAGGAATTCTACATTTTACTCATTACTATCTCACTACCCTGTTATGGTTAAACTTCAATAGCTTTGTTGTTTGTTATCAGAAAATGTTGTATTTGGTATAGAATTAAAGGGAGATGCATGCTCTTTTTATATAATACAAAGTCAAGTTTAAAAAATTAGACATTAATGTAATTTAATGAGGTCAAATCAACGATGGTATTGTCGAGAGTTAAAGCAATGGGGGGGGGGGGGAAAGGGGAGATATAATCTCTCCCTCCAAAATATTTTGCAGCGTTAACAAAAGGTAAATCAATGAAACCAATCATAAGTTCAGAATTCCATAAGACCAACAAAAGCAAATGTTATACAAATGTTATACAAATGTTATACAAAACAAATGTTATACAAATGTTATACAAATGTAATACAAATGTTATACAAATGTTATACAAATGTTATACAAAACAAATGTTATACAAATGTTATACAAAACAAATGTTATACAAATGTTATACAAAACAAATGTTATACAAATGTTATACAAATGTTATTCAAAACAAATGTTATACAAATGTTATACAAAACAAATGTTATACAAATGTTATACAAATGTTATACAAATGTTATACAAATGTTATACAAATGTTATACAAAACAAATGTTATACAAAACAAATGTTATACAAATGTTATATAAAACAAATGTTATACAAATGTTATACAAATGTTATACAAATGTTATACAAATGTTATACAAATGTTATACAAATGTTATACAAATGTTATACAAAACAAATGTTATACAAATGTTATACAAAACAAATGTTATACAAATGTTATACAAAACAAATGTTATACAAATGTTATACAAAACAAATGTTATACAAATGTTATACAAATGTTATACAAATGTTATACAAAACAAATGTTATACAAATGTTATACAAATGTTATACAAATGTTATACAAATGTTATACAAATGTGTGCTTGGTTGCATCCAGCTCTTTGCTCTCATCACAAGGAACTTGTTAACCTCGCTTGTATGTGTGTGTCTGTGCGTGTGTGTTTGTGTGTGTTATTTAAACCTTAGCTTCTAATTGGTTACTCAAAGCTGAGCGCGTGCGCTTCGAATCAACTTAACCCTTAAGAGACTCGGCCAGCCAAGTTACTCCTGCAAAGGGAAAGAAATGACGATGTAGAGATTTCTGAGATTGTTTGAAATTTGGACTCAACTATAAAAGATATTGAATGAAATAGTAAGTAACTTTTTAATGTTCTTTAATAGTTCCAAAAAAAAAATGCTTTGTTAGCTAGGGATTTAGTATCTTTAAGCATATGTGTATAAGAATCACCGTCTATTTTGTACAAAGCTTATATCAACCCACTTTATCGTCTGGTAAAAAGTTTGTACACGTAATCCCACACCCGATTTCGGATCAAGCTAAAATTTTGAAGGAGTATCTCTTTTACCTGACAAAACAAGAATTAATACCAAGCATAACCAATTAGTTAATTAACTGTTTGTAATTCATTATTTTGTTTGGTATCTCAAACAAGGGAAAGAATTTGTACTTGACTGAAGTGGTGGTATCAGCTGAATTAGCCCCCTTTATACATCGACGACGAGTCTTAGTGAACAGCACATGAAAAATAGAACCAGTCTATAGAAACAACTGATGACTTGATTTTGTGCTGTACGTTGAATTAGCCCCCTTTACACTCTGTAGGTCGCTGGTTTAAAATTTGAAGTTAACAATAGATAACTCCATTTGAGGAGGCTTTATCACACGAGTTCGAATTCAGAATGTTCACCTTTATCTATCTATCTATCTATCTATCTATCTATCTATCTATCTATCTATCTATCTATCTATCTATCTATCTATCTATCTATGGATGGCTGCCTGGTCGTGCGGTTTGCGCGCTGGACTGTCGTTCGGATTTATCGACGGTCGAGGGTTCAAACCCTGCCCGCTCCCATCCCCCGTCGTCCTGCGGGAGGTTTGGACTAGGAAGTAAACTATCTTCAACTCTGAAGGAACATCCGAAACATGTAAAACATTTTACAAACATCTATATATGATGATGATATATATATATATATATATATATATATATATATATATATATATACGAGTTGTTTTTTACATTAAAATTGAAATATTACGCAATTTGCATGGGCCCCAAAAAGGTCAACCCCCCCCCGGGCCCCCAAATGATGGCAAATTCCTAGCTACGCCATTGAATGTCTGGGTGGTCAAGGATTGATGTGTTTTGTAGCTGTCCCTGTTGATAAATGAACAGGTGATGGGTGAGCCAAAAATGTATTTAAAGGCTTGATTTCTAAGATATTCAGACCTCCGGTCTCAGAACAAAAAAAATATTCTGAGCCTTGCAGCCGGCCACAGGATTATTATACTGCTAGTTGGTCAACAAACACGCACAATGGTTGTGTATACACAACTGACCTTCATCTCTTTGTCTATGTGACTAGTCAAACGTAACAGGCCCATTTTTTTAACGAAGCTCTTGTCATACTGTTAGTTCCTGCTTTTTTTTTTTTAAATCTTATAGTTCCTGGTTAGTATCTACAATCTGACATCTATTTACATCCGACACAATTCCCTTCAGTTGTAGTTACTTTGTTATATCTTCTTTCTTAAGTCTGAAGATAAATGAGGAATGCAGTATTTCCCGTGACCTAGATCTACATATTTTGCCAAACACAGCGCAGGCATAACCAGTGCCCGCCACTGGACGATTTAGATTTTTTTTTCGCCGTCTGCGTCTGTCATCGGATTTTCTTTTGGTCTCAAATGTGTATCCCTTTGTGAGTGAAGCCGCCTCAAGCCAGTTGCTCTCTTCGATGTCAGTTAAAGCAAGTTGGCGCTTAAGCTGGTCTTTAAAGCATTTCCGAAATCTTCTTAGATAAATACATTAGGCTACAATAAGATATCGCGGCCGGCCTGGGGTAAATGGAGGCATTAGGCGCCCCCAAGGAGGTCGCGATCCACAGGTTGAAAACCCCCAATGTTCTGTAACGATAATAGACCTTATATCTGAGTTGTTGTGTTTTTTTTACCAGTTGTATTTTCAAGCACAATTTCATGCTCTTGGCTTTCTCACTACGCTATGATCCTATCACAGGTTGAAAACCCCCAATGTTCTGTAACGATAATAGGCCTTAAATCTGAGTTGTTGTTTTTTACCAGTTGTTTTTGCAATTTCATGCTCTTGGCTTTCTCACTACGCTATGATCCTATCACAGGTTGAAAACCCCCAATGTTCTGTAACGATAATAGGCCTTAAATCTGAGTTGTTGTTTTTTACCAGTTGTTTTTTCAAGCACAATTTCATGCTCTTGGCTTTCTCACTACGCTATGATCCTATCACTTGTCTGGGCCAGTTGAGAAGTGGAAGAGACAGAAAGAAGCGGGTATCTGTGTGAATGTTTCCGTGATCGCTTTCTAAATGCATTTAGATCACAGAATCATTAGAAGTTTTTTTTTATAGTTATCCGTTGTTAAAGCAAACACCAATTACTATTCTTGCCCTTGCTGGTCACAAAATAATAATTAATCACCAATAGATAATTAACTAATTTTGTTTTATTATTGATTCTTGTACTGTCAAGTAAAAGAAATAAGTGTGCACAATTTTAGCTTGATCCGAGTTTGGGTGTCGGAGAAAAAAACGTTAGTGAACACATTTTTTAGCAGACGGACAGACAGAAAGACAGACAGAGTGAGTTTACATAATCCTCGTAAAAAGGTGTTTACAATAAAAAGTGCTATTAACACAACTAGCAAAATAAAATTTGGTTTACGAGATTTCTTTAATCATTGACTGTGACTATCACGCTCTACTGCTTCTCATCTTCTGCTTGTGTATATGTCTGGGGCGTAGGTCACCCAGTCAGCTTCCTCCAGGCGTATCGGTTCTTGGCTGCTCGTCTGTGAAATCATTTGAAAAGCAGTATTGAAAAATAGGCCGAGATCATTATTATCATGATCAAACTTCGTTTAATGGAAGGCTTGAGAGGCTCTGAACTCCTTCGTTGAAAAAAAAAAGATTTATTTATTTTTACAAAGCTTATACTAACTCACTCCGTCCGTCCGTCTGTCTGTCTGTCGTTCTAGCATGATTTTTTTCACCCACTTCCCATTCTTGGATCAAGGTGAAGCTTTGCACAATTATTCTTTCTCAATGACAAATCACGACTAAAAAACAAACAAACTAATTATTCATTAAATAGTGGTAATTAATTTCGTTTCGTATACAAAAAGGAAGTAAATCTTGCAATATAGGGAGATAAGGCAGTATATGTGCGGTATTTTTAAACTTTGATTGTTTTAAAGTTTTACTTCAGTCGTATTTCATTTATTCTTATATGTAATAAGTGGCAAGCAGAGCCATGTATTTCTATCCACCCACCCATCCCAGGGGCGCTACAGCCCAAGGAGGGCTCTGACCTGTTCTAGCAGACCTTTCCATCCTGATCTAACCTGGGCTTTGCGTCTCCATGCCCACACTCTTAACTGTTGTAGATCTGCCTCACATAATCAAGCCAGCGTGCTCTTTCTCTGTCTCTCGGACGCATGTATTTTGGCTATTATTAAATATGCAAGAAAATGATGTAACCTTTTTGCGAGTGCTGATAACGAATATATTGATTAATATTTTGTATATTTATAGGATGACACTTGACACATGGAGATGAATATGTACAATCTTACAATGGGCAGCAGTAGTTTCCACCAAACACAACCGTTTGATCGGAAAGAGTTCAACGACTGGAAACAGTCGAAAGTCGTCGACCTTGCTCCGGTGATCGTTCTTGACGTACTCTACATGCTTTTTGGTGTCGTCGGCAACTCTATCGTCTGCTACGTCTGTTACTTCCGGATGCCCCGCAACGTCATCAACAGCTTCGTTATGGCCTTGGCCTTGGTCGAGCTGCTGGGATGTGTGTTCACCATTCCAGTCGACATCACGGAGATAATCAACTCTTACAGTTTCGGCTTCGCTGCATTATGCAAGGCGGAGCGATACATGCGGAAGTTCGTCGTCTTCTCCAGCGGATGTATCCTCATCGCCATAGCCACAGAGCGGTACCAGCGGATTGTGAAGCCGTACAGCCGTCACGTGACAACGATGGTTGAGTTCCGCTGTGCCATCATCGGTGCGGTAATGGTTTCTGCGATTGTGGCTGTCCCTGAGGCCATACTTGCTGGCAACGAAACAGTTCTCACCCCTTATGGTAAAGGCGTGATCTGCTCGACGTACAACGCAGACAGCTTCCGTCATACTGTTCTCCCTAAAATCTGGGGATTGACTTGTGTTTTAATTTACGTATCTTGTACTACGGCCATCGGAGCGATATATTTTGCAATCGCTTCAAAAATATGGAAAAGAAATAAGGTCAAAACGGACCAGCGGTCAAAGTCTTTCACGCCTGACACTACCTTACAGAGGAGAGTTCGATGCGACAACACCACCACCTTAGCCAACAAGCCGAAAACGTCTGACATATTTTACACTTACGCATCGAAATTCCCAACACAGACAAGGGAAGGGAACTGCAACTCGACATACTTACACAGCGATCAAATTAGATCAGTTGTTCAAGGTGTACCTGAATGTAACTCTTCCGCTTCTGAGGATTTAAAGCTTAAGAGAGGACCTTGGGATACTGGAAAAGGAGAAGACGTTTTTAATGCTGAAAACCAGACGTACAGATTTTCAGTCATCATCGAGAATAGCGACAAGGTCCCTCTTGGTCAGAGAAAGCGGCGAGACGAACGATGTGTCCCGCAGCAAGAGGGCAGATCCAGGTCCGCATTGTTTCTTGATGAGTTAATACGCAGCTTGAGCCACTTGGGGCATCGCCGTCACGCTGACCACCACTGCCCAAAGGAACCACAGGAGACATTCCAGACCCTGAGTCCTTTAGGCAGTTTGCGCCGCAAGCCTGGCTACTCGAGGAAGAGGACAACCTTTATCATGTTCATCATGACGCTAACCACGGTGTTCAGTCACCTACCCCACATCGCTGTCATGGCGTATACGCTGGCGCATCCAGGAATAGATGTTCGCTTGTCGCCTGACTTTTCTGTTCTGTTCAAGATCATGTGGAACTCGTATTTCATCAGCCTGGCCACGCATCCATTCGTTTATGGCTTCTGGAACGGTCGCTTCAAGCATGCTCTCTTCACCCTGTTCACCGGATTTTCCCGAAAGAGGCTTAGAACCAAAGAACCGCGGGAAAGCATTAGTTCCAACAGAGAAAGCTAATAACTATTGAGGGCATTTGCTTGTAAGACTAAAATATATAAGCGAAATCAGACATTAAAGAAAAGCTTCAAACATTGCTTTAATCGCCCTGTTCACCGGATTTTCCCGAAAGAGACTTAGAACCAAAGGACTGCGGGAAAGCATTAGTTCCAACAGAGAAAGCTAATTACTATTGAGGGCAGTTCCTTGTATGACATAAATAAATATATGCGACATCAGACATTAAAAGCTTATGGCTTCTGGAAAGGTCGCTTCAAACATGTTCTATTCAACTATTCACTGGTTCATGCCGATGACAACTATTAACGCCTGTCTTTAATGACGAATTGAATAATTTTACTTGGGCGATGGCGTCAGCAGAGACCTTTTATTCCTTGTTTTTAATTTGCCCATTATATTCTATTAGATGCCAATGCAATGAAACAAATAAGTAACCGGTGATCATTTGAAGGTGAAGACAACCAGACTAGGTTCAAGGTTTTAGGCCCTAATCTTCCATTTTCCAACATTTATTTACAAAATTAACGACATACCTTGCCTGCACTGCTCTGTACTGTACAGATATTTTCCTTGGTTTATATTGTTGATGTTATTTTATTTTTGATGTTAAGATGATTTCAAATGACTATTTTGGGATTGAAAACTGTAAGCCCTATTGTTAGAACCTACATTTCGAAAATTTCACTTTGCGTTTCTCAATACCCAGCATAACCATCAAATTGCCTATGTATCTTCCGTAAACAGTGAGGCGTGGACATATCCTGCGTGACACTAATAGAAGTGGACATTAACTTTTTCGGACTACTATTCGTTTTTCTTAGCCCTAGAACTGCCAATGTAAATTAAAAAAAAAATACATAAAAAAAAAATAACAAAGCTTGTATTAAATCTAGTTGCATCAATTAGTTTGGATCAGTTGTGTAGTTTTCCTAAATATCAACCCAAACACAATAAATCTGTGCGATTAGAAATATTGTTACCCATTGCTATTGTTTACCTTTTAGCTTTCTCACTGCGCTATGATCCCATCACTTGTCTGGACCAGTTGGGAAAGGGGGAGGGAAGATGGGGGGTGTCTTGGTGAATGTTTACTCAAGGGCTCGAGTCCTCAAGGGGACTAATTCAACTTATACCACCACATCTGTCAAGTACGATTTCTTCCCCTGTTCAAGATATCAAACAAAATAATTAATTACCAATAGTTAATTAACTAATTTATCTTGTTTTTTTTTTAAATTGATTCTTGTGTTGTCAGGTAAATAATTGTGCAAAATTTCAGCTTAATCCGAGATTGGGTGCAGGAGAAATAACGTGTACAAACGTATCTACCATACAGACAGACGGACAGACAGACGGAGTGAGTTGATATAAGCTTGTGAAATACCAAATGAAACAAATACTTGCATATTCAAATTTTGAGCAATAAACATACCGACGTTTGACATTTTTTCAAAATTGTTTTGCCTTGACTTAGGAATTAAAACAAAAGATCTTGTGCAATTTTTGTTCAGTTTTTGACATTTGAAGTAGTACTTATCAGAAGCACAGAAACTAATTATTGTAATACAAATTTACTCCCATGGCTGTTTCTGTGGAGATAACATAATAAATTGTTTATTTACATAATAGAACCCCCCAAAAAAAGTATAATACAGAGTAATGGTAATTCTACAGCTAATCCCCCTTAATTCCAAACATTAAAAAAAACAAACTTGAATACATAAGCTACAGTTGAACATGACTTCAAGCTTCAGAGGTTACAAGCCCAAACTTGTATTTAGTGGTGAAGTAACTCAAGAGTCTTCTGTCAGCATACAACTATACAAATATCAACTCATCAACTTCTTCTCTTAGTTGTTATTCAGATTATAACATGATGATAATAATAATAATAATAATAAACGGTAGATTTTAATGGCCCTGATTTGCTGCTCATCGATAAAAAAGAAAAAGCCGCTACCATTATTGACATCGCCGTACCACTATCTCATAATTTAAGAAAAACTGAGTTGGAAAAACAACGAAAATATGGGAACCTAGGTGTTTATGGAAGCTATCTAAAACAACAATATACCCCATTGTCTTATCAGCCGAGTGGATAATAACAACTGACCTCACAGATACCTTCAAGGCCCTTGGGATTCCTAGGAACATCCTCGTTGCCTGTCAGAGGGCGGTACTGCTTGCAGACCTGCCACATCACCAGAAAATGAATTTTGTTTCTCTTTAACGAAACTCGACCCTGGCAGCACCAGAGAATGAATACTCGTTCGTTTCTAACATAATAATAGTAATAATAATAATCTTTATCTTTAGATGCAATTAGGCTTAAGTAAAATTCAGAAAGTATAATATCTTTAGTTGCTTCTGAAGTATTTTTTAAGTTTGTCTTAAAACTATGTAGCGTTGGTAACTTTTGTTTTAGGATACCTCAGTTTTCGTTTTGACATCAGTTGTCGAGTTGTTGTTTTTTTTCATCCTAGGAGTCCTTGGGCTTTTGCCCCTTTTTCTTTGCCTCTTATTTTTGGGCACTGTCTCTTATTTTGATTGGGATTTTTTAAAATACCAAATAACTTAATTACTTAATAAGATAAGATGAGATAAGAATGAGATGAGATAAGATAAGATAATTTTTATTGATCCAATCAAACGGAAATTCAGTCTGACTACCATTGACAACCTCAGCTGATAGCTGACTGAAGTCCATATCTCACTGTGTATTTTACAACTGTTAATAAATATATAGTCTAATACTACTTCCTTATTTCCCGTGGCTACGCAGTCCCAACTGTGACCTACTTCATGTGAATAATGAAAAAAAGAAAACCTAAGAAAAGATTTCTTATATAATAAAATTAAAATTAATAATTAGATTTTATAAATTAAAAACAAACAGTAATTAAAACATGGAACCAAAGGCAATGTCGGCGGATGTTACAGCTATTTATCTTTGCATGTGTCACTGTCATGTATCAGTCTTAGAACCCCTGTAATATTTGTTGACTAGTAGTCACTGAACTATTCCGTGCTAACTGCACGAGATTTTTCTCCTGGTCGGGGACTGACCACGATCGAGGTGGACACCTCAGTTAAGTGTAGACTCCCGTAGAGAGAGGAGTGCTATGGATATCTTTTACAGTGGAGTAATGTACATGTACTCAAGTTGTTATAATTGATTTGTATTCAAAATATGTTTCTCTGGACATATAATTTGTGATGGCTGAAGTCGCCAATATCTTTTGTGAATTATATTATCGTGTCAATAAAGTTCATGTCTGCTACAAGAGCGTTTATTAATGATTCTAAATGTTGTGGTTGGAGAGTTCAGTACGTTAGTATTCTCACGCACCTGCAAATCTAGTGCGTGTGAGAAAGTATTTAGTTAAAGGACATTATAGTAATACTAGAAGAGGTATCTACAACACTCAGAGACATTCGCGTCATCACGCCTACAACAAGAACCAGGCTGTGACAGTCACCATTAGTTTATGTAACCTATTTCAATAAAAAAAAAATTAGATAGAATTAATTATTATACAGTTTTGGAATTTTAGAAGAGTATGCTATTGCAGCATGGAATGGGTTGCCTGAGCCAGCCAGTGACTTGGCAGAATTTAGGTCATTGGTTAACATAAATGACTAGATGCATAATGCTTAGGACGTAATCATCTTTTTTGAAGTAACGTCTGTATTTTATAAGATAAGATATTATTAATTTTCTTAATACATAAAGTATAAAAGTAAAGTTCCCCTTTCAGACCTTTTGGTCTATAGGGCAGATGATGTAAAGGTCATCTGATTCTGTGGCCTACGGTTAACGAGGGTGTCGTGTGGCCAGCACAACGACCAACCGCCTTTACTTTTCCCCAACTAATGTCAGGTACCCATTAGAGCTGGGTGGACTCAGAGACGCCCAAGGATCCCGAAATAAAAATCCCAGTCTTCACCAGGATTCGAACCCGGAACCCCGGTTCAGAAGCCAGGTGCTTAACGGCTCAGCCACCGCACCTCTTAATACATACTCTCCTTCTTTTCTTTCCATCTGAAAATCGCACTATAAGGGCAAAAAGGGAGAAAAGAATAGGAAAACAAACAATGATATTTTTTTGGATTACTTCCCCTGAGGTATACGAAATGTCTCTAATGACTTACACCATCAAGGTAGCCATCGCTTCTGGTAGAGTCATTTCTGTTATAATTTTAAACAGGTGTGTATTAAAGTCGCTTACTACTTGGGAAAGTTTGAAATAAGAGAGAAGGTCGAGTGTTTTTCATATGCACTCACATTTTAAGTATATTGTTATAATTCTGCTATCGAGCCGACACTGATGGTGCGCACCAGCACACCGTTCAACACGGTGAATAGACGACACATTGATTCTAGAGGATGGTCTGCATTTATGATGGACTGTTTGCGATCCGGCTGAAGTGATCTGCAGGTTATGGGAGTCTGAACTGTCTGGGACTAAGAGCCGGCCTTCGTGCTGCCTGTGAACTGTGTCGAGGACCTGGAGCGTCACAGGGAACTGTGTCGGTGGTGTGTAATGATGTTTAGGTAGAAAGGGACTTGTAGAACTTAAGACTTCCTGTGACTTGATAGCTGAAGTCCATACTGTATAACTGTAATAACAAATTCATAACAAACGAATATTCACTTTTGAGTAGAGTAAAACCTTTATTAAAATCATTAAATTTAGAAAGCCTTCAGGATAGAAGACTTAAAAGTAGAGTAGCAATTATACATAAAACACTGAACCATAATCTTCAAATACAAAAACAAAGTTTAATAAAATATGCTAGGACACATTTGTACTAGTGCTCCTTCTTCCCTAGTGCTATTAGAGCATGGAATGGGTTGCCTGGGCTAGCTAGGAAAACCAGTGACTTGGCAGAATTTAAGTCATTGGTTAATATATGCATGACTAAATGCATGACGCGTAGGACGTAATCATCTTCTTTTCTGAAGTAACGTCTGTATTATATAAGATAAGATAATAGATCTAGATCTAAATACATCGTCTAATGTTACCTCCTTTCGTTGAGTATTTGTCTTAGATTTACTACAATATAAATTAAAGGATCGGGAGAAATTGGATACATTTTTACAATACTGTAGGACTATGTAAAGGTTGTGGGGGGTCCTTTAGTAGTAAATTTATACACAGCGATAATTCTGTCAATAGATCCTTCTTTTCTTGTATCTTTAGTTCACTTTCTTTCTTTAACATGTTCTATTATAAATATACCGCATGAAAATTGAGCAGTTAGTTCTACGATTTGAATTACTTTAAAACTAGTATGTTGAACATTAAGTTTAATATTGAACAGCATTTAACTCTCTATTTTGTTATACCTAGTTATCTGCTCTTATTTCTTGTCCTGGGGTATTTTTATCTCAAACATTCGTCCTTTTTCCCAAACAAAATTCTGACCAGCAGAAATTCATGCTCACCTAAAAAAAAAAAGTTAAAAAAAGAAAAAGTAAAACAAACACACAAACAAACAACAACAACAAAAAACCCACAAAAAAAAAACAACAACGTTGCATTGCTATATCAATTTTTAACATATATATAACCAATATAAGATGTATATTTTGGGTATATTAAAAAAAAAACAACAACCTGTCAGTTATTGAACATACACGGAGCCTTTCCGTTGGTTGTCCGATCTTATATAAATTATTTAGGATTATTTAAGTGTTTTGTAGTTTTGTTTTATAGTCTCTTCTCGTGCTTTAAAACGTGTTCATTCCCTGAGGGTTATTCTTCCATTCTGTCTTATTTTCTTTGCCTGGTCCTTGCTTTCCAATAACAATAGGGGAATACTCCATATCCTTTGTTCTCTCTGTGGCTCTATTTGTTTTGTTTGTAAAGACCGTGGCTCTTAGAATTTTATTACATAACTAGCTTTCTTGAGTATGTTTCCTATACACTGCTATCAAAGTATTTTATATTCAGATAAATGTAGCGTTGGTAACGCATCTAAAAATTCATCATTAAGAATAATAGCGCAAGAAATGTTAGGGTTTTCCATTCATATAAAAAGTGGAAATGGTATATTTCTCACTTTACTTTTATTGTATACTGAAGATAAAAAAAATAAAAATAATATTTTAAAAAAGCAAAAGTATTGATAAAATTAAAATTATATAACAAGATTTTAAATTAATAAAAAACAATTGAATCTAAATTTACCATGGCTTGACTTTTTTTTATATTGAGTTTAAATTTAATAAAAAAATATGAGTAGAGCGTGGCCTCCCTTGCAATGAATGCAAAAACAATTTTTTTCTTCTTACCTCCCCTATCGTAATAACCACCTATTATTTTTACGTGAAAGAATTCGCAATAGTTTCTCAGCTTTTTATTTGCTTCTTGTACAGTTCCCTTGATTCCTAACGAGGGAACTATAAGTACCGGGACTACAGAGAACAGGTTTTCAAAATAAATAATGCAAAAAATACTACCGCGTTTAAAAAAAACAAAAAAAAAAACACTGATTAAATATAAATTTATTTCCGAATTTCGACGGGTCAGAAACTTTTATTTTTTTTCTCACTTTTTTTTTCTTCGCATTTTTACAGCTGGAAAATTAATGTGATTTATTTTTAAAATAAAGGGGGAGGGGCATGTTTAAGTGATACTTGAATTTACAGGCCCTTTCTAAAATTCAACGTTTAATAGCTACTAGAATTTGCGGTCCAAAGGAATGTATATATTTCGGGCCTTTCTGGTATTATTTTAAGTTATATAAAAAAAAAGTCAGGGGTCGATGACAAAATAAACAAAATATAGATATAGCCTTATGGTGTAGCCGGTGGTACGTAATGCTGTTTTTTTTTTAAATAAATATTTTTAAGAATGACACTGAAATTAAGAAATAATAGTAGGCTAATCGTATCAGGATCTAAAACCCTGGATTGGCTGCCTGGTCGTGCAGTTTGCGCGCTGGACTGTCGTTCGGACTTATCGATAGTCCAGGGTTCAAACCCTGCCCGCTCCTATCCCCGTCGTCCTGCGGGAGGTTTGGACTAGGAACTTCAACTCTGAAGGTACATCTGAAACCTGGAAAACATTTTTAAAAATAGCATTATTTATAATTAAGTTCTAATTAGTTTAAATTAGATCTAGATCTATAATCATCTATAATTTATTGAATTCACGAAGTTGTCAAGGTCTAGAATCTAGAATATCTAGATATCTAATGTTTTCAGGAGTATTTCTTAGATCAAGATTCTGGGTATTTAAAAAAAAAAACATTATGGGAAACTGTTAATTATAGTTGGCTGCTTGTTTGATTCCATGTTATATTATTATTATTTTTTTATTCATCCAAATTTGATACTACTGTATTCTAGACTATATAGATCTAGTATTATATACAGTTAATACAGGTCTAGATGATATAGAGTCTAGATCTATAGACCTAAGACTATTCTTCCAATGTTAAAGCTAGATATTTGTTTTTATAATAGATCTAGATTTAATATCGTATAGAATGTAGACAGGCTAGACTCTAGTACTAGATCTAGAAAAAATGACTAGATCTAGTCTAGATCTAGATCTAGTAGAGTGTCTCTAGTAAACTCTAGTCGAGTCTAGTAGTCTTAACTCTAGACTAGTAGATAAGACTCATTAATTATTAAAATTAAATGATTAATCATTAGATTAATAGTATTTTTAAGAGTCATTATTATTAGATCTAGATCTATATAATAATATATAAATAATAATAATAAGCCTAGAACTCAGAAGTAGAAGTAGAATCTTAAACTTAATCAAGTAAGTTACGATCTTATCATTATGATCTTACTTACTTAATTAATACTTATTCTTAGTCACTTAGTTGACTTAGTGAAGTGTACTCAGGACTCAGTGGGTCACTTAAATAGATCATACTCAAGATTTTACTGATCTAGATCTAGAATCTAGACTCTAGACTTCTAGACTAATAATAGATCTATTAATAATAATTAAAATACAAACATTTTGAAAAATAGATAATTAGCATTACTATTACTAGTAAGTAGTAGTAGTAGTATTAGTATATTACATTAATAATTAGATATTATATTTATATCTTAAATATCTAAGTTGTCTAATCTAGGACTAGATCTATCTGAATCTATTAGTAAGACACTGTGAGTGTGACTAGTGACTATCATCAATCATTTTGATTTTACTTCTGTTGTCACTGTAAAAAGTGATTTTAAAGTGTAATCACCTTTGAATATAGATCTATTCATTTTTTAATGCAGGTAAGTAGGTAAGAGATTGAGAAATTAACTAATTCGACTCGACATTGTCACACTATAACTCTACTCCTAGATCTAGATTCTAGATCTAAAATTACTACTATTACTGTATATATCTCTACTACTCTACTAGATCATATCTAGATTATGATAAGATCTATATTTTTATTCTACTAATTTAGTAATTATAAGTGTAACTAAGTCTAGACTCCTAGACTGAGTGACCCTCTAGTCACGCTAGTCAAATGCTCCTTCTTCAAAAGAGCTATAGAAGAGTCTAGTAAAGTATTAGTATACTAAAGAAGAGCATGGAATGGGTTGCTTGAGTCAGCCAGTAAAACCAGTGACTTGGCAGAATTTAAGTCATGTATGATGCATAGGACATAATTACAAGGTGGCCACACTTTGTCATCGGTGAATATATAACAATCAATAACAATGAGATGCCCTTGTACCTTAGCGAACTAATCTCCATATGTCCCTCAGAGAGCTCTGCGCTCAACAGACTCATCGCTTCTAGTGGTGCCACATTTTTCCCTCAAAAGCTACGGTCTGCGTGCTTTTTCAGTGCACGGCCCAAAGGTTTGAAACTCACTCCCCATGGATCTCAGACAGACAACATGCTACACTACTTTCAAGAAGAACATTAAGACCTACCTGTTTAAAACTTTTTTAGATTAGTTTCTAGTACTCAGTCTAGTCTAGGTATATAGTCATGCATGATGCGTAGGACATACTCATCTTCTTGTTTGAAGTCACCTCTGTATTATATAATATAAAAGATAAGAATTTTCTATATAGATCAAGGTCTAGTAAAGTGGAGTCTAGTGATGAGTTAGATCTAGAATAGATTCTAGATATAGATATCTCTAGAATCTAATCTAGCTCTAGATAATAGTAGATCGAGATGATAGTGCTAGTACCAGATTCTATGATAATCTAGATCTAAAAGAATCTAGATCCAGTACTCAGTCTAATCTAGAGTACTCTAAACTAGGTCTATAGTCTACAGTGATTTTCATCTAATGAACTGGTTAAGCCCTGCTGCAGCAATTTTTACGTTTAATTTTTAAAGCTCTGTTATGGTTAGTCCTAGAAAAAAAATGCAAACATCTTTAAACTAGTCACCCATTTGCAACAAACAAACACTTCAAAGTTATTGTATTTAAAAAATGTTATTTTCTTCAATTTTCTTTTTTTATATCAATTTCTTTTTACAACTCAAGACAGACAGGTCAGTGTTACTTTTCCCACTCTCAATTCACGATAGCTTCCTTCTCTGTTTATAACGGATGCCACAACCATTCCATTCGAGACAAGTTTTACCTATACTTTAACTTACCTAGTTGATCCAAAAGAAAAAGGGTATCATAGCAAAGTGCAGGATAGGCCACTATCCCATTTGCATATATTTTGCACGGCACATGCCAAACTTCGACTCACTGTGGCCTAACTGCAGGTAAGATGAGGAGACCGTGTCCCATATTCTTTCCAACTGCCCATAGGAAACCACAAGTTTTTATGACCCTAGTAATGACATACATGCACTATGCATAACAGCAGGGT
Organism: Biomphalaria glabrata; assembly: GCF_947242115.1. Lineage (NCBI taxonomy): Eukaryota > Metazoa > Mollusca > Gastropoda > Planorbidae > Biomphalaria > Biomphalaria glabrata. The sequence goes on along the minus strand of NC_074727.1, from coordinate 3,794,115 downwards.
TTCAAGCCTTCACTCAAATGGAGTTTGATGATGATGATAATGAAAAAAAAATGTTTTTGGGAAGGTTGAACTTGTTTCTGTTTCACCAAATCAGGAATTCTAGGACAGTCTGTGCAAGATCAGAATGAATGTCCTGCAGAGCAAACATAAATAAAGTAATATCTGACGACAACAATGAAAACTTATGGTCATACATTAAATTTAAAAAAATGGAAACCACAGGAGTATCCCATTAAAGAACGAAGATAACTTTATCTTTAGATAAAATATCATGATAATAAAATTAAACATTCATTCTTAATAAATATTTTGCATCAGCTTTCTCAACTCCAGGAGACATAGATAGATTATTAAATTTAAATTAAGTAGAAAACATCGGGAATATAAATGTACAAGAATAGTGATCCAAAAACTATTAGCTAGCATAAAATCAAAAAAAGCTTCTCAACCTGATGGTATTTCAGCTAGATTGCTCAAGAACTAAGCCACCATCTAGCACCAATGTTTAAAATACTTTTTCATGTATTACTAAGTCAGGGCAGGGTACAGAGGGACTGAAAAGAAGCTAATGTCACTACCTTATTTAAAAAAGGAGAAAAATCTGATCTGGGAAAGTACAGACCAGTATCACTTACCAGCATCACATGTTTTATATCCTACCTAAATACACAGCTTGCATCATATGACAAACTTTTTCATGAAAAATGCCTTTCTGAAACACACACAATTCTTAAAGACAATCTGCACCCACTGTTACATCAGACCTGGATGAATTGGTTGTCTCCTCTCCATTATGGCTAAAACAAAGATTTTAAAACTCCTTTGTTGCAAGGTCATTTGTCATCACCGAGAAGTATCTAGACGTCTAATTCATAAAGCACTGGTTATGTTTGTGTGAGTATTTGTTATGTTTCATGTGTGAATGCTGTTCATGTTTGCATCAATACAAGTGTGGACTTGTGCTAGTACCAATACTTGATTTTAAAAATGTTTTACATTGTATCACCAACACACGAGCATACACACACATACACCTCCTAAAATCTCCTAAAATTTTGTCAAGGAAATTTCTACTAACCCTGAATATTGTAATTGTTATAGCAGTAATGTGGAGGTGGACAATTGTAGTCAATATGAATTTAATTTTTCTGACCAATAAAATTATATTATCTTATTCTGAACATATTTTAAATATTATTGACCATCTTAACGAAGCAATGGTGAATTTATATTTTTGAAACCGCTACTTTTTAAATTCTCTTTTCTATTCTGTAGTTGGTTTCATAAATTAATAACAAAAATATTTTAGATTATTTTAGATTACTCAAATTTGTTTAACCGTAAGTCTTAAAAATGCATGCATACATATTCATTGTTTTTTATGGTATAAATTGAGTCACTCAGAATCTTGTATAAATAAAAATTTATCACTGTTTACACTTTTTTTCAAAACTCCATGACATTTTATTTATGTGAAATGAAAACCTCAACCTCGATTTTCCAATAAAGCTTATAAATTATCCAGATTGTTTCCACTAAATTGGTTGTTTTAACAAAGGATGCCAGTGGCCATTACAGTTCTTTATTGAAGACATGTTGTCAACCTCTAGTCTATGCTATGTAAAACAGTTTGGCTACATAACATAATTTCTTCATTTATTTATTGACGAAATGAGCTCAAGAGTAAAAAGAGTAAAGGATTACCTCATACTAATTCTTTTAATGAACGTTTTTTATCAGTTTATCTCTCCTATGCCTAATCTTACTCATTGTTATTTTTCCTGCTAATTACTTATAAATTTAATACATTGTCTGTTTTTGTGTTCAGTGCATGCTGCAATGGATTGAATGCTTAAAAAACTGGAGTCGGCACTCATTGGTTGGCCTTATTAACAAAGTGAGGTAAGGACAACTTGACATCTTAACACTATTTACATTTTAAGTGTACATTCTAACCTCGATGGGTTTCACATCATATGACAATTAGTTATTTTAACTTTATGTATATGCACACTCATATACATACATATATATATACATATATATATGTATGTATGTATGTATACATGTTTATTACCTTATTTTGGTCTTTTCTTTCTCTCTCTGTTTTGGCTGCATTAAAGCTTTGATTATAGGTAGTTTTAATTTCATTTTTTTTTAATGAGTATACTAAAAGCTTTCACTTTGCTTTAATAATGTCTTTGACATTGATGTAACTAGCATGGCAACATTCATACACTATTTGTAGCCTTAGAGAATTGTTGCTCACAATGTAAATAATTCATGTCTTTACAGTCTTCAGCTGGTCATTAATTTGACAGCAAAACTGCAAAAGCTACCAGCAAGTGACAGAATCCTTATTATAGGCATACCATCATTTAGCTTATATTGTGACAATCTTAATATCTCATAAATTTATGACAGTTCTCCTTTAAAATCTGTGTCTGATCCAAGACTGTTTGTCTTAATCCTGTGAATTCCCATAAGAGCATAGGGCCGCAACCACCCAGTAACTTTGTCTTCACTGATGACTGACCTTTTTGCTTGGGCCTTACAACTTTCCTCTTTCCTTGCAGATTCCAATCAACCGGACTGTCTGCTATGCACTAAATGTTTCTGTAATGTAAATAAAGCCTTGCTCTGGTCTAAGCTAAGTGTGGGAAATAGCTAAGTTTGAAATAATCCATTAGAGCATTGCTGGGGCTTAAACACCCCACCCCCAGATATCTGACATGTTATAGAGAATATTACGGAATTGTATACAATTTCTAGAAATTAAAATATCTTGGAATACTATATAGTATAACAACATTTAGTTCTTTGTTAAAGATGTTTAGAATAGATGATTGTAGCTTAAAACAGTCTTTAAGTTTACTCTAGTATTGTTTGTTTGTATATCCCAACACCTGTGTGAGTTCTCAAACTTATTTAATCACAAAAAGAACTCGTTTTAGAAATGATTAGAAAAAATAAATTAAATAAAAAAAAAATAATGCTAATGATGCATTATTTTATTTGACAAACTGTGACACTGGGTGTTTTTTTTTATCTTGACCACTTTTAAACAAAATATTATTGTTAAGAATCCCTTAAATTTTTTTTCTTTTTAAAAAATGTATACACATTATCATATCCTACGTTTCAAATACTTTCTTATTATTTTATCACCAATTGAACTGTCGTCCACTTTTTTTTTTGTATTAAGTTTCTAGATGCTGTTTTTTAAAAGAAAATTGTATGGCTGAGGTAGGCTCATCTAAATATATTCTGTCTGCTGTTGTGTTTTCCTATGTTTTTTTTTTAAATTTCTTTCTTGTGCAATTTGAGCCTTAGGGCTGGTATTGGGAGACAAAAATTAACCAAGCAGATATTGAAAGTAGCAGTTTTCATGGCCTGCTGTCTGCACAATTAGTGTGAACCAATGAGCTTCTTTTTATTACGTTACGTTTATTCTTGCTGCAGCAGTGCATAACAAGAGAAAAGGGAAACCTCACTATAGTAATATAAAGGGAAAAAAGAAACATCTTGTGATTTCCTGCTCTTGAGAATGAATTTTGTGAATGGACCAATGAGAAATTTCCATTCTAGATCTTCTAAAAACTAGGTTTCGAAAAAAAACTATACAAAGGGATGCAATCTAGTAGGAAGGAGTACAGTTGACTCTTGATAATCCGACACGCTGACACAGTAATTCGGTGCAACGCAGAAGTAAATTGATGTAATTAATGTTGATTGTGGGTGTGTGGTGGCCCAGTGGTAAAGTGCTTGGCTTCTGAACCGATGGGTCTCGGGTTTAAATCCTGGTGAAATCTAGGTAACTGACTTTAGTTTGGGGAAAATTAAAGAAAGTCAGTCATTGTTTTGGGCACATGATACCCTGATTAACTGTAGGCCACAAAAACAGATAACTTTTACATCATCTGCCCATAGATGACAAAGTCTGAAAGGGGAGCTAATGTATACTGTAATACATGTATTTGTTGAATGTAGGTGGGCTTATTGTAATTTAGTACAGTATCTGAAGGCTGAAATCGAAGGTTTTGCATTTTGACCTTTAGTTAAATTCTTTGAAGTAAAGCTAACCTTGGTAATCCAAATTTTTTGCTTATCTGACACCCCTCTTGGCCCCGACACTGTCAGGCTATCAAGAATCAACTGTAGTAGAGCCGGTTCAAGTAAAATTATCACTTCGGCTTAACTAACATATTTGCATAATTCTTCGTCGTAATTTGTATTTGTGCAGTAAGTCTTTAGAATTTCGAGGATTATTGGGAAAGAATTGGAAAACGTCTTCAGGCTCAAGAACAATGCATGACTTTTTTTGGAATTAAGTTTCTTTTGTTCCACTCACAAAAAAAAAATAAAAATTTTTTTTGTCTTTTTTTTTGTTGGATTTTTCAATTTTTTTATTTTGGTTTTATTTTCTTTCTCTTCATTTTTTGGTTTGATTTTTAATTTTATTGTTTCTTCTCCCACGCTTGTTTGTGTGCGTTTGTTCCTTTCTTTTTTTAATAGTTTTGTGTAGTTCTTGCTTCCCATGGAGCTCTTCGTATAAAACAAAAAACTTGAAAAGTCTTGCATGTCCACAGTGCAGTAGCTCCAGTTTAAACTCAGGCTACATCACAACCCCCCCCCCCCCCCCCCCCCCCCCCGCAGAGTGTTTTTTAATCATATGGAGATGTTTCTCTCTGATTACTTTAAATAGAGCAACCTTTTGGTGTATCTGGCGTACAAATTAATATTAAGTGTTGATGATCTATGTATATATATTTTTTTTAAGTATACTTTTTTTTGGGTTCACTTTTGTTGTTTTCACAACTATTCTGGTTCTAGCTTAAAATTGTATCCTCACAGACCTATATATATATTATGTCTGTGACTATCACTATCTGTATGGCAGAAATAATAGAGTTTCGCTTTATAACAGTCCGGCAGTTAAAAATTGTATTTATAAAACAACATATAGGCAACTAACTCAACTGGTAATAAAGCAAAGGGAAAACGAAGATCGGCTGCTACTCTTTGGGATATTTAGTTGGCAACAGTGATCTTTCAGCTTAGCGTCCTTGACATTGCGTATGTATCTTTCATCATCTCAACCAGCCATCCTCATTTCTCTTACACTTTTCTTTAGGGTCCCCTATCGCCTACCCTTCTTTTGTATGACACTGTAATTTGTGGCTTGAAGTCCGGGTCATAATAATCAAAAGTTTTAACAAATACAAAAACAAAATTTAAATAAAATACTCTGAAAGACACAAAGATAAAGGCACATTCCTCGTCCCATATGCTAGGACAAATTTGTACAAACACTCCTTCTTTCCTAGTACTATTAGAGCATGGAATGGGTTGCCTGAGCTAGCCAGGAAAACCAGTGACTTGGCAGAATTTAAGTCATTGGTTAATATGCATGACTAAATGCATGACGCGTAGGACGTAATCATCTTCTTTTTTTTGAAGTAACGTCTGTATTATATAAGATAAGATAAGAAGATTGCTGTGATTAACACAAATCGCTAAAATTTCGCCTCCGTTCTCGAAAATGCATATTAGAAAACAAAAGTTAATACCTCGCTACTTGGCGCTACTTGGCGTGCGGATTTTACTCGAAGAAGAGTTACAGGTAAGACGGGCGGTAACTCTTTTTTTTTTTTTTATCTTTGACCATAGACATAAATAAATATAGACTGGCCGATCAAAGAGTTTTATGAAACGAAAATTTGTGACTTGCAATTTTGTGTACTTTATTAAAAGTTAAGTATTCATATCTATTTCAGCCATAACCTATATAAGTATTACAATGTTTTCACTAGTGTTTTGTTTTATCTCTAAGAATGAAGATCATGCAATTTTTCATAATTCGGAAATCCGAATACAATAGATATACATGTTTTCAAGTTACATGAAGGTACTTCCTTCGGCCAGTCTATAGTTATTTATGTCTATGTCTTTGACATGAGTTAAAATCAAAATGGAAGGAGCTAGAGCTAACGTTTACGTCTGCACGTAAAAATCAATTTATTGCAAAGAAATCAGCTCAAAGCAACTGTCAGTGAATGGGGATTATTACAATTAGTCAAGTCATTCCAAAATAAACACGCCACTGCAAAGCTGTTAAAAAGCTAATTCTTCTGAGCTTTCTGTAGAATGCATTATTAAATACCAGTGTCCTACGTCAGTGCCAGTTAGTAATATAAATTTGAAATTAAAAAAAACAACAACAAATTCTTCTTTTTTAGATATTTATTCCATTTGGATTGGATTAGATCGGGTCGGATCTAATCGGATCTGGATTTGATCGAAACCGGGTAGAATGGGGTATGAAATCAAATTGGTTTTGATCGCATGGGGATCGTCATTGAGAAACAAAAAGACAGTATGGTGGGGATTGAAACTACGATGTCCGCGTGTTATTAGCGCGAAACTCTATGGACCTCTCTGCCAGTTTCGGGAATTTCCAGACTTCCATCCACCTAACTTTTCCCTTCCACCACCCATGAAGAGAGGGTAAGGTTAAAATTAGGAATTTAAAAAAAAATAAACCAAACTGGCCATTTTTTTTTAACCCAGCAGCTGCTAATGTATCAGATGCATATGCCAGACAAGCAGATAATGGCCAGTCTATCACTATTAAAACGAATTGTTTATAGCATATATCAGGCAAGCATGCTGGGCTTATGGGGAAAGGGGGTGAAGGTAGGGTTTTATTTAAAGACTTAATGAATGTCTATGGCGTTCAATCTTTGAAAATGTTCGGTTTTAAAATTCTTCCGAATAAAATTAACTTCAATTTTTTTTTTTATCGTTTGCTTCTCATTTTTTCCCCTCTAATTACGTAAGACAGCGGTTCTCAACCTTTTAAGTTCGGCGACCCCTTTTTACAATCCCCCACTCTGCCGCGACACCCCCCCCCCCACACACACACATACAGCAATAGAAGAATAGACAAAAACAATCCGTATTTTCGATGGTCTTAGGCGACCCCTGGCAAATGGTCTATCGACTCCCCAAGGGGGGTCGCGACCCACAGGTTGAGAACCCCTGACGTAAGACAACGGGGTTATTGCGAATACTTTTGTTTTTGTTTTTTTTTCTACTCGGACTGTGAACCATTGGCTGTGGGAGACTTAAGTGGGTTTAGTGTTGAACAAGACACGCTCATCTTTCAAGGCAGTGCTGCTGTGTGTGTATGTAGGGAGAGTTAGCTCGAGAAGTCCACACTGAGGAATTGGTGGTTCAACGCTCTGTGAGGGGGGGTTATACGTTGTGAGGGGGTCTTTGTGATTTCGGATAAGAGGATTTACAGCCATCATTGTGTGTGATCTTCAGGAACCTGGTCAAGATTTGAGTGGGTTTTAATTTTTTGGAAGAAGAATGTACTTATTTTTTTGTAAATCTATCTATCTATCTATCTATCTATCTATCTATCTATCTATCTATCTATCTATCTATCTATCTATCTATCTGTCTGTCTGTCTGTCTGTCTGTCTGTCTATCTTTCTTTCTTTCTTTCTATACATCCATCCGTCTGTCTGTCGATATTGAGTATGATAAGTCGTTAGTTACCGGTATATTCTTTGTTGGTTAGTGTCAGAGTCGGTGTTCTCACTCGTACTTAGCAGGCATGCGCAGTCTTCAAACTCGCCCTTAATCGCTATCCTCGACAAGGAACTTTAGGCTCGTAGCGTATTCTATGTCTACAAATAGAATGTGTCGGCCTTCACACAATACACGACACACGCTCATTCAAAAAGAAATGTGCTGTACACGACCCACACACACGTAGCACTCAAAGAATGAAGGGGATGTCGCTAGGAGCAGCACTTGAAAGTCACTTCCACCATTGACCAAAGTCTTAATTAGGCGGTTAGCTTGGGCTTGCACTACACGCGGCCTCGTCTTGGTTACTTAGGCTCTGTTCACTGTACCTATATATATGAAGTCAATTGTAAGGAGCGTGTATGTTGACATATGTATGTGTGTCCCGAGTAGAAATCAAAACCGTCTGACCAATCTTGATAAAAGCTGACATGAAGGTCCCTTAGATGACAACGGAGACCGTGGTGAATGTTAAATGTCCCTCCCACTACAGGAGGACCCTAAAAAATGATCTCTATTGAAGAATGAACGTTTTAAACAAAATCGTGTAAACCCTTTTTCCAGACTATTTTACATTAGCTATGAATAGGTCGACTAAACGAGTAAACCCCGCTGTCATTGTCTCTCCTTTTCGTGTGGAAATTAAGAAGTGTCATGGGAACATCTCGCCATGTTTGACACAGATCTAAATCCAATGCACTAGATCAGCGATACACAAAGGGCCACGGGTCATATCAGGCTAGTATCTATTTGTTAAGGCTTCCGCTCGGTGTTAATTCTATGAACTATAACCAGTGTAGATCTACGTCTGACTGGAAGTAACGCTGAACTCAAACTACTTCAATAACACCGGCGAAAGGCCGAAACAATCAAAATATGTAGTCGACGCTGATGTTGTTCTAAAAATATATTTAATCATCAAGAAGGGAATCGTCCGATGTCAGCTATGTCCGTAAATCCGTATGTCTATTGTACTGCTCTCCACGAAGCGTCTTCTTTGTAGCGTCACTTAGAGCGTTCCTGTTTTTTAAAGATCTGTCACGTCACTTGTCGCTAAGTAAAACTTTCCCCTTATTCCCGAAACAAATAACTAAATCCTAATCATGTCATAACACTATATATGAACAAGTTGTGTGTATTGGGAAGTGTTGGCAATACATAAACTAGTAGATGTGATAGTGCAACAAATACTAATTATTTCGTAATGTCGCAATTTGTCCATTCCTACTTTCTTCCTAATCTAAAGAAGGTGGAAAGTGGTTAAAAGCTGGACAACTAAAAAAAAAAATGAACACTCCCCAAAACTCTCCTTTAGAAGAAAAACTATAAGGAGAACCACGTGATCTGGACACCACTGCACTGTTCTTTTCAGATATACAACTACCGGTCAAAAACACTCCAACATTAAAATGAGATCAAAGAAGAAGACATTCTTCATGCTAAAATTTTGCAGATTAATCGCCATCTCTGTTGTTGTGGTGTCTTCCAGTCGTTTTGAACGCGAATGCTGTGGGTTCGATCCCCATAATGAGAAATGGAAATTTGGACGCTTAGTTCATTTAACTATTTGAGCATAAAGTATAATTATATTTAGTGAGGACATCTTTTTGAACAATTGCAAATATTGGTGCAAGCGCCACTCTTTTAAAAGTTGACCTCGACCTCAAGGAAGGGGTCAAGTAACAGACGTATATTGCGTCTTGGGCGGATCATTAATATAGCCCAAATTGCGATGTTGGCACAAGCCTATATGCAATGGAATGTTTCGCCCCGTCTTTTTCGTTGAGCTGTTGGTGTTTCATCTGACCTCTGGCTATTCTTACTCTTTGACTTATCACCTCTCGCTTGATGTCCCCCCTCTCTCTCGGGCTACCGGTACGTATTTAGACCGACTCAGGCCCGTTGGGTAGGATCAATGGTCAGCCATTGCAGGCTTACGTTTGAATTAGGTTAATGGTTCCTTGAGCATTAGTGGCACAATGTCATTGTGGCTCAGCAATGTTCCCTGCTTACTTTTCGTTTCGTTTGTCTGCGTTAGGAAAACGTGAACTGTGACCTTTACAGGCCTAGCTGAACAAGTATTATGGGAAGCATTATCTTTACCCAAGTTTTAACTTGGCAGTGGCGGCTTAAAAAAAAACTCGGATATAGTCTTGTTTCTGTTCTATACAGTATCTCCCACATTCACCTATACCTTAGTCTGTTGGGGCATCACACATGATCTGTTAACCTTCTTTCTCCATTCCTCTCTGTCTTTCGATTAGAATCTCTTTCAGAGATAGGCCCGTCTATTCTTTGATATTGCCTTTTCATCGCTTTCTCTGCTTCTTCTTCTTTTCCTGGTTCTGTTCCCTGGAGGGAAGGTCTTTGCGAGGACCTCGTGTTATGCGCATACAGTTTAAGGTTTCGTTTTCTGACGTCACCTGGTGCCAATGGCCATTGTGTTCCTGTTTCGAATTTCCTTATTTGTGATGCTGTCTTTGCAAGTGATACCAAGGATCCTTCCATGGAGTCTCTATTCTATGGCTAGGATATTCTCCTAATTCCTCAGATTGCGTCCAATATTCGCAAGCCTGCTAGAATGTCGCCATGGCCATGGGGCGCATAAGTCGGACTTAATTTTTTTCCATGTTGTTTGACCTATCTTACTACCTTCTCTGTTGTAAAGATGAGAGGCCGAGAGCCCTGCGGGTCACTCATGTTTATATGTTTTAGCACCTCCTTCGCAGGAAGACCGCCAATGGAAAGGCAGTTGTTGTAAGAAACCGGATTATTCTAGCTAGAAATAAATAAAATGATGTAGCTGTTACATTGGGTCCACCTTTAAGTATGTATTAACTTGACTAAAGTATTATTCCTTGTTAAGTTAATGAAGACCCGGACCAGTATGGAACCACGGCGTTTAAATGGCGTCCTTCGCTGTTGTCTCCATTCATTATGCTCAGCCCGAGCTCAATGAGAAGCCTAGGTTGTGCTTTTATAGAAGTCAATCGATTTTCGCCCCACATCACCCCTAAGTATTTTCCCTGCTTATTACAAGAATATACATTTTAAATTGAGCGCTGGCTCTTTTCCGCCCGGCAACATTATTTACTAGAAGAGCGCACGGCTCATTCCTTGAGTTTTTTTTTTGAGCTGTCTTCCTTTTTTTTTTCATTATCTTTTATCTTGATGCGTATCTATTCGGTTGGGGGAGCATTGGTTATTGCCTTGTACGGGTGAGTATTAGAGCGTGATTGTGGATGCCTGGTTGATCATTTCGTGAACCGTGCATATTTTTTTTTACACCATTCTTGAATCGTACACGTGTCCTTGAACCAGCCTAAATTTATCGTTTTTTTTTTTTTAAATTAAAACTTGCGTTCGAAAGGAATAAAAGTCGATAATATATCATTATAGGCTTTTCTGCCTTCTCATTTTATGTGGGAGGGTTCAGATGGCTAAGACTATACCTGAGATGACCTGCAAAGTAGTTTCCAGTTCATGCAGCTCTCTGTATAGTTTCTCTTCGAGATGGGTGTTTTTGGGTCAGTGTGTTGTTCGTGTCTCTCGATAGAGTTAGCATCTTTGAAGGACATGTTTGACATACTCTTGTGACCAAAGGAAATGTATGCTGTCTCTTCCTAAGTGTCCTGAACGTCGAAGGCGTCCTTATAGGAAACTTTGAAGGTCCTTAAGATTCCTTCATCTATCCTTTTATCTTATGACAGTCTTTCTCCATTCTTGTCTTTTGCCTTGGATAGAAATCTCTTTCAATGACAGTCCCGTCCATTCTTTAATGTTGTCTTCCTATCGCTTTCTCTGTCTGCCTCTTCTTCTTTTTCCCGGTACTGTTATCTTATCATCTTATCTTATATAATGCAGACGTTACTTCAAAAAAAAAAGAAGATGATTACGTCCTACGCGTCATGCATTCAGTCATGCATATTAACCAATGACATAAATTCTGCCAAGTCACTGGTTTTCCTGGCTAGCTCAGGCAACCCATTCCATGCTCTAAGTAGCACTAGGGAAGAAGGAGTATTTGTACAAATTTGTCCTAGCATATGGAACGAGGAATGTACCTTTTTCTTTGTGTCTTTCTGAGTCTTTTATTAAATTTAGATTTTATATTTGAAGATCATGGTTGAGTGTTTTATGTATAATTGCTACTTTACTTTTGAGTTTTCTACCCTGAAGGCTTTCTAAATGTAGTGATTTTACTAAAGATGTTAATCTAGTCAAATGTGAATATTTGTTTGTTATGAATCTCACTGCTCTGTTTTGTGTCTGATGCAGTTTCTTAATGTTTTCTTGAGTTGAGGGGTCCCGAAGGAAGATTTTGCGAGTCCTGGGGACCTTGTGATACGGCCATAAAATTTAGCTTGCGTTTTTTTGACAGTGTTCAGCTGGTCAGCGTGGGGTCCAGTAGCCGTCATGATCTCATCGTTTCTGAATACTGATACAATTTATCAGCAACACATAAATAGAGACAGACAATGTTTGGGCCTCAGTTGGAAATTGTATAATTTGTACCTTACAAAATGGGTTGACTTAACTTACGAAGTTTGATTCGAATACTGGTACATGGTTTTCACTTTTAACGTCGTTTATGAAAGCATTTATTGATTCTGAATGAAAACAAAACATCTACCAATTATATCTTTGATACATTTAAAAACAAATAAGAATTAGTTCACGATGACAACCATATTTTTTTAAGTAATTGTAAACTATTGAAAAACATCTTTGTTTCTACATTTTTAAGGTTTTTAGATAATCATTATTTTGGTGTGAAATTACTTTTGTTTTTTCGGCCATAGTATTCCCAATTGTACTACACTAGGGGAGGATACAGAATGGGGAACCTTTTTTTTTTCCTTTCCGTTTCCGGAAATGCAATTTGTTCTTGAAATTTCTAAGAGATTGAACGGGGCAACAACCTCTCCAGTTTTTTTTTCTTTTGTTCCAACGTCTGCGATAAAATGGCTGTGATTTGGTCATTTGTGTCGAACTAATGGCGGGCTCAATTTTCTATCATGCTTCTGATTGTTGTACATTGATTTCACGTTTTTTTTTATCCCCCCACCCCCCCCTCCCCTTTTTTTTTTTTAAATCCTGTTCGAAAGAAAAGGTTTGCTTTGCGTTTAGCAACACAAACAAACATTTGTGTTTTGTCGCGTTAGGCTTTTGTCCAGAACTTGCTGGCCGTTTTGTCATCCTCGGATCACTCCTGTGTTTGGCCGTCTTAACGAATGTGAATATACTGCTAAATATACGTCTTCTAGATCTAACTTCGCCCAGGAGTAGATGTAGGAGTAGATGTCATTGTGTGTGACTATTTGGGAGCCAGTGCCGGCAGTACATTTCTGATGTATTTGATTATCAGTGAGGATTTATTCTTTTTTTTTTTTTTTAAATTTTTATAATGAAAACATTTATTGTGTTTTGTTAATTCTACATATCAGATTTGTGCAATCAGGTTATTCAGTATTCTAAAGGGAAGCATGGTTTGCGATGCGGCCACACACCATGAGATTAGAAACAGGAATACTGCAGCGATTGGACCCCATGATGACCTGCTAACTGTCGTTAAAAGAAAAACGCAAGTTAAAAATCTATGGCCATATGACAAGATCTTCGGGGCTCGCAAAGACCTTCCTTCAGGGAACAGTACCAGGAAAAAGAAGTAGAGGCAGACAGAGAAAGCGATAGGAAGACAACGTAAAAGAACGGACGGGCCTGCCATTGAAAGAGGTTCCAACTAAGGCTAGAGACGGAGAGGAATGGAGAAAGACGTTCGACGAATCTGGCATGGTGCCCCAACGGTCCAACAGACTTAGGGATTGGTGAAGGTAAAAAAGCGGGAACTTTTCTTCGTCGTATTGATAGAACCCGAGCCTCGCAGTGAGTGTCCGCTAAGGGTCGAGCTTGCGCTTAACTGGTTGGTCGTTGTGCTGGCCACGTGACACCCTCGTTAACCGTAGGCCACAGAAGCAGATGACCTTTACATCGTCTGTCCTATAGACCAAGATGTCTGAAAGGGCAACTTCACTTGCGCTTTATTATGACATTGACCTAAAGGAAAGATGATACCCAGAGGCGAAGAATAAGGGGGCAGGTTCTACACTGATCCCTTCTGGCAGGAGGCCCTAAATCAACTAGATGGTCATTTAATGACACAGTCATGACAAGACACACCTCATTGAGCCCCGCCTGGGTGTCCCCCCCCCCATCCCAGCGTGCACGAAGGATGAGCCCATAAGGGATTTTTACGTATTCTTGTACCCCCACCGCCACTAAACGTGAGAGAGTATTAACTCTTTCTCTCCGAACTGACGATACCAGCGTTGATTCCAGCAGAATGTGGTAAATAATTACGGAGAGAAAGAGTTAACGAGTTTGAATCCTATAGTAGTGAGAAAGCTAAACGCACGAACTGGCGCTAAACAAAAATAAGTAGTAACAATATTTCTAATCGTGCAGATTTATTATTGTTGGACATGGTCTATTACACATTTAATTACACGACTGATCCAAACGTATTGATACAACTACGCTTAAACTTTGTTTTGTTTTTTTGTTTTGTTTTGTTTTTGTAAGATTTTAAAATATTTTCTTGATTTTCGTGTATTGGGCGTGACTCCGGGAAAACAAAAAAGTTTGAGAAACACCGGCGGACTACACTGCCTATATTTGAGCGAGCCTAGCCCCTGGCGTGCGGTAGAGATGATTAAGTTAGTGACAATAGATGCTGTGTGTGATCCAGGCATCGTCCAATGTAAAGTACCGCGTGAAGGGGTCTAATTGCGATGCTGTCTTCTAGCGGTGGTAAAAGAAGGCGAGGCCTTTGTAAGAGTGCATCTCTTGTGTGTGTATAGAAAGTGGAAATGTTGTTGTTCATACCCCGCAGGCCGCTAATGACGTACTGCATATTAGGTTGTTGTTAGTAGTCCAACTTGGTTGTTAGTCTCTTGCTTTATGTCTACTCAGCCGTGACCAAGCGTTTCAAACTTTTTTTGAATAGGTTTTAATCAGATTTCTTTTCTAAAATAGCCAACTTGATCTACGAATCTAGAGACAGTTTTTAATTTCAGATTGAAGGCTTTCTCTTTGTTTGTTTGTTTGTTTGTGTGCGTGTGTGTGTGTGTAAATTTTAAGACTTATGTTTGAAATTAAACTTTACTTTGGCAGGCTTTTGTTTGTTATGACTTTTGCCTCCTCCCCCTTTTTTAAAAAAAATCTTGATGGAAAGCCTATTTCATATTATTTGAAGTGATTGTTTCCCCCCTCGAGTTTGACAGAATGAGTAAGTCCGGTAACTCTTACGATGGACAATCTAATGCGTACATAATCTACATTAGTGGAATGTAATGTTTCGACAGTTTCTGTTTATAGCTTTCAATGATCTTTTGTTCAGACGTTGTTCCTTCTTCTTCGTTTGTTACAACATCAAAGGGGGGGGGGCAAGTTGGCCACTCGAGAGAACACTGGGTTGCATGGTCTGACAGAGAATGAAACCTCTTGGCCTCTCTTACATCTGTGTGTGACAGCGGACATAGGGAAGTGAATACGTCCAGGTACTTTCAGAAGTTCCATTTGGTGACCCTTTTTTTTTTTAATGAAGAAATAATCAAACTCTTCTTTACCAATTATAATAACTTAATCCCCAAGTTGAAATCATGAAAAGAATTTTAGTAGACTATACTTTCTACATATAGAAAGCAAAGTTCCTCTTTTAGACCTTTCGATCTGTTGAAGTAAAATGCACATATGGTGGGGACAACACATTCCATCCATCCATCCCAGTGGCGCTACAGCCCATGGAGGGCTCTGGCCTGCTTCAACACATCCTTCCATTCAGATCTCTCCTGGGCCTTTCGTCTCCACGCCCTGACCCCAAGCTGCTTCAGATCTGCTTCCACATCATCAATCCATCGCATTCGGGGTCTGCCTTTTGGTTTTTGTCTGTATACGATTTTCGCTCCTCTGTTGTCTGACATTCTTAGCACGTTCCATGTCGCAAAACAAAAATCATGTCCTTTTCCAGGCCTATGTGGGGGACAACACATTAGAATTTTAATATCCACGTTTAGATTTAACATCTGTGTGGGACAACGTAGTAGGGAAATGAATACGACCCTGGTACTTTCAGAAGTTCAGTTTGGTGACCCAATGTCCAGTTCATGCCGGGTACCCTATGTTTTTATGAAGAAATAACCAAACTCTTCTTTACCAATTATAATAACTTAATCCTCAAGTTGAAATAATAATAATAATCTTTATTGTCCTTCACGAGATATGTCTTACAATTTGTGCATTACACCAAACAAAACATTGTAACTAGAAAAAAAAATGTACATTCACACCAGATTCACTCATAATTTACATTTGAAAAGTTTATACCAGATTGTTTCTATTTAATAATTTGATTGCCAGGGGAACAACAGACTATCTGTGTCTGTCTTTGCTATCGGTGTCTTGTATCTCTTTTGTGATGCAATTCATGAAAAGAATTAGTACACTATATATGGAAGAATGATACACACTATAAATTTTAGTTCAATATTCACGTTTAGATACCCCGAAATAAGCTTGTCTCCCTTACTTGTAGGTTCTTTAACTCTTTCTCTCCGTAATTATTTACCACATTCTTGTGGAATCAACGTTGGTATCGTTAGTTAGGAGAGAAAGAGTTAACTCAAAAATTGATAGTTCTCTAATTTTGTGTTACCGGAAACCAATTATCTCCTCTTGGATTGTCAACTCTTCTGTGTAGAAACTGGAAGCTTCCAGACGACAAAATGTAAACTATCTGTTTAAAATTTCTCTGGCAACTTTGACGCTTACATCACGTGACAATATGTATTGACGAAC
Source organism: Biomphalaria glabrata (assembly GCF_947242115.1). Taxonomy (NCBI): domain Eukaryota; kingdom Metazoa; phylum Mollusca; class Gastropoda; family Planorbidae; genus Biomphalaria; species Biomphalaria glabrata. The sequence continues at coordinate 3,777,660 of NC_074727.1, read as the reverse complement.
ATCGCTGGTGTTCGTTTCTGAAACACTAACGTGTAAGCGTTCACCTCAGTTTAATTTGTGTGTGCCAGCTAGTTATAGTCAGGACTCACGTTTCTATAGTGAAATGTTGTATGCTTTCTAAATCTGGGTTGGTCTGAGGTGTGTCCAGATATAGCGTCCCGACAGCTGTCCTTCTTCGTGACTCTGGCTATTTTTACTTGGCTATTAACTCGACTAGACTCTAGACTCCAGTAAGTGGCTGCATAAGTGTAGGGTCGTGTTCACCGCTTTCTTCTTTCAGGACGACATCTTGGAACTAGGAGAGATAATTATTTTCATATAGCATTCTCCCCGTAAGATCATATTACCGCCCTTCTGTTTGAGTCTCTTAGTAGTTAAAGATTTTTGTCTAGATTTATTACTGTTTCTTTTTTTTTTTTTTTCTTCTAATTTGTGTGTTATATGAAATATTGAAATAATGTTAAAAAATAATGGCCCTGCATATTATTTTTTCTATGTGATGAGGTGTTATGCTCTTTATATGTGTGTGTTTCTATGGTGACGGCCGGAAGAGGTTAGCGATTGGTTGTGAATGATGCAAGATAGGTGGCATTGTAGTCAGCTGTCTCAGGACAGACGACTCCTGAACGTGAGACGGAAATGAAGTGTTCTTGTAGTGAGTTAGATTTTGTTCAAAATGCCATTTATATTATTACTTAGGTCTGCTATATTTATTTACATTTCATACATATCAAGTTGATTTTGTCTGTAGTTTAATGGGGTTCTATTTAGCATTGTTATTCAAGCCATTTCAGGTTTTACTAGCTAAGATGCAATGCGCCTACATTGGTTGCCTATCGGCAGGCTGGTGCACTATGTCTATACAATACATTTTTGTACTTTGTTTTTGAGTTTTTAATATGGTGGTTGCTGGCTGGAATAAAAAAAAATCCTTAGATGTTTCTATCACCGGGACTCTTTTTGACATCCTAGTTACACTGGACTACTTGAGCAAACAAAAAGTCAGTCCAAAAAAAAATTATGACATTTTTCTACAAGTATTTGACTGCTGTTTGTTTCTGTCCTGCTTTGGTTGTGGGCGGGGTGGTAGGAGGATAGGTGCCCAGAGGGATTGTGGGACGATCATTCGTTTTGGTGCAATTACTAATAGGCGCCAAGACAAAAGAGTTATTAACCGGGTTTCCTTTGCACTTCTTGGCTTCGAGGCACGACCGCCTTGCGGGTAGACAGTTCAAATTCACACAAGGAAGATACCATATAAAGATTTCAAATTAAAACAAAAACCTCCATTTTCTTGAGAGATCAAAGGGGTTGGGTTTTAACGTGTGAAAAAATATAGTCACGTCATCTTATGGTCTCTTCATTGTTGGCGACATCCTATTGTGGTCCTTAATATTTAGCCACATCATAAGTGTTTAATATTTAGACATATAATAGTATTGTCTTTATGTTTATCCTTATCATATTGTGGTCTTTTTATATTCGGTCTTGCCATATTGTGGTCTTTTCGTATTCGGCCTTTCATATTGTTGTCTTTTCATATTCGGCCTTTAATATTTAGGTCTTTTCATGTTTGGCTTTTCGTATTGTGGTCTTTTCATATTTGGCCTTTCATATTGTGGTCTTTTCATATTCAGCCTTTCATATTGTGGTCTTTTCATATTCAGCCTTTCATATTGTGGTCTTTTCATATTCAGCCTTTCATATTGTGGTCTTTTCGTATTCGGCCTTTCATATTGCGTTTTTTTTATATTCGGCCTTTCATATTGTGCTCTTTTAATATTCAGCATTGTCATATCGTGGTCTTTTCGTATTCGGCCATTCATTTTGTGGTCTTTTCATATTTAGCCACAGCACTGTGTTATTTCCCTGCTACAAAGTCATCTTTTAATCTTTGAACCTTGCTGGGTACTGATTGCTAAAGTGCCTAGATGCTTTAGTGAAAGTTCCTTGCTTGAATCCTGGTCTAATTACCTTTTTTTTTTAAATGAGTTTTCTGGGGCTACCACGTGACTTGATTGGCCATCCCACATCGTGGAGCGAAAGCAGTGTTGAATAATAATTTTTTTTTCCGATTAATTTACTGCCATGTTGGCCAGATCTAAAATGTCACTGGCCTATATATTGTGCTTCTGTCTTACTAGTGGATCGCGTGCTAATTCGAGAATAGAAAACAAAGGAAAAGGAAAAGCCACAAGCTCTGACAGCAAAGATGGACGGCAGCCCTAGTGTTCAGACATTTGATCTTCTTTCCGCCTGTCGGACGAAATATCCGCGATAAATAATAATGAAATACTAGAGTTCTTTCTAGAAGTCCTTTTTTTTTTTTGGAGCTTATGTTTCCATCCTCTCTGTCTGTCTGTCTCTCTTTGCATTTTTTTTTTCGGTGTTTAGTAGACTCTGTTTTCAGCCAACAATTGTTTCATAGGGTTGCTATGAGCAGTTTTGGTGGTGGCTTTTTTTTTTATATAAATAAACCCTGCCTCATCCTCCAATTAAGTTTAAAAAAAAATGTTCCCAACCCGCACACACACACGTAGCACTTACCCATATACTAAATTGATGCTGTAATATTATAGCCGCGGGGTTCTTTTTGTCAAAACGAAAGTAATTACCTTGTTGACTTTTCAAAAACACAGTTAATTACTTCCCTTTATTAAAAAAAAATTTGGATCTTTGAAAGAAAAACAACAAATTCAAGGTTGGGTGAGATATTTAAATGTGTCAAGATTGGGCAATTTTACGTTAGACAGTCAGTGCTTCCAAACTTTCAGAAATTGGATCTTTGAAAGAAAAACAACCAATCCAAGGTTGGGTGACATATTTGAATGTGTAAAGATTGGACAATTTTACGTTAGACACAGTCAGTGCTTCCAAATGTTCAGAAATGTGTTTCCGTATGCTTAGCTCTGGTGAATCAATAGAAATGATGTCACTCTGGAGGCGAAATGTTCAAATGTTTGTTTTGTTCACATGTTGTTAGAGAACGCAACTTATTCACATAGTTCGTTTCGACACAAATAAAAAAAAAAATTTTTCAATGTCAACTTAGTGTGTCCGCATACAATAACATGTAGTTGAAATTAAAAAGAGAGAGAGACAGAGACACAGAGAGAGAGAGAGAGAGAGAGAGACAAAGACGGCAAGAGAGAGAGAGACAGAAAAAGAGAGAGAGAGAGACATATATATATACAGAGAGGGGTGAGAGAGACAGAGAGTGAGAGGGAAAAAGAGAGAGAGAGAGCCCACAAAATTTAAATTTTGCACTTGACGGTACATTTGCATCATTTCGCAGCGAAACGCTTCAAAGAAAGTTGCTTCCGTAGACACAACATTTGACACAGTCGTGCTGTCCCGAATCCGAAGCATTATAATTTTTTAAAAATAATTCCTCTAGAACTCTGCTCCACCAACAATGCCTTGCTTCCACTCAGACCTTCATCCCTCGCTAAGCTGTTGTGTATTCTACGCTTCCGATGTCCTGCTTCCGCCGCCCCAGACCAAACCTACGGAATGGCCGGGGTGGGGGGGGGGGGGTGTACAGATAGCGGCCAGGGTTCGAAATTCGACACCATCGCGACGACAGTCCGAAGCGCATACCACACCACCAGGCGGCCGTGTGTTAAAAGTGCTCGTTTCAATTTTTTTGATATTGATTTGTTATGACAGCCTCGAACTAGTGCACACGGACAGTAGGTTGTTATTGGTATTACGTTTAGCCACCCCAATCAGATCTAAATGATGGGCCCACAAAAATGATGGTGGGGGAGGGGGTGGGATAAAGAGAGAGGACTATGAAGTAACGCAGCGGTTCTCAACCTTTTAAGCTCGGCGACCCCCTTTTTACAATCCCCACTCTGCGGCGACCCCCATCCACACAGCAATAGAAGAAGAGACAAAAACAATCTACATCTTTGATGGTCTTAGGCGACCCCTGGCCAATCGTCAATCGACTCCTAAGGGGGGTCGCGACCCACAGGTTGAGAACCCCTGAAGTAAAGCAATCACTGGAAGGCCTAGTTTTTGTTGTGTTCGCCAAAGATGTTTTCAAAACACTAATTGAAACGGATGACCCACATTTCAACATACACCTCAGCCTGGGACAGTGGACGCAGTAATGAGAGCTAATTGGCTAGGCAGAAAACGTAAATGAATGGATGTTTTGGTAGAACTGTTATGTTCGAAGCTGTTCAACTGTCAGCATGGGAAAGGGGGGGGGAATAGTTTGAACACCGGGGATTCCCGTTTCTATTTTGGTCCACATCCACAGAGCTGATCGCTGTTTTGTTCCATACTTGAGATATGAACAATGGGCTGGGAGAGAATCAATGTCGTTTTGTCTTCTTTTACTGCACTGTTACATAACATGAAAAGGGGGTTCCGGGTTCGAATCCTGGTGAAGACTGGGATTTTTTATTTCGGGTTCTTTGGGCGCTTCTATGTCTACCCAGTCCTTGAGGATACATGACATTAGTTGGGGAAAGTTGAAGGCGTTTGGTCGTTGTGCTGGCCACATGACATTCTCGTGAACCGTTGGCCACAGAAACAGATGACCTATACATCATCTGCGCTATAGATCGCAAGGTCCGAAAAGGGGACTTTTTTCTTTTACTGGTTAAAGCACAGCTTATATTGAGTGAATGACATTATCATTTTGAATCAAACATGCAATTAATTTCAATAGATCTAGAATAATTAAAAAATAAATTTGTGCGTTTGGAGTTATTTTTATGATATGTTAATGTTTAGTGCAACTCCCATGATTCTAGAATGCTCGGTGCGCTATGGTCCGTTCACTTTTGTGATGAGTGGGCGGAGGGAAGGGGGTGGGAGAGAGGAGGAGGGTATCTGGGAAAGATTCCTTGCTGCTTTACCAAAATCTTCTTTTTAAATTATAAATAGTTGCTCTAGTCTGAATTGAATTTTGGGGTCTCGAGAACTTCAGATAGAAGGCCGACGCGTTAGCCACTGAGCTATACAGTTACTTAGTGTAGAAGGTTTATAGTCTAAAGAGGCTACAGTTTCAAATTTTTAGCGAACGACCTACACAAGGTTTATCTTCCCTTAGCTTAGTACATTTCTATATAAAACAAAATTAATTTATTACGACTAATTAAGTAATTGGTTAATTTTTTTTTTAATTGCGTGCATGTGTTTTCGCAGTTTCAACTTGATGATCCGCGAACGGGAAGTAGTCGAACTAACGTGTAGCCTACGAGAATGAGTTGATAGAAGCGTTGTACAATGTAACGGATACTAGATACTACATTGTTGAGTGTATTACACTTGTGAGTTTCTAGACCAGGGGGTCTCAAACCTGTGGGTCGCGACCCCTTGAGGGGGTCGATTGACGATTTGTCAAGGGTCGCCAAAGACCATCGAAAATATGGATTGTATTTAGTGTTTTCTTCTATTGCTGTGAATGTTATTGGGGGGGGGGGGGGGGGGGGGTCGCGGCAGAGTTGGGGATAGTAAAAAGGGGTCGCCAAGCTTAAAAGGTTGAGAACCGCTGTTCTGGACTGTACTATCAGCCACAAGATGGACAGGTACCAACAGGAACAAAGACTTAATAACTAAATTCACTCAGAATGAAACTTCAAACAATGTTTAATACAGAATGGGCCACAGTCGAGTCCGTCACTAACAATGATGTTAACCCCTTGAAGGTCGATCAGTTACTGATCTTTAAAAGTCTATCCTAACCTTTAACCCCAAAGTCTATGTCGTCACTATCAAATGTACGTTCACTGTCGGTCTAACAAAGTGCGCAACTCAACTAACTAAACTAGCTATCTAACAAAAAAAAATATCTCTTTAGTCTTTGAACGATTAAGGATTTTTTTAAAACTATTGTACTAGAATGTTACAACGTTGGCTGAAATTTAGTGGGGAAATAAGAAAACAGTGAAATTTTGGCTGCCTGGATATGCGGTTTGCGCTCAAGACTGTCGTCCCGATTATTCCTGCCATCCCTCGCCGTCCTGTTGGAGTCTGGGCTAGGATGTAACAGTCATCGTGTTGTGAAGAAACATCTGACACACAAGTAAAACGAACAAACATTCGGGTGGTTTAACGTACATTTAGAATGTTGAACATTTTGATTGTTGAACATTTAGAATATGGAGCAATTTTTTTTTTTACACTAGATATAGAAAAAAATAAAGGTCTACTCATTTTTATTGTGTGTTTTAGAAATATGATCAAACTAACTTCCTCTTAAAATCACCTGTTGCCGACACTGAAAAAGCCACTTTATGTCTACAGTGTGACAGAGCCTCCCGTATGCCGACACTGTGACAGAGCCCCCCGTATGCCGACACTCTGACAGAGACCGCTTATGCCGACACTCTGACAGAGCCCCCTTATGCCGACACTGTGACAGAGACCCCTTATTTCGACACTGTGACAGAGCCCCCTTATGCCGACACTGTGACAGAGACCCCTTATTTCGACACTGTGACAGAGCCCCCTTATGCCGACACTGTGACAGAGCCCCCGTTATTTCGACACTGTGACAGAGACCCCTTATTCCGACACTGTGACAGAGCCCCCTTATTCCGACACTGTGACAGAGCCCCCTTATACCGACACTGTGACAGAGCCCCCTTATGCCAACACTGTGACAGAGCCCCCATATGCCGACACTGTGACAGAGCCCCCTTATGCCGACACTGTGACAGAGCCCCCTTATGCCGACACTGTGACAGAGCCCCCTTATGCCGACACTGTGACAGAGCCCCCTTATGCCGACACTGTGACAGATGCACTTGTGTTAAGAAAGTCTATTCCCTGGCCAAAGTCGGGCATTGATGTATGTGTGCCTGTGTTTGACAAAGGCACTTCTGTCATAAAATTCTATTCCCATTCAACTCTGGTCTAATAAAATACTTTCAATGACCATACTTTTTGTTAGTCAACTAGTCGTCTGCTAGAAGATGCTCGCCTCCTTTCAGTTGAACCAATTTGATCGCGACCTATATTATTGGTCGTCAAGTATGGCCTCCCCGTGTCGTGTCGCTCTTGGGGCTGTACCGAGGCCAACCGTTATAAAAGGCCTAAACGCTGACCTACAACCTCACAATCTGTGAGCAGTTTAGACCGATATCTCGTTGCCGCGCCGTACAGACCTGTGACGTGGCAACGAACTATTGGTCTAAACTGCCCACAAGTTGTGACGTTGCAGGTCAGTGTTGAGGCCTTTTATAATGAATGGTCTCGGCTGTACGTGGTAGGAGCAGCCATGTGAAAGCGCGTCAAGGGCAATAACTGAACTACGAAACGCTTCACGCGCGACCACATTTGGAGAGGGAACAGGGACTCGTGGTTTGAACATCATGTAGGGACGTATAATCCGATTTAGTACATACTGGTAGGCCCACCACAAGAGTGTTAAAACATCTTTAAGTGGGGCAATGAAAACTTTTATTTGAGCGGTGTTTTATTTTAATTTTTTTTTTTTTTTACGTCGCTCTGGGTTTGAAATATGTTCCCCAGAGGCTTTCATTGAGGATGAGAAAGTATATTTAAAAGAAAAAAATTTCATCATGCTTTCAACGCTTGGTATTTTACCCTAGAGTTGGTTTTTTTTCCGTCCACCCCTTGTGTTTTTTTAATATCCATTTTTAAATCCCTACTATTGACTCAAACTAAAAAAAAAAAATTGACTATTTTTCATTTTCCTTTCGAGCTGAAATTTCCCACTTTATTAAAATTCCATCTTTTTAATATCTGGACATTACTATGTCAGAGGTGTATCTTATAAAATGTGAACGAGTGTCATCGAGTGTGTGTGTGTGATTGTATTGGCCGATGATTTCTGATGAAACCTTCATGTTGAATTGAGACAGACTTTATAAAGGGAATGGGCGGCTGGTGAAAGGGAGAATGAAGGACTCTTGTTTATTTTAGTTTTGAAAGAGTTTTATTTTAGTCCGATTATTTTTTACACTTGTGTCTCTACATATTTCTATGTATTGTAATTGAAAGCTGCATATGTTCTCAATCAAAGTTTTAAGTTTTTATGTTTTATTTTAAAGTTTTATTTAAGAGGTCTTTTTTAAAACAATACCACTACAACGCTTTCGTCCGAACTAGCTGTCTGGAGGTACAACCCAACCACGGCCAGCAGCCAGTAACCACGAAAAGGGCTAATTGCATCTTTGTCGACATATTGCCGTAATGGTTTGGGCATGTGCTCAGGTATTGCAGAGATTCGAGGGCTATAGATCGGCATGGGCCTCGTCAGAGAAACAATGCTCTCCGCATTTTCTGTCCCGCTCTTCTGTTATTCTGATATCCACCCACTGTTTAGTACATACTTCTAAACGGCCTGTTTCTGAAATAGCCTTCAACAGCCAAACCAAGATTCACGTCTGCTCGTGGGACACTTTTGCAAGCTGCATTTTGATGTGAAACTTTGATTCTTAACAGACGTCAGGAGCATAAAAAAACAGTAGCGCTGCAATGAAAAATAGACAACTAAATCTAGATGCCTTTTCCCCCGACAACTCCATGTAAATTGGTGATGTCATGCGATCCATTTGGACCAAACCAGAATGTCAAGAGTGGGACCGTGATACAAGGGAGGCGCCAGATACCCACATTTCTAAGGACCGTGAAAGTTCTCCAGTATGGAAACTCTCTTGACACATTTGTTGTATTTTGTAACAGAATACTGTAGCCTTTCACCAGTGGTCGTTTTGCAATATTGTCTCCATCTGAATCGCCGACACTGTGACAGAGCCATGTGTTGCGGACACACTGACAAAGCCACATGTTGCCGACACACTGACAGAGCCACTTGTTGCTGACATTGTGGCAGAGCCACGTGTTGTCGACACACTGACAGAGCCACGTGTCGCTGACACTGTGACAGAGCCACTTGTTGCTGACATTGTGACAGAGCCACGTGTTGTCGACACACTGACAGAGCCACGTGTCGCTGACACTGTGACAAAGCCATATGTTGCCGACACACTGACAGAGCCAATTGTTGCTGTCATTGTGGCAGAGCCACGTGTTGTCGACACACTGACAGAGCCACGTGTCGCTGACACTGTGACAAAGCCACATGTTGTCGACACACTGACAGAGCCACTTGTTGCTGACATTGTGGCAGAGCCACGTGTTGTCGACACACTGACAGAGCCACATGTTGCCGTCACACTGACAGAGCCACTTGTTGTCGACACACTGACAGAGCCACTTGTCGACACACTGACAGAGCCACGTGTTGTCGACACACTGACAGAGCCACTTGTTGTCGACACACTGACAGAGCCACTTGTTGCTGACATTGTGGCAGAGCCACGTGTTGTCGACACACTGACAGAAACACATGTTGCCGACACACTGACAGAGCCACTTGTTGCTGACATTGTGACAAAGCCACGTGTTGTCGACACACTGACAGAGCCACATGTTGCCGACACACTGACAGAGCCACTTGTTGTCGACACACTGACAGAGCCACGTGTTGTCGACACACTGACAGAGCCACGTGTTGTCGACACACTGACAGAGCCACGTGTCGCTGGCACTGTGACAAAGCCACATGTTGCCGACACACTGACAGAGAGAGACACGTGTCATGAAATTGTATTCCCTGGCCAAAGTTGAATATTGATATCTGTGTGTGTGTGTCACTTTAAAACTGCTGCTAGCTAAATTGTGCATCTCTAGCTGTGGGGCATCAATTACACGTTGTTTCTCTCTCATTCAGCTTTCTAAATTGTATGCTATCTTATAAGTAGAAGGGCCTTGACTGAATAATGTTTGTGTACTGTGGTTGCCATGATATAGATCGATGACATGGCGTTTATGGAAATAAATTATACAAACTGGATGTAATTGGAGAAGAGATGGATGACTCCTGCCTAACCTCGAGAAGTTTGTGTTGGTAGGTTTACCTGCACTTGGTTAATCGCTGTTTTATGGGGGGAGGGGGGGGGACGACGACACACGGTGGTTCATTGAAAAAGTGCGCGTGTGCCTAACCAGAAATACTAAGTTCGAATCTTTGTGGGTAGTGTAGTTTACAGCATTGGTCTGATGACAAAACTAAAAATTGTTTGTGCTATTCACACCGTACACCCTTGTAAATAGTTAGCGTAAAAAAAAAACAAGAAAATCATTCAAAAATACTTCAAATAAAATACCAAAATGTTGCGGTACGGTTACTATGTGTGGTCAGCCGTGACACACGGTCAAGTGTTTGGGTACCTGGGAGTTGCGGGAAGTAATGAGTGTGTTGTAAACAAGAAGAGAGGAAGTCATCTAGTATGGGTTGGTCTGTATATAATGTTTGCCGTGTATATATGTTATGTTGAAATGCTTCACAATTAAAACGCAGTTTATACTTAAAAGGACTTGTTTCTTCACACAAAACTTATACTAGTGCAACTATATCAATTAGTTACAATTGGTTTCTATTATCCACTGCCGTGACTTCATTCTGTGCGATAAGAAATATTTTTACCTATTGTTTTTGTTTAGCTTTTAGCTTTCTGAATGCGCTATGATCCTATCTCTTGTCTGGACCATTTGTGAAAGGGGAGGGAAGAAGATTGTATCTTTGGGAATGTCTATACTCTATATCAGGGGTTCTCAACCTGTGGATCGCGACCCCTTTGGGGGTCGATTGACGATTTGCCAGGGGTCGCCTAAGACCATCGAAAATATGGATTGTTTTTGTCTATTCTTCTATTGTTCTGTGTGTGTGTGGGGGGGGGGGGGTTCGCGTCAGAGTGGGGGATTGTAAAAAGGGGTCGCCGAGCCTAAAAGGCTGAGAACCGCTGCTCTATATGATCGTTTTTTAAATGCATAAAAACATGTTCACCCTAAGCTCGGGTCCTCAAGGGGACTAATTCAACTTGTACCGCCACATCTGTCAAGTACGATTTCTTTCTCTTGTTGATGATAACCAAACAAAATAATTAATTACCAATAGTTAATTAATTTACTGGTACATTTTTTTTTATATTGATTCTTGTGTTGTCCGGTAAGAGAAATAATTGTGCGAAATTTCAGCTTAATCCGAGATTGGGTGTGGGAAAAATAACTTTTCATATACACACTTTTCGTCATATAGAGTGAGTTGATATAAGGCTTATAAGCTTTGTTGACTCTATCTCTCCGAACAGACGATACCAACGTTGATTCCACCAGAATGTGGTAAATAATTACGGAGAAAAAGAGTTAAAATTGTGTGTAAAGTCACATCGTCTATCCTACTAGAACTTAGGAGTTTCAGGATTTGAATTTTAAAGAGTACATTGTCAACGGTGGTCTCTAGCTCTGTCAAATGCAACTCCTTGCATTGGAGGCGCCTTGTCTGAGAAACCAGTCTGCATGTTGTGTGAGCGCGAGTGTGTGTGTTTATACTTCTCACCTCTCTAGTTGTCTCCCATTTCCCAGAACCAAGAGCTCCTTGGAGTGTCCGTTCCCTCGTGGACACGGGAGATCGATATCGCCCGGTTTTTTCAAAAACACCACACCCTCACCCCTAACTCCTGGCTGGGATTAACACTATCAAAATCACTTAACAATACGATAGAAACAATCAGCGCCATTTAAACACGTAGAATTGTGTTTTTGTGTGTTTTGAGTCTGCGCGTAGTGATTGAAAGCCTTATCACTCCCCTTTGAGATTTCACCTTACGTGCTGGATAGAGGGGGGTAAAAAAAAGTAGTTCTCTTAAAGACTGACATTTCTTTTAGCGTTTAAACTGTTTCCCGCCACAGTGTGACAACTGTTCGATGTGTGACGTATGCTAAACTCTGCTGCGCGGATGTTGCCAACTTAGGTTGCATCGCTAAGTGGTCGAATAGACCCAGTCTCTGTTGAGGAAACAAAGAGATAAGGTTATGATAACATTTTATTAAGTAATTTTTATTGTAGTCTGGGGGGGGGGGAGGGTATACATTTTCGACTCGACCATTTCAAGTGAACAATTTCAAATAGAACCAGTCAAATAGAACCATTCCAGTAGAACCAGTAAAAAAGAACCATTTTAATAGAACCAGTCCAATAGAACCATTTTAATAGAACCAGTCCAATAGAACCATTTTAATAGAACCAGTCCAGTAGAACCAGTCAAATAGAACCATTCCAATAGAACCAGTGCAGTCGAACCAGTCAAATAGAATCATTCCAATAGAACCAGTCAAATAGAACCATTCCAATAGAACCAGTGCAGTCGAACCAGTCAAATAGAATCATTCCAATAGAACTAGTCAAATAGAATCATTCCAATAGAACCAGTCAAATAGAACCATTCCAATAGAACCAGCGCAGTCGAACCAGTCAAATAGAATCATTCCAATAGAACCAGTCCAGTAGAACCAGTCAAATAGAACCATTTTAATAGAACCAGTCCAGTAGAACCAGTCAAATAGAACCATTTCAATAGAACCAGTCCAGTAGAACCAGTGCAATAGAACCAGTCAAATAGAACCATTTTAATAGAACCAGTCCAGTAGAACCAGTCAAATAGAACCATTTTAATAGAACCAGTCCAGTAGAACCAGTCAAATAGAACCATTTTAATAGAACCAGTCCAGTAGAACCAGTCAAATAGAACCATTCCAATAGAACCAGTCCAGTAGAACCAGTCAAATAGAACCATTTCAATAGAACCAGTCCAGTAGAACCAGTCAAATAGAACCATTTCAATAGAACCAGTCAAATAGAACCATTCCAATAGAACCAGTCCAATTGAACCAGACCAATAGAACCAGTCCAATAAACCAAAAAGAACTATTTTAATAGAACCATTCCAATAAACCAAAAAAACTACTTTAATAGAACCAGTCCAATAAACCAAAAGAACTATTTTAATAGAACCAGTCCAATAAACCAAAAGAACTACTTAAATAGAAGCAGTCCAGTAGAACCGAGGCTTTTGCAGTTTCACTGTGAGTAGATATATGGAGGTGCTGGATAGCACCGAATCGCTGACCGGATATGGACCACGGACCTCAGGTTGGGGGCTCACTGACGTAATCCATTATCAGTAGCCGGGCATTGCCATCCCAACCAAACATTGATATCACGGTGTTGAATCGATTGGTTCACAAGTATTCACCGTCAACATCCAGTGTATCCATTTCTGAGGTTTAGTTTGTTTTTTAAAAAAAAATGTTTCAGTGTGTTATTTCCCTTTGCTCGATCTCGGATTTTCTGAAAATGCTTGTTTGTGGCGTCTGTAAAGCATAGTCTGTAGGATGTCCGAAGTCGTGAGTTTCGGCGATGTGATTCAGTTCAAGAGCTTATTCCTTCATTTCTATGAGTTTGACATATTTAGTCACCAAGCAGACAGATATACTTCTCAACTTTACCTACATTTCATTTTACGATACCTATAAGCCAGTAGGGATGAAAGTATTCAGAAAATGTTCATAATTTCCTTGCCTTGCACTTTTAAGCAGCAATCCATCACTTTCTTTTTCAGAAGGATTAGAATTTGCATGAAACTGCACTAAAGGGGCGGTAAGTTCCATCTTTGTTTAGCTTAGTTCTGGTTCAGGTTTATGGAGTAGACAACTGCAAAAGATAAGCCAAAAGCTAGCTAGATGAAGGGTAGATAATAAAACTCTGATATGTGGCTGCTAATGGTCTAGACTAGAACCCAAGCGCCTGAGTTTGGCGCTAATTTTGCACTGATAACAAGATTTGTAAGTAAAGTACCCCTTTCAGACCTTGCGATCTATAGGGCAGATGATGTTAAGGTCATCTGTTTCTTTGGCCAACGGTTAACGAGCAGGGTGTCATGTGGCCAGCACAACGACCAACCGCCTTTACTTTCCCCAACTTAAGTCAGGTACCCATTAGAGTTGGGTGAACTCAGGGGCGCCCTAAAAATCCCGAAATTTAAAATCTTCACTGAGATTCGAACCCAGAACCCCCAGGTTGGGAAGCAAAGCACTTAACCACTCGGTCACCGCGCTCCCCCATACAAGATTTGTACTATTTTGAATTAATATCAGTTTCTGAAACTCCATTTGAGTAGCTCATTTCTTCTCTTGCAAAAGCCCTGGACAGAAACTCTACTGTTATGTATAATGTAATGTCATCATACTGTTTTTTTTAAACGGTCGTCGCTTTGTGTCACTTTGGGGACAGGTGTCTGTAGACGGGGAAAAAAAAGTGTCTGACTTCGCAGCTCTATTTTTCTTCGTCAGCATTTCTGTTCAACGGGTTCCGGAATTGTTTCATACCGTAGTTTTGGTTCTTGGACCACTCTGCTAAAAGTACAATGGAAACCTGAAACCCCTATGTTCATGCTTTTTGCGACAATATTTCCGACTCATTAGACATTTCGGCGTTTGTTCATTCGCCTGGAAACTAATTGCTGCTACAGTTACAGGACTGTGGTTACAATACTTTTTTTTTTAGACAACGTAAATTGATGACGTCATCGGGGAATCGTTTCTCTATTGTTGAAATTTATTGCTGCCACCATTTGTATGGACTAGCGACGTGGCCCGGCGTCGACAGGGCAACTAAGAGACAAAAGCTTATAATCAATTGTGCTTTATTTTGTGTTCTTTTGTGTGATAACTCTGTATCTCTCTGTTGCTGTGTTCTCAGGGTTTTATTATGTGACATTGTTTTCCAAAGATTAATATTTTATATTAGCAGTAATGGGAATTGACAGAACATTTTTCTCGACTCAAAAAAAAAGTAAAAAAAATTCTTAATATGGTTCGATGTTTCTCAGATTATTTTTTTTTTACCGAAAAGAAAACATCATCCGAAAATATTATATTCACTTTTCGGAAAAATTTGAATTCGAATACTGTTATTGATTTAACTTTTACACATGCGCACACTCTCAGTTTTGATCTAGAAGATTTAGACAAGAACGTTTAAACCTTTAGAAACTAATCCTTTTAAATCTTATATTGCGACGTTATTTGATTTATGCTTTCAATATTGTTTGTCTTCTTACCAGTCTAGAGGAATTGGCTGGAGTGTTTCGTTTTGTGCAGTTGAATCTAGATCTTAATGCCTGGATCTAAATCTAGATTTACGATCCATAGACATAGATACCCTAGCTATCTAGATCTAGTTATAGTCTTCATTGTTCCAAACGCACCCAAGAAGATGCTTTG
This sequence comes from Biomphalaria glabrata, assembly GCF_947242115.1. Taxonomy (NCBI): domain Eukaryota; kingdom Metazoa; phylum Mollusca; class Gastropoda; family Planorbidae; genus Biomphalaria; species Biomphalaria glabrata. The sequence continues at coordinate 3,762,546 of NC_074727.1, read as the reverse complement.
TACCAGTCATAGGGCGGTACTGATGTAGACCTGCTACATCATTAGTGTTGCTTGGTGTACGCGACAAAGTTACCAGAGAAATTTAAACACAATATTTTTGTATCTGTTGTCTTCTAGTAGCTACGAGTTCTACACAGAAGAATAAATAATGTAATATAAATAACAAAAAAAGAAAATGTTATAGTTTCCGGTACCAAATGTTTCTATATTTTCGAGTTCTGAGTTATAAATAGATACAACAAGCATGAATCAGGGGCTCTGGTCAGTTCACTAAGTCTCTACGTTACAAGCTTGAATCAGGGGGCTCTGGTCAGTTCACTAAGTCTATACGTTACAAGCTTGAATCAGGGGGCTCTGGTCAGTTCACTAAGTCTATACGTTACAAGCTTGAATCAGGGGGCTCTGGTCAGTTCACTAAGTCTATACGTTTCAAGCTTGAATCAGGTGCTCTGGTCAGTTCACTAAGTCTATACGTTTCAAGCTTGAATCAGGGGCTCTGGTCAGTTTACTAAGTCTATACGTTTGAAGCTTGAATCAGGGGCTCTGGTCAGTTCACTAAGTCTATACGTTACAAGCTTGAATCAGGGGGCTCTGGTCAGTTCACTAAGTCTATACGTTTCAAGCTTGAATCAGGTGCTCTGGTCAGTTCACTAAGTCTATACGTTTGAAGTTTGAATCAGGGGCTCTGGTCAGTTTACTAAGTCTATACGTTTGAAGCTTGAATCAGGGGCTCTGGTCAGTTTACTAAGTCTATACGTTTGAAGCTTGAATCAGGGGCTCTGGTCAGTTCACTAAGTCTATACGTTACAAGCTTGAATCAGGGGCTCTGGTCAGTTCACTATGTCTATACGTTTCAAGCTTGAATCAGGGGATCTGGTCAGTTCACTAAGTCTATACGTTTCAAGCTTGAATCAGGGGCTCTGGTCAGTTCACTAAGTCTATACGTTTCAAGCTTGAATCAGGGGCTCTGGTCAGTTCACTAAGTCTATACGTTACAAGCTTGAATCAGGGGGCTCTGGTCAGTTCACTAAGTCTATACGTTACAAGCTTGAATCAGGTGCTCTGGTCAGTTCACTAAGTCTATACGTTTCAAGCTTGAATCAGGGGATCTGGTCAGTTCACTAAGTCTATACGTTTCAAGCTTGAATCAGGGGCTCTGGTCAGTTCACTAAGTCTTTACGTTACAAGCTTGAATCAGGGGCTCTGGTCAGTTCATTAAGTCTATACGTTACAAGCTTGAATCAGGGGCTCTGGTCAGTTCACTAAGTCTATACAATTCAAGCTTGAATCAGGGGCTCTGGTCAGTTCACTAAGTCTATACGTTACAAGCTTGAATCAGGGGCTCTGGTCAGTTCACTAAGTCTATACGTTACAAGCTTGAATCAGGGGGCTCTGGTCAGTTCACTAAGTCTATACGTTACAAGCTTGAATCAGGGGGCTCTGGTCAGTTCACTAAGTCTATACGTTACAAGCTTGAATCAGGGGGCTCTGGTCAGTTCACTAAGTCTATACGTTTCAAGCTTGAATCAGGTGCTCTGGTCAGTTCACTAAGTCTATACGTTTCAAGCTTGAATCAGGGGCTCTGGTCAGTTCATTAAGTCTATACGTTACAAGCTTGAATCAGGGGCTCTGGTCAGTTCACTAAGTCTATACAATTCAAGCTTGAAGCAGGGGCTCTGGTCAGTTCACTAAGTCTATACGTTACAAGCTTGAATCAGGGACTCTGGTCAGTTCACTAAGTCTATACGTTTCAAGCTTGAATCAGGGGCTCTGGTCAGTTCATTAAGTCTATACGTTTCAAGCTTGAATCAGGGGCTCTGATCAGTTCATTAAGTCTATACGTTACAAGCTTGAATCAGGGGCTCTGATCAGTTCACTAAGTCTATACGTTACAAGCTTGAATCAGGGGATCTGGTCAGTTCACTAAGTCTATACGTTTCAAGCTTCATGTTAAGTCTACAACTGAGAATTATAATTGGAAAATTGAATTTTATTGAAGTTCAGCGCGTGTTCTTTATTTCAACTTGAAAAATGAAAATTGCTAGAACGCCAGGTGTACATTCGATGTTTGGTTTAACTTTTGAAACTACCAAGACTTATAACCTTTTGGTTTTCGCGGGTGGTTTTGGAACACATATCCCGTGATAAACGAGGAAGTACTGTAGTCTTAAACGTCGTTGCCCATCTCTGGCTGAAATATTTACTTGGTCTCCCCTTCTTCTTGTGTCCCATGATAAAATGTCTTGAATGTGTCTGTGGACCGTAATGTGTCATTGAATTAGAGACTTCTGATCTCAGGAACACGGAGTCACTGCGGCCAGTCGTCTCAATGGTCATCGACACATCGGTAACGGTCATCGGCACGGGGCTTGTCTTTCATTTCGATCGCATGGAGTAGTGGTCACTGTCTCCCATCAGACGTGGTTATGGGACACAATGTCAGTTGAGCTGGACTTAGGATTACTGCTCTTGGAATTGGGGATATGTCATCACTGGTACTGAAACGCGGAGTTCATCTGCAGATCAGTCCTTTTTAATTAGACGTGAATGCATGGCTTCATTATGGAATTACTATCTAAGCAATGGAGAGATAAAAAGGGTTGAAAACACACTGAGACCTTGACCTTGTAGAATGTCAATATGGCATGACCTTCGCTCTCAGTTTTTTGTGTGTGGACATACAAGGACGTCTCGATCTTTTGTCATAGTTCTGGGGTTTCTTTGGACAACTCTTTTTCTTCGTATCTCTCACTCACAGAAACACTCTCTGTCTCTCTCTCTCACACACGCTTTTTCCTCGCTCATTCATTTTTTATACACGCACTTTCTATTTCTCTGGCAGCACTTCTCTCTCAATTTCTTTCTTTCACTCTCACTTTCTCTCTCTCTCTCTCTCTCTCTTTCTCGATCTCTTTCACCTCTATTCTTCTCCAACTTTATATTTGAATATGTTTGAATGACATCTCTCAATAAGTTTGTATCGATTTCCGCCAGGACCATGCCATCAACACACAAGTACAGTGTCCTTAAATGTTGTCTTGTAGACATCCAGTTGTAAACAGGAAGTGAAATGCACGCATCAAGTAAAGTTTCCCTTTCAGACCTTGCAATCTATGGGGCAATTGATGGACAGGTCGACGAGGGTGTCATGTGGCCAGCGCAATGACCAACCTCCTTTACTTTTCCCCAACTAATGCCAGGTGCCCATTGCTAGGTTGTCTCAGGGGTGCCCTAAAATCCCGAAATTCCATATCACAGTCTTCACCAGGATTCGAACCTGGAACTTACCACTCAGCCACCGAGATTCCAAATGCATTTGTATCTAATTGAACAATTTTGCTTCGTTCAAACTGTCTAATTAACTTTCTGTCTCTTGTTCCACGACAAAAGTGTCTATTACAATAAATAAACCTTTGAGCTATACAAAGCATTCTAGTTATTATGCTTATTTTCTAACTAAGACTATATCAACTCACGGTGACTTTCTGTCAGTCTGGTACACATTTTGAGCACTCCATTTCTCCCACACCCATTCTCCGATTAAGTTGGAACTTTACACAACTATTTGTTGTACCTAGCAGAACACAAATCAATAAAGGTCAAATTAGGCAATAAATTCTACACTATTGAGATATAGATGTACATGTGGAGCTCTTCCCCTTTAGATAAGCTTTGTTATGCTGGTTAAGCCAATGTAGATCTATAACTCTACTTAGAGTCTATAAAGTCCCAATGATAGGCCTATAAATCCAGACTTAGAAGAAGGTGTCCAAAGTGATCGCCCCTTTATTTCAACTCTTTAAGCATGAAAACATGCGGGAATACCCGCTGACGTATCATATAGAATAGGGGTTCTCAACCTTTTAAGCTCGGCGACCCCTTTTTACAATCCCCCACTCTGCCGCGACCCCCCCCCCAATACGCAAATACAGAATTGTAGGGTAGACAATAACAATCCATATTTTCGATGGTCTTAGGCGACCCCTGGCAAATTGTCAATCGACCCCCAATCGACCCCCAAAAGGGTCGCGATCCACAGGTTGAGAACCCCTGATATAGAATGTCTAACAACAGACCAAATTTATTTTTAAGATTATTATATTTGAACGAAATCATAACTGTCAAACCAGAGTTTTTTCCTTTGTGGCCACTTAGCTTGTAATTGTTTTTCCAAAGATATACATAAAGTGTAAACATTTTTTTATTATTATATTTGAACGAAATCATAATTGTCAAACCAGAGTTTTTCCTTTGTGGCCAATTAGCTTGTAATTGTTTTTCCAAAGATATACATAGAGTGTAAAAAATTTTTTTATTATTATATTTGAATGAAATCATAACTGTCAAACCAGAGTTTTTCCTTTGTGGCCACTTAGCTTGTAATTGTTTTTCCAAAGATATACATAAAGTGTAAAATTTCTGGAAAAAAAATAAAAAGATCCGTTTGTTCAACGAGCTATTAATTCTTTTCACAGCTAGATACATCAACTGTTAAATTAATAGGAAAATCTTTAGCGCCTTTTTTTTTTTATTAGTATCAGCTTCCAGGTTCCTCGTTGAAGTTGTGACTTGAATCGAGTTATAGTAAAAATAAAAAAGGGTTTAAGCGTCTTAATCCTGGTATAGTCTAGTCATGTCATAATGATATCATGAAATAATGAACCACCTGCAGGTTTGAAATGTACCCAGAGTCTGCACTAGGTCGTCACACACACGCTTCATCTAGACCAGGGGTTCTCAACCTGTGGATCGCGACCCCTTTGGGGGTCGATTGACGATTTGCCAGGGGTCGCGTGAGACCATCGAAAATTTGGATTGTTTTGTCTATTCTTCTATTGCTGTGTGTGTGTGGGGGGGGGGGGTCGCGGCAGAGTGGGGGATTGTAAAAAGGGGTCGCCGAGCTTAAAAGGTTGAGAACCGCTGATCTAGACAAAACTTAAGAACTGGACTAATTCAGTTCGCCTGTTGTAAGCAGACACACACACACAAACCCAAAATATAACAAGCAGACCTTGTGACTTCTTGGAAAATTCAAAGATTAAGGAATCCCATAATAAATAAGTCTATTTTAATCTTTCCTCCCGAGCTTTTTGTGTGTGTGTGTGTATTTGCCTCATTCTCGGATGTGGCAGCTTGCCATCTTCTAGTGGCTGAGATTCGGTGCTTAAAATAAGATCTATGGAGAAGTAAAGGGAGATAAGAATTGAATGATGTGAGGGGGTGATGTGTGGGAATTTGCCAGCAGGCACAGCGGCTCTCAGCGCTTGGGGTTCAAGAACATGGAATCTTTAAAATGTTTAGGAATGTTAACACAGATGAAAGATTCCAGATCAAATTCTGTTGATGTTGCAGCTGTATTAAAAGTATTATGCCAAGGTTTAAAAAAAAAGTACCAACCATGATGGACTGTACACATTGTTCATATTACTGTGTAAATAACTTTTCACGGAGACTTTCATCTATTTATTTCTTTAAAAGCGAATTTTTTACATCGCCTCTTTTCATGCATATGGCATGCTAATTGCGCATTGGTCTATTTACCAATATATAGCACATAGGGAGGAGTATCTAGGAACAGGTTTCCTTGCTGTTTTTAGGGCGATCAGCAAAAGCTATTCACGAGTTAATTCGCTAAAAATTCATGGTCTTCACAGAGATTTAAACTTGAGTCTTCATGCCTGGTAGCCTAGCGGTTTAGACCACTCAGCCACACAGAATGGGAGATGAACACATTTCCATGCAACACAAAATTAGCCGAAGATAAAACTTTCTTGGTTTGGAGTATTGGATATGAAGCCAAGAAAAGAGAAACGCTGCTAGCAGAAAGGAAACTCTGGAGCTCTTGCAAACTGAATCAAGCCCAATCATTCTTGTGCCTCTTATGTAATCGGCTCTTAAAGGGAGAAAACCACGATTCACACAGTCTCCGTGTGCCGAGATATTGATATTGTGTTCATCTTCGATCAAGACGGAGGAACTTCATAAACTTTGTTGTTTGTTTTTTGGGGAGGGGGGGGTTGCGTCAGTTTCTGGTGGTGAGGAAGTATCAGAGAGGGGAAGAGAGAGAGAGAGAGAATGTTTTCATGATGGCTTCTTATTCGTTCTCATTATTTCTGTTGGAAGGTTCAAACGCGTAGTCCTAAATCTACGATCTCGAGTAACAAAACTTAATACAATACTCTCAAAAACACAAAGATAGAGGCAAAATTCTTATCCAATATACTAGGACTCATTGGTACAAGGGCTCGTTCTTCCCCAGTGTCGTCAGATAATGGAATGGGTTGCCTGGAGAACTGACGACTTAGCAGAGTTAAAGTAAGTGATATAACATGTATGGCTTGATTGAAACTTGAAATGCGTAGGGCGTAATTATCTTCTCTTTTGAAGTAACGTCTGTAATCTATAAGATAAGATGAACTACGCAGTAGTTTCCAGATCTCGCAGCTGTTCGTATAGTTTGTGTTTCATTAGGGTGCCTTTTTTTATTTTGGGATGGGGGGGGGGCGAACTCTTGAAAGATTTTGCAGCTTTGAAGGACATGGTCATCATTATCTAGTTCTACTCCACTAATCCCTATATTTAGCTTCTTTCTCTGATGGCAATAGAACATGCATTTTTATAAATAAGGTGTTACAGTCCATGACATTAACACGGTGTAAATTTTTAAGTTTACCAGGACAAACAGATGTTCAATAGTTTTATTGAAGCCATTTCTAGCGTGTCTTTATTTTAAAGCCTTCCACTCTTTGAGTCCTGCTCAAGATGAGGACATCAAGTTAAAGGAGCTAGATCTAGAGCTTATTTCACAGCCTCAACATTCTGAACACTGATTCTGATGCTTAACACCAGACAACGGTTCCCTCAGAATGGAAGAGCTATATTTAGATAACACACAGCCACAGTTTTTTTTTTCCTGGACTCCGTCAGAAGATAAAAATACAAATTTGAGAAGGAATTCCAATGGCCCCCCTGTATGTCAGTTGGAATTTCATCGCTCCCTCCTGTCACAGTATAAAACCATATATTTAGTGTGAGACTAGTCTGTGATATGCTAGGATGATATCTCTTTCCCAGAAGTAACATTGGTGTTATGTCTGTCTTAAATTTCCATATCCTTCTACTGTACGCGTTTATCTTGCTTCCCCCTCCCCCCCACCCCCACCCTCACCTCAAAACGAACTCCACACCTGTCCCGGAGAAGGATGTGCAAGGTAAGTGTTGACAGGTGGCGCACCATTACGTCTTGGAGTGCGTTACATCCTTCTTGCCTCACCGTAACATCCTTAAGTGTCATCATACCTTTTTTTATCTTTTTCCAAGTAAAGAAATTCCCTTCAAAGTCGGCAAATTTTAAAGTTAACCACGAGCATTTTGCGTTTTCTTAAATATATGTTTTACAACGAGGTCCTGTATATTCCGAAAACTATATCCATCTCCTTGATAGCTGGTATAATAATAAGGCTTATCTTGGTATAAGCAGATATAACTCAAATGTGTAGCTAAATTGTTATTATAGAGGACTATATCCATCTGCTTGATAGCTGGTATAATAATAAGGCTTGTCTTGGTATAAGCCGATGCCGGGGGCCATCATTATAAATGACTGTATCCATTTCCTTCATAGCTGGTATAATTATAAGGCTTGACTTTGTATAAGCCGATATGCATATTTGTTATTATAAAGGACTATATCCATTTGCTTGTTAGCTGGTATAATAATAAGGCTTGTCTTGGTATAAGCAGTTAGGGATAGTTGTAATTATAAAGGACTATATCCATTTGCTTGATAGCTGGTATAATAATAAGGCTTGACTTGGTATAAGCAGATATGAATAATTCCTATTATAAAGGACTATATCCATTTGCTTGATAGCTGGTATAATAATTAGACTTGACTTGCTATAAGCCGATATGGATTGTTTTTATTATAAATGACTAATATCCATATGCTTGATAGCTGGTATAATAATAAGACTTGACTTGGTATAAGCCCATATATACATCAAATGTGTAGTTGAAATTGTTATTATAAAGGTACGGCATTCAAAAAAGAACATTTAGACCCATCTGTTCAAAACGGTAGCCTACTGTGCAATCTTAATTCTCCCGTTCATGTCTGTTATATTATTGTCTTATCTTATTAATTACAGACGTTTTCTTCTTAAACAATTACGTCCTACGCATATCCGTGTGACGTGCATGTTAATTAGAGACTCAAGTCATTGGTTTTCCTGGCTGATTCAGGCAACCCGTTCCATGCTCCAATTGCACTCATAGCGTCTTTAACCTACATGATGTTTGCTAGCAGCGCCATATTTAAATAATATATTATTATTATAATTACTTTCTGTTACATGAATCAATCGAGAGAAACGTATTATTGAATTTTGTATCCGGTATTATATAAAGAAATATTTGAATCAAACGTACAAATATGTAGAAGAGTAGTCATTATACGCGTTGTACAAAGATACAAAGTGAAAAATACAGTGAGTGACTATAACAAATTAATATTTATACTATATAGGCGTATCTCTCCTTAGCTAAAGTACATTTCCTATATTTTCTATATAAAATAAAATCAATTAATTACGACTAATTTATTATTCTTTAATTGATTCATGTGTTGTCATCGAGCACGAGCTTGTATGCAAACATTTGATGACGATTGAATGAGTAGCCTAGAGGTGGACGCAAAAAAAAAATAAATACAAGAAAGAGTTAGTAGAAGCGTTGTTAAAAGAAGATGTACTTCTGATCTGGTATGTAGCCTGCACTGTTGACTTCATGACCTTGATCAAAACCATTCGTTACAGATTGGTGTCGCCAGGTTCTCTTTGCAATACTAACGCACCATCATTATAAACTCTATTCATTAGTTCAACGTGTTGCTTCAATGGTGAAGTGCGTACATCGAAAGATCAAGTGTGTGCATTGAAAGGTTGTGTGATGACATTACCCACGATCGCTCATATTAATGAAATCTAAATTTTGCCTGGCTTATCAAGGAGTAGTATATGGCTCCTTTTGTCTCAGAAGACAGTGGATGCGCCCAAATGAGTCAATGGTTTTTGGTTTAATCTTGAGGCGGGGCAGAATCTGGTGTGGCTAATCAAGCCCATTCTAGAGCGGCAGACTTTGCCACAATTCATACATGTGTATGCCTCTGATTCAGGGCTAGCGGACAGGGCCGCCTTCTTTTTTTTTCCCTCTTGATGAAGGCCGCTTCAATTCTTTTGTTCTCAGCAAGGGTTGTCCAAGCACTCACAGTCTTGTCTCCATGTACTCCGGTCTTTCGCTATGTATTCCCACATACTTTCGCTGATGCCTGTGGCTCTCATGGAGTAGTGGGACTTGAATAAATCTCAAAGTGACCTTGGTTAAAAACTCACACGCCGCCTTCCTCTCCTTTCTGACTGATAGATGTAGGTGTCTGTACTAAAGTATCGACCGTTTCGGTAGGGAACAGAGATTAACTTTTTTTTTGTCTTGGCTTTAAGACTTGCATACAAACTTTAAAAAATATGCTCACAAGTTGAGAACCTTCAATCTAATATACAAACATATCTATCTCTTGAGATGAAATGAAATAAACTGATATTTAAACAAATCTAACTCACAATTAATGCTCTCTCTCTCTCTCTCTCTCTCTTTCTCTCTCTCTCTCTCTCTGTTGTGACACAGTTATTATACGACTTGTGTAGCCAACTGTGACACACGGTCAAGAGAGTATACCTGGCCAGTTGGTGGACTGGAGAGTAGTCACGTGTGTTTTGTCAACATTGAGAAAGAAAAACATCGAGTGGATTTGCTTGTGTATAAATGTTAGCCTTGTGTTCATTATATTACCATTAAATTCTTTGCAATTAAACACTTAAAGGCACTTGTATCACCACAGCCAACTAACACACACACTCCATAAAACCTCGTCACGTTCAATGTCATATACATATATAGTCTCGTTTGTTTAGTATCATTTGCTTATTATAACAAGCCAATTACCAAAAACTTTTTTTTCCCATTCTATTTACTATATAAAAATAAAAAGTCCAACAATACTGATTACAATGACGGGACTATTCATTCTCAAGTTGGAAACGGGTTGAATCGAAATCTATTATTAACAAAACACTTCATAGGGTCTGGAGAATACTTTTTTTTTTTTAAAGTCTTTTTCAAATACCAGGACTTGAAATCGATGCTTCATAAAAAAATTGCGTTTGACATTTTTTTTCTTGCTGCCTGGACATCGTGTGTCATGGCCTTTTCTATCTTGGCCGCCATTAGCATTGGGTTTTAAAAAGGGGGTGGGGTCGGGAGCACTTGTGTCGTTCGTCTATTTAGAGACAAGAGTTATGTTCCTTGTGCCGACGGATGTGATCTCCGTCTTGTTTATTGAATTAGTCATTGTGGAGTTCTGCCAGTTTTTTGTTGTTATGTAATTGTATTTAATGCATGTTCACTCTACATTTAGCTTGACGTCGGTGTGTTTAACCATTCTGGGGGGGGGGGGGGGGGGGGGCTACGTCCAGCCTTGGACTTTTGAAGATCACGTGATCTCGAGTCTTGAGTTGTGAACTTCATCTTGTTGGGACATCATTTTTGTACTTGAATACGTGTTTACAAAGCTTATATCAACTCACTCTGTCTGTCTGTCTTGTAAAATATTTGTACACGTTATTTCTCCCACACCCAATCTCGGATTAAGCGGAAATTTTGCACTATTATTTCTATTACCTGACAACACAAGAATCAATAAAAAAAAAAAGTAATCAATTAGTTAATTATCTATTGATAATTAATTCTTTTGTTTGGTATCTTGAAGAAAGAAGAGATCCTACTTAACAGATGTGGTGGTTCTAAGTTGAATTAGACCCCTTGAGGACTCTTGAGCCCTGAGTGAACATGTTTTTATATGCATTTAAAAAAACGATCATGTAAACATTCACCAAGATACCCCCCTTTCTTCCCTCCCCCTTTCACAACTGGTCCAGACACGTGATAGGATCATAGCGTATTCAGAAAGCTGAAAGCTAAACAGAAACAATTGTTAAAAGTATTTCTAAGCGCACAGATTGATACGTTTAGGCTGAGCATACACATAGTCACATGACATACACCAAACTGATACAATTATACTTCACATAACCTTATTTTTTAAAACTATTTTGTTAAAAAAATATTTTGCTTGTTGTATGTTACTGTAAGTTTCATGCGTCTCGAACCCAAGCCTCCTGCAGCGGGGCAAGGGATGGCAGCCGGCAGGGTTCAAACTCGAGACCATCTTATTGACCGTCTGTCAGGGAGAAAAACCAAACAATTGAGCAGAGAGACAGCTCATAGAACTTGGAACTTATTTCTGTCGGCAGTCCCTCGACGTTCAATAGGCTGATATAGAGCCTGACTTAATGAAACTCGCTTGTATTCAAGATCAGACGAATCACACGCTGCACTATTGAAAACAAAAAACACTCAAATCAGTCTTGATGACAATGTCTCATGATAAGATTGCAGTTGTTGACAATGTTTCGTGATAAGATTGCAGTTGTTGACAATGTTTCGTGATAAGATTGCAGTTGTTGACAATGTTTCGTGATAAGATTGCAGTTGTTGACAATGTTTCGTGATAAGATTGCAGTTGTTGACAATGTTTCGTGATAAGATTGCAGTTGTTGACAATGTTTCGTGATAAGATTGCAGTTGTTGACAATGTTTCGTGATAAGATTGCAGTTGTTGACAATGTTTCGTGATAAGATTGCAGTTGTTGACAATGTTTCGTGATAAGATTGCAGTTGTTGACAATGTTTCGTGATAAGATTGCAGTTGTTGACAATGTTTCGTGATAAGATTGCAGTTGTTGACAAGTTTCGTGATAAGATTGCAGTTGTTGACAATGTTTCGTGATAAGATTGCAGTTGTTGACAATGTTTCGTGATAAGATTGCTGTTGTTGACAATGTTTCGTGATAAGATTGCTGTTGTTGATAATGTTTCATGATAAAATTGCAGTTATGACAATGTTTCATGATAATATTGCACTTGTTGACAATGTTTCATGATAATATTACATTTGTTTACATTGTTTCTAGATAATATTGCAGTTGTTTCATTCTGTGTTTTCGAAAATGATGTTTACATTTTCTGTACAAACTGTACCTAATTGTCGCTTTTTCTGTACCTAATTGTCGCCTTATCTGTACTTAATTGTCACCTTGCCTGACCTAATTGTCGCCTTGCCTGTACCTAATTGTCGCCTTGTCTTTACCTAATTGTCGCCTTGTCTTTACCTAATTGTCGCCTTGCCTGTACCTAATTGTCGCCTTGCCTGTACCTAATTGTCGCCTTGTCTGTACCTAATTGTCGCCTTGCCTGTACCTAATTGTCGCCTTGTCTGTACCTAATTGTCGCCTTGTCTGTACCTAATTGTCGCCTTGCCTGTACCTAATTGTCACCTTGTCTGTACCTAATTGTCACCTTGTCTGTACCTAATTGTCGCCTTGTCTGTACCTAATTGTCGCCTTGTCTGTACCTAATTGTCGCCTTGCCTGTACCTAATTGTCGCCTTGCCTGTACCCAATTGTCGCCTTGCCTGTACCTAATTGTCGCCTTGTCTGTACCTAATTGTCGCCTTGCCTGTACCTAATTGTCACCTTGCCTGTACCTAATTGTCACCTTGTCTGTACCTAATTGTCGCCTTGTCTGTACCTAATTGTTGCCTTGTCTGTACCTAATTGTCGCCTTGCCTGTACCTAATTGTCACCTTGTCTGTACCTAATTGTCGCCTTGCCTGTACCTAATTGTCGCCTTGTCTGTACCTAATTGTCGCCTTGCCTGTACCTAATTGTCACCTTGTCTGTACCTAATTGTCGCCTTGCCTGTACCTAATTGTCACCTTGTCTGTACCTAATTGTCACCTTGTCTGTACCTAATTGTCACCTTGCCTGTACCTAATTGTCACCTTGTCTGTACCTAATTGTCACCTTGTCTGTACCTAATTGTCACCTTGTCTGTACCTAATTGTCACCTTGTCTGTACCTAATTGTCGCCTTGTGTACATAAGAGCTAAGTCATGTTTTAGTTTTGTTTTACGTTTGTAATGTTTCGAACAGTGTCTTCAGCTGGCATTATGTACAGACATGTGACGTGGCAACGAGCTATTGGCCTCCAATGCCCGCAGGCTGCGACGTTGTAAGCCAGTGTTCAGGCCTTCTGTGACGCTTGGTCTCGGTTGACAGCGCAGTATATTAGCTGACAGAAAAGTACCGTTAAGTCTGTTGACATTTTTTTTCAGCAATTACTGTCACGGTCATTGGTCTCGGCCAATCAACACATCCAGCTGTAGGTAACTTGTCAATCACCTGCCACGTCCTAAACCAGGTATTGATTGAAGTTAATGAATAGAGCGAGGGTTCCCTAGCGTCCACCCTACCCACTTGCTCAATTTTTAAGACCTATTGCTAAACGCATAGTATAGTCTAATTATTATTATTTTACGCAAAGAAATGTCGCCGAAATTTTTTTTTACATGAATTCTAATGATAATTGTTTGTTTTTTGCGTATTCAAAAATTATGTTCATTAAATTTAAACAATTATTTTCTCAATTTGTTTTGTTTTCCCCCATATGGTCATTACAATCGTTAGTCAGTTAGTCATTACAGTATGTCGGTATTAGACTAGTGCATTGTGTTTTATGAGACTAGTAGTCAGCTTTTTTTTTTTTTTGCCCGGGGAAGTGGTTACTTAAGGTGACTATGGTGATGGTCCTGCAAACCTATTGTGGTGGCTTCATCCAATATGTACACGTATTTTGTGATGGAGCAACGACCTAGGTTCAAAGTTTGTGGATGAGATGTGGTGATTTTGGGGGGGGGGGGGTGACTAATGTCATGGATGCATTTTGTTGTAAGATCTAGTCCTGTAGTAGTACTTTCTGGGCGTTGCGTGTTTTCAAGTGTGACCCGTAGAAGCTGTGTGCAGGACAAAGTAAAGAACATTCTATTCTTGTAGCCAGTAAATGTTTCTTAGAGAATTTAAAATATAAAAAGTTCTATTGCATAATATACAATATAATGCTAACTTAATCCCGAGCACCAGGGGAGCATAGGGCCGCAACCACACCTCTCCACCGAACTCGGTTATGAGCCTCGCATTTTTCATTCGCTCCCATGGCATTCCAGTAGCCTCTTCTTCGCTGATAACTGACTTCTTCCAGGTTTGCTTGGCCTTGCCCACTTTCCTCTTTCCTTGCGATTTCAATCAAGTGCCTGCCTTGCAACATAGGCAGTTGATTTTCGTTGCTAACCCTCTACTTTCCAGGGAGTTGAAGTTGTCTGTATCAAGGATGTTCGATTCCCGTAGAACGATTGAACCATCTTGTCTGTTATTGATCCTAACTTCGGTTTTCTTTTTTTTTTTTTTTTTTTTTTTTTTTTTTTTTAATTAGAAATCCTGTCTTCTTTGCTACTTCTGAGAGTCTTGCCTGTTCGGCTTAAGCGTTTTGTCTGCGTATGAAGCGGAGGCGGATGCCGTTGGCAAAATTTAAGTTTTTCAGATGTTTGTTAGAGTCAATTTTTGATAGTAGTGCATCAGTACAATTCATTGTAGTCTCCTCTGAACAGCGTTATCTATGGGCAACTTTGTTCTTGTTTGTGATTTTCAATTAATGTTATATCTCTATTTATGACATTCAGCTCGCGTGACATTTGACGTATCTCTAATGACTTCAGTCTGATGTATCTAACTTGTCAGCCATCCTTCAACAGAACATTGTCTTATTGGTAGTCATCTCAAGCTCTGACGTCCTTCCCTTTGACCAGAGAGAGAGAGAGAGAGTTACTTCGAATTCGGGAGGTGTGTGTGTAGATGACTGGTTTGTTTTAAGAAGTTATAAATCTCAGACTGGTTTGTTTTAAGAAGTTATAAATCTCAGACTGGTTTGTTTTAAGAAGTTATACATCTCAGACTGGTTTGTTTTAGGAAGTTATAAATCTCAGACTGGTTTGTTTTAAGAAGTTATAAATCTCAGACTGGTTTGTTTTAAGAAGTTATAAATCTCAGACTGGTTTGTTTTAAGAAGTTATAAATCTCAGACTGGTTTGTTTTAAGAAGTTATAAATCTCAGACTGGTTTGTTTTAAGAAGTTATAAATCTTAGACTGGTTTGTTTTAAGAAGTTATACATCTCAGACTGGTTTGTTTTAAGAAGTTATAAATCTCAGACTGGTTTGTTTTAAGAAGTTTTAAATCTCAGACTGGTTTGTTTTAAGAAGTTTTAAATCTCAGACTGGTTTGTTTTAAGAAGCTTTAAATCTCAGACTGGTTTGTTTTAAGAAGTTATAAATCTCAGACTGGTTTGTTTTAAGAAGTTATAAATCTCAGACTGGTTTGTTTTAAGAAGTTATAAATCTCAGACTGGTTTGTTTTAAGAAGTTTTAAATCTCAGACTGGTTTGTTTTAAGAAGTTTTAAATCTCAGACTGGTTTGTTTTAAGAAGTTTTAAATCTCAGACTGGTTTGTTTTAAGAAGTTTTAAATCTCAGACTGGTTTGTTTTAAGAAGTTATAAATCTCAGACTGGTTTGTTTTAAGAAGTTTTAAATCCCAGACTGGTTTGTTTTAAGAAGTTTTACATCTCAGACTGGTTTGTTTTAAGAAGTTTTAAATCTCAGACTGGTTTGTTTTAAGAAGTTTTACATCTCAGACTGGTTTGTTTTAAGAAGTTTTAAATCTCAGACTGGTTTGTTTTAAGAAGTTATAAATCTCAGACTGGTTTGTTTTAAGAAGTTTTAAATCTCAGACTGGTTTGTTTTAAGAAGTTTTACATCTCAGACTGGTTTGTTTTAAGAAGTTTTAAATCTCAGACTGGTTTGTTTTAAGAAGTTTTAAATCTCAGACTGGTTTGTTTTAAGAAGTTTTACATCTCAGACTGGTTTGTTTTAAGAAGTTTTAAATCTCAGACTGGTTTGTTTTAAGAAGTTATAAATCTCAGACTGGTTTGTTTTAAGAAGTTTTAAATCTCAGACTGGTTTGTTTTAAGAAGTTTTACATCTCAGACTGGTTTGTTTTAAGAAGTTTTAAATCTCAGACTGGTTTGTTTTAAGAAGTTTTACATCTCAGACTGGTTTGTTTTAAGAAGTTTTAAATCTCAGACTGGTTTGTTTTAAGAAGTTTTAAATCTCAGACTGGTTTGTTTTAAGAAGTTTTAAATCTCAGACTGGTTTGTTTTAAGAAGTTTTAAATCTCAGACTGGTTTGTTTTAAGAAGTTTTAAATCTCAGACTGGTTTGTTTTAAGAAGTTATAAATCTCAGACTGGTTTGTTTTAAGAAGTTTTAAATCTCAGACTGGTTTGTTTTAAGAAGTTATAAATCTCAGACTGGTTTGTTTTAAGAAGTTTTAAATCTCAGACTGGTTTGTTTTAAGAAGTTTTAAATCTCAGACTGCTTTGTTTTAAGAAGTTATAAATCTCAGACTGGTTTGTTTTAAGAAGTTTTAAATCTCAGACTGGTTTGTTTTAAGAAGTTTTACATCTCAGACTGGTTTGTTTTAAGAAGTTTTAAATCTCAGACTGGTTTGTTTTAAGAAGTTTTAAATCTCAGACTGGTTTGTTTTAAGAAGTTTTACATCTCAGACTGGTTTGTTTTAAGAAGTTTTAAATCTCAGACTGGTTTGTTTTAAGAAGTTTTACATCTCAGACTGGTTTGTTTTAAGAAGTTTTAAATCTCAGACTGGTTTGTTTTAAGAAGTTTTAAATCTCAGACTGGTTTGTTTTAAGAAGTTTTACATCTCAGACTGGTTTGTTTTAAGAAGTTTTAAATCTCAGACTGGTTTGTTTTAAGAAGTTTTAAATCTCAGACTGGTTTGTTTTAAGAAGTTTTAAATCTCAGACTGGTTTGTTTTAAGAAGTTTTAAATCTCAGACTGGTTTGTTTTAAGAAGTTTTAAATCTCAGACTGGTTTGTTTTAAGAAGTTTTACATCTCAGACTGGTTTGTTTTAAGAAGTTTTAAATCTCAGACTGGTTTGTTTTAAGAAGTTTTAAATCTCAGACTGGTTTGTTTTAAGAAGTTTTAAATCTCAGACTGGTTTGTTTTAAGAAGTTTTAAATCTCAGACTGGTTTGTTTTAAGAAGTTTTAAATCTCAGACTGGTTTGTTTTAAGAAGTTTTACATCTCAGACTGGTTTGTTTTAAGAAGTTTTAAATCTCAGACTGGTTTGTTTTAAGAAGTTTTACATCTCAGACTGGTTTGTTTTAAGAAGTTTTAAATCTCAGACTGGTTTGTTTTAAGAAGTTTTAAATCTCAGACTGGTTTGTTTTAAGAAGTTTTAAATCTCAGACTGGTTTGTTTTAAGAAGTTATAAATCTCAGACTGGTTTGTTTTAAGAAGTTTTAAATCTCAGACTGGTTTGTTTTAAGAAGTTATAAATCTTAGACTGGTTTGTTTTAAGAAGTTATAAATCTCAGACTGGTTTGTTTTAAGAAGTTATACATCTCAGACTGGTTTGTTTTAAGAAGTTTTAAATCTCAGACTGGTTTGTTTTAAGAAGTTATAAATCTCAGACTGGTTTGTTTTAAGAAGTTATAAATCTTAGACTGGTTTGTTTTAAGAAGTTATAAATCTCAGACTGGTTTGTTTTAAGAAGTTTTAAATCTCAGACTGGTTTGTTTTAAGAAGTTTTAAATCTCAGACTGGTTTGTTTTAAGAAGTTTTAAATCTCAGACTGGTTTGTTTTAAGAAGTTTTAAATCTCAGACTGGTTTGTTTTAAGAAGTTTTAAATCTCAGACTGGTTTGTTTTAAGAAGTTTTAAATCTCAGACTGGTTTGTTTTAAGAAGTTTTAAATCTCAGACTGGTTTGTTTTAAGAAGTTTTAAATCTCAGACTGGTTTGTTTTAAGAAGTTTTACATCTCAGACTGGTTTGTTTTAAGAAGTTTTAAATCTCAGACTGGTTTGTTTTAAGAAGTTATAAATCTCAGACTGGTTTGTTTTAAGAAGTTTTACATCTCAGACTGGTTTGTTTTAAGAAGTTATAAATCTCAGACTGGTTTGTTTTAAGAAGTTTTAAATCTCAGACTGGTTTGTTTTAAGAAGTTATAAATCTTAGACTGGTTTGTTTTAAGAAGTTTTAAATCTCAGACTGGTTTGTTTTAAGAAGTTTTAAATCTCAGACTGGTTTGTTTTAAGAAGTTTTACATCTCAGACTGGTTTGTTTTAAGAAGTTTTAAATCTCAGACTGGTTTGTTTTAAGAAGTTTTACATCTCAGACTGGTTTGTTTTAAGAAGTTTTAAATCTCAGACTGGTTTGTTTTAAGAAGTTTTAAATCTCAGACTGGTTTGTTTTAAGAAGTTTTAAATCTCAGACTGGTTTGTTTTAAGAAGTTTTAAATCTCAGACTGGTTTGTTTTAAGAAGTTTTAAATCTCAGACTGGTTTGTTTTAAGAAGTTTTACATCTCAGACTGGTTTGTTTTAAGAAGTTTTACATCTCAGACTGGTTTGTTTTAAGAAGTTTTACATCTCAGACTGGTTTGTTTTAAGAAGTTTTACATCTCAGACTGGTTTGTTTTAAGAAGTTTTACATCTCAGACTGGTTTGTTTTAAGAAGTTTTACATCTCAGACTGGTTTGTTTTAAGAAGTTTTAAATCTCAGACTGGTTTGTTTTAAGAAGTTTTACATCTCAGACTGGTTTGTTTTAAGAAGTTTTACATCTCAGACTGGTTTGTTTTAAGAAGTTTTACATCTCAGACTGGTTTGTTTTAAGAAGTTTTAAATCTCAGACTGGTTTGTTTTAAGAAGTTATAAATCTCAGACTGGTTTGTTTTAAGAAGTTTTAAATCTCAGACTGGTTTGTTTTAAGAAGTTTTAAATCTCAGACTGGTTTGTTTTAAGAAGTTATAAATCTCAGACTGGTTTGTTTTAAGAAGTTATAAATCTCAGACTGGTTTGTTTTAAGAAGTTTTAAATCTCAGACTGGTTTGTTTTAAGAAGTTATAAATCTCAGACTGGTTTGTTTTAAGAAGTTTTAAATCTCAGACTGGTTTGTTTTAAGAAGTTTTACATCTCAGACTGGTTTGTTTTAAGAAGTTATAAATCTCAGACTGGTTTGTTTTAAGAAGTTTTAAATCTCAGACTGGTTTGTTTTAAGAAGTTATAAATCTCAGACTGGTTTGTTTTAAGAAGTTTTAAATCTCAGACTGGTTTGTTTTAAGAAGTTATAAATCTCAGACTGGTTTGTTTTAAGAAGTTTTAAATCTCAGACTGGTTTGTTTTAAGAAGTTTTAAATCTCAGACTGGTTTGTTTTAAGAAGTTATAAATCTCAGACTGGTTTGTTTTAAGAAGTTATAAATCTCAGACTGGTTTGTTTTAAGAAGTTTTAAATCTCAGACTGGTTTGTTTTAAGAAGTTTTAAATCTCAGACTGGTTTGTTTTAAGAAGTTATACATCTCAGACTGGTTTGTTTTAAGAAGTTTTAAATCTCAGACTGGTTTGTTTTAAGAAGTTTTACATCTCAGACTGGTTTGTTTTAAGAAGTTATAAATCTCAGACTGGTTTGTTTTAAGAAGTTTTAAATCTCAGACTGGTTTGTTTTAAGAAGTTTTAAATCTCAGACTGGTTTGTTTTAAGAAGTTATAAATCTCAGACTGGTTTGTTTTAAGAAGTTTTAAATCTCAGACTGGTTTGTTTTAAGAAGTTTTAAATCTCAGACTGGTTTGTTTTAAGAAGTTTTAAATCTCAGACTGGTTTGTTTTAAGAAGTTATACATCTCAGACTGGTTTGTTTTAAGAAGTTTTAAATCTCAGACTGGTTTGTTTTAAGAAGTTATAAATCTCAGACTGGTTTGTTTTAAGAAGTTATAAATCTCAGACTGGTTTGTTTTAAGAAGTTTTAAATCTCAGACTGGTTTGTTTTAAGAAGTTTTAAATCTCAGACTGGTTTGTTTTAAGAAGTTTTAAATCTCAGACTGGTTTGTTTTAAGAAGTTTTAAATCTCAGACTGGTTTGTTTTAAGAAGTTTTAAATCTCAGACTGGTTTGTTTTAAGAAGTTTTAAATCTCAGACTGGTTTGTTTTAAGAAGTTTTAAATCTCAGACTGGTTTGTTTTAAGAAGTTATACATCTCAGACTGGTTTGTTTTAAGAAGTTTTACATCTCAGACTGGTTTGTTTTAAGAAGTTATAAATCTCAGACTGGTTTGTTTTAAGAAGTTTTAAATCTCAGACTGGTTTGTTTTAAGAAGTTTTACATCTCAGACTGGTTTGTTTTAAGAAGTTTTACATCTCAGACTGGTTTGTTTTAAGAAGTTATAAATCTCAGACTGGTTTGTTTTAAGAAGTTTTAAATCTCAGACTGGTTTGTTTTAAGAAGTTTTAAATCTCAGACTGGTTTGTTTTAAGAAGTTTTAAATCTCAGACTGGTTTGTTTTAAGAAGTTTTAAATCTCAGACTGGTTTGTTTTAAGAAGTTATAAATCTCAGACTGGTTTGTTTTAAGAAGTTTTAAATCTCAGACTGGTTTGTTTTAAGAAGTTTTAAATCTCAGACTGGTTTGTTTTAAGAAGTTTTACATCTCAGACTGGTTTGTTTTAAGAAGTTTTAAATCTCAGACTGGTTTGTTTTAAGAAGTTATAAATCTCAGACTGGTTTGTTTTAAGAAGTTTTACATCTCAGACTGGTTTGTTTTAAGAAGTTATAAATCTCAGACTGGTTTGTTTTAAGAAGTTATAAATCTCAGACTGGTTTGTTTTAAGAAGTTATAAATCTCAGACTGGTTTGTTTTAAGAAGTTATACATCTCAGACTGGTTTGTTTTAAGAAGTTTTAAATCTCAGACTGGTTTGTTTTAAGAAGTTTTAAATCTCAGACTGGTTTGTTTTAAGAAGTTTTAAATCTCAGACTGGTTTGTTTTAAGAAGTTATAAATCTCAGACTGGTTTGTTTTAAGAAGTTTTAAATCTCAGACTGGTTTGTTTTAAGAAGTTTTAAATCTCAGACTGGTTTGTTTTAAGAAGTTTTAAATCTCAGACTGGTTTGTTTTAAGAAGTTTTAAATCTCAGACTGGTTTGTTTTAAGAAGTTTTAAATCTCAGACTGGTTTGTTTTAAGAAGTTATAAATCTCAG
Organism: Biomphalaria glabrata; assembly: GCF_947242115.1. Taxonomy (NCBI): domain Eukaryota; kingdom Metazoa; phylum Mollusca; class Gastropoda; family Planorbidae; genus Biomphalaria; species Biomphalaria glabrata. The sequence continues at coordinate 3,741,439 of NC_074727.1, read as the reverse complement.
ACTGGTTTGTTTTAAGAAGTTATACATCTCAGACTGGTTTGTTTTAAGAAGTTTTACATCTCAGACTGGTTTGTTTTAAGAAGTTTTAAATCTCAGACTGGTTTGTTTTAAGAAGTTTTAAATCTCAGACTGGTTTGTTTTAAGAAGTTTTAAATCTCATCGAGGCGCGGTCGTTGTGGTGCTAATAACCGGCAGATTTCTTGGATTCGATTGAGTTATAGGATTTGTTTCAGTACTTGAATATTCCATCCGAATAAGCGACTTTTCCGATTAACCGGATCCGTCTGTAGTTCTTTTACATCAATTCAGTGACTCTCCTCCATTTGATGTATCCCTCTCAGCGCTCCTTTCCTCTTTTTTCCGCATGTATCACCTTAATACCCTTTGAGAACTAAGAAGTGTTAATATTGATTTCCGTTGCTCGAAGTTGGCATCTCCTGTCAATATAGGCAGGCAACTTGAAAATAAGACAACAAAACACAGTCTACATCGAAGTTGGCAAGTCGCTGTGCTAAATATAGCCGACAGCCATATTCTGTATGAAGATATGTTTTGTTTCACCCCTTCCCTCCCCTAGGCTCATGTTTTATTCACTGATTGGCGTGGACGTCAAAACTGTAGGAAATGAATAGGAGCGGGGAGGGGGGGAGGTGAAGGCAGCGTTGGGTGGAATACAGGCTGTCATTTTGACGTCATCGCGAGTGTGATAGAAAGATACATGGGGCTACTGTAGTGGCGTATTCTATTTATAGAATGACGTCGGGAAATGTCTTGGAATGCTGGGACTAGGGTTGCACATTACATGAATGTTGAGTTCTTAACGAGACTCTTGCAGGTATTAAGTTAAGACCTTTGCAGCTCCCGGGGGGGGGGGGGGGGGTATTTTGAATGCTCGATAGCTGTTAGTGTTAATTCTGTCATCGTCACAAGGGTGCCGGTGCGAGTTGTTGGCCTTGCGATACATATTCCCCTTCCCTCCTTTTTTTAAAAATCCTTTATTTCTCTCCCTCCCTCCCTCCCCCTCTCTCTCTCTCTCTCTCTCTTGTGGTCGACTAACATTATTTGTAATGCATATAAAGTAGTTTTAGGACACCCGTTCAAGTATACAGCTCATGCAAACTAAGTTTAACTCAATAAAACTAATAAGTATAACTCAATAAAACTAATAAGTATAACTCAATAAAACTAATAAGTATAACTCAATAAAACTACTAAGTTTGCCTAGAGACCCCTGTTGCCGTAGCGGCCTAGCCCATTGCCACAACAGAGCGCCTATTTCTTGACCTTCTTCCCATCGACCGCCTTCTTCAATGGGGGGGGGGGGGGGGCTTTATTATCTACGTCATTATATTAATGTTTAATTCAATAGCAGACTCAAATGACTTGATTCATAGCCCGCACCTGTATAAAGCCTGACCTCCCCCCCCCCCTTTTCTGGTAGATCCAGTTCTGTTGTGCTCACTTCGAGAGCGGTGTGGCGAACTCGTGGTTATTAACTTTTTTTTTCAATGCCCCCCCCCCCCCCCCCCGCCGGCTCGACCGCGCATGCGTCCGGATCCCGAGGTGTCGCCGGTGTATGGTTACATTTTTTCACAGAGCTGATTATGTCCCTCCCCTTGCGCTGACATTTGACAGCCGGGAAGGGAAATGACGTCATCGAATCGGCGGGTCGCCCCGAGGACAATAATCTCTTTTGTCGCCGTGGAGCCTTTTGTTAAAAGATCAAATGTTGCCTTTTGAATTCAAAGCATAGTAAATGAAATTTTAAAAAAAAATATATGGGAAAGGGGGAAGTAAAGGTGGTTTCTTTTTTTTTTCCCCTTGCCTAATCAGTTATTCTGACTAATCAATAGATTGTCTCAAATTGTTGACATTTTAATCAAAGTGCCAATCAAGCGAAAGAAAAAAAAAACCATTAGACTATGTAATTCTGTAAGTCTGTAATTCACTGCTTGGTATTATGTTTAGAATATCAAATTAGTTTCAGGCCTTACTTCCTGCTGTGGACGGTCGTTGACTTTTAGCACCATACTGTTGGTAGACAACTAAACCCGCTGTAGGCGTATTGTATCTTTACTTATAAAGCTTTAAACAACTTTAGTTACTTCTTTGTGAACGAAACTAAATATAACTTTTATTACAATACAGACAGTTTTTAACTTGAGAGGAAATAAATAAATGTAGTAGACTTTAGTAATAATATTACAAAAAAAAGGTATTTTGAACAAAATCTAAATCAGTAAAAAAAAAACACGTCTTTTCAATTTGGCGTTCTCACATTAGACCTACCTTAGTCACGTGACCATACTCCACCAAAACGTGTTGATATAGACGAGGAAAGGTGAGGTTGTTAAGACAGAAAGCTATAAATACTGGCGGGGAGGGAGGGTGTTGGCTACATATTTCCTTGTGGACAATAAAGATTATTATTATTATAATTATTATTATTTGACGAAAACATCGAATATGATGACGTAATTATGGATTTTCGTCTCAAGTCCAATAGCTTGGATTGCCTAACTAGGCCGCAGCCTTTGAAAAATGCCCTCCTGCCTTTCCTATGCGGCACACTACGTCATGTTCGTGTAGTCTTCAGTGTTCGGTCTTAAGATCACTGGAACAAAAGAGGCGGTTCAGTTATTCGGTTCCACCGTTCGTTGCCCTAAAGTCGAATTTCTGGTTGGTACATACATATATGTATGTTAAGAGTTGTGGCGAAGAATTATTCAGACAGTTAAGTGCATGCAGCATTGATTGAACTTTTTATCTTTCATCATTTTCATCATTTCATCTCTTGAGCCCAAACACCCACTTCCGATAAACGGATGTTGCTAATAAGCCCTTTTTTATGTGTATTTTTCTGTTGTCTTTATATGAGAAAAGAGTCCTTGTAATCACAACAAATTTCCGTAAGGATCAATAAAAGCAGTCTTAGTCTTAGTCTTTTTATGAGACCTATCGGCAGTCTGTTTCGTTTTCTTTTTAAAATCTCAATTTTTTTATTTTGCAGCTAGTTTAAATAACATTATGTTTGTCTGAAATGGTTGAGAACCACTGCACTGGAAGTGAGTGCTGTATTCCGAACGATTCTATTCTTCGCATAACCTATGACATCATACTTGTAAAGGAGAAGAGGAAGTCGTCTCCCGGAAACGCCCACACATTCCCAGACTTGTCTTTACCGTCACCCGATGCCTCGTTATAGCATACTTAATTTACTGTTGAACAAATCAGAGACACAAAACTTCACTGTACAGAGCTTATATCAACTCACTCCTTCTGTCTAGTACCTAGTTGGGGACAAGTTATTTCTCCAGCTTCCTGTTCTTGGGTCTTGAAACTTTGCACAATTGTTCATTATCCATAACAAAGCAAGAATCAATTTTAAAAAATAACCAATTAGTTAATTATATAGTGATTGATCACTTTTGTTTGATGTCGAAAAAAAAAAGGTAATGAATCTTACAGTATTATGGTTGTAAATGTGGAGTTTTTCCCCGCAGTGAAGCCTCCTTTTTTTTTTTTACAAAGTATTTTAAAAAATAGAGCGACCCATGTGCTCATACATCACACTACATGAATAACACACTCTCAAGATGTTACATAAACATAGGGAAGTATTAACCTCTGACCCCCCAAGTACTACAAAGTATAAGTATACGCGTACATAGCAAACGGATGGGAATTGAGGAGTGAGTTTTACAGATTGAATAGCAATAAGCGGCTCTGTCCTATCTTCAAAAGAGAAGAGAATGTCGCCCTTCGCATGTCCCTGTGTCGAACTAATCGTGCATGCCACGATTTTATTTAGCTGAGTACTATTGTCTCTGTAAGTACCTTTATGCCTCTACCTAAACCGCATTGAAGAAACACAGTGTTGAATGTAGATTCCTTGAGTTTAATGCCTCAGACTGTCGTCACGGCGCGGTGGCTGAGCGGCAAAGCGATTGGCGTCCGAACAGGGGGTCCCGGGGTTCGACTGTGATTTTTTTATTTCGGGATCTTTGGGCGCCTCTGAGTCCACCCCAGCTCTAATGGGTACCTGACATTAGTTGGGGAAAAGTAAAGGCGGTTGGTCGTTGTGCTGGCCACATGACACCCTCGTTAATCGTAGGCCACTAAACAGATTACCTCTACATCTTCTGCCCTATAGACCACAAGGTCTGAAAGGGGAAAATTTACTTGCTGTCGTCACGATGATACGGAGTTCAAACCCTGCCATCAACTGGCGTCCTGCGGGAGGTTTGGACCAGGATGTTACAATCTTCATTTCTGAAGGAAAGTCTGGAACTTCTAAAACAAGATCTAAATATTTTGTGACAATTACAAACAAAACTTTGACATGGTTTTACACTCGTGAGTGTAAGGTCCGAAATGGGAAACTGTTCACTCTGCTGGTGATTTAGTGTAAATATGATGAACTGGTCAGATGGTATAGGGAATTTTTAAAATACTTTTTAAAAAGTTTTTTCTTCTAAGAACTCTTTTTTTTTTTCCGTTGCCTACACTGAATCAACTTATTGTTAGTTTTCTGCACAAAGTTTGTTTTTGTTTTTTTAATAACTTGTAGACTTTTTTTTTTTGTTTTTTTTTTTTGTTTAGAATTCTCTCACTCATATCTGATTATTATGCTTGCGTATGTTGGGAGGGGGGGGGGGGGGGGCTCTACGCACGTGTGTAGATAACTTCTTGTGGCGGGTGTCAATATCGTCTACGTCACTTATCATGACGTCTCCGGTGACTTTCGCGCCAGGCAGTGCTGTAAATTTACAGTCACGCGTGCTCCCCGTGTATGATGACGTCAAATCGCGTTATATTTCAGTGAAAAAATTATCATCATTCGCGTATACTCTTGGAGCCAAAACCATTTTCACTCAGAAAAGTGCCTGACATACCATTAGTTACTAATCATCCCATTACTCAAGTGATAAACCATTGCGATGAAAATACAGATGTGTTTTGCGTCTGTAATGTCGGTGTTTAACTGCGTCTTTCTTAAGTAACTGATAATCAAACACAGCACGTATTTCCCCTGTCTTATTGATTATAGGAAACTGTGTGAGTTTTCACTGTGCGTTGAATGCTGGCAAATTTATTACTCACCCCAGATGGTGTGTGGTTAGGACATGTTCATTACTCACTAGGAATTCGTGGTCGCCCCACATCGCTTCTCTGAGAGTGTGTGTGCGGTCATCTTGTGTTGTTTTTTTTTTTGTTTGTTTTCGTCCAAGTCGTGATAGTAGAACGATTGGCCCCCGGCTGAAAGGATCAGGATCAAATCCTAATTTATATTATTTTTTTAATGTACCCAATTTCATTTGGGGAAAATATTGTAATTGGTAATTGCGCTTAAAAAGTTAATATCTCATACACTTTTGCAAGAGAACATGCTCAACAGACTAAGTGTCAGATTTACATTACCTGAAATTCATTTAACAAGATTTACACTACCTGAAATTCATTTAACAAGATTTACATTACCTGAAATTCATGTAACAAGATTTACATTACCTGAAATTCATGTAACAAGATTTACATTACCTGAAATTCATGTAACAAGATTTACATTACCTGAAATTCATGTAACAAGATTTACATTACCTGAAATTCATGTAACAAGATTTACATTACCTGAAATTCATTTAACAAGATTTACATTACCTGAAATTTATGTAACAGTGTATAACTATGTGGATGTTAGGGGGTTGTAGTGAGAATGTGTTACTTTTTTTAAATTGAGTGTTTAAAACCGCTTCCTGGGGCTGTGAATAATTTGAACGTAGACTTGTTTAATACATTCAAATATATTGCTAGAGTTTCAGATACGTTATCGACGCTTTCAGTTCATTTTTGTTTTAATTTGTGTACGGTAACAGATGACATTAACATCATCTGCCCTATAGATCGCAAGGTTTGAAAAGGGAACTTTACTTTACTTTACGTTTTACTGTATGTCAGGATGAGGCAGAGTTGGGGAGGGAGTGGTAAGTTCAATGAACTATCACGTGACTTGTGTCCAGTACTTGAACAAGATAATCTTATTTTTTTAAAAAGTGAATACTTGTAAGTATGCTGCAGTTAAGTCCCCCTTTTTCAAGCTATACACCTCTCTCTCCCATTCTTCTTGCCCTAACCATCAAATAATCGACTCACACAGGAAAGCAAAGAACCATAACTCTTAGTAAGTGCCAACTTGGCAGACGTGACCTTGCTGATAAATGAATCTGTGTACTATGTCTTCCAAATTGCACAGAAATTGTTAAGAGACAAGGTGAAACTACGGTAACGTAACGCTTAATGATTTTACCATTTGTCGTACTCGGGAGTTTGTGAAGTGGGAACTTGCCTTTATTGTTGTCGCCCCTCAGAAAATGTGAAATTCGATAAATAGCGTGACTACACGAGAAAAGGTTTCCCACTTCACGTAGCGCTGCTATACAAGCCTGTCAACAGAAGGCGAGGGCTCCAACCTTGTAACGGTAATCCAGTTTCATTTTTGCCAGGCGTGAGGTTTGATTGTTCTTGCCTTCGAGAGCTTTGCTCTAACGTATATTCATTTCGAAACGCCCCTGTGTTAATTAACTGTAGGTATCTCTTGAAGCGAACCTGTCTATGCCATCAGCAGCTCATGTATGTTGTGTTATATACATATTGCCAGTAAAAGACATGCATGTTTTTTTTTTGGTGCTATAGTAGATCAAAGACACTTCTGATATTAAACCACCGGTCAGTAGCATCCTACAGGCCACTAAAATCTTACTGGTCAATACAATCCTACAGGTTACTAAAATCATACAGATAAATACAATCATACAGGTTACTAAAATCAGCATCGTACAGGCCACTAAAATCCTACAGGTCTACAATCCTACAGGTTACTAAAATCCTACAGGTCAATACAATCCTACAGGTTACTAAAATCCTACAGGTCAATACAATCCTACAGGTTACTAAAATCCTACTGGTTACTAAAATCATACAGTTCATTAAAATCCTACAGGTCAAGAAAATCATACAGGTCACCAAAGTCATACAATGAATCTTGAACGAAAATCGTTGAATCTTGTTTGAAAAAATTAAACGTCTGCTATTCGCTTCCGGTTCTCTTTTTTAAAACTTCAATCCCAAGGAAAGGTCTAACTATAGACGTGCCTTTTTAAAATGTGTGTATAGATCTAATAACACTGTCATGTATACACTTGTGGAAGATTTCTTCCCTTTGCATGATGTATCTTGGCTAAAGGGGCCAGTTCAGTATTATTTTTTGTTGTTGCAAAGTCTTATATCATCATTTTTTTTGTCCGGAAGTGGGAAGCAAGTGGATGCCTGTTAGAGGAGAACTCTGCCTTCATCATGCTAACAGATCACGCCATCTTCCAAATCTGTCGGCTACGATGTGGATACTTGCCTTGAACAATGGCGGGTGACAGTGTTGTAGGGGGAGGGGGGTGATTACTCGTGTTGTCAGTAGCAACGACTCTCATTCAAGGGGAAAAAAACAACAAACAAACAGTAATGACTTCCCTTTCATGACATCAACGTTGGCACTGTTCCCACCATGTCAAGGCTTAATTGATACAATCATTCCCGTGTTTTCATTTTAATTTAGCTGTGTAGTACCAGTTTTAATGAGCGCATTAGTTACGCTACAGTAGTGGCAACACATGTGTTTGTTTGACGCTCGTTACACATCTTTGTTTCATTACTTTTTTGTTCAGGGCTGATGAAATAAACTGAGCCCACATCTCCATCAAGTTGTTTCTGAATCAAAAGTCTACACGATTGCTATGTTCAAGAAATCACGCAGCCATTGAGATTATTTTGTTTATATTCAGATTAAAAAAAAATAATGTTTCTATATGTATTGCTTAACTCTTTCTCTCCGTAATTATTTACCACATTCTGGTGGAATCAACGTTGGTATCGTCAGTTAGGAGAGAAAGAGTTAAGGGCATCTTGCATACAGCTGTAGGTCAATAGCGGCAAACCGCAGTTTGCCAACACGTGACATAAATGTAAGCACGGATCACGTTGTAACCAATGACTTAATCTCTGGTGAATAAAAAAAAAAGGCCGCTTTCTCATTATCGAAGTTAAACAAGGCCTGCATTCATACCTAGTTTCTCTACCTGTAGGCGCAGTCATATGGGAGCGGACTAAGGCAACCCACACGCCTACGCAACCCAGACTTTTTTTTTCTCGCTTCTCTTTTGTCTTATCCGTTTTTTTGTATAAAAGTATTATCAGAGTCGGCGGAGAGCGAGGCAACCGCCCCAAGCTTCACGCTTTGGGGGGGGGGGGGGGGGGGGGCGCGATAAGGTGGATCTGTTATTTCGTCAGCCCAACGTATATTCGTGGTCCTAATGTGACACTCGCCCATGGCCCCGCGCACTGCTAAGGCCGCCTCTGATTAGTATGCCCCATCTCTTTTGGGGCCGACGGTGGAAAAAACAGAAACTAAAGAAATAATGTAAAATACAGATAAAACTTTTGTGTGTGTGTGTGTCACGACCCACGAGGTGGACGTTCCCTGATCGTTCCCAAAGAATCAAATCGAGGCCGAACTGGAAACGTTGTTTCTTTGACTTATCCAGGGCCCACCGCAAGTCACGGAGCCGCCCCTGTCGTAGCTATCTCTACTTAGACTTCGTGATACACGCTATTAACTTAAAACCTACCCCTGTAAGTAACAGCATCATATTAATGATAGATTTGTTACTCCGTCTGTCGTTGCGTATTTTCCTCTCACCCCCCCCCCCCCCCATTAAAAAAAACAACAACATAAAAAACTTTTTCTTTTTTGTTGAGGTTTGTCACGTGCTCTATTTCTACCTAGGCCGAGTCATTTCTTTCCAAATTCCCGGTACTCGTCATCGTCTCGGAGTTCCGTCATTCTCTCCCCCCCCCCCCCCCCCATCCCCCCGCACCTTGCCCCTGTTAAAAAGCCAGGCAGGGAAACCCGGCTCGTCACACAACGAGGTAACGTTCGTGCGTGCTACACGAGCCGCTGTTTGACTTGGAGCCGATTCGTCACAGCGCTACTTGGGGGTCCTACAAGCTGTGAAGTCGTTAGACAACGCGCTGTGTTTATATACAAGTAGATCTAGATATATAGATCTAGAGTGTACGGTTCCACTGAGTTAGGACATTTCTGGACTTGTGGGAAAAATAAATAAATACAATTAACATGTCTTTGAGGATTGGTTTATTCTTGACCGCCCTGGTAAGTGACGAATTAATATTAGATCGAAACATTTAGATGTAGTTTTAGTAGAGCTAGTGGTTTTGACTTGAGTTTATTTGTGGATGTGCGTACATAGAAATGAGTGCGAGAACGCTGTCCTTTACAGAGATCTACATTGTATTCTGGTTGTTTTATTTTGCTTATTTAACCCGGGCTCATTGTTTATAACTCTGGTACGTAAATCTCTTGTAAATCTCTTCACTAATTATGTTACAATGAACACGTGATGTTTTTACGTAGAGACCTGCAATGTGTAACTGTAAATGTATCTAGATCTATCACTCACCTGTCTAATGCAGTATTCACAAAGTCTATACCAACTCAATCATTCTGTTTGGTAAATGAATACCGTTTTTTTTTCTCTCATCTCCCATTCTCTGATTAAGTTCAAACTTTTGCACAATTATTCATTGTACCTGACAAAACATAAATCAATTAAAAAAAAAACAACCATTAGTTAATAAATTATTGGTAATTATTTTGTATGATATCGAAATAAGGGAAATAAATGCTATTTATTTTATTGTTTGTGAGAGATGGCTGTATATTTGGATTTAGTCCCCTTATTTCATTTTTTTTCACGTTTTTTCTCCCATTTCCCCTATTCTCGGATCAAGTTTAAATTATGCCTAATTATTCATAGTCGATGACAATACTCGAATCAATCCAAACATTAACCAACAAGTTAATCAGTTAGTTTTAATTAATTATTTTTTTATAGCAGAAAGGGGGCTAAACCTTGACATCTTGAGATAAATGGCAGTTATTAGCAGTTCTTTCCTTTAAAAAAATACCGCATTTGGGGGCGCGGTGGCTTAGCCATTAGGTACTTGACTTCCAAACCTGGAGTCCTGGGTTCGAAGCACGGTGAAATTGAGACGCCTTTAGTCCACATAAACTCTTTGGGGAAAGTAAAGGCGGTTGGTCATTGTGTTGACCACATGGCACCCTGGTTAACCGTTGGCCAAAGAAACAGATGACCTTAATATATCTGTCCCATAGATCGCAAGGTCTGAAAAGGGAACTTTACTACAGGAATCTTATTCTAGAGGGATCACATATTCTCACATGTAGGAGAGAGATGTGAGAGGCGCACTTGTTGGAAATGAAGTCTGCTCAAGGTGTAGTGAGAAATGAAATCTGCTCAAGGTGTAGTGAGAAATGGAGTCTGCTCAAGGTGTAGTGAGAAATGAAGTCTGCTCAAGGTGTAGTGACAAATGAAGTCTGCTCAAGGTGTAGTGAGAAATGAAGTCTGCTCAAGGTGTAGTGAGAAATGAAGTCTGCTCAAGGTGTAGTGAGAAATGAAGTCTGCTCAAGGTGTAGTGAGAAATGAAGTCTGCTCAAGGTGTAGTGAGAAATGAAGTCTGCTCAAGGTGTAGTTAGAAATGAAGTCTGCTCAAGGTGTAGTGAGAAGTGAAGTCTGCTCAAGGTGTAGTGAGAAATGGAGTCTGCTCAAGGTGTAAGTGAAGTCTGCTCAATGTGTAGTGAGAAATGGAGTCTGCTCAAGGTGTAGTGAGAAATGAAGTCTGCTCAAGGTGTAGTGAGACGAAGTCTGCTCAAGGTGTAGTGACAAACTTAGAAGCGGCTCATTCTTATCGGGGCATTGTTAGCAGCCACTCCTCCCGCGGAAAACAAAAATAAGGCGCGAAATGCGTTATCTCGTTTGATAACCAGAAGTGTCGGTGCCAGCCGTTTCAAGAGACCGCCGGAGGAAATGAAATATTGCCGTGACGCTGATGTAGCCTCCTGGCACGAAACGTAGTGACGTCATGGTCGCTAAGCTTATCAGTCTTGCAAGTGGTAATTAAAAAAAAAAAAGAGTTGCGTTCCCTGCCAATTATCTTCCCGTTTGACTCCGGGCCGTGATATTATCTGCTGACGCACTGCTTCAAGTGCTACACGCGAGGGATTCTCAAATGTTTTTCTTACTGAAGTCATTCTGTGTTCACCTGCGACCTAAAGTTTCAACTACCCGACGTCTGTAACGAACTACAGTCGAGTCCAGCTCACCGGGACGCGATAGTTTTGGGCTCTAATAACTGGCTGGTCCGATTAACCTGGACATGTGAGAATTAATTGCATTCTTTGTTTTTGATCTCTGATGCCCGGGACATGTGAGAATTAATGACATACTTAGTTTTGATCTCTGATGCCCGGGACATGTGAGAATTAATGACATACTTAGTTTTGATCTCTGATGCCCGGGACATGTGAGAATTAATGCCATACTTAGTTTTGATCTCTGATGCCCGGGACATGTGAGAATTAATGCCATACTTAGTTTTGATCTCTGATGCCCGGGACATGTGAGAATTAATGCCATACTTAGTTTTGGTCTCTGATGCCCGGGACATGTGAGAATTAAGTTCATTCTTACACACTTTTAAACATTAGAATAGCGGCTCGAGCCTTACGTCCGTGGCTAACTTTTCAAAATGAATACATATAATAACAGAGGGCCAAGAAATGTTTTCTGGAAAATGACGCAAAAAAGATTTGGAAATCGAAAAAGAGGCCAAAAAAAAATTAAAGGGAGAGGGTGCCGAGTGGTTGATGCACGTAGAAAGATATTTTCTTGAACTCCGTGGACAGAGGAATGATTTTCGATCTATCTTGAAAGGTTGAAAGGGGGGGGGGGGAGGCAGTTGGAGACTTCTTCCAGAAAATGTCTGTATTTATCTGGACATAGGAGAAGTGTGTCTGTGTTTGTGTAGCTTGCGTGAGACGGGGTATGACGCCCGCGTAAAGAAGGAAGTCCAGCACATAAGTGTGGTCATTTGGTTAGGACAGATAATAACTGCCATTTTGGCTTTTCACTAGAGAAATGTCTTTGGCACCAAAGTGATAGATTTGTCGGATTCGTTTTTTTTTTGTTTTTTTTTTGTTTTTGTCATGTTTGTTTCCAATGGTGGGACTTTGGAGAGCTTTTAAAGTTAAGTGTTAGATTTTCATCCTAGAGCTCAATCTCAACCAGAACAATGAAGTTATAGAGAACTTTGAAATTATTTGTGAAACTTCTCAATTAAATTGACATGGGGTCTAATAATTTTTTTTCTTCCATTTATTTAAGTTTCGTCTTAAAGTTTCAATGTCATAGTAAAAAAAAAATTAACCCTTTGACACCTTTTCACGATCTAATGGAGCTGAAATGTCACACATTAACTCTTGCAGTCCGACATACATTTTTTTTTTTAACTTTCAGAAAAATCACTTCATTAATCACAGTATGAAGTCCACATTTTCAGTTGCCATCAAAGTCTATCGTTGGGACTCAAGGGAACTAACAATTTTATTGTTTGTTTGTTTTTGTTACCGAGTATCAGTAATATCCGTTTTGCATATGGCCGCCCCCATGCAAAGGTTAGACACAATCTCTAATGTGATATTTTTTCGTATAACTATGTTAATTTAGAGAAGCGTTAAAAACTTATGAAAACTACAGGCTGATATAGAGTGAAATATATTATTCGTAGATAACGGAAAAGGTATATTATCGGGTACTTGTTGACAGTCTGACAGTTAATATGGGACATTCCAATGTCTGATTACTGCCCACGACACTAGCTCCAGCTGGAATAACCTGCCCAGTGTGCAGTCGAACATCCCGGGCTCTCATAGGTCTCACCAGCCACATGAGGAGGCATAAAACCCCAGTGCAAAGCCCTCAGCCCCCTGGATGACAAAAGTGGTCATCATCGAACCACGATGGACGAACTATACTGTGTCTGGCAAATGTCTGATTACGTTTCTCGCAAATGCCTGCCTTTTGTGTCCTTCTTATGTCTGCCTGCTGTGTCTTGCTAATGTCGGCTGACTGTGTCTTGCTAATGTCGGCTGACTTGTGTCTTGCTAATGTCGGCTGACTGTGTCTTGGTAATGTTGGCTGACTTGTGTCTTGCTAATGTCGGCTGACTGTGTCTTGGTAATGTTGGCTGACTGTGTCTTGCTAATGTCGGCTGACTGTGTCTTGCTAATGTCGGCTGACTGTGTCTTGCTAATGTCGGCTGACTTGTGTCTTGCTAATGTCGGCTGACTGTGTCTTGCTAATGTCGGCTGACTGTGGGGGTCTTGCTAATGTTGGCTGACTTGTGTCTTGCTAATGTCGGCTGACTTGTGTCTTGGTGTAATGTCTGCTTACGGTGATTTGATTATTGCCGCAAGAACATTTCCGCACGCTGAGCCTTGCGACTTTTAAGTCCAGATTTTCTGTCATCTTTAACTCATGAAATGGAAAGATAGGTCAACCTATTATTTCACTCAACGTCACGAGGTCAGCAGTGACCTACTTAAGTCGACCTAGTAAATCGGTTGAGTAGTGCCACTCTTGCTAAGCAAACAAAAAAAACAAAAAACATGATCAGCTTACAGTTACATCCTTTACTCGGGAAAGAGCTTCAGTTTTTGTTTCAGCAGACGTCAAACCATCCCATGGTCCGTCTTTTTCTGTGTGCGTGTCTTGAATGAGATATTGTGGTATTCATTTCAACTGTTATTCATGTAATAAAGTAGTGGTCGCGTGTATCGATCTACTTATGTAATTCTTTTTTTTTTACGATATGAATGACCTGCCCTTGGCTATGAGAGGATGAAGATAGACGAAAGGGGGCGCGATTGCAGCACAGCAGAAGTGCATGATGAAATGTAGCGAAGTGCAGTGCTGGCGTCACTTCATGGGCGGCTCCAGTTCCAGACATTACGAGAGTTAATATGTGTTTCTTTACGTGCGGCTCCAGTTCCAGACATTACGAGAGTAATCGGAGAGTTAATATGTGTTCCTTTACCTGCAAGTGTGTTTAATTATAATATAAAATTGCGCAGCAAACCAGCATTGGGCGCCAGCTAGTTGGCGACAATCTGTCCGCCACCACATCAAATGACACTTTGAAACAACGCGGGTAATAATTAATGACTGTGGGAACTACATGTACCTGTTTAATTATTTCCCATCCATCAAATTCTGGCCAGCTTACCCATCGACTTCCCGCTGATCCCTGTTAATTAATTACACGGATGATGAACCCGGGAGATGTCTGTCAAGATTCGCGGGGATCAACCAATTGGATTGGCGGGGACACCAAAGTTGGGAAGGACGTTGACACTCCTCTATCGTCTGCTACAGCTATATGTAATGCAGACGACAGGTAACCTATTGACCTACTTCAAGGCATCTGATTCTATCGATTGTAACGTAACTTGTCCGGTCCGGAGAGGAGTGGACATTTTTTTTTTATCACAATGTTTGGTGGACGAACGATTTATTTCTTTACCTCTGGCGCGCGCGCACACACACACAAATACTACGTGTTAGAAAAGTATTTAGAAATTTAGATATATGTTTATATCTTATCTTATATGATACAGACGTTACTTCATAAAAAAAAAAGATGATTACGTCCTATGCGTCATGCATTTAATCATGCATATTAAGTAATGACCCAATTCTGCCAACTCACTGGTTTTCCTGGCTAGCTCAGGCAACCCATTCCATGCTCTAATAGCGCTAGGGAAGAAAGAGCATTTGTACAAATTTGTCCTAGCATATGGAACGAGGAATGTGCCTTTATCTTTGTGTCTTTCTGATTATTTTATTAAATTTCGTTTTTTGTATTTGAAGATTATGGTTCAGTGTTTTATGTATAATTGCTACTTTACTTTTGAGTCTTCTGTCCTGAAGGCTTTCTAAATTTAGTGATTTTACCAAAGGTGTCACTCTAGTCAAATGTGAATATTCGTTTGTTATGAATCTCACTGGTCTATTTTGTGTCTGTTCCAGTTTCTTAATGTTTTCTTGAGTTTGGCTTATATATATGTGTGTCTGTCTGTCTGAATTCGAGTTCGAAAATTAGTGAGAAAAGGAGTAGGCCCACATCCTGTGGCTACGCAGCCCTAACTGTGACCTATATATTTAGCCACATCCACCGCAGGCATAACCATTGTCCGCCGGTAGTCGATTTAGATTTTCTTTTCGCCGTCTACAGTCTACAGATTATTTTTTTATGTTGAAAACTTTTGATTTCTCTGTCGAAAGAGGAGAGATAGTAAGAAATATGTAGGGAAATATTAAGAGGTTGCCCAGAGTTGTCGTTCTTTGGTGTCGTCTGCTATTTTTAGTTCCATCATTTTTTTTCCCCCCGCTTCTGTGCCTTGTTTGCTGTGACAGTCGTGTTACGGCAAGCTGTCGACCGCATGACCCCATGTCTTGTTAGGGGTTAAACGATTTCATTCTGTCTTATCTGCAGCTTGGCTTATCTCGGAAGTAAATCTGGTCTACAGTCGCTGACATACTCGTTCCGTATTATATATTTGAAACGTCTCATTGCGTTGGGGTGACGAAAGGAAGCCTCTAGACCCGTGATAGCGCACACGCACACACCTGTGGTAGATACCAACAGAGTGAAACCACCTTCTCTCCCCTTCTCTAGCTCCAAACACGCATCGACTTAATAGTCTTGAGGTGAATGGCTTGCTAAGTATTGACGTCACGACCCCCCCCCCCTCCCCCTTTTAAAACACGCACGTTGAACGGACTTGAGAGGACTAATTGAACAGGCCATAAACCTGGCCTTCTCACACGTTCGTGACTTTTGACACCAGCGCCCAATAGCCCCCTCCCCCTCCTCACCCCCCCCCCTTTAAAGTTTGTTACTTCTGTTGTCCGGTAGCGAGGTATTTCCCCAAAACGTGTTGATAAGGCGCCCACTTCAGGCGTCACGTGGGCGCCAAACAAGAACTCTCCATTGCAGAACTAAAGAGAAGTGGGTCTGGAGGGAGTAAAGCAGAGAAAGAGAAGAAAGAGAAAGAGGGCATTCATGATTGGAATTATTGGAAAACAAAACTTACGTCTCTCATTAAACATATAGAATGTAAACCAGTCCTTCGACTGGGCTGCCTGGTCGAGCAGTATGCGCGCTGGACTGTCGTTCGGTCGACTCGATGGTCCCAGGTTCATACCCCGCCCGCTGCAATCCCCCCGTCGCTCTGCGGACTAGGATGTAGATTTGTGGATCATCTTCAACTCGGAAGGAACATCCGAAACATGTCACACACTGTGTCTGGGTGGCCTATGAGCGTGTCCAGTGCCAAGTGAAACATGGAGACACTGACAGCATGCAGTCAATAGTTCTCCGAGCTCTGCACTGACCTAGATCTATAATTAATGTTTTTCTGAAAAGCCTTGCAATTGTTTAAAAGAAAAAAAAAAGCTCAACTTTTAACTATAGTGTTGACAAAGCTTAACAGGGACCACTTGGTTGAATAAAGAAACTCGGCTGTTATTTCAATGGTTTACAACTAGCACTGTAGTATGAGCTACAGTTTAGTGCCTACTTAACTGTAGTGAAATAAATACCAGTAGCTAGACATTATGACCATTCTGTTACTGTTGTCACAATGTTGTGTTTTTCACTCCCTACCCTTCCCCTTCTCTCCTTATATATATATATATATATATATATATATATTTATATATATATATTATTGTTCTTGTGTTGTTGGTGTAAATTATTTAAAGCTTCTTGCCATTTTTTTCTTATTAAAAAATATTGAAGAAGTTTTCATTTCTGCTTTTAACCAGTAAGCAACCACTAGTTTGTTTTTTTCACAATCCTTTTTTTTTTCTTTCTCCCCAGCGCCCCCCCCCCTTTTTTTTTTTTCAAACTTGTAATTCTTACGATTTGATTAGAAATGTAATTATAGCCAGATTCTTAATATACTCAATCTTTTTGTTTCAAGACCAATAGCTTTTCTCATAATGCCGAAGGCAAGAGTATGTTGTTTTATGTCCCCTTTATAACCTTTCTTGAGAAAAATATTTTAGAGAGAGTACATTAAAAGACATTCGTTTTGATATTTAGTTACTAGAAGTCTTTGCGGCTTATTTGTTTCATGTCATATTTAGTCACTTATAAGCCTACCTTCATCTGTAGCTAAATTCATTTTTTAGTAGCGTTACATTTTTTGAGAAGGTATAATATCTATTTCTCTATTTATTGTTCTGCTACTCAGCTAGAGATTCGGAGACTGAGGGTTATAGTAAAAAAAAATATTTTCCTCCATTGTTACGTTTTATTTTGTCATCTGTATACCTGTGTCTATAAAAAAAAATAACATGTTTATTTGTCTCTTTAGGCCCCAGAGAGATCCAGTGACTTAACTGATGAGGTCATGGACGGCACAGTAGCCGTGGAAGATTTTCTAAACACCGGGAGGACAGGGCGACGCAATGCAGTGCCAGATATAACAGAGGTGAAGGTTGGGACCATGTCATCGGCAGGGATGGACATTGCCTTTGATAAACTAAATGTCACAGGTGAGTTTTAACAGTTAAGATTGGCTAGACCCACATTCGTTTCTTACCTGACTTCACCTGACAGAATTTTTTTTTCTACCTCCCAAAACCTGAAATGCAAAAAAGTGGGGGGGGGGGGGGGGGGGGAATACATTGAGTGAACCCTAACTGAAGATGACAGGTAAGATTTGAACTGTGGTCATTTGGTATAAAGTCTGAACCTAAGACTTAAATGCTATGCTCTTCGAAGAAAAATGCCAATCTCTTAGCAGACAAGATTCATGCGGTGTGAGTTTGGTTCATCAACCGAACCTTTTCCACAAATATAAGATTCATGCGGTGTGAGTTTGGTTCATCAGCCGAACCTTTTCCACAAATATAAGATTCATGCGGTGTGAGTTTGGTTCATCAACCGAACCTTTTCCACAAATATAAGATTCATGCGGTGTGAGTTTGGTTCATCAACCGAACCTTTTCCACAAATATAAGATTCATGCGGTGTGAGTTTGGTTCATCAACCGAACCTTTTCCACAAATATAAGATTCATGTGGTGTGAGTTTGGTTCATCAACCGAACCTTTTCCACAAATATAAGATTCATGCAGTGTGAGTTTTGGTTCATCAATCGAACCTTTTCCACAAATATCATGACAGAGTATATGTTTTATTCTCAATAACTAAAGCGTTTGTTATGAGGAGCTGATACAGACAGCAGTGCTTTACAATAGGTGTCTAGTCTTAAAGACTTGATAAAGCTTTAAAGAAAATTAAAATTTCATGATCAAAAAATTAATTGTACCAGTATTCAGTCATTACCAAATGCCCATATCTACATTTAATGGGATGCTGTGACACAAAGAACTTCCTGGCATACTCTCTGCACATTGATATGTATTATTACTGTTGAGCTTTAGCCAGTTTTTTTAAAAAATGTTTTGAGCTTTAGCTAGTTTTTAATGTCTTAATTTTAGCCAATTTCATATGTATAGTTCGTCCATCGTGGTTCGATGATGACCACTGTGTCATCCAGGGGGCTGAGGGCTTTGCACTGGGGTTTTATGCCTCCTCATGTGGCTGGTGAGACCTATGTGAGCCCGGAATGTTCGGCTGCACACTGGGCAGGTTATTCCAGCTGGAGCTAGTGTCATTACTGAAAGGGATGCAACTCAAATAAAATTGTCAAAGAACTTTCGATTTTGTTTATTTGGACATACCATAATAAAGGGTTTCTTTTATTGAATTATTCTTTTGACTGTATCTTTGACTTGAGCACTTTATTTTATGTTCATCTAGATGTGGACAATAAAACTCCAAGTCCCTCAACTTCATCAAGTTCTGACAGCCAGAGCAAATCATAGCATTCTAAACTTGGAACAGACTGTACAACAGATGGAGTCTCCACATCTATTTCTGCGTGTGCGCTAACAAACTCAAACATGGATAACTTGTGCGTCTCTAGTACTGAAAGGTTGGCCGATCTGCAATATGATCTTTGCGCGTGCGTGTGTTTCATCTTCTAGGACGGACGCCCGCACCGCAAGATGAACGACAGCCTCTTGCCTTGTTTTCATGTCATCACTTCCTCCCCTGCTTCTCTTGTCTCACCCCCCACAGAATGGCAATATGCACTTTGTGTGCATGTGGGAGGGTCAGACAGGGATCGTGCATAATAAAACTCTTCATTTTTGACCTCGCATCTTGTGATTCTGCCACCTGTGTAACTCTGATATGATAGGGGAAAAGATTACTTTCTAAGCCACCAATGTTTTTCATTTTTATACTTGCCAACTAAAAAGTCACACATATATATATATATATATATTCTGTCACTTTGTATAAAGATAAACTCTGACACTACTATTTTTTTCATGTTTTTTTTTTTTACGTACTTGCCAACTAAAAGTCATACTTGATCGAGCCTCCATTGTTGTTTGAAACTGACTGTAGTCTAGCCAATACAAACTATATTTCGTCACTCAAGTGGACATAGGATTACTGTACAAACTCAAATGCCTTACTACATTTATGCTTTGGCGCAATTAAGTTTGTTCCTCACTAGCCTATGTAGAATAGTCTTACATTACATTGTTGCATGTCAAGATATAAAATCATTACAAAAAAAAAAAAGTTTATAATTTAGTGTTATGTATTAGGAACTTTATTTTCTGATGCATTTCGATACTACAAGCTGTATACAAGACCAATGCATACTAGGAAATCAATTACTGTGATTATTTTCAATTCGTATCGAACATTCAACTATCAGTGTCTTTAGTTAATGTTGCCGGTACAGTTTTATTCTAACGTAGAGCTAAATAAACCGCACACTTTTGTAAAGGTGTTTAAACTAGTGGTCCGCAAAGAAGGACATTTTTTTGTGTGCTATGTGAATATCAGAGAGAAATGTACTGTATGATGGCTTGGAACATTCCTTGAAATAAATTATCAAATGTTTATGTCCTACACATGTTCAGTAGAGCTCAATGTCATAAATGTGCTCCCCTCTTACAGCATTATGACCTTGTTTAGTCATATTTATTTGACAGAACCTTTGGCTGGGTATACAATTAGAGAACTAGATTTCCAAACATTGTTTTTGCAGTAAGCCTGGAGTTGGTAGTTAAGTTCAAGGCAATATGTAGTTATTAGATTTAGATCACTGGTATTAGGTTATTTTTAGTTCAGTTATAATAATGTATTTATAACTGCTTCCTGCCCGAGAAACATTCATTGTAATGTTTTATATAGAGTAACTTACATGTTAGGAAAACATTTTTTTACTGTCATTTTTTTTCTAGTCAATTAAAATTTTTATCAAGATAATTATTTGAACTACTAAACAATAAAACATTTTTCTTTCCTTGTTAAAATAAACTTGAGGTCCATTTATTTTTAGGGATCTCTTCTTTGACAAGCACATGTTTTGCAGATATTTAGTTATGTTTTTTTTTTAAATTACATTTTGCAAACAGTTAAAGTGTATTTATTTATAGTGTATTAAAAGACATTGTGGGTATAGATCTGTACATTTGTATCACCATTGGTGTCATCTAGAGAATCTAGATGAGATCAACACTCTAGAGCTAATTAATTATTTATTTTTTTTATTTTTCAATTGCCGTTACCTCCATATTTCTAAAAATTTGACACATTGCAATGCTCCAACTGCAAAGTATCTTACTTGCATCTATAAATCACCAATGTGTGTGAACTAGATACCTCCGAAATGAAACTTGAGTGCTTAACATCAGTTTTGTACAAAACATTGAAACTCAAGTGTTGGTAAAGAACTTGCGATGTTTGAATTATTAAAACAATGTTGACAACATGTAAGTTTCTCTAATGGTAAAGAAAAATGTCTGTAAACTATTGAAGAAATAATGAACTAGAGAAATTTCATTGAAAAATTTTACCTCCTCAAATGTATATTTAGCTGTCTTTAACTGTTTGATGCACAAAACTCTAGTTCAGTGGTTCCCAAACTTTTTTGTCTCGTAGACCCCCTGCCATGTTTTCTGGTTTTCGGTAGACCCCCTACTCAACTTGCAAATTTTTGCAAATTCATCAACATTATTTTTAAACAAATTTCTAACTGTAGTGCGTTGAAGAGTGAAATAGTAATTTAAAACTACACAACTACGGATATAATGTTTTATACACAAATCTGTTTTTCTATTAATTAGTCTTTCTAACATTAAATAATTAATTAATTAATGAATATGCTTTAAGTATCATTGTAAAAGGTTTCGCAAAGAGCAGTTTCTCGTGTCTTTCTTGATCTTTCACGTGTGGCTCAAATATTAAATCTGCGGAGGGGCAAAGGCGAGTAACTGGAGCCTAAACCAGGTCTCGTCGGTCAACCTTAAGAAAATATAAGGAGACGGCAACATTACCGCCATCTATCCCTGGGCCGTCCCCTCTTCTTCTTTCCTTGTGGGTTCCAGGCTAGGGCTTGCCATGTTATGCTGGATGCAGGCTGGCAAAGGGTGTGACCTATCCATTTCCAGCGTCTCTGAAGGATATCTACTTCAATGGGCTGCTGCTTTGTTCTTTGCAACTGTTCCTCATTCGAGATCTTGTCTGGCCAGCGGATTATAAGAATCTTCCTCAGGCAGCTATTGATGAATACCTGGATTTTTTTCATGGTGGTGATGGTGGTTCTCCAGGTCTCTTCTCCATAAAGTAGTATCGGCTTAACAATGGTGTTACATAGCCTAATCTTGGTGGTGGTGCTTTTTCCCTAGATCCCCAGGTGTTCTTCAGCTAATGGAAGGCTGCTTGAGCTTTACAATAGCACCGCGATTTGGAAGCAGATGCCAAGCACATGGGCAAGACGTGGAGACAGTTGGAGAGTCTCGCCCAGAACCGAGATGCCTGGAAAAGCTGGTTGGTGGCCTATGCTCAGAAAGGACCACAGGCATAGATGAGATGAGATAAGATGGTGACCATTAGACAGTTTGTAGCACACAGCACTACACCTTGTCTGACCAAACTGTATTAATATCTTTTGCAAAGATTTACATAAGAAGGTTTTAATTTTATAACTCAGACCACCGAAGC
Organism: Biomphalaria glabrata; assembly: GCF_947242115.1. NCBI lineage: Eukaryota > Metazoa > Mollusca > Gastropoda > Planorbidae > Biomphalaria > Biomphalaria glabrata. The sequence continues at coordinate 3,719,348 of NC_074727.1, read as the reverse complement.
GACCTTAAACTGTATTGTCGCTTAAAGAAATTCTTTTAATAGTAACAGATGTAGGTTTTTGTAAAAAGGTAACAATTATCGACCTTTGTTTTTTTTTTCCGTATTTTGCTATAAGTAAAGACATCTTGTAAGACGCTCACAAAACAAAATCTTCTCTATATGATGTCGAACAGAGATTTTGTGGGTCTATTCTGAACTTTGAGTGTTTGAAAGTTGTTCAAATCTTAATTTTTGTCAGGGTGGCATTGTCTCAGATGATCCTCCAGCGTAACTGGTTTCATATCGTCATAAAAGTCACTTAGGCAACTGTTGTTTGACAAGGAAGGAAGGAATCCCAATTTTAAATAATTAACGCTGTACAGTCTACATTCTTTTTTTTTTTAAATATTAGTTACATGTAGACAAAATTAAGCTATTTAAATAAGTATTGAAATTGAATACAAGAATGTTTCGTTTCAATAGCAGGATAAATATTGAAAGGATTAACTAGGGTACAAATCATATATTAGTGTATGAAATAATTACACTAATGGAATGTGAAAATTAAGTTACGACCTGCTTAAATGAAATCTATTACCGTAGACCCCCGTGGACATCTCATAGACCCCCAATTTATTTTTTTACTTTCGTAGACCCCTTGGGGTCTATATGGACCACTTTGGGAATCACTGCTCTAGTTGATGCTATGAACATCATGTTGACAAATAACTGACTCGTGGGGGATTTTAGTTTGAACTTCTGGCTTTGCTGGAAGATAAGGTTTTGATGAACCGTTTTACCTGGCAAAGATTTCTGTTTTGAACTAATCTTTATTTGGTAATGCTTTCTTTTTTTTTTTTTTTTTTTAATTCACATTTGAAAACAAAATTTCCAATGTGCATTATTTGAACGATAGTAAGAATAAACTCTTGAATGTTTTAATTAAATGTTTATAGTATACTTGGATTGGCTCTTATTGCTGTGGAATGCTTTGCTATTAGGGTGGCTGCCTAGGCCTAGTTGAGTCGTATACGCTTGCGACTGTCATACAATGGTCCTGGGTTTGAGCCCTATCCTCCTTCACCATCCCCTGCCGTCCCTGTTGGATGTGAAGCCTAGGATGTAGTAATCTTAAAATTTGATGGAACACCTGAAACAAAGAAAACAGACAAAAAATGACATTGGTTCAATTTTTTTTTTTTTTTTGCCATTGTTTAAATGTTTTTAATTATTTATTTATCATTTTAACCAAAGTTTATATGTTTTAATGTTGAACTAAAGCAACTGAATGTAATCTCAGACTTCAGATCTAACATGAAAGTAAACTTCCTTGGCCACCTCTTCAATCTGAGTTTTATACTGTGCCATTGCCCTAACAGCTTTTTCTTCTCCCTTTAATTTGTATTTTTGTTAAACTTCTGAAAGGTGTACACATTGATCAATAAAATATTTGTTATTGCTTTGTTATTTTGAGTGAAATCTCAGTTTTGATGCATGGATATTTTGTGTTGTTTTTTAAGTAGCAATCTATTTTTATTTTGAAATAATCTAGATCTAGTTCTAAATGGAATCTCTGAATTATTGAGTTCATTGAAACCACTTAATGTTAATGGTACTAAGATTTTTTTCCTTATTGACTGCTATATCTGGGCAAGTAGGCCTGAGTATAGCCTGCCGTGGAAGTCACTTTCTCCTTGATTTTACATTTATTAGGCCAATGTTTTGATTAACCCTTAAAGTGCTGAGCTTTTTTTATAATGAGTGCATACACAATGGAATTACAATATTAATGTTTAAAGGCTAAAGCTACCACACACGTTTTAAGGGTTAAGGATTTATTTTTTGTATCCAGTTTCCGAAATAAAAAGGAGTTATTACAAAATCATGACTTTTTTTCATAGGTTCCAGGAATGTAAACTTGGAAATGTTTGACGCAGAAAAAAAAAATATTAACACTTTCACCTAATGTTTTCACTTTGGGATATATTTACTGTCACTTTGTTAATATTATTTTAACTATTTTGACATCCCGACACTAATGTAGGGACAAGATGAAACTTTCCTCAGGGAACAATCTCATCATTTTGTGTTCTAGAAAAACTTAAAGCAAAACATACAATTGAAAAGTATTTTCTATACATTAACTAGGATGGCAATGCTTTGAGCTCAGTCTATGTAAGTCAAAGCTCTTAGCTTTTTATTTAATTATCTGATAGCACAAATTTACTCTGTTTGTATGGACCATTGTTGTTATCATATATCTCTAGCTCATGAATTCCAATTTTTGCTGGATTGAGTTAATTAGTGAGCCTCCTCTACAAAAATATAAAGAAATTGTAACATTTTGTCACAAATTTTGTGGAAATCTTCCAGAATCATTGGTCTGTTATAAATAAATAATTTTGCTGCTTTTGCTTTAAAAATAATAATAGGTCCAATAAATTTGCATGAATAGATCTAGATATAAAAACTAAAATTGAACGAATGTGTTTTTGTATATAATTGTTTTTTTTTCTCCTGTTTTAACTTATTTTTTTTAGAGTTCGGCTTAGGTCTCTTACCATTGTATTCCCCTTGACCACAGCCAATCAATCATGTGCAATCAACCAACCAACCAGAATCTTCTATTTTCAGTCACCGAATGGATATAATTATCTCTATATATATAATGTATATGTATATTGCAATGCTTTTAATTTTAATAAATGTTTTCCTAAAAAAGAAAAGATTTACATTTAAAGAATTAACATGTTGGAAATAAAACTTTTAATTTGCTTACGTTGTTTGAGTTATTGCATTTTTTTTACAAAGCTTATGTCAACTTACTCTATTTGTATGTCTCTCTGGTAAAACGTTTGTACACGTTATTTCTCCCACACTCTCGGATCAAGTTGAAATTTTGCACAATTATTTCTTATACCTGACAAAACAAGAATTGATTAAAAAAAAAATTAACGAATTGGTTAATTAATTATTGGTAATTAATTTTTTTTTTTTTTGGTATCTCGAACAAGTCCATAAAAGAGATAGCACAATAATTGTATAAGCTCTGTCTTAGTAAAAAATAAAAAGAGATGTCTTCATCATGGCCATCAGGAAAGTTCTGCCAAACAAACTATTTATAATTTCACCAAAAAATCTGGCGGGAAGGGTTTTAAATGTGGAACAGGTAAATTTAGAATTTCTGAAGCAGTTAATGTGCAGCATACAAAAAATCCTTGCACAACTTTAGATAATTTAGAAATCTTTCTTTTCGATTTGTGTAGTATATTTTCAGGATCGATATAAATATATATATATATAATTTTAAAATCTTTAACAAAATTATATTTAAAAACTTAATGAACACAATAATTTTATATACAGAGTTAATTTTTTTTTGATTTTATCTTATCTAATCTAATACAGACGTTACTTCAAAAAGAAGATGATTACGTCCTACGCGTCATGCATTTAGTCATGCATATTAACCAATGACTTAAATTCTGCCAAGTCACTGGTTTTCCTGGCTAGCTCAGGCAACCCATTCCATGCTCTAATAGCACTAGGGAAGAAGGAGTATTTGTACAAATTTGTCCTAGCATATGGGACGAGGAATGTGCCTTTATCTTTGTGTCTTTCAGAGTATTTTATTAAATTTTGTTTTTGTATTTGAAGATTATGGTTCAGTGTTTTATGTATGATTGCTACTTTACTTTTGAGCCTTCTGTCCTGAAGGCTTTCTAAATTTAGTGATTTTACTAAAGGTGTTACTCTAGTCAAATGTGAATATTCGTTTGTTATGAATCGCACTGCTCTATTTTGTGTCTGTTCTAGTTTCTTAATGTTTTCTTGAGTTGAGGGGTCCCAAACAGAGGATGCATATTCTATTATTGGCCTAACCAAGGTTAAATAACATTTTAGTTTTATGTTCTTATTTGATTTATAGAAATTTCTTTTAATAAATCCTAATGCTTTGTTTGATTTTTTTGTTGTTTCATCAATATGTGGATTCCTTGACAGTTTTTCATTTATTATAACACCTAGGTATTTTGCGTTTTTAGTCTGTGTTACTGGTTTGCCATGAATAAGATAAGTGGAATTAATTTGTTTGAGTTTTTTTGTTACTCTTAACAACTGACATTTTTCTGGGTGGAAAGACATGCTCCAATTTGATTCCCATTTCTGTAATTCATCTAATTCTCTTTGTAAAATATCTGTGTCTTGTGTTGTTTTTATTGTTCTATATATTATGCAATCGTCTGCAAATAATCTGACTTTTGTTCCTGAAGTAATGCAATTTGGTAAATCATTTATGTAAATTAAAAATAGTAGTGGACCCAAGACTGTTCCTTGAGGTACACCTGAGTTTACTGTTGTCGGTGTTGATTTAGAGCCATTTATTATTACAGTATTTTATAAGTAGAGTTAACAGACATAGAAGTACAAGAAAAGGGAATTCAAAAACTATTAGCAAACATAAAATTAAATAAAGCATCTGGCCCTGATGGTATTCCAGCTAGATTACTCAAAGAACTAAGCAGTGTTCAAAATACTTTTTCAGGCATCTCTTAACCAGAGCAGAGTACCAAGGAACTGGAAAGAAGCTAATGTAACCCATCTATTTAAAAAAGGAGAAAAATCTGACCCAGGAAACTACAGGCCAGTATTACTTTCCAGCATCACATAATCAACAAACTACATAATAATATTTCTGCCAAACACTCTTAAGGTTAAGATTATAATCGCCCAAGAAGAGCGCAAAAGGTCGATTGTTGATGCGAATAATTTGGACTCCTTGATGCTTTCCCTTCAAGTTTACACCATTGTATTTGTAGCCCTGGACACGACAATCGGCGATGTCCTGACCAACGTTCACCAGCGCAGCAAGAAGCGCCATGACAAACCCTTTCCTGTTAACTTGTCAACATTAGGATACGTCCAAAAAACTCAATATAAGAGACATCAGCTCTTTGTGGCTAACATCAGGTGTGCAGTCAAGAATGACGGAAAAATATTTTGCAAGTTTGATTTTATCAATAATGTTCCCTTTTACTTCTGATGCCATAATGTTCATAAGCTCGTTTTGAATCCTATGCCCGATGTAATGGCCGTGAGCCTCGGCGTTCTTAATTCTTCGAAGATGTACTTGCATGGTTGGGTCGACTTCGACTATCACCGTTGTTCGTTTGTTTCTCTGTTCTCCCATGATATGCGGTGTTGTTTTCTTAGAGGTACTGTACAATCGCTAGAATTTTTTTAAGACTGCGCGCTACAGCAGTTTTACTTTTCTAATTTTTCTTGCATCACGTTATTCGTTGTGCTACCATTTGACATTCTCAGAGCTAAATCCAACCACAAAGTCACACACTTAACGGGATGTACAGAAACCTCGTGCTGCTGAAGTTTATATCATGTTAAGAGCTTACATAGAAATAGTTTTTGGTATTATAAAGATGCCTGGAAAGATATTGAGTATATATGAGAACTGTTCTGGTTTTCGAAGCATATCCCAGTACAGCAGATGTTCAGTAGACTCGAGAACCTCTTGTTTTCAATAAGGAGGAGTATCCTTACCGATCAAATTATGTGTCAAAGCCAAGTGCTATGTATTAGCTTTGCAACTTGATTATGGCGACCTAGGTAGGCATATTCCGATAGGGCTGAACATCCTGCCATTGTGTGTTCAATTGACTCACCCATATTTTCGGCATTAGTCAACAATATTGAGTCCTAGGATATGTTTCTCGTATTATATTTTTGTCCTAATTAATCTGTCTTGTATTGCTGTAACAAAGCCTTCAGTTTTAGGGGAGAGAAGCAGCCTGGTCAATGTTTTCCCCATCTAATAATGCCGGGAATTTTCCATGAAGTGTTTTTTCTTACCAATGGCGAATCTCTTTTGGTGGAGGATTTGTGGTTAAACATCGAAATTTGGTTCGTAGTATTTTCGATAGTCTGTAGGCCTAAATGTCATGTAGGTCGGTCCGGATGGCCCAGCTATTTATTGCAGTGATGAGGTTACTGCCAGACAGTTAAGTGTTGAGGATTTTATTTAATCTTTGCTTATATTTACAGTCCTTTTTAATTTTTTATGGTTTATTGTGGCATTCTGGTTTATTACAAGATATTTATAAAGAGAGGCTGAGTTTAAATGCCCTCGATGCCTTCAAATGCAATGTGGGTGTTGGCTGCCTCGCACTTTTAGGCTACAATGTTTATACCATAGGGTCTACTTATCCAGGCCAAAAGAAACATCGTCACGTACGTTTTAATTATGGTGTATAACTTTGCGTGTTTTCTGCATATAGATTTAAATCATTTCTGTATAATAGGCGAGATTTACTTTTTCTAAATTTAGTGTCTACCTTATCGTCCGTACGTAGTGCAATGGAGTAATTTAGATAGTGGGTTAAACTCAGATGTAGATTTATTTTCCAGTTATCCAGACTCTCGCGGAACTGAATCAATTGCTTTTTTTTTTAGTCGATGTAGCACATGTTAAGTTTCTTTTTTTTTTTTTTCTATTAGGTTGGTGCAATATAGTATCATATATGGTTAGATGTAGGCCTACTTTACAGCCCATCGACTCTTCAATGCAACCTTGTTGTTCCTCTGCTAGTAGCTTATGGGCAGAACAAATGTATACATTTTTTATTATCATTATTTTTATTACTATTAATACTATTACTATTAATTATTATTTTGATTAATTATTATTTTAAACAAATTTCAAACTCCAAATGACCTGTAAAAGGAAATATAAAGTACTAAGCTCTTAATGAGTTCTCTTAAGAAACTGAACAATTTAGAAACTCCCAATTGACATAAAAAAAAAATTTTTTAAACTTATGAGTTGTCAAGGGAAATGTGAACTAAATTCTAAGCCTCAAATATATGTGCTATTTAAAGAATCAAAAAGAAGCAGAGTGTCATATGTGGCAAGCACAATGACCAATAGCTTATAATGTTTTACTGCTATAAAGTTGTAATTCTTTTACTGTTATTAAGTTTATATGTTTTTATTGCTTTTTAATTATAGTTTCACTGCCAATATAAATAAATGTTTTACTGCAATAAAGGTTTTAATGTTTACTGTAGGCTACAGACACATTAAATGACATGTATATCATCTGCCTTACTTGTCCACCATTATAACTTGAGTTAAGCCCCACTCACTATGTCACTCTAGAAGTAGATTTTCAAAAATTCTACAATTCTAGATATAGAAATAGAAGATCTACACTAGAATTTACATAGAAAGTATAGTCTACTCAGTCTTATCCAGATCTAGACTAGTACGAGAGCACTAAATTTACTGCTTTTAATAAGTTTGAAAGTTACTGGTATTATAAAGTTTAATTTTTTTCACTGCTGTTATAACGTTTGAATAATTTACTGATATTATACAGTTTTAATCTTATCTTATATAATACAGACGTTACTTAAAAAAAGAAGGTGATTACGTCCTACGCGTCATGCATTTAGTCATGCATATTAACCAATGACTTAAACTCTGCCAAGTCACTGGTTTTCAATGTTTCATTGCTATTAGAAAGTTTTAATGTTTCATTGCTATTATAAAATGAAATGCTTTACTGCAATAATAAAGTTTTAATTATTTACTGTTATTGATACAGTTTTAATGTTTTCTGCTATTATAAAGTTTGAATCTTTCACTGCTATCCTACAAATTGGGTACTAGGAAATAGTTGGGGAAAAGTAAAATTGGTTGTTCAATGTGCTACCCACACGACACCCTTGTTAACTGTGGACCACAAAACAAATGACCTTTTCATCATCTTTAGTTTTTTTTTTTACTTGAGACCATTAAAAATAAAGTTAAGACCCACCTACAGCTTCATTCTATAATAAGATTTTTAAACAAGCAAATTATAAAAATTCCGTTAAAAAAAAAAGATGGGCCTCAGCTCTGGAAGAAAAGCGTGTCATACGAAAAATGCGAATGCCTCTCGAGAATGTGGCTCAACAATCACAAGAAAAAGTGTTCAACACTCTAAATCTAGATATAGAAAATAGATATAGATCTACACCGAAAGAAAGATACCAACAGAATTACAAATAGGTTTGAATAGCCAAATATTGAAAGGGAAACAACTCTATTGAAAAATAAATAAAATGTTGAAAACATAGAGATCTACAATGCTAGATTTAGTCTAGATCATGCAATCGAGTGTTTGACTTGTTAATGCTGTTTGTTAAATTTATCTCTAGAGATTAGTTTTATAACTCAACCTGTTGTTATAGATCTATATCTATTTTCTATATCTAGATTTAGAGTGTTGAACAAAGTTAGAATTTAACATGCCAACAGATACACGTCGCATAACTGGTCCTGAGACTTCGCGCAGCCCCTACGATTACTGTCAGATTGAAATTTCCAAAGAAGAGAATCAGAATGAATTGGTAAAGCAAATTTAAAAGTGAAGTATTAAAATATCTAGATCTACTTATTACAAAGCTTATTTTATATCAAATCACTCCGTCTGTTAAAAAGTTTGTACACATTAATTCTCTGATACCCAATCAGTCAGTGCACTGTCGGTAGTGACTTAACTACATTACTAGACTCTAGTGTCAGATGAAATTTCACTCAATTATTTATTTACCTGACAACACAGAGAATCAATTAAAAAAATTAACCTATTAGTTAAAATTGGTCATTAATTATTTTGTTTGGTTTTGTGAACTAGGGAAAGTAATTGTACTTGACTGAAGTGGTGGTATAAATATAAGCTGAATTATTATATTATTATTAATATTATTATAATATATGCTGAATTAGTCCCCTTTATAGGGCATCATTAGAAAGTAAAGCAAACAGTATAATAACTATACAATCTTCTCTAGTCATAAGTGATAAGTACCTCATTTGCAGAATGGTTATCACGTCTGCCTGAGGAGGCATGAGCCATGAGTTTGAATTCAGGTCATTTCCCTTTTTTTTTCTTTGTAAAATGCTTTTAAAAACCAGTTCCATCAAAATTTATTCAGATATCCCTTTCTTTCTTCCCCCCCCCCCCCCCCCCCCCCAATTTTCACAACTGGTTATGTGATTAGATCATTGCATATTTTAAAGCTAAAAGCATGAAATAGCACTAAAAAAAACTTCTATTGGTATTGGTAATTGTTAATTCTAATTGCACAGATCTATTGTTTTTTTTTTAAAGTATTTTTCATGTTTTTTTTTTTCAAGATTTATTTATGTTGTTAGGTAAAAGAAATAATTGAGCAAAATTTCAGATGACAGCTTGATCTGAGATTGGGTGTCAAAGAAATAATGTGAACAAAAAACCTCCAGCTGTTATGCTCCAATCAGAACTATGCCATCACATGCCAGTTCCCACTTTACAGCATTAACATCATTTCCAGATTACCCATAAAAATTATCACCCTTTACATTTAATATCAATAAACCATATCAGTGGTGACACTTAATCTTCTATCTAGATTAGATCTAGAGCTAGATTTTAGATCTAGTCACATTTAGTGTCCACTTATTGGGGAATTGTATTTTTTGTAAAAAAGCAAAAAGGGTTTTGTGGAACTAGTCTAGTCTAGATCTAGATTGTAGATCTATAAATATAAAGGTTGCTGAATCTTTAATCTAGAACTCATCTCTATGTCAAATTCATTGCGTATAAATTAGTATATCATATAAAAATTTATAATCTAATCTTTATTTAGACCTAGATTTATTAGAATACATCCAGAAATATCTATAATTATTGAAAATTAATGGTACAGATTTGACATTTTAAGTCTAATAAGTTAGTAAAAAATAGAAAATTAACAATTATATACATATATATATATATATATATATATATATATATATATATATCATATCTAGCTAGGTTATTTAGATCTTTTATTTTTAACTCATAACAAGGATGCCAAGCTTATAAAATCAATGTGGCATACTAACCAAGCTGGGGTTGACTAAGAAGTCCATATTTTTTTTAAATTTGTAAGTGCAATTAGTGATAGATTACTCAAAATAGGATTTTTGTGGGCTTATGAAACTAAATTTCGGTACAAAAATGAAGAGAAAGTTAATTACAGTTATAACAGGCTGATCAAAAGTCAACCTCCCAGGTGGACCCCTCTTGGAATGTCAAGGGCAAACGACAACAATGCTTTGTAACTTATATATCATCATCATCAAACTCCATTAGAGTGAGGGTTTGAGAGGCTCAAATCCTCTCTTGCAAAAGCCCTGGACAGAAACCCTGCTGTCTTGCGTAGTGCATAAATGTCGCCATACACGTCAATAATTTTTGGTTCTCCTGACCTGTCGAGACGGAGTCTGGGGCAGTCAAACAGAATATGAGGCACAGTTTCCTCTTCTTTCCCGCAGCGGGGGCACCTTGAATCAAAATTTGGCCATAGCCGCAAGAAATATGAGCCAACAGGACAGTGGCCTGTCCTGCACAGTGCTATAATAGCTTGCTCAGGCCTGGACAGCCTCCACCACAGGGAAGTGCAGTCAGGGCGCCTCATGCGCTCCCAGACTCCACAGGCTTTTTGGGACTTGTCCCAGCACTCAAACCACTTTTCCATTTCTGTTTTTTGTATTATAGCCAGGGCTTGATGAAAGCTTACAGCCTGTTCAGTGGGTGGAATTTGCCCTCCTTGGTGGGCCAAAGAGTCTACAATTGTGACTCGGTACCCACTGCATTTTTACATTGGTGCCATAGTGTTGTTTAATGTTATGTGAAGCCATGATGACAGTGTTGATATTGGGGGGCCATGGTCCAGGGTTTTGTAACTTATATATAGGCTATGTCATTTAACTTTAGATAATATGGGACAGATACATACAAGAGAAAATTAATTACTAGGGTAATAGAACAGAATCATCCCAAATCAATCTCTGAGGTCCTGGCAAAGCCATGTTGGTTTGTTAAAGGTTAAATAAAATATAATGGAAGTTCCTTCAGAAATGAATATTATTACAATGTAGCCCAAAGCGTCCTGCAGGATGGCAGGGGAGATAAAAGCTGGCAATGGTTTGAACTCATGACCACTATGATGATATATATATATATATATATGTAAGTGCATACATGACACTGCAAGACAGCTATCCCAGGAGAAATAACATTTAGTTTTTTTGGTGTATTATACATCTAGAATTTTGTTAAAAAATGTATGTAGGATTTTTTTTGCTATAATATAAGGTATATGTATAGAAAAATATGTATATTATATATAATATAATTATTTATATAATTAATATATATTTTATTCTTATAATAATAATAATAATAATAATAATCTTTATTGTCCGTATGGAAATTTGTCTTACAATTTGTGCATTACACCAAACAAAAAACATTATAACTATAAGAAACTAAAGTGTACATTCACACCAGACTCACTCATAATTTACTTGTAACAAAGTTTATACCAGATTGTTTTTATTTAATGATTTGATTGCCAGGGGAACAAAAGAGTGTTTGTGTCTGTTTGTCTTTGCTTTCGGTGTCTTGTATCTCTTTTGTGATGGTAAAATCACAAAATCCTGACACAAAGGGTGATTCTTTATTTCGAGGATCTTGTTAGCTTTTTTATAGATGTTTGTCTCAAACAACTGCCCAAATGGGGTTTGTTTTTTGCCAATGATTTTACTAATAATACAATATAGTTCAATATACAATTATTTTATTTTATTCTTTTAATAATACAATTTACAAAATATAATATCAAATAAGTAAAGATATAAATTCCTACACATGCCATAATCATTATGATCTTGGTCAGTATGGCTATATTTTTTTACCTTTACCTATCCCTTAGTTCATTGGACCGTTGGGGCACCATGCAAGATTTGTTGACCGTCTTTCTCCATTCCTCTCTGTCTTTTGCCTTAATTAGAACCTCTTTCAATGGCAGGCCCGTCCATTCTTTTATATTGTCTTCCCATTGCTTTCCATGTCTGCCTCTTCTTCTTTTTCCTGGTACTGTTCCCTGAAGGAAGGTCATTGCAAGCCCCAAAGACTTTGTAATATGGCCATAGATTTTTAGCTTGCGTTTTTTTAAGATAGTTAGCAGGTCATCATGGGGTCCAATCGCTGCAGTAACCCTGTCTCTAATCTCTTGGTCAGTCTGGCTACATCAGGCCACCTTTTTTATGCAAGAATGCCATTAAATGAAGAGAATGTTCTAGAATGTGTTTGTTGTTGTCCAGTTTGATTTTTTGTTTCTTAAATAGATGATTCTTAGTTTGTAAAATAATTTCTTTTATTAAGATCAAAAGTGATAAGAAACGCAAGGATGGAAGATTAGCAGCACAGCTAAGACCAATATGTACGTATTTATTTGTTGAAATTAAATAATGTTAACTTATTTTTAAAGAGTATTAAGATAATTATATTTTTTTTTTAGCATAGCATTGTCATTTTGAGTTCCATATCTTTTATCTTGAGAGTATAACATTTCTGGGCATACTTCTTTATGGCAGTAAGAGCTGGGCAACTTACATGCGTCAAGAACACAGATTAAATAGCTTCCACCTATGCTGCCTGCGATGCATAATGTGCATCTCCTGGAGGGATCGTGCCACCAACCAGGAAGTTTTGACACTGGCCAACATGCACAGCATCTATGCTCTCTTTCAACAGAGAAGACTACGCTGGCTCGGTCATGTCACTCGCATGCCAGATGGAAGAATCCCTAAAGACATCCTATATGCTGAGCTTGCACAGGGAGTCAGACCCAAGGGCTGCCTTAGACTAACCTACAGAGATGTCTGCAAGCGAGACATGAGAGCCACGGACATCGACCAGAGTATGTGGGAGGAGATAGCCCAAGACCGGACAGCATGGAGACAGACTGTACGTGCTGGTATGACCTTCGCCAAATGCAAGAGAAATGAAGCTGCGTCAGCCAAGAGAAAGAAAAAAAAATCTGCCCTGTCAGCTAGCCCTAGGACAGATGAATATACATGCACAAACTGTGGCAAACTCTGCCGCTCCAGAATCGGCTTGATCAGTCACTCCAGATCCTGCCCCATCTCAAGAGGTAACCAAAGCCAGTGACCCATCTGGGCGCATCCATTGTCTTCCAAGACAGAAGAAGCCATAACATTTTGTTATCGACTTTTTAAAGTGTTTTTTTTTTTCAATTATATACATCAAAAGCTCACATAACTTTTACAATCTCATTGTTTAGTTCTGAAAGCCAATGTTATAAGTCAAGCAAGAGGTTCTAGTTACATTGAAATGGGTCAAACAAAAGTCATATGTGCAGTGTAAGTAACAGTATCTTTCTTTGTACTAGTCTCTGAGTTTAGATGTCAGGTAAAAAGTAAGTAAAGTAACCCTTTTTCAGGCCTTGTGATCTATCAAGCAGTTGATTTAAAGGTCTATGACCAGCACACTTACCAACCACCTTTACTTTCCCTGAATAATGTCAGGTACCATTAGTGCTCCGGTGTCCTAAAAATACTCCAATTCACCTGTCTTCACTTGTATTTTAACTGAAGACCCTTTGGTTTGGATGTCAATCGCTTTACCATTCAGCCACCACGCCCCCCCCCTTTTCCAAATTTAGATAATCTTAAAAAAAGCAAATTAAAATAATAAAATAGTCCTTTCCTTTTAATAGGCTATTTTGGAAGTAACTATTAGGAGAGGGAATGGTCAAGGCACATCTTCATACAGCACTTGTAAGTTTACACTTGCCTTAAACAGGAAAACAAGTCTAAGCCCTCATATTTCTTGAAAATTAAGGGCTATATAAAAAGGCAGCTTATTGAGTATCGCTCCAGAATAGGGCTCTACAGTCACTTGAAAAAGTGATCCAGGAGATGATCCGTAGTCGTTCTACAACTGAAGAAGGCCAACTTTGTTTTCCATGCGCCTCTGTCCATTGCTTGGATGACCTTATAGAACTTCCTTTCCGTGCAAAAGTTAGTTTTAGTTGGCTGTAGTTACACCACAATTTCAACATTTAGGAAAGTAAATCTGGTTATGTTTGTTTATCCCCTTACCATTACAGTAGCTACACATTTGTAGTGAGGTGAGGGAGAGGGTTTTCCATGCTGCCTTTACACATCAGTGTTTCCTAACTAGGAATAAGCATGTTCCCAAAGGTATTAGACTTGGGTGACTGACAGGAAGAAGAAAGGGTACATAAAAAGAAACAGTCCACCCAAGGATGTCTGTTAAAGGTTTTAAAAAAAAAAGAAATAGTTTAACAATGTACACAAAAGCTGGTAAAATGTGACTTGAAGCGAACTTTTTTGTTAATTATACAATTAAAAAAAAATTTTTTTTTGTTTTAGTCCAGTGTTACAGGTTGTCTTATGTTCAAACAAGATCAAAGGTATTTTTTCAATTTCTTTTTTTTTCAGCTATGGTCCTAGAGAAGTGATGCGGAGGGAAGACTTCAGTTTAAAGGGTCAGCTGACATGTGATTTCAAATTCACCACATTTTCCTGTCGTCAAAGGCGGCAGCACCAGCAGGACAACCAAGAAAAAGACTTGTCAGTACAGATGCTAGAGGCGTTGGAGCCGGCAGTCTGTTTGGTATGACATTCAGTACACTACTTTCTAATGATGCTGAGACTTTTAAAGAGTTCTCCTGATGGGATGCCCAATATACTGCCCACTAGCTGCTGTAATGCAGTGCTTCTTCCTACAGTGCATGATATAATTAAAGAGGCTTGGTTCTATGAGGCATCATTTTTTTGTTTCCCATGACATGGGTGTGGGAAATACATATGGCTGAAATAGGTTGGGCAACATTGGTTTCAGGTTTCAAAGTCTCAGATTTGCTTATTGCACTCCTGCTCAGTATCTTTTGTTAGACATGCAAGTTAGAGGCGTCTGGAAGAAGATTTACATTTATACACGTAATAAGTCCAACTCTGGGGAAATCTTGCATAAGTAATTCTTAGTTTCCATCCTATTTTGACTATGTTGAGTTCACAGTGAAACTTTTTACAACTTCATCCGTCCTTTAGAATTAAGTATGTTTTAAAAAGTAAAAAAAAAAGCACCCTTTCAGACCTTGTGATCTATAGGGCAGATGTTAAAGTCATCAGTTTCTTTGGCCAATGGTTAACAGGCAGTGTGTCATATGGCCAGCACAGCAACCAACTGCTTTTATTTTTCTTTAACTTAGGTACCCATTAGAGCTGGGTGAACTCAGGGTTGCCTTAAAAATCCCAAAATTCAAAATCCCAGTCTTCAAAGAGATTTGAAGCCAGGACCCCAGAATCGGAAGTCAAGTGCTTAACCACTTAGTCACTGTGCAAATTCCCATTTTTGATCAGTAAATTGTGATAGTCCATGACCTATACAGATTTTTTATGGCTAACTCAATTTTAAACCTTTAGTTTATAATGTAAGCCCTTAGAGAACATAGCAGACTTATAGCTTAGCTAAATAAACCCATAATGTTCTTCTTGAATGTAGTCAAGCATGTTCTCATTTTGGTCGCATTCTTTCTTTGTCCTCAGCACAAATACCCAAAGTCACAGATCAATATTTATGCCACAGTTTTACAAAATGACGGTTCAGGTAAAACATTGTTTCTCATTGTCATGAGCTTCTCTCTTAGACTAAAGCTTTTGTTGATGAAAAATTTTACACTGTCATTGATGCCCAACAAGGCTGCCAGCTCATGTGATATGCACTTTGGGCTCTCAAAATGATGGTTTTTAGTTTGAACTTGCCTGCTACCATCCCCGGCCGCCCTGCATAAGGTTTGGGCCAGGGCGTAATAATCTTTTTTTTTTTGGAAGGAGTGTCTGAAACTTTTAAATCATTCATTGAAATCAATCAAATGTTAACTAATGCCTTAGACATGTATGTCACAGCTCTTAGAAACAGAAATGGTGATGCTAATATTTTAAAAAAATTCAGTGTATTAATAATAATAATGATAAAATTAATTTTTGGTATTAGAAAGTATAATTTGTGCTACCGGTATATAAAATTAGACTGCATTCTCCTATAAAGCTACGGTCTGCTGGCTTTTTCAGTGCACGGACCAAAGGTTTGGAACTCACTCCCCATTGATCTCAGACAGACAACATGCTATACCACTTTTAAGAAGAACTTTAAGACCTACTTGTTTAAAACTTTTTTAGATTAGTTTTTTATATCTCACTGTCATGTTTGTGTTTGTAATGTTATTACAGCGCCTTGAGCCTACGTTTTGTTTGTTAACAGCGCTTTATAAATAAAATTATTATTATTATTATTATAACTCTATACCAAAAGTAATGTTTTCTGATAACAAACAAAAATGTTATTGAAGTATAATCATAACAGGGTTAGAATGTACAAAGTGAAAAGTGAACATTAGAACGTGGTAAAATAATTGTGGAGATAAAGAGTTAATTAAGACAACTCCAGATTTATGGGCATAGAAATTGGCAAAGCTGATTTCTTACTAGATCTTATCTTATATAATATAGACGTTACTTCAAAAAAGAAGATGATTACGTCCTACGCGTCATGCATATTAACCAATGACTTAAATTCTGCCACGTCACTGGTTTTCCTGGCTAGCTCAGGCAACCCATTCCATGCTCTAATAGCGCCAGATGCTAAACAATAGGGGAAAAAAAAAGTTTCAAATGTAGTTTCTGTTTGCTAAAGAATGTTGAAGCAAGTTTGCAAGGTCTGAAAGGGGACACTTTACTTTACTTTTACTAATAATTTAGCCTTTTCTGTGATGCTAAAAACAAATAACTATAAATATAAACTATAAATAACTTATAATCATATCTTGTACTCTCTATATTTCCAGCTCTCTCTGCAGCAATCATGTGTGCTTCTGTGGCTTTAGCGACAGCTGGAATTGAAATGTATGATCTAGTACTCGCATCTTCTTTGGTACTCTTTTTTTTTTCTTTCTTTTTTTTTTAAAGGTTCAATTTTTTGTTGTCATAGTTTGGTGTCAGTCACATGAGAATCCAAATTGCAATCTTTGTAGTACATATCCTATGCAAAAAGAAAATAATTTACCTAAAACATTAGATTTCATTGATTTTTAAAGATTATCATTTTCAGTATTTCACGTCTCGAGAGACGATCTTTTTCCTTTTGCAACTTCAGAGATGGAGTGACCTCTCCATTGCCGGGGGAAAGCCTGGGCAGTAAATTTGTGAGTGCTGGGCTGCCCACACGTCAGCACACGCGTCGCTTCCATACTGACCGGGTCCAAATGGATGGCGAGCCATCACAATTTGGGGACAGGTGGCTGCCGAAGATTAAGGATGAGTGCAGTGCTTCAGATGACACTGTATGACAAGGCATAAATAATTAAGGCCAAATTTTGTATTACAGGGAGTGTTGAACACGGTCCTACTTGTTGATCCAACCCTACAGGAGGAAGAAAACATAGCCAATGAAACAGTAAGTGTTGATTTAGATCCCAAAGTATTAAGAGTTCACTCTAACAGAACTGAAGGGAAAGCAGCATAAGAAGACAGTGTCAATGTTTTTACAGTGAGAGTTGCACCACTATATCAGAACATATACTGAGTTTAAAGTCCAGCTTTATTTTCTTCTTAATTACTGTCAATCTCCATAAAATAAAACAAGTGTGATAATGGTGCTATGTGGTTATTACGCTGTAGTCAAGATGTAGATCTTCTGACAACAAAAATTCTAGCATAATAAAAGCCAATTTGAATAAAATTTACAGTTCAAAAAAGTAGTTTTAGAATTTGGAATAATGTAATAGCACAAACTTGAATTATAGAATAAATTGGCACAAAAAAATGGATATAATGACAAACTGAGGGAATACATCTACCCTGGCAGAATTGAAGTAAAGATTGATTTGTTTGTTTGTAAAATGTTTGACATGTTTCGAATGTTCCTTCAGAGTTGAAGATAGTTTACTTCCTAGTCCAAACCTCCCGCAGGACGACGGGGGATGGAAACGGGCAGGGTTTGAACCCTCGACCGTTGATAAATCCGAACGACAGTCCAGCGCGCAAACCGCACGACCAGGCAGCCATCCAACTGACTATCCAACTTAATTGTCTTCCGTTTTATATAGAATGCTCTAAAATGAACCTGTTGAAGAGCCAGAAAAGAGAAGCTTGCAAATAAAAAGCTCCTTTTGTCTTGTATGATTTATTTGTTTAGCTCTACTAGAAGATTTCAGTTGATTCTGCCATAATAGTCTCACTTCATTTGTTATTAGTGACGAGCATTTCATTACATGGCAGTGAGTATTATTAGAAAAATCCTGCACTGAGACTTCAGTTAAGACTAAGACAAGTCAGAAATATCCTAATAGCAGGCTATATTTTACTAGATCTTAAAATACAATGACAATTTTAGTAAGACAACACTACATCCGTGTTTTGAGTACTTTCTCACTGATGTTACCGAATCAGAAAAGTTATTAACAAATTCACCACACCTTCTGAAAACGTTGTTTTTTTTTACTCCTAGGGCAAGTCACCACAGAATGCAGGGACCATGACATTAGCATTTCTTCCATCCCTGAATCAGGTCTCCGCCATGACCTCAGATGGGCAATTTTTATTTGACATGATCAACAAGGTAGGTCGCATGCAATCAACAGCTTTTAGATTTCGTAATTCATCACCTTAACTTTTTTTTTCTAATCTTAGATATTGTTTCAAATTTAAGTACTACAAACAGCTCTTAATTTTTTAGTAGTTCACTCACAATTAATCTCATATGTATACACTTAAATGAAGATTAAATAATATTAAATGGCTAGAAGACCCAGCTTTGACATAGATATTTTGCTTATCTGATACAGATAAAGCTGTTTCCTGTTGGAGGTTAATTTATAATTATCTTTTTGTTGCTTGCACATTTCTTCAACAGTAAATTTTCATTTCTTCAACTAAAGTAGCTTTTCTCAGGGTCGCTGCATTGGTTTTGTCCTTTTTAGTAGTGTGTGTGTCCAGACATTTTCCTCTCTGCAAGCTCTGACTTCTATAAAGTGATTTCAGGCCTGTGTTACACATTCATTCATTGTGCCCAGTGGGTGTAATGGAACCAAGACAACCAAAGAGCCCAAAAACACTTTATAATACCTATATGTATATAATCTCTCTCTCTCTCTCTCTCTATATATATATATATATTTGTTACATTCTTGGCAACTGTTAATCATTCCAGAGTATGCAACAGTGTATAGAGAACTGCCAGAAACTCTATCCAGTGTTACAACAGTGCTTAGTAGAAGATGTCAAAGAAAAAGCCAATCTCACTCATGCATAAAAAAATATATTGAATTCATTATCATGACCAATTGAATAAAATGTTTTGTTGTAGACATTGCTCAAATCAATCTTGATTTATTTTGTTATTTCTAATTTAATTGCTAGATTTAAAAAAATGTTAAGTTCCCTTTTCAGACTTTGGGATCTATAGGGCAGATGATATAAAGGTCATCCGTTTCTGTGGCCCACATTTAACAAAGGTGTCAAGTGGCCAGCACCATGACCAACTGCCTTTACATTTCCCTAACTAATGTCAGGTACCCATTAGAGCTGGGTGGACTCAGAGGTTCCCTAAAAATCCCAGGATTTGAAACCGTGACCTCCAGTTCAAAAGTGCCTCTAAGACCTACTTCATGATAATTAGCCAACAAACCAAAATAGATGAGAGGATATGAGAACTGATGTACAAACTATCAAGTAGGATAGCGCTAAACCCAGGTATGCTATTCTGCCTCAATGTGGCACTCGGGTGGAATCATTTGCTAGAGGAAGTGATTAGGCTAAATGAAAAGCAACTTTAGACTTCTGTGGTGGTTTTTAAGGGAATATGAAAGTTTTCCCATTGCAGAGTCATAAAAGAGCTTCCATGACCCTGTGTTAATCTAGTCGCAGTTCCTCGCTGGCGAGTCTGTGTATGGTTAGCTTGGTAAAACAGGAAAATGTCAGGATTTCCCATAATGCTAAGCCTTTGGCCATGTATTCGAGTCCATGCCACCTGGAAATAGTGTTATATTTAGACATTAACTTGGACCTCTTCCAGACAGGGCTGTTGGTTCAATCAGGCTTGCACGCCTTGATTTTGAATAGCCTTTGGCTCAACTCGTTTGACAACAGTACTAAAAGAATAAATAACAGGAGTCGGCTATGTATTATCCAGTCATGTATTAGAATCAGTAGACAGGATCAGAGTCCAAAAAATGTCTAATAAACAAAAACATAAATGTAAAAAGTGATATTATAAGGAACAAAATTGATGGTAAATAAATAAAGTCATGGAAAAAAAAAAGATGAATTTAAAAAAGAGTCAGTCATATAATCTTGTCATGCTTCTACTTAATCATATAATCTTATCATACTTTTATTCTAGTTACATCACAGTCTGGAGCTTAGGAAAAAAAAAATCTCATTTAAACCTTTTTTTGAGGGGTCTAGCTTAAAAAACTAACAAGACAGATAACTCTTAGAGTAAAAAAAAATAGCTGACAGATAAAGTAGAGAGAAATAAACTCATGCAAAACTAAAACCTATTCAATTAGAAACATATATGGACTTGAATTCATTTTTTTGTTTGTACATGGACAAAAAATTAACCAAAGCTATTAGTATAAATGCTACTTGAAAACACATTTTTTAAAAAATCAGTTCTACTAAAAACTACTAGATTCAATTATAAAACAAACATGAAAAACACCAACTTGCAGAGATTTTTTTTTTTTTTTCAATCAAAAAGTTCATGGTGATAAACAGTTACTCCTCCCAAAGAGACACACTACAAGCCCTCAGTGTTTCATCACATGTATGTACACAAACACACAACACTACAAGGCCCTGAACTCTGCTGTTCATCACACCTCAAGGTAAGAGCAGGTGCGCATCCTCACACACAAAGCTGGTCTAAAGGGGATAAAACATAAAAAACTATGTACAGATTGACTTGTCAACAAAAACCAAACAGACATGAAAGTGAAGGATATAGGTTATTGGTAACTTGAAAAATTGTTACATTTTTTGACACTGCTCTGTTGAAAAAACTAAATATAAAGAAGCATGAGTAATTTTCTAAAAAGTTATGGACTAATCGACCTGGCCAGTGAAATTTAGAACATTAAAACATATCTAGAAAGGAAAGAGACTAACTAGTCCACAGAGAACATGACTACAATTTGCTCACATAACTAGTTCAAGAAATTTTTAGATGTCAGGTGTTCATGGCATGTTTGATGGACCATATTTTATACAAACACACTCACAAAGATGTTTCCATAAAAAATTTAATATAAAGTAGGCTTAATTTGTTTTACTTGTTTCGGATGTTCCTTCAAAATTGAAGATGATTACAAAGCTTCCCCCAGGATGGCAGTGGCCAGGGCTCCAACCAGGGAACCATCAAAATGACAGCCCAGAGAGCATACCACATGATATGGCAGCCATCCATGTTATCATAACAATTCAGAAAACTGACTAGAAGAAAAAACAACAAACAAAAAAAGACAACTAAAACATTCTTGCTACAATAAAGTGTTGTGTGAAACTCTTGACCTTTTAAAGAGCATGTACAACGGTTTAAATTTTTAATCTATCCAACTCGAATGAGCTGCTCCCTCTAACTATGAAATGTACACACACAGGTAAAACTCCATTATTGTGTCAGAATTATATACAAGGCTGCTTCCAGCTGTTTTGCTCAACCAAACAACACTAGAACATACATGAAGTTATCACAGAGCAGATGAAACTTCACAAGGAGATGCTTTGATAACACTTTGATTGTGGGCTGTGCGTCCAGGGACACAAAACAAAATGAAAAAAAAACAAAACAAAACAATTTGCGTTCATACAAAATGAACAGAAGAGAGAAATCATGAATAGAAAACAAAACCAAACACTCACACATTTCAATCCTGACACACACATACATAGGCTTACTTTGTGAACCATGACAAGCAAGAAATGAGGCCAGAAACAGTTTCAATGATGAGCTCAAAGTACCCGCAGAGATCATTCAAAGATTCTTTTTTTTTCTAGAGGTAAGTTTAGACTTTTACTGCAAGCACTCTTATTTGGTCTTTTAATTTCTGTGTACTTGACCATTTTGAAGGACTTGTTAGTGATTTTGGGTCTTTGACTGAATTGATGTATCTATATAATTTCTGACACCAGTTAAGTTATTGCTTGATGCCTAGTACTATTCTACAGTTTAGGCTTTATTCATTCCACAGAGAGCAAAAGGACTGGGGGTTATTGCCCCTATTAAGAGGATAGGGTGTTTGTCCCTATTTAAGGGGAAGTAACCAACATCAATGTAACAATTTACTCTCAAGACTAAGTAATCTAACTATATTCAAACGAAGATCAATCTAATAAAAGTGTATAGTTTATTGATTATTATTATTTCCTAATACGTACAAGCTGCCTACAGATCACATAGAATTAGATTTGGGGCTTTGATAATCTATTTAATACCTTTGAACTATTGCACCATTTGAAGGCAATATCTTGACTACTGGGCACAGACTAGGACTTCTGCTAATTAAAGGGTCAAGGTGATCAAAGTGAGCATGACCATGAATCATAAACATTCCTGTAAGGCCAAAATATATTACAAAGAAAATGTGAAAGTAGAAACTGATAGGCATGCATTGACCTTTTCCCAGCTGTCTAAAGGAAAGAAATATCTAGAGTTAAAACAGACACAGAGTCTAGAGAACACAGAGCAGCTAGAACATCATACAATACATCTTGTAGGCATGGAAATAGTAGTTGCATAAGAGAGAAAAAAAATGGTGAAAGCTTGTCTTCTCAAATGGTTTGTTTTTGTTTTGACATGTTTGGGATGTTCCTTCCGAATTGAAGATTGTTACATCCGAGCCCAAACCTGGTGCAGGATGATGGAGGATGTCAGCCTAGTGGGCAGGGTTTTGAACCCAAGACCATTGAGACAAGCACACAAACAGGCAGCCATCCACTTCAGAAGGAGGTCAAAACTAAGACTTGTTTTTCTTTAGTTTGGAGGAGGGAGGTCACTCAAAAAAATCTCGACCACATTTTTAAAGCGAATGGTGTACATGAAAAATGATGGGACATTACTGAGTAACTACTGGGTCCAAACAGGACATCTCAGTGCTAGGGACTTGCAAGTTAGTTGGAAAGGAAGGCAAAGGGAGGTAACTATGATAAGGGTGAAAGAAAAGTGATGAAAAGGTGTGCTGTAATTAAGTACAAAATTGTAATTATGCTTTACGTCTGCTTCTCAAAGAAATGACGCAACAATACGTGTTGTCATACAACATTTGACTCCATTTTTTTCCCCCTCAACATTCAATCAAGGTTGTTTTTTTTTTTAAAAAAGGAAGAAAAACATTAAGAATGCAGTCATTTCATGGAATTGGTTGGTTTTAAGTAGCAAATGTCTTTTTACAAAAGCATTACTGAAAATAAAATGACATTATCAGCATAGTGAGAACATTTAAAGGGTTAAAAAAAAAAAAAAAGACCCAGTGTTCAAGTACATTGACTAATCTATGTGAATTATTTCTACCCGCTGAATCATCCAGTTAGTCACATCACAAGTACACAGGAAGGTGTAGCAAGAAGAGATGCAACAGATTCACATCATGCTTGTTATGTACACACAACAGGTACATAATATCAAGAAAAAAACTCTTGGAATAAATTGAGGATATTAATAATAGTAATAATAGTACACATGCTAAAGGTAGGTAGAATACTAAAATACATGGGAAAATGAACTTTAAAAAAAATATTATTATTTAAAAAAAAAAAAAGATATCTTCTCGGCTCCTACAAACATTCAATATTTATAAATATGTATTGATTAAGAATGTTTAAAAAAAAATGTATGTCTGACTACTGTAAGTAGACAGTGATAACACTTGACTATATAGCATAGAGAAAAAAAATGAGAGATGGAACTCACACCTGCAGCAAGATGAAAGAGGCATATATTTGTATGTACATGTTAACTACCCTTGTGGACAGCATTAGTTACAGACATGGGCAAACAAAAGAAGAATTTTCAGAAACACTAGTCTCTAAGTGTCTGGAAAAAAAAACAGCAACTTGCAGCTATAAAATAACTTGGATTTAAAGCTTAAGAAAAACTGGCAACAACAAAAACACTTTCCAGACTGGCAAATCAAAGATTGGAATGTACAAAACTCCTCTCTTTTTTTTTTTGTTGACTATTCATCACATAGGATTGTTGCCACAAATATACCACCATCTTCAATCATGATTGACTTACACACATGCGCACACACACACACTGAAGTAAAGAAATGACAAATAACTAGGCACCAGAGAAATGGTATCATTTCATAAATAAATTACAAGTAGAAAAATGGCTAATTATGCATTTCTAATAAATATATCAAGAATAACAAACAAACAAAAAAGCCTTCAAAAAAAATGTCTTCCTCTGATGACAGATAAAGTAATTAAGTCAGTTTAGAAATGATGAAAATACAAACCAGTTAACATTTGCATTGAATGTATACATCAATAATAAACTACTACAGCTATGCCTCAAGGCGTAATGATCAACCATACAAAAAATACACCAAATATTCTAATTAGAAAAAACATTGGCGCTTTTACAAATGAAAGAAAAGTTGAGAAAAATAGAATTTAAAAATGGCCAAAAGAAAAATAGTAAGGAACTGTCAAAGTGCCATAAACTGGCAGAAATAACATTTCTTTCACCTACGAATTACAGTACTCAAAGAAAGTAGCATTTTGAAAAAGTTTATCTCAGTATCAAAAATTTGAAAAAGTTTATATCAGCATCAAAGTTAGATACAAGTTTTTGTGTAATGAGGAAAAAATGAACATTGACTTCATTATAATATTCTGGATCTGATAACATGTCAATAAAGAGTAGCAAGTTTTGTTAGTTTTTTTTTACAATTTAATTATATATTTTTTTAGCTGCAAAAAAAAAAATTAAAAAAAATGAAATTGTTCTCCATAATCAAAGATGGAGCCCAATTTCAAAATAATGTTTTAAAAATTGTCGTAAAATGTGAGCTATTGGTAGACATGCAGTCAGCTAAATAAAAGGCAAATTGACAAGAAGTGAATCTTAGAGGTCTTAACCTGCGCTGCACTAATCCAATGAAGGGACTTGAAAACTATGTGGTTTTCTTTCTATATAATCCTAAATCAATAAGCAAGAAAAAAAATCAATACAAAATACAATCAATTCAATGCTCTGATAATATATTTCAGTTTTATTCGGTTAGTAGTTCAAAAATTTTTATTTAAGCAGTAGAAATATAGTTCTTTATGAGACAAAATAAAAAAACTGAACATTTTAAGTTCATGTCTTTACCGCATCAACCAGGTATACTTGACTCACAACTTATCAAGCAAATGTAATCACAGACAACTACACTTCTACAGACTAACTAATGAATAGGATACACTAGTCAATGTCATGTCAAATACATAGGACAAAGATCAACATGTTGACACAAAAAGCTGATTCAGTTCTCAATAAACAGTTGTGCAAGCTGATTCAGTTCTGTGCAGAGAAATGTTCAAAAGGCTACTCCTCAACATAAAAGACGGCTCTGAGTAAATGCATGGCTAAAATCTAAATCTCCAATAGCGATATGAATATTAAGAAGCAGCCCATTCTCTTAAATTGTCTAGCGGGTTCCGAGGGTCGGAGGGGAGGGAAGCATTGCTATGAAGTGAGACAGAAGACAAAATTGAAAAAAAAAACAAACAAAAAACAAATGAACAAAAAATCCACACAAAAGCTGCCTCTCTACAAGTGTTTTTTTTTTGTTTGCTCATATCACAGCCTTTTTGCTGGTACATGACTTGGGTCAAAAAGTACATGACTTGGGTCAAAAAGTACACGACTTGAATGACATAGTATATGACAGACAATACTGAGTACAAAAGGACATGTAGAGAAATTCTAAATGACGCCTCGAATACACTATCAAACATGACATAGAGATAGGAGGAGCGCTAAAGGAGACATGCCACTGAAATGTTTTAACCATCATGTTCTGATTTAGTTTCAAACTATTGAATCTGTATTTGATGTTGACATAGTGCATGGAGCAGACCACATTGAAGAAAGAACATGTCAAGCTTTTTATTTTCTTCATTTGAGTCCAAACAAACCGCGCTATATTTTGATGACATTACTTAAAAAACAAATGCCTTATTATTTCAAAGTTTCCTCAAAAATAAACATCTAACTATGTTTCAAATAATAAACAGTATACACTTAATCAACAGAAAATTTGTATTTTAACAGTAGTCATGATCTAAATTTAGTCAGTATTTGAGTTTGAGCAGCTGCTTGACTATTGAACATAACTTACTACTCTAGTCTGTTCTGTTTGACTAAAACAAGATTTATTCAACAAAGTGTCCACCTATTTTGTTTACTAACAACTTTCTGCAGTCTCTAGAACTATTACATCATCAATTTCTGTCCTGAAACGTAACAATTTGGCTTCTAGATTATTGCTATAGAAATATATTCTAACACTTGCATCATGTTTGTTATTTCACAAGGACAGTTCTTTTAGAAAAACACTTTTACTTCCAATCCAATATTGTCAATAGAATGACAAAGCAGAATCTGAGCCCCAGAACTTTGTGCTTAACTGATGATCAAAGTTTTTTTTTGTTTTACATGTTTGTAGGAGTTCCTGCAGATTATTACAAAACTCTTGAAAGGCAGTAAGGGATGGTGGCAGGTAGGGTTTGAACCCAGGACAAAAGAGACGACAGCCCAGAATGTATAACCACATGACCAGGCAGCCATCCGATTAAAAGTGTGACCAGCCAGTCAATGAACATCATTCCCAACTTTAAATACATATAAAACTTTTAAAAACCAAAAATGCTGAATTCTTGCTTGTACAAATTTCTTTTTGCATTAGCATCAGACTCAGAAGTGGTAACTCTTTAAGAGCAATCTAAATGTGCAATACTCAATAGAAACAACTTAATTGAATCAAATTATGAAACAACTTAAGGATGCATTTACAATACGAAAAAAGAAATTGTCAAGTATCTCTTGAGTCAATGAATACAGACATTGGGGAAGATTGCATTGTATTGGTAAGTGTCTACATTTCTATATAATCGTTAGTTTAGCTAATGAATGCTATATTACATATAAGGAACATGTTACGCAACTGTGACAAGTATTATTGCTAAGTCAGAATGTCAAGCACTAAATGAACAGAATTGAAGAGCCCAGACAGCGGAGGTAATGTTTCCCCTTGGCCTTTATTCAATGGCTTCAATATATAATCAAACTATTATACACTTCAGTATTAACATCTCACTATCCATTGAAACAGCAAGTAAAATGGTTTGTGTGGTGGAAAGTAGCCTTAGAGGATGGGCATAGGTGTTGAGATCTGTTTTCAAAATGATACATGTCTGAAGGTTTTTAATCTTTTAAAACAGTGGCCCTATATCCTTTTTTTCTTCGAAAAAAAAAAAAGCTACACCCTAAGGGGCTTAAGACTAAGAACTTATCAATAGAATCAATAATGAACCATAATGGCTTAACAAAAACAAATCCTTTTTAAACCTTGCTGTGAGAAAACCACAAGCCAACAAACATTGATAGAAGACATATCACCAATAGAAGACACATAACCAATCAAAGACATGTCACCAATAGTAGACATATCAATTGAAGACTCACCACTGATAGAAGATACATCCCCAATAGAAGACATACCACCAACAATAGAAGACACATCACCAAGAGAAAACATGTCACAGATACATCACAGATAGAAGATACATCACCAATAGAAAACATGTCACAGATAGAAGACACACCACCGATAGAAGACACACCACCGATAGAAGACACACCACCAATATTCTCACTGAGAACCTAGCTGACTCTTAGCATTAACTAATATTGAAAAATGTTCTCTTTATAATCCTAGATCACAAGTACTCTCTATTACACAATGTAATCAAAATTATTTTCCTTGATCAATCAACTTTTTTTACTGTACAAATATAGGTCTCCATATTTCTTGGGATGTTTAAAGTGCAGATCTCATTATTGACAACTACTCCCAAGAAGTGTATCATATAAAAACTACAACTCTCTGTCTCTAATCAACACTTGCAAGACCAGCATCAAGGATTCAGATTTATGCAACAATCTGGTCTTGGCTTAGACCAATGACCACTGGGTGTTTTGTTGTCATATCACACAGCATTAACCACTACTTAATACAAAATGATACTTTATACTGTGTAGTAATAGTGATGCCTCTAGCTTAAAGGACTACCTCAAAACAAACAAGTAAATATTTAAAAAATCACTTTAAAAAAAAAAAAAAAGCTTATCTAGGGGGAAAAGTTGTTTCCCTTTTCAAAATATCAACAAAATAATTAATTACCAATAGCTAATTGACTAATATGTAAATTTTTAAATTGATACATGTTTTGTTAGGTATAATAAATAATTGTTAAAGCTTCACTTGATCCAAGAATGATTATGGGAGAAATAACGTGTACAATTACCTAAGGGGATGAAACCCCAAATGTTTAAACATATCTCTGAATACTGAAGAATTAACTTCCCATGTCGGTATCAAACAAAAAATTTAATTATCAGAAATTTATTGACTACTTTTTTTCAATGATTCATGTATTGTCTTTGCCAATGAATAATTGTGCAAAGTTTCAACTTGATCTAAGATAGGGTGGGTGAAATATTGTAATCACACTTTTTAACCAGCAAAACAAACAGAGTGAGTTGATAAAAGCTTTGTAAAAAATCCAATAAAACCAACTTCTCCATTGTTTGACAGTTCCATGAATAGAAATAAAGAAATACTGCATTCTTGTAAAAACTCAATGCTAGTAATCTCATGAGGGAGACTAATCTAAGATTTAAATGAATGCTGGAATAGGCTACTATTAAACCATCAGATAGAAGTTAAGAATCAGTAAAAACTGTGTTCTAGCCAGCTTTTAAAAATCAGAAAAAAATGTGTTCTAGCCAGCTTTTAAAAATCAGAAAATAATTTGCATCAATCTCATTTGCTTTAGCACAATAGAGACCAAATTCGATCACAAAAAAACCAACTGTATTGTATTTAACATGCTGGCCATGCTGAACAACTTTTTGAGTCAGTGCCAAAGAAAATAATTTTAAAAAGTAATCATTTTTTAAGATAAAACCTTTTGATAGTCTGATCATTGCTGGATTCTGTTTTCCTTAAAGTTAGATTTATTACAAGTCAGTTAGGTTAGGTTTATTAAGTTAGTTATTACAAGTCTGTTTCTATA
This sequence comes from Biomphalaria glabrata, assembly GCF_947242115.1. NCBI lineage: Eukaryota > Metazoa > Mollusca > Gastropoda > Planorbidae > Biomphalaria > Biomphalaria glabrata. The sequence goes on along the minus strand of NC_074727.1, from coordinate 3,690,094 downwards.
TAAGCTACTTAAACCTATATAAAAATGAAAGCAATATCTGACTTTGAATGATATTAAAGGTTTATATTTCATATCAAAATAAGTAAACACAATGATAAGAGGCTAACAGACACTAGATGAAAAGAAAAATGTCCATAATTAAAAAAGTATGTTAAATATGTCAGCAGTAAAACACATTTTGGGTTTTGGTACATAAACCTACTCAAATGAGGTTTTCAAACCTAAACCTCTATCAACGAGTTCTGAGAGACTACAGAGATCTTACAAACTGTTAATCCTACTTGGAGAAATCAAACTAAATTGGCTATTTTGTTTTCTAAGCTATATATTAAGTAAACCACCCACAGTTGACCCATGAGTTTATTTTTTTTTACCAGCAACAGACAATGCACAATAATTTGATATTGATCAAGAAAACCCCAGAAAAACATAGTTTTGTCAAATATTTCATATTTAGGCCTTATCTTATATAATACAGACATTACTTAAAAAAAGAAGATGATTATGTCCTACGCGTCATGCCTTATAGTATAAAGTCTAAAATAAAGCTATCAGTTCTTTAAATTACACACATTTGTCTTATCAAGAGTACAAATAACATTTTCTATTCTATTTATCAAATAGATTCTAGAATTTAAAAAAATGGACAAAAAAAAAAAGCTATAGAGAAATTGAATTAAAAAAAATACATGGTAGCTATGTCCTCCCTAATAATGTTTCCAGCGAGGTGGTGGAGCCGAGCCCTGCCTGTGACAATCCTGTTGTAGATGAATGATGTCCGAAGAGGGATGATGTAGGAAAAAGTTTATACCATCCAATGACAATGTTGCTGAGGTCAAGGTCATCGAGTAAAATCTGAGCAACGCCCATAAAAACTTTTTTGTCCATCCTGCCATAATCTCCCCAAACTGTAACCTGGAAGGAGTTGACACATGATGATTAGAAGTTGACAAGTGATGATTAGACAGTCGACACATGATGATTAGACAGTCGACACGTGATGATTAGACAGTCGACACATGATGATTAGACAGTCGACAAGGAATGATTAGATAGCCAACAAGTAATGATTAGACAGTGGACAAGTAATGAGTAGACAGTAGACAAGTGATGATTAGACAATCAACAAACTGAACAATTTTTTTTTCAATGATCACTGAGAGAAAAGCTAATAGGTCAGACCTTGTGGGACAGATAATCTGCTTCTATGGCTGACAGTTAACTAAGGTGTCATGTGACCAGCACGACCCCCCTTAACTTTCCACCAATACATAACTAATGTTGGGTCAACTCAAAGGCATCCTAAAAGCCAAGCCCCAATAGCCAAGCTTTAACAAATGAAAATACTAGGTCTAAATGCTGCTCATCAGGTGACCATTTTAAGATATAAAACTTTAAAAAAAGAACAAATATGCAATTAGAACAGTCAGTTCTTCTAAAGAAATTAGTCCTATTTTATTAAACAAGGCAATCCAGGGAATGCAGAGCACTATTATTTGAAAACGATTTAAAAAAAAATTATTTTTGTTTTCTGGGAGGGGAGGAATACAATTTAGAAGAAGGGGAGATAAAACAAAGGTATTAAATTCAATGCTGTGCTATAAAGTTGTCCAATTCTCTGATTTTCAAATTCAAGGAACTTAAACTTTATAACAGCATTATATAAATAAATAGTATATATGTTTCCAGATTTTTTCCATAAGTCAAAATATTTACATTTAAACCATCATCCTAGGATTTCAATAGTAACTGATCATCTTAAAACAAAAAAAGTAATTTATTATAAGCATAAATAAACAAAGAATTTAAAAAATTCATACCTGCAATATTCTGTTGTGATAAGGCTCACTAAAAAACAACTGTTGTTGGTAAAGAGGATCTAATGTGCGTCTGGCGGTTGTGGTCTTTTGTTTTTCAACACAATGTTTGCCTTCAATCAGGTACACTTTAACATAGGGAGCTAGGACAGAGAGAGAAACATAACTAGTTTAACATAGGGAGCTAGGACACAGAGAGAGAAATATAACTAGTTTAACATAGGGAGCTAGGACACAGAGAGACATAACTAGTTTAACATAGGGAGCTAGGACACAGAGAGACATAACTAGTTAAGCATAGGGTGCTAGGACAGAGAGAGACATAACTAGTTAAACATAGAGAGCTAGGACAGAGAGAGACATAACTAGTTAAACATAGAGAGCTTAAACACAGAGAGACATAACTAGTTTAACATAGGGAGCTAGGACACAGAGAGACATAACTAGTTAAGCATAGGGAGCTAGGACAGAGAGAGACATAACTAGTTAAGCATAGGGAGCTAGGACAGAGAGAGACATAACTAGTTAAACATAGAGAGCTAGGACACAGAGAGACATAACTAGTTTAACATAGAGAGCTTAAACACAGAGAGACATAACTAGTTAAACATAGAGAGCTAGGACAGAGAGAGACATAACTAGTTAAGCATAGGGAGCTAGGACAGAGAGAGACATAACTAGTTAAACATAGAGAGCTAGGACAGAGAGAGACATAACTAGTTAAACATAGAGAGCTAGGACAGAGAGAGACATAACTAGTTAAACATAGAGAGCTTAAACACAGAGAGACATAACTAGTTTAACATAGGGAGCTAGGACACAGAGAGACATAACTAGTTTAACATAGGGAGCTAGGACACAGAGAGAAATATAATGTTTAGCATAGGGAGCTAGGACACAGAGAGAGAAATATAACTAGTTTAACATAGGGAGCTAGGACAGAGAGAGAGAGAATAAGTAAACAAGAGTAAGCATTCTTGTTTGTATTTTATTATGCATCTTTAGTTTGATTTGTTTCATGCATGTATTATAGTTTGTTTTAAGACTTTTATATAAAAAATATATAAAAAATACCTTCCCATTACAGTATAAATGTTTACAATGCTTAATTGATTTATAACAAAACACAATAACATTCTGTTATAAACATTATATTAAATTAGTACATTTTAAAAATAATCACAACTATACCCTTTAGACTAGCGTTTCCCAAACTTTTTCATTAACTTTGCACATTCTAAGTATTTATCAGAATTTTTTTGCTTATTTTTAGAGAGATTAATTCAGGTGGTGGCCAACTGGTTAATTATTCCGGTAGTTTGTGGAACACCTATTCAAGTCTCGCGGAACACTAGGGTTCTGAGGAACACTGTTTGGGAAACACTGCTTTAGACAGATAAGCTCAACAATATGGAAACATAAGTAGACCAGCGGCTAATTCAGAAAATCAGAAAGTTTACCTGGTAAAACTCTTGCACCAGGTTTTGACATAAGTCCACGAGCTCGTATAACTTCCACTTCAAGGTGACCTTTGCGGTCATAAAGGCCAAGTTGGATTTCCCCAAGGCAAGGCGCTCCTAAAACTTGGCGACCAACTAACTGTGAAGGCCCTAGTCCATCCACAAACTCACCAAACTGACCCTCAGGGCCCAGCCGCATGCCAGTTGGAAGCCAAAGCCTACAAAATAGAGGGAAAAAAATTAACTCATGGTCAAATTAAAAAAAATATTTCTTTAAAAAGGTTCAGAGACCCATTAACAAAACTAAAGTGCATAGCACAAATATAAATGGCTGCCTGCCTGACTAAGTGCTTTAGGCAGGCTGCCTGACTGTGCTATGTGCTTTAGACAGGCTGCCTGTGTTTTGGACTGGCAAAAAAATCTAATCTTAATTATAATCTGACTACTAAAGAACCAGTCATTTAAAATATCTTTTTTTGAGTGCTTTTTAAAAGAATATTTAGTCAAGTGCCATTGTTTTATAAGAGCTTAAAATAAACTCCCTTGGCTGAAAAAAAATAAATTTAAGTCGATATATAACAGCCATGACTGTGTCCTACTTACACGCTGGATGAGTCACTGCTTATACTGCCTATACTGCCATCTGTCGAGTCTTTGCTTGCCTGCTTGGACATTCCCCCTCGCAGATCTACAGGCCCTATCTCTTCACTGCGCTGGAACGAGCTGCGTTTTTTACCCCCTCCTGTTAGTCGACGAAAGAAAAAGAACAACAAAAAAAAGGGCTGCTATTTGAAAGTTACACAATTTGTTACAGCACAGCTATGGTAGTGTGACTCCCTACTTCAGCTTTTATTTACACACATTGTAATCACATTATCACTTCAACTTGATGGATTCTTTCCTTTATACATTATCAGAACTATTTAAGTTATTCAACAAATGTCAAAGTTTAAAAAAAAAAGAAAAGATATATTGGTGTGTTACTGGAATGACATAGGATCAGATGAAGAAAGCTGCTCAAAACCGAGTTCGGTGGAGAGATGTGATTGCGGCCCTATGCTCTTCCCAGTAAAATAAATATGCATTCTTCGCTAGTGGTCTCTGTACTCCTATTGAAAGCTGAGGCTGAAGAATTCAAACCTTTGAGAGTAAATGCTACAGAAAAATGCTGGGAAAAGAAGACTAATAAGTTTGTACTTTTATAAGTCAACACTCTGGCTAACAATAAAAAAATTGGAAGAACTCCTAAATATTGTAAAGAGACAAAAGCTGAGCTGGTTTGGTCATATTGTAAGACATGACTCACTGTCTAAAGTCATCCTTCAAGACACAGTGGAGGGAGCATGAAGAAAGGGTCGTCCAAAGAAAAGCTGGCGGACTATGTAAAAGAATGGACCGACGTCTCCCTTGATATTTTGCTAAGAACAGCTGGTGCCCGGGAAAAGTGGTGGGGTTCGGTGTTGCAATTAGCCACAAAACACTTATGACGAAAGTCAAGGAACAGATGAGATGATCTATGTAGGTTTTTTAGGGAGTGCATTTATAAGTATTCTAAGTTAATCAACTAAAGGTAAGAGCACAAGTCTCTTAACTTGAAGCTTTTGGTAATTATCTTATTACATTCATAACTGTTGGCAGCACACACAGAAGAAAGAAAAACTATAAAAACACATTTGTGATGAGTGAATGCTAAGTTTTCAAATAAAATTTAAAAAAAAACAACATAAGCAAACATTCTCCATCTAATTGAAATCAAATTCTGTTATTGAGAGTATCAGAACATGTAACACCAGATAGTAACACTCTAGCTGTCTCCTCACATTTGCATCTAAGAATAACATTCAGAAAATGAGTTTTGAAAAAAAAAAAAGTTTATGCTTTCATCGCTTTTTTTTTAAAAAAGAATTTCAAACATTAAAAAAATTACAACTACATGCAAAAGTTTGACCCAATGGACTGAGAGGACCAATATGTTTGAAATGGTAAGGACTAGTCTTAAATGTGTCTTGTAAACAGACATGGGGTAAACTATCATTTTGTTTGGAAGTTCATTATTTATATAGACTTTTCTATTTATAAACTATGAAAAAATTATGTATTTTGAATATGCCCTATTTTAAAACTGGAAAAATATTATTATTTTTGCATATGCCCTATTTTAAAACTGAATCATCCACATCAATAAACAAACAAAAAAAATGCTTTTGCTTTAATCTTTTATAATTTTCTATTTTTGTTAAATTATTTTTTTTTTTTTTTTTACGATTTTGTTCAATTTTATAGAATTTTAAGTAAATAAAAAATGAAGTTATGTCCCTTGTTCAAATCTATTTGTATTTTTGCTTGTATGTTAAAGTTTCTATTCTTAGTTGGTCAGCAATTAAAAAAAGGAAACTTGTGCAGCAACTTTTAAATAGCTGAACTACAACAATAACATTTACAACTTAATTTTTAAAATAATTTGTTGACATAAAAAAAATCCAGACTCCACCAAGTCCATTGAATCAAAGAGAGTCTGTAATGCGTCCGATTATCTTCAAGTAATAAATAAAAAGCTATTGTAGACAAATATCTACATAACAACGAAAGCCTTAGAACAAAGTAAACTAATTCATCTCAGCATCTAAGGCAATAGTTTCATTTTTTTTTTGCAACAATTGAAATTCTTCCTTACTAATAAGTTAAATTATTTTTAATTTTAGCTTTAATCTTTTTTTTTTCTCAACAAGATTTAATCGTTCCTCAAATGAGTTTTATTATGTAGATATATGTATATACACCTGCCAACTGTGAAGCACTGCTACTACGTCTATTCAGGCCTACTAGTGCTGCCATTTTGTGCCCTATGCTGGGTCTCCTTTTCCTACCCTCAGTCACACTGGTGGTCACAGCCGAATCAGAGACACTGCCATCATTCTGATCAAACCCTTGACTGTCACTGGCTGAGCTTTTGCTGACAGCCTGCTGCCTCCTTTGGGGTATGGTTGTCCGGCTCTCCATTTTGGAAGCAAATTCACTGATGAAAAAAATGAGACAAAGAAATTTCTAACCTCTTGATTACATTGATTGTTCTTACTAATAAATGTTTGACTTATTTTGATTGCCAGCATTTAGAGCCTAATGATAATGGCTGCTGATCATGTAGAATATACTTTTGGACTGTCATAATTGTTTGATTACTGTTTGCCATCCCTGGGTAACATCTTGCAGCTAGTAATGTTTGAGTTAGGATGTAATGTTTGAGTTAGGATGTAATGTTTGAGTTAGGATGTAATGTTTGAGTTAGGATGTAATGTTTGAGTTTCAAATTTTATAAAACAAAAAAAAAAAACCATAAAGTAGTTAAGTAAAGTCAATGGAAAACTTTCCATTGAAGCATAAAAGACCTTAATCCTGGTGAAGACTGGGATTTTAAATTTCAGGATCTTTAGGGAGCCTCTGAGCTCTAATGAGTAGCTGACATTAGTTTGGAAAAAGTAAAGGCTGTATTGCGTTATGATAGCCACAAGACAGCTTTGTTAACCATAGGCCACAGAAACAGAAGACCTTCATATAATGTACCCTATAGATTGCAAGGTATGAAAGTGGGAACTTTACAAGTCTCCACAAGGACTGAAAACCTGAACCCTCTGCTCTATCACTTTAAACCACTCAGTGGTGCAGTGGTAAATACACAATTTTTTCTAAACAGCCATGAAAGAAACTGCTATTCATAAAGATGGTAAGGTTTGAGTTTAACACCCAATACAAGCTCTTTTGTATTACTCCAATCTCCATACTGATCACTTTGGCTTTCAGTAAACAAGAATATGAAGTCTATTGCTTTAATAGATCACAACAAAACTTATATGAAGTGTAATTGTATATCAATTAGTTTGGGTCAGTCATGTGATTCAATTTGTTACAGATCTAGACTAGAGAAATAACATGTAATAACTTTTAACCAAACAGACAGATATACAGAGAGAGTTATTGACAGCTTTGTAAAAACAGACACAAACTTCACATGTAATGTTTCATAGAAATTGTGATATGAATTTATCTTTTGTGTACTTAAAATGTATTTTTTAGGTGCACTTGTGTAATAAGCAAGAACATAAGACAAATTTACCTGAGTTTTCTCCTGGGTCTCTCTGATTGGGTGGACCTGACGCTGATTGTGCTAACCTTGCTGACCTCAGACATATCACTGGTTTCTGACACATCACTTGCAACATCATCCGACATGTCAGGACTGAATTCTAAAGTTTTACAAAAAGAAAAAATGGTGAAGAAATATAAAAATAAAGACTTTGGTACCTACAGTAATAACATTATTTACAAATTTAAAAAAATGATTTTCTATATTAAATATTATTTAATAATATATAACAGTAATTTGTCATTTAAAATGTAAAAAAAAAATGAAATGTGGACTTAAATTATAAGGCCATAACATAATATTGCCAATACTTAAAAAGGATTTAGTATCAAGAGCAAAAAAAATAGTACAAAAGAATAAAAACCTGATGCATCAAGAAATGGACCGCCATTACTTAAATTGAAACTTTTTAAAAAAGACTATATATAGAAATGGAAGACCTAAAAGTGACTTGTGATTTACCTTGTCTAGGGGACAATTAAATGTGAACTGGCTACAGCAAAAAAACTCTTTTTCATGTAAATTTGTTATTTCATAAATAATAAAATAGTGGATGAAAAGATTTATTTATCTATTTAATATTACTATCATAATAGTCCAAACTCTTAAGAGACCTCACCCCTGAACTAAAGAAAAACTAAAGAGCTGGATTCAACTATTAGCTAATGATTTAATTGTGAGTAGCAGGTCTTGGATTTTCAATAAACAATGCTAAGTGATAGAAGAAAATATTGTGCCTAAGACCTTCATACCTCAATGCTTTGAAGCATTTAGTTTTCATTTTTGTATAAACGTTAAGTCAAAAGACATATCAACATAAATTTTCGCCCTTTCAGATCTTGTAATGTATAGGGGCAGATAATGGAAAGATCATCTGTTTCTGTGGCCCACAGTTAACGAGGGTGTCGTGTGGCCAGCACAACCACCAACCACCTTTCTCCAACAAATGTCAGGTACCCATTATAACTGGGTGCACTCAGAAGTGCCCAAAGATCCCATAATATAAAATCCCAGTCTTTACCTGGATTTGAACGTGGGACCCCCAGTTTGAAAGTCAAGTGCTTTAACCACTCAGTCACCATACTGACATATATATAAACTTTTGTGACATCGATGATTTACCTTTATGTCTTCTAGATCTATGGTGGGCCCTCTCTGTGTCCCGTCCTCTCTCATAGTTACGCTCCAACGCTCTTTCACGCATTCTCTCTACCCTGTCATGTGAGATGCTACGATCATGTCCCCTGTCTCCCAAGTCACCATGGCGATCACGGCGTCTGGTAGACCTGGAATCACCCTCTGGGTGCATGAGCGGTGTCCCCTGCCCTTGTTGCGCCAGCTTCATTTTCATCTTCATAATTCTTGCTCTTTCTTCGAGGTCTTGCGTCACTGAGAAAGTAACAAAGAAACAAATAAGATTTATCTCAATGAATACCAGAGTGCATTTTCTAAGATTCTACAGCAACAATAAACAAAATTAAAGCATAAGAAAGAGGCAGGAAAGCCACATAATAAACAAATGTTTGAGAGTTTACAAAATACATTTAATGGTAAAGAATGTCTTCCCTAACATATTGTTATAAGCCTGGTGGTGGCACAGATGGGGGTAGTGGTGTGTGTGTGTAGTCAGCCGACGCAAATCGCCCCAGGCCAGCGCTAGACGAGCGGTCAAGCGGTCAACTGTGACGAGTTACGACGGTCGGCCGAGACGAGTGTCAACATGATGGTTTGGGAAGGATCAACGTCGTGAACAGAGCTCAGGAGTGTCACGAGGGATGTAGTCATCTGACCACCCAGAATGGTCGAGCGACGTTCTGTCCGGTTCTAGAAGGCCAGCAGGGACCCTATATAAAGAGCGAATTTATCATAGACCAGTCAGTCACAACTTCCCGATGTACAGTTCGCTACAACGGCTCAGTACAAGTCCGAGGCGAGACAGAGAGACCAGTGCAAGAGTTGATACGGCGGAGAGATATTTGTACAGTCTTGTGTTACGTGCTGCCAATTGTACAGTATTGGCTGTTATTTATTGACATTAAACTATTACGTTATTTTGAAGCCCAGAGTTGTCAAGTTCTTTAAGTTGGTGGTGTCGTTTGGTGCAATTTGCAGTGAGCCAGGATAGGGAGATTTGTAACAATATCATGTGTTTTAACTCTTTAAAGTAAAATGTAGTTTAAAAAATGCATGTCTTGTCATGCTATGTTTAATTTCTAGGAAAAAGTTTGTACCCAATAAGGAAGGACTCTTTCCCAAACATATATTTTTTTATTCTCAATACCAGAAAGTTTTTAAATAGTAATACCAGAAATAGTTTTTAAATAGTAATACCAGAAATAGTTTTTAAATAGTAATACCAGAAATAGTTATTAACAGTAATACCAGAAAGGTTTTAATAGTAATACCAGAAAGGTTTTAATAGTAATACCAGAAAGGTTTTAATAGTAATACCAGAAAGGTTTTAATAGTAATACCAGAAATAGTTATTAACAGTAATACCAGAAAGGTTTTAATAGTAATACCAGAAATAGTTATTAACAGTAATACCAGAAAGGTTTTAATAGTAATACCAGAAATAGTTATTAACAGTAATACCAGAAAGGTTTTAACAGTAATACCAGAAATAGTTATTAACAGTAATACCAGAAATAGTTATTAACAGTAATACCAGAAATAGTTATTAACAGTAATACCAGAAAGGTTTTAATAGGTTTCGTTAACATAACATAGAGGAACATATCACATGATCAAATATTCATGGGCAAAGAAATTGACTAAAAGCGATGATTGTAATTAAGTATAACAGTAAATGTTGATTTATCACAGCTCCAGTTGTTTTGTAATACTGACAAGGCTGACCATCACAGCTCCAGTTGTTTTGTAATACTTTAAAGGCTGACCATCGCAGCTCCTGTTGTTTTGTAATACTGACAAGGCAGACCATCACAGCCCCTGTTGTTTTGTAATACTGACAAGGCTGACCATCCCAGCTCCTGTTGTTTTGTAATACTGACAAGGCTGACCATCACAGCTCCTGTTGTTTTGTAATACTGACAAGGCTGACCATCACAGCTCCAGTTGTTTTTGTAATATTGACAGGGCTGACCATCACAGCTCCAGTTGTTTTTGTAATATTGACAGCGCTGACCATCACAGCTCCAGTTGTTTTGTAATACTGACAGGGCTGACCATCACAGCACCAGTTGTTTTGTAATACTGAAAAGGCTGACCATCGCAGCTCCAGTTGTATTGTAATACTTACAAAGCTGACCATCGCAGTTTATGTTCTGGCCAGTAATGCTTGCTGAACATTTTTTCATTGTACTTAAATCAAATTGAATTTATAAGCACCTTATTCTAAAAGAAAACTTTCTATCAAATATGTTATGGTGAAACAAATGAATAATTCCTTTCAGAACAGATAAGCAGAATGTAATAAAAGTCTGGATTCAAACAAGACTTAATTTTAAATCAGTATTCAAAGGAAAGGTCCATTGCCCAGCAATAGGTGTCCGTGTGATTGTAAATAATTCCAAGTTTGACTACCAGCTTTTGCATTTCTGCTAAATTAAGTAACATTTTTTTTAAAACCAAGATGACATTAATTTATTTAAATTATGTAGAATATAGAGGCCAGCCTTTAAAATGGGGCATAGTGGATGAGTGGCAGAGTGCTTAGCTTTTGAGCGAAGGGAGTATCAGGTTCAAATCTTGGTGAATACTGGTATTTTGAATTTGGGATTGTTTGGACGTACCTGAATCAAGCAAACTCTTATTGGTAGCTGACATGAGTTGGGGAATGTAAAGGCAGTTGGTTGTTATGCTGGCCACATGACACCCTCATTAGCCATCCGCCATCTAAATAGATGACTTTACATTATAGATTGCAAGGTCTGAAATGGGTACTTTCCTTTTTTTTTTAAACTGTTAAAATAAATGAATCAAACAGTATTGGCCAGTTATAATAAGATGATGATGATAAGAAATTTTGAGATTATTGTATTCTATTAAATTAATCAGAAATATCAAAAGCCTGTATTCTTCACAACACAAGGGCTAACAAACATACCTCTGTCCCTGCTGGCTTTCTGAGCTTCTAGTGGTATGGCGGGAAGCTGTCTCTTCTTAGGTGAGGGGGTGCTGGAGGGAGTTCCTCCCAGGGATCTGGATGATGAGGGTGGGAATGACCGAGGAGATGTGCCAAGTTGTCTGGGGGTGAAAAAAATATCTTTATATTATTTTCTTACCATTTGGCACGGTATCAATTTATTTTTAAAGTTGTTATGATAACATAATAATGAGTCAAAGTAAAATATGATGTTTGCATCTATGTATATAGGCCTAATCATGGCCACATTTTTATATGCTAGTGAGTCATGGACACTGACTGCAGAGCTAGTGAGGAGGATCCTAGCAATGAAACGGTATCAATTTATTTTTAAAGTTGTTATGATAACATAATAATGAGTCAAAGTAAAATATGATGTTTGCATCTATGTATATAGGCCTAATCATGGCCACATTTTTATATGCTAGTGAGTCATGGACGCTGACTGCAGAGCTAGTGAGGAGGATCCTAGCAATGGAACTGAAATGCTACAGAAGGATTCTAGGTATTACATTCAAAGACCGCATCACAAGCCAAGAGATTAGAGACAGGGTTGCTGCAGCGATTGGACCCTATGATGACCTGCTAACTACTGTAAAAAAACGCAAGCTAAAAATCTATGGCCATATTACAAGATTCTTGGGGGCTCGCAAAGATCTTCCTTCAGGGAACAGTACCAGGAAAAAAAGGAAGAAGAGGCAGACAGAGAAAGCGATGGGAGGACAACATAAAAAAATGAAAGCGGTCCAACTAAGGCAAAAGAGGAATGGAGAAAGATGGTCAATGAATCTTGCATGGTGCCCCAACAGTCCAACACACTAAGGGATAGGTAAAGGCAGAGCTTTTTTTTTGTGACAGTACGCACTGGTATGAAATACTGGCACCTTTTTCAATGTGGGGAAAAAATTATTACTTTTCTTGTATTTCTATTATTAATTTATTAGTAATTAAAAGTCAGGCAATACATCACTGAGTACGGGTACCTAATCACTGAGTACGGGCACCTAATCACTGAGTACGAGCACCTAATCACTGAGTACGGGCACCTAATCACTGAGTACGGGCACCTAATCACTGAGTACCGGCACCTAATCACTGAGTACGGGCACCTAATCACTGAGTACCTGCACCTATTTTTTTTTACAAAAAAAGCACTGGATAAAGGTAAATATAATCAAGTCTAGAGCTAGCTGTAATTATGTATAGGCTGTGTAGCTACTTGGCTACCAAATAAGTGCTCTTGGGATTGAATTAGTACGTAGACCAATAATATTTAATTCAGATAGAGATTGACTGGAGCTGAATTCTGTTTGCTAAGTGCACAAAAGAAGCAATGAAACCTCTCGAATACTGGCTTTCCCACATGTCCCAAAGGTGAAGATTATCAAATGGTAGAACTAGCTGTGATCCATAGATTTCAGACTGTGTCCAACATTATTATAGAAAATAATGGATAGAATTACTTTCGTAACACTCTAGAAAGTGATTCAGAGAAAAGGATTTGTCAAGAGACCTTTTATCAATAATTATCATATTTTCTTTTCACTTAGACACTACTTTTGTGCACAGGTCATTGACAATGACAGAAAGTTTGACACAAACTAATTCTAAAGACATAGTATAGTTTTATGAAAACAATTTTTTTTCTCTTTGCAAGCAGACTTAGAATAAAAGAAAGTGAAACATTTAATTAAAAGTTATTTACTTGATAATAAGACTCCATTTATCAAAATGGTGTGTCACATTTAAAAGACTTTTCTGAGTGAATTTAAATCAAATGACTTCAAAGTTGGGTCAAGTCATCATGCTATTGACTTTCAAAATGATTGGCTCTCAATGAAATGACATAAATCTTGATTTTCTGATTTTTTTCACTGAATCTACCCAGTCCTCATGATATTTAAAATTACTGAGGGTTAGCAAATGTTGTTGAGCTCTAAGTCAAGCAAAATTCATTAGTTGTAAAAAAACAACTATTTGTCTTCAGACTGTATAAAAGGAAAAAAAAACATCATTAGAGCAATAGTCTTTGTTTACACTAAGCAAAAAGCTTTGAGTGTAGAGGCATTTCATATATTAGATTTCAGTATTCACAATGATGTTGGGACTATCTCAAATTTGTTTTCATGTTAGATGTGAAATTTAAAAGCCTTGTCATAGGAGAACTATTGCTCATCTTATAGCTATGAGATGAAAGCGTGGGCATTAGCTATGGTCAGAAAGTTGCTACCCACTCAGCTATTTCTCTCTATCCCTTTGCATAGAAATCATTTGATAAGGAATTTTAGTTAAACGCATATACTGTTTGTTGAACATCAACATCAATCCTACCCTAACTACTGTTACAAGTACCTCATATCAGGGGGAGACAGTGACCTGGAGGCATCCATCATGTGCATGTGAGCTGGTGATCTTGATCGGGACCTGGAATTCTTTGCAGATCCTTCTCGAGAAGGTGATCTTGACCTCTGACCAGCTCCACCCAGGTCTGGGACTTCCAGTTTATCTGCTGCTGACTGGTGGCGCTGTCTGGTACTGAGTTCATCCCTGGCCACAACTGAAATTAGACAAATTAGTTTATAGATATATAATATATGGCAAAAATAATTTTTACCTCAATGCACATAGAAAACAAAAAAAAGGACATTTTAAAAAATTATTACAGAATTAAAATATTTTCATAAGTTATATGGAATAAAGATTCTTTCCAATATTTTACACACATTAAAATAAACAATAAAAAATTTTCCAAATGTTGTGTGCCTTTCTTAAACATTTGTATAAAATAAAGTACTACTATGAAACAGGATTCAGCATTTTATTTAAGAATTTTAACAAACATTGAAGAAAAATGTATTGTTAATTAAATAATTTTTGCATAAATTCTCCTATAATTGTTAGAATGTACACAAAAAGCAAGTTGAACCAATAGAGACAATTTTTCTGATTACTGGTAGAACAAATAGCTTGCAACCAATAACTAGAATCTAATATTGTGTCATTGCCTATAACAGTGACTCGAGACTCACGTGTAGTGAGTCCACAATATTTGGGAAACACTGAACTATGACTAAGTCTTTTTTTTTTCTACCAGGCATTAACTAACTAAATTCTACAAACTAAACAATTATGTTGAAAACCATACTATGAACTATTATTAAACAATATACTGCTCAATAAGAGAAAACAAAATAATGAAAAAAAAGATCTCTACAAAAATGTCCAAAGTTGACAACTCTTTTTCTTTAAAGCTTGGTAAATTACAGTCCATTCAAAATGGGTTTTAAACTAAATAACAAGCATAATCTTCAATGACCTTAGCTTCCATGAGGATGTGTTTGGCAGAATTAATTGAAACCACAATTCCAAATTTTTATCAGTGAACAATGGCTTATTTAATCAGTCTTCTTTTCTTTTTTTTTATTTTTTTTTTATGCAATAGAAGTAAGAAGAGACCTGAAACTCCAGTCAGTCTACATTTTATTTAGAAGCTTATTTAAATATTGTCACTGAAAACCAATCAAAGGTTTTTAATAATGAGCAAAATCTGACTCATAATACATATTTTCCACAGTGCAAATTGTAGAATTGGTCATGTTATTTCCATACTAGTGACCTAGACCTAGACCAGTATAATAGAATCAGAAATGATGATTATATTAAAATATAGGCTAGTGTTTTCGAGTCCATTAACACTATAGAGAGTTTAGTCTAAGTCATGCTGACACTGACCACTATAAAGAGAGAGCACAACAAGCCACAATACTTCCACAGACTGACAAGTTGTAACAAAAGCTTAGAGGATTTGTTCTATCAGAACTCTAGATTGATCACAGCACAATATTGTAAGCAGAGAAGCCAAACACCTCTAGAGAATGTAATGTCACTGGACATCAAGAAGACCAATAAAACAAGCTGCTAAAAATGACATAGCAAATCACTTTCTACATTTTTGTATTCACAAGAGAATAACATAATTACACAAAGCTATTTTCATTGCCCTGTAATTAATTTTCACAACATTTTGTATAATTTTTTAAAGTGTTAAGACTTGTTCACAATGACTAAGACACTAGAACATATAATTTAAAAAGAGCCTTCAAATCATAGTGTCTATTACATATTACATGATCAGCATTAAAGCAACTAATTTGGAAGGGACACATCTTAATTTCTAATAACAAATTGTTACAAAAATATTTCAAAACTCAGAATTGGTTTAACATTGACATTTGTGTTACAAAGAATAACAAACTAAATGAGTCAAGTTAAAACCCGGGAAAAATGCCCAAATGCGTTTTTTTTTTAATGTACACAATTTAAAGAAGAACAATACCTGGTAAAGGTAATGTGCATAATATAATATTTTTTGTTGGTATTCTGTTGTGTGGGCTAAAATCTAAATGTGTATCAAAACATTTCTACTTTTTTATCTCTTCACTATGCTATGAGCTCAATATATTTCAGATCCATTAATTGTTCATTATACAATAAATATACACCTATACTAATTATAGTTTATATATCTATTCAAATCTTTGACCTAAGATAAAAAGTCTTTCATTTACACATAACACAATTGCCTATTAAAAAAAATTATTTTGGCTTTCCATATTTATTTAAAAAGGTACTTATAAAACAATAGCTTAAACAAGATAATCTTTTAAGAACTTACAAAAAAACAATATCTACACTTAAGTAATAGACTGACAAACATATTGAAAGTATTTTTTCAAAACATCTAAATGTAAATATTAGAACATATTTGCCAAGTACTAAAATATATAACATAAATAGTCAACCGCCAACTCAAGTAGACTAACTATATAAATAAGTGAGGTAAAAGAAGATCCAAGTTAAGATGTGGTTCATACAGTAGGAAATAAAGGATAAATTGAATGGTGTGGGTAGCAAGGGGTTAAAGTGCTTGTGTCCTAATGTGCACAAAACTGCCTCTCTACTGCACTGATCATATCATTGAAGGTTGGATGCACACTCACACGAGACATGACTCTACACAAGGCACATACATACATCTAGATATCACTGCACAAGGTTTGTATTGTATACTGCAAACAAGGAAATTTCTAACACTCTAAAGAAATATTAAATATATATGGGGTAACAATCAATAATTGGCAAATATCATATCAGTCTACAGGCTGTGGAGGCAAAATAAATGTAGCAACTACATCCAGAGAGGACTGCGGTGAAATCAGCGAATAGTGCAGGTTCAAGGCTATTTTACTGATAGATATATAGGGTAGGCATACACAATTTGTTTTTTTTTAGAGGGCAGCTATACCTGTGCTGCTACGGCTTCTATGAGTTGCTGTGGTTGCTGTGGATGAATCCGCATCCTGTCGAGCACTACTGGTATCCGACAAGTCCTCTGAGCCCATGGTGGTTGGACTGCAAGAACTTCCCAAGGAGCTCACACTAGCAGTGCCGTCCCCTCGACTACTCCCTTGACCACCTAAATTAAATTGAGCAGTTCAACTACATGTGCCTAGCACTTGGATGATTCAAGCAAGTGCCGCTTGTTATTTATAAACATCAAAACCTTACAGGGGATGTATAATAATATGGTGAGGAATGAAAAGAATGAAAACATCTATAGGAAATCACATAGCCAATGACACAATACTATTTGCACAAATAGTTTGTATTTCTTTGAATACTAAATACCCATTAATTGTGCATATCTCCATCAAGATTGCAATGTTTGAATGACTTACAAGAAGCTTATATTTCAATGTATTAGGTATTTAAAGGTTTTAGGTTTCAACAAATATTTCAAATACTGTTTAAGCTATTTATATCAGCTTAACCCAACTGACATATTCAAAAATATAGTATATAGTAAAAAAAAAACATTCAGTTTGTCCCAACTTCTGAGGCTTCAATGAATTTAATAAACTTCAATTTAAATTGATGAAGTCAGACTTGTTTAAAGACAACATTTGCACAAAACACACACATTATGATGATCCAGACCAGTGGTTCTCAACCATTTTCAGCTTGAGAAATTCAATAATTTTTTTTCATTTCATATATAACATATATATATAACAATGAGATGCCCTTGTACCTTAGCGAACTGATTACTCCATATGTCCCCCAGAGAGCCCTGCGCTTAATGGACTCAACGCTTTTAGTAGTGCCACGTTTCTCCCTCAAAAGCTACGGTCTGCGTGCTTTTTCAGTTCACGGACCAAAGGTTTGGAACTCACTCCCCATTGATCTCAGACAGACAACATGCTACACTACTTTTAAGAAGAACATTAAGACCTATCTGTTTAAAACTTTTTTAGATTAACTGTCATTTTAGCTCTCATGTTTATGTTTGTAATGTTGTTACAGCGCCTTGAGCCTACATTTTGTTTGTTAACAGCGCTTTATAAATAAAATTATTATTATAAGTAGCCTGCCACTCAGATATGTTCTAACTAAAATGTCAATATGATCTAAGAAGATCATATAAAAAAATTTTTATTGTCTTTTCTTATAACAATACTGACAATCCTTTAAAAAAGATCGTAGACTAAAACTTCTTGTTTTCCACAACAAAACTGTATGGGCTGAGTATTGGCTAATCAAAATAAAGTAACACTAGATCCAATTAAGATGAGATGTAGGAAAGACATTGTAAAGTGGAGCAGCTCTATCAGCCATTATGTAATTATATGCAGAATTGCTGTAGATATGATCATTTCACAAAGCTATGTTTTATATTATGGTTGAAAAGAATGTTTTCAAAAACGTTTATGATAGAGTGCATATTTTAATTTGAGAAATTAAGAAAGAGAAACACTTTCTTTTTCAACATATGGGAAGCATGGTCCAAAGGCTTAGTACGCTTGAACATGGCTTGTCTTGGCTACCTATGAAGGGGGGCTAGAGGTTTGGCACCCGACTCGAGCAGAGTTGTGTTAACTGAGTGCCTAAAGGCAGCATTCTAAACCTTCTCCAAGATACACCTCCCCACATTGGTCCACAAAAGAAATTGGACCACAGCGCTCTGAGCATGCTCTAAGCATGAAAGTAATGCTCTATAAAAGTTACAATTTATTCATATCAAACCTGATTTATTGTGAAAAATTAACATTTCCTCTTTCCTTAAGCCACAATTACTAAATAGTGAATGAATATGAATTGCTCTATTTTCAATAAATATTTTATACTATCAAAACACATTAGATGGAAAATGTGGGACCCTAAAAAAAATAATCATACAGAAAAAATGCCTTCAAGGGTGATGCATTATAATGCTCAGTCATGTGGATACAAGAAAGCAGAACTAGCAGAACTGTGTGGTGTTGTAAAGCCAATGGGCATTTTGCATAAATTCTGCATTTCCTCAGAAACAAAAATGTAATTGTTGCCCTTGTGTGTATTAGAATCATTAAAATTGTACTTAAAATGAGTAATGGTACTAAGAGTGATATAAATCAGAACCCATCTTACAATGAATCAATTGAGATTCAAAATTCATTTGCCATAATAAGCGTACAACTCCCAGAGCTTTCTATCGTTTAAAGTTATCTTCATCACTGTTCTTTAAGATATGAAGTGTTCTAGTGATGATATACAAACTACAAACTTTATTTGATTATTATAAGTCATTTTTCTGTTTTAATTTTGGTATAGCAGTATCTCCCAAGCTTCTCACATTCTGAGTATTTAGCGGAACACTTTGCTCATTCATTTTTTTTTGTTGAGAGATTAATTCACATGGTGGTCTACTAGTTAATTATTCCAGTAGTTCGTGAAATACCAGGGTTCCAAGGAAAACAGTTTGGGATACACTGATGTAGAATATTCTTGTTTTCGCTACTATGTCTTGGCATCTTAACAACATTTTATTAAATAAATTAAATCATTAAAATCAATACTTACGATAATTGGGGAACTCACTAGCTGCTGAATTCCCAATTTTTTCCTTGAAGTTTTCTCCCATAAGTCAAAATTAGAATAAGTGTATATCATTTTTTAAAAAGTTTGTTGGTATTTTATTTCAAGAATATTTTGCTAATTCTGTAACTAACCTGGTACAACACCTATGCTGTCATCAAAGTCCAATTCTGACATGTCACTGTCGCTAAGCCCCCTGCTGCTAACTGGTGGTGAAAGGTGGTCTTTTCGTACATCATATGGATCTTGACTAGTTTTCTGGAGGCATAAACAAAGAAAAGAATTGATATCTTAAACAAAGAAAATACAGTAACTGAACGTTATTAAGGTTCCCTTTAAAATCCTTGCCATCTCAAATACAAGTAAAAAAAGGTCCAGTTTACTTACAAATGAGTCCAAATTAGATGTAAAACAAATGCTAGTTTACTTACAAATGAAAGTATGTTATATAATCCTGACAAAATGTCCAGTACTGAATGAATTTGTTACTCTGTTTATTCCATATTTTATAATCCTTTTATTAGGTTTGGTTTACGCACTTTTTTTTTTTTTTAATAGTATGATATTTTTAAGTTGTTTTAAATAGTTGTCATGTAAAGTATGCACTTGGGACTATCATCAAAATGATCCACAGTTCAAACCTGCCCCAAAGCCATTGCCTGCTGTCTTGCAGTATAATAATCTTCATTTTAAAGAAATGCTAGAAACTTGTAAAGCAAAGAAAAAAAAGTTATCTTTTCTGTGAATAAAAAATTATACTTAAATACTGAAAGGGAAACTTTTCTAGCCATGAAAGCCACAAAGTGTATGGCCCTGTGAAAAAATGGCCAGGTGGATGGGATAGTTTACCATTGTGGATGGGAAGGTGGAAGGGATAGTTTACAATTGTGGATGGGATAGTGGATGGGATAGTTTACAATTGTGGATGGGATAGTGGATGGGATAGTTTACAATTGTGGATGGGATAGTGGATGGGATAGTTTACAATTGTGGATGGGATAGTGGATGGGATAGTTTACAATTGTGGATGGGATAGTGGATGGGATAGTTTACAATTGTGGATGGGATAGTGGATGGGATAGTTTACAATTGTGGATGGGATAGTGGATTGGATAGTTTACCATTGTGAATTGGATGGTGCATGGGATAGTTTACCATTGTATTTTTGCTAGAACATGTTGAGGAAGCCCACTGGAAGAAATGTTTCTTTTCCCATTAGCCTATCCTTCTACCCTAACAGATGTTTCCATGAATGAGGTCGCCAAAATGAGATCGGGAAAGTACCCTCATCCAGAAGTGTTCACCACACAGTCTACTCTCTCAGTTTCTTGGACTTCACAACGGGATGGAAACCACGGTCTGTAAAATGTTTTACACGTTTCCAATGTTCCTTTAGAGTCGAAGATAATTTAGATCCTAACCTAAACCTCCTTCAGGATGATGGGGGGGGGGGGGGGGATTGATGGCTGTGGGCATGGTATGAACCTGGGACCATCGAGACAACAGAATGATAGTCCAGTGTGCATACTGCGCACCCAGGCAACCATTGCATTGTCATACATACCTGATACCCCCCCTCTCCCGAATATATTGAAAATATTACCATTCACAATTAAGTTTCTTAACAAAAATAAACTCCTGCACAACTTGTTTATTTATACTTACTGTGCGTGGTGAGGAAGCTGGCAGTGGAATGCTTGCGTTGTCGTGGTGATCAAGTTGATACCAGTAAGGTTCGTCATTAAGATTGGCTGTAGTTAAGTCTATTAACACCTGCAGACATAAAGGCAATTGAAATGAAGTTCTCATGACACAATAAGTTAATGGACAAACGTTTTTTAGTATAAAAAAGATTGTAAAACTATTACTACTGACAGCTATCTAGAAAAACAAGTTTTTTAATACTGAAGTTGGAAAATGTACTATGGGTGAGAAACATTGATAGATAAATGCATTTTTTATGGGGTTTGTATTCATATATGAGAAAAATCTTCTACTATATAAGATTTAAGTGACATAAATTTTTAAAATAAGGATAATATTAAAATTTTATTCAATTGTCTGAGCTGTCTGCATTATGGACCAACAACAAAAGATATACAGATTTCCAAAGATTTTCTATCATGGAAAGAGAGAATCACATTAAGTTTTCAAGTGAAAATACATTATGGTCAGGTGCATATTTTAGTTAATAGTCTTAATGGTGCATTATCAAACATTTCAAATGCATGTATTTTTTAATATCACAATAGTTAAGCATAAATGTCCCATTTGTAGGACTCTTATGGTTATTTATTTCCATGATCTCTTGTAGTTTCAGCTCCTTAAGATGTTTACCCCATTTAGATCGCAGAAATTTTACTACAGCTGCTTTTGTTCCATTCGCCACCATCACCATAAAAAGTAAAGTAAAGTACCTTCTATCAGACCTTGGGATCTATTGGGCAGATGATGTAAAGGTCATCTGTTTTTGTGGCCTACGGTTAACCATCACCATAAAAAGTAAACCAAAGTACCTCCTATCAGACCTTGGGATCTATTGGGCAGATGATGTAAAGGTCATCTGTTTCTGTGGCCTAAGGTTAACCATCACCATAAAGGAATAGTAAATATTAGGACAGATGTATTTTATGTCTGGGCCCATTTATCAGTCTCCAGTGGACTAATGTAAACTATTATCTTCTTCTTATCTTATATAATACAGACATTACTTCAAAAAAGAAGATGATTACGTCCTACGCGTTATGCATTTAGTCATGCATGTTAACCAATGACTTAAATTCTGCCAAGTCACTGGTTTTCCTGGCTAGCTCAGGCAACCCATTCCATGCTCTAATAGCACTAGGGAAGAAGGAGTATTTGTAAAAATTTGTCCTAGCATATGGGACGAGGAATGTGCCTTTATCTTTGTGTCTTTCAGAGTATTTTATTAAATTTTGTTTTTGAATTTAAAGATTATGGTTCAGTGTTTTATGTATAGTTGCTACTTTACTTTTGAGTCTTCTGTCCTGAAGGCTTTCTAAATTTAGTGATTTTTACTAAAGGTGTTACTCTGGTTAAGTGTGAATATTCGTTTGTTATGAATCTCACTGCTCTATTTTGTGTCTTGTACTAGTATTATTAAACTACGACCTGACAATTACCTCTCCCAGAAACTCAGAGGCTCCAACTCGGTCATAATCCCAAACTGTAATCTCCAGCAGCCGTTCATGCATATCTGACTCTTTCACTGGACAATATATGAACGTCTGGTTCCAAGTGGGGTCAATAGTGCTGGCTACTGTCTTTGTTCGCCTTTTGCTCTTTTCACTATTTATTATTTAAAAAAACAACAACATATCAGTTATACATTAGGATAAAAAAGAATGATTATGTATGTAATCTCTGACGATAATAAATAAGAAACACAAAGTCATAAAGACTACTTTGTAACTGTACTAATATTATATGATATTACGACATTGTTTGTTGTTTATGTTTTGTGCAAAAGCAAAAAAATAAAAATAAAAAGAGAGTTATATATGTCTACCTTGATAAAGACAGTCTCGTTATTATCATTATTAATTAGTAACGTCTACAGTAATTTATTATTAATCTGTGACAACAGAACAGTAACAGCTTTTAAAAAAGAAGTTTCTCAGATTTAGCTTTTTGGAAATCTGTTGTTTCTCTTTAAAAGAGTATTATCAACAAAAAAAAATTATTATTTCATCAAATAATAGGAATATGCTTTCTTAAATATCCAGAAGTCTTCATTCCCCTTCAGTTGTTTATAAAATTATACTGTTCATTTAAAAAAATGTTTTTATTACGTCATCCCATGAAACAGTGCTGTAAAAAATTCAAAGATGATTGGGACAGAGGTCAAATAAAAGAGTGCTTGGGAGAATTTAATGTAAAACAAATAAATTTGCAAAAGATGACTTCATCATTGTGATTAAAATTATACAAATATTTTTGCCACTTAAGCACACACAAGTGTCTTGAAAGGGAAAAAGAATGAGATTAGAATTTGTTCTATAAAATGTAACTTTTAAGTTAAGCCCTTGGATCTAAAGTTCTTCTTTTATTTATATATCAGAATCAACTACTAGACAAAGTAGGACGGCAAGTATAGTCATCTTCAGTCTACATATACATGTATAAACAAATGCAAGTATTCATATATGAGAATTTCTTGCGTGTATATATATATATTTATATATTTTTATTATTATTATTCCGACTCAACATGAGCAAATTTTTTGTTTTAAACTGAAGGGGCACTTAAGAAATTTTCTATCATAATCACCAGGTACAATGACATTTAGAACTAATAGAACATAACAGCAACTCTTCAGTTTGGTAGTCATTTCCCATTTTCTCATTTTTGCCCCAAAAATGTTTCCAGGATGAGCTCAAGAAAATATCTCTCATGCTTCCTTAACAAATCATTCAACTAAGTGAGGCCTGGTCACCATGTACGTAAGTATCAAGAAAATATCCACTCAAACCACAAGAATTGCAATTAAACTGTTAATTAAAACATTTATCAGTGTGTAACAAGTTGGTAAAGCTTTTCAGAGATACTGGTTATCTTACCTTCTGTCTGGCAGCATATACATTTTACAATAAGGGTTACGGAACTTTCCATTCTCAGTCAAGGGGAGATCAATGG
This sequence comes from Biomphalaria glabrata, assembly GCF_947242115.1. NCBI lineage: Eukaryota > Metazoa > Mollusca > Gastropoda > Planorbidae > Biomphalaria > Biomphalaria glabrata. The sequence continues at coordinate 3,665,997 of NC_074727.1, read as the reverse complement.
CACTAATAATTGAGACTATGAGCTGATAACTCTGCACATCATACCATAGTTTAACCTTGTAAATAAATAAATATTTAGACACCTTTAAGAAAGTCGTCAATTTGTTTGTAATGAAAAGCAAACATTGTCATTTTTTAAAATTTTATATTATCATTGTGCTTTAAAAAAAATTTTTTCTAAAAAAAAAAATTCATAGTTGAGTACTCTTAATTATTCCCCTTTGAACTTCTTTTTAATCTTTAGAAGATTTATATGTGTATGTATGCCAACTGGCAAAGATATCTGAATAATAGCTAAAGCACCCAGTGTTGATATGCCATAACAATAATCTAATAATTAACTAAGCATCCTACAAAAGTTTATGATTTAGCAAAAGGTGTTATTGTGTTTATTGCTTTGTTTGCTTTTTACATGTTTCAGATGTTCCTTCAGAATCAAAGATTATAAAATCCTAACCCAAATCTCCTGCAGAATGGCAGGAGAAGGCAGGGGCAGAACCGAACCAAGGACCATCAAGACAACAGTCCAGACTGCATACCAAACAACCAGCCAGCTGTTATTAGGATAGTATTTTGGCATGGCTCTGTAAAAACATTTATTGCAACCAGTCCAACTTCTGGCCTTCAGGTGTGGCTCAGATACTGAGTCTGAAGGAACTGTTTTCACTAGCAGGAGAAGAGGAAAGGCGAGAAACTGGTGCCTAAACCAGTAAGCTTTGGGCAGGAGGGACTCAATAGCCATTGCTGGCTACCCACCTAGGAGAAGGAAAACTCTGAATTCAAACCTCTGCTGCCTTGCAGCTATACCCAATCATCGGAAAGAATTCTGGAGTCAAGGCTTCAGGAGTCAACCCTGAGGTAAATCAGGTGCCAGCAAGCCTAGGCAGTTTAAAGCACTCAATGCTACACACTGGCAGAGCCTGCGACACCCCAAACTATATCGGCACTTTCCATTTCTTTAACCGAGTCTAGAGGGGTTAACTGACGTGTTGGCAACATTATTCCAAACATCCCTAATGCCCAGGCTTTCATCCCATTTCAATGAGATGATCCATTGCCGCTTCGCAATTGAAGATGGCCATTAATAAAGACATATTTCTTTTTAATGTTTTGGCAAACAAGAGATTAACGGAGAGCAATGTCTGAGTATAAAAAAATGTAACAGTAAGCAGGATGATGAAAACTGATGAAGTTTATCTCAAAGGTCTTTACATCAATAAAAATCTGATAGAAATATGTTTTGCATTTTTAAGCAACATCTTTTGACCAACAAAATAAATAAAACTAACATTAAAACTTTAAAGGCATCATGACTGAGGTGAAAAATCTGAATGGACATTAACAAATGCTGACCTGCAACTTTCCTGTGATTGGAGGAGAAAGCGGCCTTGAGCGCAATCTTGACCTTGGCTGAGGTTCTGGAACCACAGTCCTCCGAGACCTTTGATTATCTGGTATTGCCTCTTTGAGACCATAATCTAGAGAACATATGTACATGTTTTCAAGTCTTATACAACTTTTATAAAATGTAAATTATCAAGAGCCTCTAAGCATAATGCTATCTCCAATAACCTACAACATTATTTAACATAGTCCAGTAATTTTTACATAATACATACAGAGGCATATTTAACAAGATGTTCAAATCTCAATTTTTGTAATATAATCTCCCAAAATAGCCTTTCTTTAGCAAGAACAACTTACAATTAAAATATTTTTTAAACTATTAAATATGTCATTACTATCAGGGAAAAATGCAACCAAAGAAAGATGAGACATCCAGCACTCAAAATTTACCAAGTGCAAGAATACAGGTGCTGATTATTATTATTGCTTTTATTGGCCTCCTTCAGTCGTAGAACGACTATGGTTCATCTCAGGGCACACTTCCTCATGTGGCTGTGGAGCCCTATTTTGGAAGCTTTCATCTCACTTATTCAAAGCCCTAACAGGTGCTGATAAGTGTACTAAAATTGCCACATAACCACATGCACCAGCACAACCTGAGTTCCACTAACTCCTCACCCCTCTTTTCCTCAAGGGTGCTTAATAATTTATGTATATTAAATGTTAATTATACTAAAATATAAAAAGCTTAAATAGTGAAAACGCTGTAATTCTGTCTTTTAAATCAGAGATAATTGAAAAATTTCATTAAAAAATAAATCTAAGCTACTCACCTCTGGCATGGTCAGTGAATGAAGGCTGCACACTAGGTGGTGTCTCACCATGCCTGGGAAAACAAAACACACACATTAAACAAGATCACCACCTTCGCCTACCCCTTAGTCTGTTGAACCATTGCGACACCTACAAAATCTGTCTTCTGCCTTGGATAATTTTTTTTTTCAACGACATGCCTGTCCATTCTTTTATGTTGTGTTCCCATCACTTTCTCTGTCTGCCTCTTCTTCTTTTTCCTGGTAATGTTCCCTGAAGGAAGGTCTTTGCGACCCCTGAGGATCTTGTGATATGGCCATAGAGTTTAAGTTGCATTTTTGACAGTAGTTAGGTCATCATTGGGTCCAATTGCTGTATTAATCCTGTTTCTGATCTTTTCATTATGATGCAGCCTTTGTAAAGTAATACTATGGATCTTTCTATAGCATCACAATTCGATAACTATGATCCTTTTCTCTAGATGTGCAGTTAGCATCCAGGAATATAAGAATGATCAGTGACCAGGGAGTGCATCAGTCTTATTTTAGTGTCTAGGGCTATGCATTTGTCTTTCCAGATTGTTTTAAGTTTCGCAAATGCTGCTGTGGACTGTGCAAATGTCACTTTTATAGCCCTGTTGGATATTGGTCATAATTTGTGTTTTTTTCTGCATTGATTTGCATATCGTTATATGCAATTAACTATATAGTTTTAAAAGCTAACACTAAATTTAAATATATATTTATAACACGAACAAACATACTTGACATTCCGATGTACTATCAGTTCAACCTGGGGCTCTTGTTTGGACTCTAAAATAATATCATAAACTTCTTCAAACGTTGCACCTTGAAGTGATCGACCATTCCATTCCACTACTTCATCACCTGAAAGTTTTTAAAAATGTTTTGTTTTTTTTATTTAAAAGATATTAAGAAACTCCAAAAATACTTTTTAATACAAAAAAAAACATTAAATAGTACAATATTAGGTTTAAATGTTATAATTCTGGATCAAGCATATTACATCTTTATTAAGTTTTTTTGAAATTTTAACATTCCTTCAGAAATTAAGAACATTACATCCTAGCCTAAACCTGCTGCAGGGCGGCTAGAGATGGCAGAGCAAGATGGAAGGAGGGAACTGAATGCCATTGTAATGAGTTGAAGCAAATACCACACAACAAAAGACAAGACATAAAACCAAATTTATATATTGACGATATTAAATGAATATTGTGCTTTTAGGAATTATTATTAGATAAGTATGCCAGAGAAATATCACTAGACATAAACAAAGCAAGGTTGGTGTTGGGAAAGGTAAAGAAGATAGTTGAATAGTTTTAGTCAAAGCAAATTGATAAAATCCAGACTTCTGATTTTATAGTCAATTTAGACTAATTTTTAAAATCTAAGGACTGGATTATGTTGAAACTTTTAGATGCCAACTAGAAACACAAGGCAAGCACTGTTTGGTATGCTCTCTGGACTGTTGTTTGGTGGTCTAAATGGTCCTGGGTTTAAACCCTACATGCTGCCATTTCTCGTTGCCTGCTGTTGCCGTGCCAGGATGTAATTTTCTTCAGATCTGAAGGAACATCATGAACAGATCCTGAAGTTAATTCCAAAAACACAAAATAAACAAAAGTGTACACCACTACTAAAACCACTACAAATATAGCGATGTAAGTCATATCTCTATTATTATCATCCAAATAAAAATAAAATGAACACTGACTGACCTGGTCTTAAATGACCTACTGTGTCTGCTATACTTCCTTTCTTGACTTTTGTAATAAAGGCACCTAATTTTCCTGTTTCTGATACTTTACCCCCTATAACTTTTAATCCTAAAAAAAAAATGAATGTAAACTTGTAAGGAATAATGAAAGATAATACACAATCAAGGCATTAAACCAATTTATGATGTTATTAGGTAAAATTCTTTTTACATTTTAACTAAAGTTAATAAAAGTGCTGAACAATCTGCAAAAGTACAGTGATGCTTAAACAAACTAACAATACAAAATGAAAATGCAATCACCATCAATACTATAAACTTTTATTTTTCAATGGTAAGCTAAATATGTAAAACACAGTATGTTAACATTTCTATACTAGAGTAGGTATACTGAAGGTAATTTGCTGCTCAGTAAAATTTCAATTATTTTTTAAAACACTAAAATGTTTTACAATGAGGTTCTAAATCTAGATTTTTCTAGATAATTTAAATGCAATTAGATAAAAGTAATATTTAATTATGCCCATGTCAGCTAATAAATTTTAACTAAAAATTCTACTAAAATATTTGAACAGAAAATGGCCAAAAAAAAAAAAAGAAGCAATAAAAAGTAAGCCAAACAATTTTATATTCAACAATAAGAACAACATACAAAATTATTATGGCATAGAAGAGACTTATTATTTTAATTATTTAGTTGATTTCAACAATCTATATATTTTTGAAGGGAAAACCCAGAAAAGGGAAAAGGGTCAGATTATTATTTTTGCATTCTCTCAGTTGGACAAACAATAAAACATCCCTGTAGTTGTAGGCTTTTAATAGGTAGTTCGATAAAAAATTCAAACTCACAATATACTAATAAAACCTATATGGTTGAATAGGGCTTGAAAAAATATTTCCAACCATACTAAATTTATCTTTGTATGACAAGTGGAAGGGGAGATATTAATTTTTATTTGAGAGGGGGAAGTCTTGATTTTTTAGATCCATGTCATTTCTGTTCACTACCGGAAGTTGAATCAAACTGGGAAATAGGTCAAGAGTATTTTTTTGTTTGTGCTGCCAATTTATCTAATTTTGTGACAAGAATGATCCTCAATTTTTTTCTAATTTTGTTTTGAGTTTCTCTTTATTGCATGTAACATTGAATCAATTTTGAATGTATTGATAGGATTAATAATTATTATTTAAAGAAATATAAGTGTACTCTTAATGAATATATAGTAAAACACTATTTGTAATTGAAAAGTACTTATGTTTGTTAAAAATTCATTTTGAAAGATTTAAATCTTGAAAGAGAATTTTTTTTTTATTTAAGTGTCTGGTATCTATACTTTTAAAGTATGAATTAATTATTATGCTGAAAATATTATTTAAAAAATTGAAAAGTAATGCTTTGATTTTAAGTAATTTTTGAAGAATGAAGTAAATAATTTTTAAATCTATATCAAATCTGCAACACAAGTTAATGAAGAACATAATTAATATTATGAAAAGAATAGATGCATTCTAAATATTAATACCTAATGCATGATTTTATATAAGAAAAATGTCTAGATATTCTATTTTATGGGTTGATTATTAATCAAAATAGATTTTTTTTATTGCAACAAATGTTTGTTGTTTTTTTGGAAATAAAATAGCATATTTACAATCATAACAGACATCAGCAAATCAATCAAATAAAATTAAAATACATTTAAGGAAATGTAAAATATTATCACAATTAAAGAATAATTATAATCTCAGCATCATCCATAATTTTTCTAATAGGCTATGGGTAATCTCACAGATTCTTAGATTATTTGCTGTTGTAAACAATATATTTTCTTTAAGAATAGGCACACCAACATCTTTCAAAGCAGCTTTTATTTCATTTGCCATTTCATTTCTTGCTCATCTGTCCACACTAAATTAATTAATCCATAATAATTTCCCCACATCTTTTTCTTGGTAAACAAAAAGAAAATTTATCTCTTGCTCATCTCTTTTTTAGTGCAATAATAATTTCCCCACATCTTTTTCTTGGTAAACAAAAAGAAAATTTATGTCTTGCTCATTTCTTTTTTAGTGCAAAGATAATGCAAGCGTTGTTGCCATTGACTTTTGTCTTACCATCTAAAAATAGCCATTTTAGCATTTGGTGCTTTTCATGATAATAAATTAAAAAACCTAAGATTCTTTCAGCCCAAGTATTGTGGTGAAGCACATTTTTTTATACATACTAATGGGCCTGATAAATCCCTTTGTAATGAGAAACTCATTAATATGCCCAGTGTATACTGAGGTATAGTTTGATTTAAAAATTGAGTGGAGTTTACTAACAGTAGAGATATCATGATTTGATAATTAATTTAGAGGACAACTAAAAGCATTAATCTGAGAGTTAAATAGAAACTCTGGTGCATCTAGCAATTTTTAATGCAGTGTAAAGTGTCCTTGATGTTTCACCTAAATGTGAAAAACAAACCTTAGTATTGCCTTTAAAAATGTAATTCAATTTCTTATATTTTTGTATTTAACAATAATAGCTATATAATATTTTAATCAAAAAATCTTAAAATTAATAGTAATAAAATATAATAATAATAATAGTAAAAAAAATTATAGTGAAATAATAATAACCTAACTAGAGTAGTTGATAATTATATGATGCAAACAAAGCTTAAATTCTATGAACATTACAAATGACTAGTGGTACAAACTTATTTAAAAGATTAAGAATTTTTTAAAATTGTATAGATTACATTAAATCATATATTGTATTGAATTGGAATAATTAGAAAATTATTTAACCTTATGTAAAAATAATTAATTTTATATTTAGATTAATCAATTGCTTTTAAAAAGAAATTATTCAAATCATAGATGGTTATAAATAGGGGGCCGATTGAGATAGATTTAAATACGTACTGACAGTGATGGATGTATATATATGTTTTAGCAAAGCTCTTGTTTTCATGGATAATTTTGTTTCTGCCAACTTGTCCAAAAATATAGTGTTCAGTGCTGAAAAATGTCAACTATCGATAATTGGTCACATATTTGAGTGAATCGAGAGGACTTCACTCGAAGACGTTTTTCTAATTAAATCTGATTGAAAATATGCTTCTAAGTTATCAATTACGAATCTTTAAGTAATTACCCAGATGAGCCTCTTTTAAAAAGGATGAAACACGGATTATTTCAATTGACAAACATAAAAACAAAAATATGCAGTCATTTGATCTTCATTTTAATAAAAACAAGCCAACACTGGAATAATCGGGACATGCCATTTGAAAATATTAACATTCTAGAGCACATTGAGCACAAATTTTGTACAAAAAAAAAATAAAAATGTAATTTTACTATGAAATTCAAAATACCAACGTTTATGGACCTATGCAGGTTTTATATGAAAAATGGAATACTACTTCCGGTGTTTATACGCGGATTTCGAACTCACTACTTTTAACTCAAGAGTGCCAGTGGTTTAAATTAGTTCAATCTCATTTGTAAACTTATCATTTATCTTATGAAATACACTAGCCTAGGCTGTGACTATGAAAGAATTAGTATTTGTACAAATTTGTCTTAGATCTAGATTTACACGAAATGCGCTTTTACTTTTATCTTTGATTCTCTTTCACGACTTTGTGACATTGTCACACTTTGTGTCGAAGTCTGTCTAGTCTACTGACTACTCTAGACTCTAGTCTTTTCAAACCGAGTATTTTTAATTTTATTAGGTTTTGTGTTAGTATTTGAAGATTTAGATTATGGTTCAGTGTTTTAATAATTGCTACTTTACTTTTTATTCTTTATCTAGATTCCATCTAATCTAGGACTTTGTTAAACATGACAGATCCATTTTAGAGTCGAGCTTTACAAATCTAGATCTAGCTCCTATCGCAGTATGAGAACTAGAGCTATGATTACTATGAATGGTGCGATCCAGTAGCGATGTTACGTCTGCTACATTTTTTTTTAACTTCCTATAAGAAGAGCTAACCATGTCTTGTGTAGAACGAGACCGAGAGGGTGATGACTTTTTTGCTTAGGATTTAAGGATTTTTTTTTAATCGGAAAAAGGAGCTATTGGGTAAAAAAAATAATTTAATCGGTAGTCTATTAATTTACTAAACGTTAGATAGAAATCTAGATCTATTTCCATCCCATAATTTTAAAAGCCTTCCGTTTATAACTGGAATTTCTCACAGGACGTAGAATCTAGACCTCTTTAAATTTTAATCCATTTTTATTGTCATTAACAATAATATAGTATTATAGACATGCTCCAAATCTTAGAACTAGTAGACAATAGTAGTATTATTATTATATGGCTACATTGATGAACTGTAAAGATTTAATAGTTCATTAAATGACTCATTATCTTCGAGTTCGAAGATAAATGAAGTTGTGCAGTAGCCTATATCACGTGATACACATACTCTGTTGTGTGCGCGACTTGCTTTTCTTTGAATTTCAATTTACAAACGCGGACTTTCAATTGTAAAAAAGGGAAATAAGCGCTACAGATCTGCATCCAATGTTCCGCTCAAGTATTATGTTATTAAATGTTGAAACGGATTGTTTTTGTATCTGTAACAGCGGAACAAACTTTGAGAAATAGGCTTTACTGGTTTAAATTAATGCTTTTTTATGAACTTGTACATGAATGAATTTATACACATTTATTCTTTCCCTTTTCTGTTTTAGTCCTTTTTTCACCCAAACTAATTGCATGAGACACATTTTTAATAAAGAGTGCACATTTGGGGTCTGTGTTCTATTTTGGGAAACTCATCTATCTATGTTTTTGTCAGAAAATCCCAGCTATGACGTCATCGTATTTGGTTGCTGGGACGACATGTCTAAAATGTACTCGAACAGTAGCGCCGCCCACTCCCCTTTCATAATTTATCTTATGTCTCGGTTGGGAAAATTTGTAGCTATGTGTGGTGTACTAAGAGTTGGCAGGAATAAAATGAATGAAAGCGTACTATGTATTATTTGCCAAACCAAATCGTCATAGTGAAAAAAAATATTACAAATAAAATATAATTTATGCAAAAAGTATTCAAAGTGATATTCACCATATTTATACAAAATTTAGAAAAAATTACTTGAAATGCAAAATGTACATTAAAGAGGAAGGAAGGAAAAACACATTTTGTAAGAATTGATTTCAATAACTGGTCGCTGTTTTAAAGTGAATAGCAATTAAAATTATTTATTTATCTATTTATTACTTTAGTGAGATTGGAAACAAGAGTAAAAGTAAAGCTTCCCTTTTCAGACCTTGCGACCTATAGGGCAGATGATGTTAAGGTTATCTGTTTCTTTGGCCAACGGTTAACGAGCAGTTTTTCATGTGGCTAGAACAAAGACCAACCTTTCCCAAACTTAAGAGTTGGGTGAACTCTGGGGCGCCCTATAAAACCCCGAAATTCAAAATTCCGGTCTTCACCAAGATTTGAACCCAAGCCCCAAGGTTCGGAAGCCAAGCGCTTAATCGCTCGGCCACCGCGCCTCCTTAAACAAGAGAGGGATGGAATAGATCTCAACGTCTGCCAACAAAACGCAATGTCTACCAAGCGGTGGTTCTCAAAACTCTCCTGTGTCTCTCTGATAACTGGATGCTTAAAAAAGAAAACAGTTACGGCTTCTCGAGCATTTCTTTCAGAGATGCACGTGTTCCATCATAGGCTCACGATGGCAAGACAAACCCTACAAGTGACGGCATTCTGTAGGCAGTAAAGGCCTTTCCTGTTATTGCACAGCTGCGTCGAGGGGGATACATATCCCGCAGGAATGGATGACCAGAAGACAGACGTCCGAAAAGCACACAATGAACACGATGACTTGATGATGTAAAGGCAGATCGACAAAGCTAAGAGTCTGGGAATGGAGGCGCAAAGCCCTAAGACAGATCAGAATAAAAAGATGAGCTAGAACAGGTGAGTGCCTTATGGGCTGTAGTACCACTGGGATGGATGGGGAAAATCTTGGCGAGTGTAAAGAAGGACCGCTAATAGAGGAGCCCTACGAGAATTTAAAGACCATCCCAGGCATAGCGAGCTCACACATACATAGGGAACATCTGGGAGCCAATGGCTTCAAACAGAGGCAGCCGGAACATTCTAACAAAGAGAGACACATTTTGATATCAAAAGGCAACTGAAGGGAGGAAGAAAGACGATGACGTGGAACAGGGCATTCAAATCTATTCCCAGAAGACAATGGCTTTGTCTGTGTCATGCTAGTTATGGCAAAATATGTAGATCACAACTGAGTCTACGTAGCCACGTGAAACACTGCACTGTTTCTTATTCTTTGAAATAAAAGACAAGCCTTGTATCAAATTGTTTTTAAGTTGGTTTAAACACAACGGTATTCCACAGCTAAGTTTTTCTTGTTTACCCGGGTACAACATTTTGAGAACCACTGTCCCACAATTTGCAAAATGGAATAGAGGAGGACATAGAAATAATGTATCATTTTGTGCAAACAACGGCTTGCACAAATGTGGCACCTCCTTATTATGCAAACGAGAAAATAGAAAGGCTTGTTACTATATCTAAGTCGGATAGTGTTGAATTCTTTTCTTTAAATAATTAATTAAACTTTACCGCTGAGCTAAATGAGAATGCATTAAAATGTCAAGTTTAAACACACAATTTTGGTTAGTTCATGCTCATTTCAAAACACGTATAAAAAATATGTAAATTGTTAAAGTCATTGACCTTGGCACACTTTATATATAGGCTAGTATATGCTGGGGTACGAGTGATAGACTTACAGTTCTTGTTCAGTGAATAAAAATACAAAAGTAAAAAAAAATTGTGCGTGATTTGGGAGGTGTTTCATTAAAAATTCAGGCGTGACAGTTGAAACAAATGTTAAAGATATAAAAAAATATATTTAAAAAATCATGCGAATAAAAATAAATATTTTTGACAAAAAATAAATCTATTTAAAAAAAAATGTATTATAAAAAAAAGTATAAATATAAAATGTACCTAATGCTTCTGAGCGGCCTAAAAAAATGAGAAAAGAAAAAAAAAAAAAGAATTAAAAATAAATAAATTAAAAGAACAAAGACGATCATAAATTAAGCCCCCTTTCTTTTTTTGGAGACCAAGAATTTAATTATAATCATTTTAAAATAATTTTTTTAAGCTTGCGATCCGGAAAATCTGTAGAATAACCCATTAGATGTGTAACCAGTAGTGTCCACGTGGTCGGCTTTTCATCCGTGAAGAAACAGGGGGAGCATGCATTTATGGAAACACACATCATAAGACAATTGAACAATTTAATTTGTTTGGCCACAAAACACAAGCGCTATAAATTCAAAATCATATGTAATAACAATATACACATAATCACGATGAAAATAAAGGAATGATAATAATAGTAAAATTGGTATTATAAACTATAACAACAATAATTAACAATAATACCGCAACTATCAGATCCCGCGATTCACAAACAGTGAAATGGCTATCTAGCACCTAATTACAATCCAAGCCATCAACGTAGCAACACATAATACAGGGGCGTAGCTAGGAATTTTCCATCGTTTGGGGGCCCGGGGGGGGGTGGGGTGGGGGCTTGACCTTTTGGGGGGTCCCCTGCTTTTTAAGTAATTATTAATTTCTAATGTAAAAAAAACACTAATTTGGGCCCCCCCATCAAGTGGGGGCCCGGGGGGATTTTCAAATTCTCCCCCCTCCTCCCCCACCCTAGCTACGCCACTGACACGATATGAAAATTGATTTATATTAAACACATCTATGTAGAATAAGTAGATCTCCTAATGTTTCCAGCACTTAATAATTGGCGGGGGGCAAACATTTAGGGGGTCAGTGAATGTTGATGTTTCTAACTTTTCCCTGACTACCCCACTTTTACTTTTATTTGGAAACACACAAACCGAACTACGGAGCTTGCTGGGTTCTTTATAAAAATCTTGGCTTTTCTTTAATCCTATTTTCATAATTCGCTGTTACCAAAATATGCAAATTAAATAATTTTATTTTTCTAAACGGAGAAAAATGAATGTAATTTACAAGAACTCTTTTATAATATGACAGGCTTTTAGATTTATTTTTTATTAAGTGGATTTTTATTTAAATATCTAGAAATTTAAATAAAAATGTAAAGACCGCTTCATAAGCTAAGAGATTAGAGACAGGGCTACTGCAGCGATTGGACCCCACGATGACATGCCAACTATCGTTAAAAAAAAACGAAAGCTAAACATCTATGACCATATTACAAGGTCTTCGGGGCTCGCAAAAACCTTCCGTCAGGGAACCAGGAAAAAGAAGAAGAGGCAGACAGAGAAAGCGATGGGAAGACGGCATAAAAGAATGGACGGGCCTGCCACTGAAAGAGGTTCTAACTAAGAGAAATGAAGAAAGATGGTCGCCAAATCCTACATGGTGTCCCAACGGTCCAACAGACTAAGGGATAGGTAAAGGAAAAGGATTTTTATTAAAGCTTTCGAAATAGTGTAGGGGCCTCCAGAAAAATTTCTGCTCCGAGGTATCCACATACTTAAATCCGGCCCTTGGAAGCCCTATAGCCCTAATTAACGTTGCATAATTTAATTATTTGATCAAAATTAAAACAATATGAAAAAAAAGTGACTGGAAGATCATTAAGGGAAAGCTGAACAAGAGATTGTAATCACGGCGTCACATTCATCAATTCTATAAGTTCAAACCAAAACAAAACAAGTTTAAAATCAATTATTTTGTATATTTGCTGATCCATTGAGCTCTGCGCCTGACGCCTGACAATGTGTAGATGTAACACAACTGATCTGTGCTTGTCCCAAAACTGTGTCCCCTCCCCCCCCCCCCCCCCAAAGCGAGTGTATCGATCTGGTCAGCGCGCATGACCTACTTTTTAAATACTTCATCATTTCGAGCGAGGGGCGGGTTTTGGGGGGGGGGGGGGGGGATAAAGGGAAATTTGTAAACGGGAAAGGGATGGGGGTCATGATTAGATTAATTGTTTCGCACTTATGTTGGGAGGATTTTTTTTTTTTGAGAGTCTATCAGAGGAATAGACACATGTTTGAAAATGTTCCAGTCCAGTGATGCTCAATCTTATACGGCTTGCGGGCCATTTTAATTTCTAACACTCGTGTTGCGGGCCATATTAACAAAAAGATACCAAAAATGAAATAGAGAATAAACCATTTTAAATAATTATATTACAACTGCGTGGCTCCAATAGGCCTACTTACACCATAATTCAATTACGTAACAAGGGTTTCAGATGTCTTATAACTGAAAAAAGTTCTCTACTAAAATAAGTGCTTGTGAACAATGTGATCATACCATCAATTTTTTTCGCAAATGTGCAAGGCTTAAGTAGACAACCTGGCATAGAAATCTACTGTCATATGTGTTCAAAATTTCTCAAGATGGAAATCTGGATTTGTAAGTCAATTAGTTCCAGCGGCAATAGTAATTATTTCGGAATCTGCTGCTCTGTCATTTAGTTTTGAATGGAGATTTTCACCAACATCGTCTATTTGACTCGTTTTGCTATTGTCATGCCAAAAAGACTGACAGCTTCATTTTTTTTTCAGGCCGATTTAATTCCATCATTGCTAGCAAGCACCTTTTTATGCTTCATTTCTCTTGGTAATGTGAGATACTCTGTAGCGTCCATTACAGTCGACTCATTCTCTTGACTTCTTAGTAAATATTTTCGTCAATCGCTCAACTCTAGACGTAACTTTGCAATCTTGTCTTGGCGACTCAACCATTGATGCTACAATATTTTTGTAATGCCTTTTATGCTATGTTTCTTAAAAAACAGTCACATTTTACAGATCAAACATGTTGGCTTATTTTGTTCCACCAACAAAAAAAAGAAAAAGATCTGTCCACTTTTCCTGGAAGTTTCAACTTCCAATTTTCATTTCTTCAGCTCTCCCATTTCATTAACGTGCAAATGTTACACGAAACGGCACCAATCATGTTGATGTCAAAAGTACACGAACCAAAATGATGCAGAAAAGATGTGCAGTGTTACACACATGAGATGTCAAGAACACGGCTAGCTCTTGACAGCCGCGGTATTGTCAATTCTTGTTGCCGAATAAAACAAAACCTTGTGTTCTTGTAGAAAAGACAATTAACATGAATATTATAAGAAAATAGATTAGAATGAAATCCATCAAAGAAAAAGCTAGAGTCCTATCACAGAAAAAAAATAAAATTTTCAACATTTTTCCCCCCTACATTTTGTGCCGATGTTTCGGCGGGCCGGTCCAAACCACGTCGCGGGCCGGATCTGGCCCGCGGGCCGTAGTTTGGGCATCACTGTTCCAGTCTATAGGCTAAGCTCATTTATAGCAAAGGTAAAGAGGGCGAGTTTGTTTACTTTCTGTATGTGCCAAGAGTGCTTGGCGCTTTAACATAATTATCTCCCTGTATAGTACACAATGTCCAGAGGGGACACCTAGGGACGTAGCTAGGAATTTTCCATTGTTTGCAGGCCCGGGGGGCTTGACCTCTTTGGGAGCCCTGCATTTTTGCGTAATATTTAATTTTTAATGAAAAAAAAAACCCCACTCATCTGGGGGCCCGTTGGGGATTTTAAAACCTTGCAATAAGTGAAGTACTCCTTTCAGACTTTGCAATAAGTGAAGTACTTCTTTCAGACTTTGCAATTAGTGAAGTACTCCTATCAGACTTTGCAATAAGTAAAATGCTCCTTTCAGACCTTAAAATAAATGAAGTGCTCCTTTCAAACCTTGCAATAAGTGAAGTGTTCCTTTCAGACCTTGCAATAAGTGAAGTGCTCCTTTCAGACCTTAAAATAAGGGAAGTACTCCTTTCAGACCTTGCAATAAGTAAAGTACTCCTTTCAGACTTTGCAATAAGTAAAGTGCTCCTTTCAGACCTTCAATAAGTGAAGTGCTCCTTTCAGACCTTGCAATAAGTGAAGTACTCCTTTCAGACCTTGCAAAAAGTGAAGTACTCCTTTCAGACTTTGCAATAAGTAAAGTGCTCCTTTCAAACTTTGCAATAAGTGAAGTACTCCTTTCAGACTTTGCAATAAGTGAAGTACTCCTTTCAGACTTTGCAATAAGTAAAGTACTCCTTTCAGACTTTGCAATAAGTGAAGTACTCCTTTCAGACTTTGCAATAAGTAAAGTACTCCTTTCAGACTTTGCAATAAGTGAAGTGCTCCTTTCAGATCTTGCATAAGTGAAGTACTCCTGTCAGACCTTGCAATAAGTAAAGTACTCCTTTCAGACTTTGCAATAAGTGAAGTACTCCTGTCAGACCTTGCAATAAGTAAAGTACTCCTTTCAGACTTTGCAATAAGTAAAGTGCTCCTTTCAGACCTTGCAATAAGTAAAGTGCTCCTTTCAGACCTTGCAATAAGTGAAGTACTCCTTTCAGACCTTGCAATAAGTGAAGTACTCCTTTCAGACCTTCAATAAGTAAAGTACTCCTTTCAGACTTTGCAATCAGTGAAGTACTCCTTTCAGACCTTAAAATAAATAAAGTGCTCCTTTCAGACCTTGCAATAAGTAAAGTGCTCCTTTCAGACCTTGCAATAAGTGAAGTGCTCCTTTCAGACCTTCAATAAGTAAAGTACTCCTTTCAGACTTTGCAATCAGTGAAGTACTCCTTTCAGGGTTTGCAATGAGAGAAGTACTCCTTTCAGACCTTGAGATCACTTTGATGCAAAATGCATATTTTTTTGTGGCCGATAGTTAAGGAGGATGTCATGTGGCCAGCACAGCGTCCGACCGACTTCACTTTACCAACATATGTAGTGTAAAGGGCGCAGTAGCCAATCTATCGGACTAATTCAATTGGATTAGTAATTCGTCGAAGCATCAATTCATTGGACCGCTTAATAGTTGGGCCGCTAATTTTAATAAACCGCTAAATAGTTGAACCACTAATTCACTGGACAGCTATATAGTTGGGCCACTAATTCATTGAACCGCTAAATAGTTGTAGCACTAATTCATTAGACCACTAATCCAGCTGGCTACTCACCTAATATGGCGATGGAATCTCTTTTTTCTTCTCCACCCTCTAACACAGTCTTCTTGAGGATCATGTGACCTATCCATTTGGAGCCGTCTGCTGACAACTGCCAGGTCACCGGATGCTTTAATTTGAAATTGTAAAAATAGTGTCATGACCTTCTTTAGCTTTTTTTTTAAAAAATACATATTACATAATCTGACAATAAAATATACCATTGGGTTTACAAACTGCTTCAACTATAAACATTATAATAAACTATTTGATCGAAATGTTTAATTAAAGTTTTGTTTAGATTTATGCGAGATTTGCTTTACCAAAAGCAGATGTGACGCAGAGTGACACCTCCTGACAAAGCCAGTCAAATCGAAGTTAATCTAGTAGGCCTACAGTCCACAGTTTTGTGCCCCTAATTATAACATTTATAAACTAGGTCTAGAATTATTCTTTTTTCTAATCAGATATTAGGTTATCTGAAAAAGTATCTTCTCTATTTCTTTTAGTTTTATAAGTTTTCTAGAATAAAAAGTATGCAAACCTAACACACCCAGGACAATGTGGTTATATTTTCGGTAATACATTAATATTACTAACGTTTTTGAATCAGTGATGCAACTAGAGTTAACTATCGGTACTGAAGATTTAAAAAGCTGGGGGTTGATTTAAATAGTAGAATAATTCTTGCAAATATTCAAATCTCTAGCATGGCTGTATTAGATTGGAATCAAGAAACAAAGACAAAATCTAAACATGACTTTATAGAATAATAATTAAATACTTATAAATTATTCTAAGATTAATACATAATAACCAATGTCATAAGAAAATAATAATAATATAACAATATTACTCATAAACAATTTCTGGCTTTAAAATGTTCTTAAAATACACACGCAGTACACATTGACATTCCACGACATGGCAAACCAAAAGAATTAATTGTCAACAAAAGTAATTATAAATGAATGATGCAAATATAAGACACCAAAAACATTTAATAATTTTATAGAAGTAAACATATCAGGGGAGGTAAGGGACAACTAATTTTAAAATACTCTATTATATAAAGGTAATAAGCTTAAAAGCATGCAAGACCAGTGGTTATATTTTTATAAATTGTTATTGTACCTGTAATTTTTTTTTACATTTTTTTGTTATAACATTAATATTTTTGTTCATTAAATATGTATAGATCTACTTAGAATCATTTCCCAATTCTCTACTTATATAAAAGCTTGAAAATAGAGGTGCATTTCTATACCAGCAATTATATGAAAACTACGGTGTTGCAATTGTAATAATGTTTTACCACCTCTCTCTAAAGTGAAAATGTTCAAAAGGAATCATAAATTAAAGTATATTAATAAAAGATCATAAGTAGAAAAGAGTCATATATAAGTTGGGAATGCAATAGTAAAATATTTGGGATAGTGAATTTCACTTTATAACAATAAACCATTGCATGATACACCAGTAACTATACCAAAGTATTGTTAGACTTTACGAAATAATTCAGACAGACGGTGATCAACAAACAACAAAATTATTGCAACAACTAAGGCAGAAATAAAATATAAACTACAACGATGAGCGTACACTACATATTATTGCAACAAAAAAAACTGCAGAAATATATATTACAACAATCAGTGAATGCAAAATTACATCAAAAGTCAAGCAAAAGCGAAGATAGATTAATAGGGTGCTAAAAATCATATGACACCGTTTACTATTGTACATTAGAGATTTTCAAAGATGGCGATTTTAAAAAAGCTATAAATAGCTATATTGTTGGTGCATCCGGTGTGCAGAATAAAGTAAGCTGGGTTTTTTTAAAGTATGTGATAACTTTTAGCAACACAGAATCAAATTTTCTAAGCTCTGCAAATTTTTTTGTTGCTTTTTTTTTTCTTATTTAGTTGGCAACATTGAAGTTCACTTCTGCGTCCTTGACATTGTTTAGTTTGTCGTGAAAATACCCAGTATTTAGTGTTGTGGGATGCGTGGTTGAGAGGCTAAGTACGCTTGAGCTTGGCTTGGCTTGGCTCCCTAGGAAGAGGGCTCGAAGTTCGACCCCCGACTCGAACAGAGATGTGTTCACTGAGCGTCCAAAGGCAGCACGGGAAAAAAAAAACTTGATTGGACATGCTCTGAGCATGCTACAAGCATGACAGTAGCGCTGTATAAAAGCTATACTTTGAGCTGTTCTTTTTATTGGAACCGAAGATTCTATACCAAGGTAACACGAATTCACGGAACGATAGACATCCCAAGAAAGCATCTTGCTAGCTTATGTCCTTGCGCTCTCTATACCAAGGTAACACGAATTCACGGAAAGGATAGATATCCCAAGAAAGCATCTTGCTAGGCTATGTCCTTGCGCTCTCTATACCAAGGTAACACGAATTCACGGAAAGGATAGATATCCCAAGAAAGCATCTTGCTAGGCTATGTCCTTGCGCTCTCTATACCAAGGTAACACGAATTCACGGAAAAGATAGACATCCCAAGAAAGCATCTTGCTAGGCTATGTCCTTGCGCTCTCTATACCAAGGTAACACGAATTCACGGAAAGATAGACATCCCAAGAAAGCATCTTGCTAGGCTATGTCCTTGCGCTCTCTATACCAAGGTAACACGAATTCACGGAAAGTATAGACATCCCAAGAAAGCATCTTGCTAGTCTATGTTCTTGCACTGGCAGACACAGCAAACTGCACGCCTAATTAAAACATTTGTGGTAACATCATGACCATCTTAATCATTAAAGATCGTAGGATGTTACCATGTTATGATGTGTCATATATGGATTGTGTATTTTGTAAATTCAGGGTGTCATAAGGCCAGCACAACGACCAACCGCCTTTACTTTCCCCAACTATATCAGGTACCCATTACATTTGGGTGGACTCAGGGGCGGCCTAAAAATCCCGAAATTCAAAATCAGTCTTCACTGAGATTCGAACCCAGGACTTCACTCGGCCACCGAGCCCCCGATTACGTTATAAGTCACGTGAAATTACATTTGCATTTTTTTTTTTTTGTAAATGCAGATTTAAAAAGTCTTTTCTTTTTATCGATGACAATTTTGTAAATATTTGTTTTTAATTTAATATTGCAGTACCGTATAGTCTAGTTGGAAAAACTTTATTTACTTTAAGAACCAAAGCTAGAAATGTCCATGTTTGACATTTCAGTACTTGCCAACTTTTATGTTTTGTTTTTAATGTTATTAAGGAATTTAGGGTTAGGGCTTGAATCTACAATTTTTACTATAAAGTGCGGAATAAACATTAAAGCACATAAATTGACATTAACGCAATCTTACCCTGAAAAAGTTCATAAAAGGTCAATATAAACAGGGGAGATCAATTTGTTTTATTTGTAACTTTTTCAACAAGTCGCCCGGTTAAATGCATCTAAACACGTACACAAATGTACGGGAAGCGTGGTCGAGAGGCCAAGTGCGCTTGAACTTGGCTTGGCTTGGCTACCTAGAAGGGGGCTCGAGGTTCGACACCCGACTGCACGGTAAAACCTTCTCCTAGATACCCCCTCCCCCCCCCCCCACCGGTCCACAAATGAGATTGGACCAAAAGCGCTCTGAGCATGCTATAAGCATGAAAGTAGCGCTATATAAAAGCTATAATAATAATAAATGGAATCATTTGTAATAAGGAATACATTATCAATAAAAACCTGAAAATTTGCTTTCACCTTGATAGGTGGTTATGCAATATTAGAAGTATCGAAGGTATCGGACATGTTTGTTTTCTCCGCCATCTTTGTTTACATCCTCCTACTTTCGAAATGAAGTTTGCCTAGGCTTGCGAGCTCAAAGTGTGTGACGTGTGATCGTCCTGCGCGGCCTCACCTCGTTGAACGACCTGCCCGCAGCGTACGACAACGCGACGGACGAGGCGACGGGGCATTGGATACAACTCAATGAAAACCCGCCAGTGGTTATCAATGTAAATCTTGAGCTCAAGGCACACAGATCTAGTAGGCTTCTCATCCGTAAAGAAAAACTATCTGACACTGTGGTGCCAAAATCTAGGAGGCTAGATCTTCTCTTATCTATGAAGGGTTCAGACAAGTAATCCTTTACCGGCTATACCTGAGATGTACCGCGCAGTGGTTTCCTTACCGGGCAGTTCTCCATATAGTTTTTCTTCTGTAGGGGAGTTTCGGGGCCTCTCGGTAGAGTACAGGGGCGGAGTGTATGTCAAAATCGGACTGGGCTTTGTTTATCATCCGGCCCAAAATTATAGCCCTATATCATATGATGGGTATCCAATTATAGGCCTAGCTGTTCTCAAAATCATTGTTAAATTTGATAATGTATCGATAACTGTACGCATATATACAGTATAAGAAATATACAGGCCTTGGGTTACTTTTTAATCTCAAAGTGTGTAGACCCTAAAAGGATGAAGCCTGCAAGTAGCACTGTCTGCAGATATAGGCCATTACCGAAAAAAATGTTAAGAATAAATTTGTATTACACTGTCGAGTCTGTAAAAGATTTTTTAAAGCAAAGCGCTCAAAGGGTCCTTTTTTTTTTTTGTAAGAGAATATCATAGTGGCATGCATGCGGCCTTTTGGTGGCCTTACCGGCCCATTTTGGATATCAGCCCACCTGGCATTTGCCTGAATGCCCATATAGCCAGTTCGCCCCTGGTAGAGTATGCAGCTTTGTAGGACATGATCAGCATTCTCTTATGATGCTCCACAAGGGCAAATTTCGACAGTCCCAATTTTCAGCTTTCTGAACATATGCTGCCTTATTCTGTTGTGTCCTGTTCTCATGTTGGTCGTGTCAGCACAGCTTGTAATAGGCACAGCTTGTAATAGGCACAGCTTATAGCCTAATAGGCACAGCTTGTAATAGGCACAGCTTGTAATAGGCATTGCTTTCCTCGAAATGGGGGCTGAGAGCTGATCCATTTCTATTTTACTCTTTACTATTTTCTTCATTTCTTCCGGGTAGATCTTTTTAATTGACCTCTTTAGTCATAGGGGAAGTTGGAAAAAAAATGCAACTGTAGACCTAACAAATACAACGCAAAACTTAAAGAGGACGGTCATGTTATCGCTTTCTTCTTCCTAGACTCAATAAAATTTGTATTTTTTTGAGAGAACGTGTTTCAGCGAGACTATTTGTTATAGAAGGCCTCAACACTGACCCGCATCGTCATAACCTGTGGGCAGTTTAGACCAATAGCTCATACAGACCTGCTTTTGGATGAGAGAGAGAGATACCTGGCCCATGTGCGGCATTAGGGCTGTCCTTGTACGGGGGCAAGGCGACATCAAAACCCACTGCCCGCTTCCTCCTCCGTGCTCTAAGGGAGTAATTCTCAGCATGGTTCGTTACTAATGGGGTTTCTGAATCGTACAGACCTGCGACGTGGCAACGAGCTAATGGTCTAAACAACCCACAGGTTGTGACGTCACAGGTCAGTGTTCATGCCTTCAATAACGATTGGTCTCGGTTTCATCCTGGCTAAGGAACGTCCGTAATTTCTCATCTTATCTTATACATTAAAGACGCCCCTTCTAGACGGAGGATTATTACGTGTGTTAATCTAGTCTAGACTTAAACTCTGCTAGTTCAACAGGTTTTCCTGGCTGATTCAGCCGAGCCACCACACTCCACGCTCTAATGGCAAAATACGATAATGATATGTCCGCAAACTTCATACGAAGTTCGTTTATAACTTTGGGAAGTGCCAGTTCGGCGGAGTAATTCTCTGTTGGTGGCCCTATCTCGGCATTCTGCTCCTATGATCCTTCTCAGCCTTTCTACCTCCATGACTTCCACGTCGCGCATGCGTAGGTCGCCTATGGGAAAATGATTGCATTGAGGTGGTGGATCCTAAGTCTCCAAGCTGATCTATTTGTGGGCCCAGACTTCTTCACCTTCACACAGCCTTCAGTCTGTTGGGCCGTTGGGGCACCACACAGGATTTGTAGACTAAGAAATTATAATGGTTCTATGTGTCGTTAGTATATATTGTATCTTAGAATTTCTAGAAAATGTTATGTAGAAGGTCATTTCATTATTTGACTTAGAAAGTTGATAGCAACATTTGCATAGAGCATAGACAGGGTTTTAAAAAAAGCTTAGCTACAATTATTGCACTTAAAAAAATATTTTTATAACAAACATTCTTTCAAGATTAGATTTTTATCTTGTATTCTTTTAAAGGCCCCCAATCAAGACGTTTGCTTACCGATATTTTTCAAAGGCAATATAATATTTCTTTATATTTTTTTTTCATGATTTAGATTTGGTGAAAATTATCTGAATAAATGCCACTTTAGTTCATTTACGTATTTATAAAGTGGATATAAATCCCTTACTTTAATGGTCTTAAAAATGAAAGATTTCTTGAGAATCCTTACGCAAAGGGAGAGCATGGAATAGGTCGAAATGGTTTAGAACTGAACTTACTTTATTTCTAAACCATATAGTGTCTTGAGTTTTTACCCATAATTCATCGGTTCTGTGCAAGTATGTCCCCTTTACGTTCAAGTCAAAACATTGTTTGATTGTTATCCTACAACAGTTTACAATAAAAGTTGCATGTCGGGATTGTTCAGCCAAGCGTTTTCTCTTTCTATTGACGCATTTCCATGTAAGTGTGTCACCCAAAACGAGGTTTCATTTCAATATCAATTAGGTTCATTGCAATCGAGGGAGGTTCTGCCCAAGGCAGAGGGAGGAATGGAGAAGGACGGTCAACAGATCTTGTGTGGTGCGATAGAATGTCAGGAAACAGTGGAGCGAGCATTGTATATTTCATTGCAATCGAGGGATGTTCTGTCCAAGGCAGAGGGAGGAATGGAGAAGGACTGTCAACAGATCTTGTGTGGTGCGAAAGAATGTCAGGAAACAGTGGAGCGAACATTGTATACCGGCAAAAAACCAAAAGGCAGGCGTTCCTAAGGCAGACCATGATTCCCATGGGATTGATGATGTGGAGCATGGGCTGACAGGGTGTCAAAATTGGCCCGGGCTTTTCTATAAAATTCGGCCCACAAATTCTCTATCATGTGATGGGCATCCGTGTCTAGGTGTATCGGTCCTTAAAAATCATTGTTAAGTTTGATAATGTATCGATATGCATGCATACAGTGAGCTCTATATCTTAATAAGCAATATAGCCTCTTTTTAAATCAGCAATTATGAAGGCCCTAAAAGGATCAAGCCTACTAGTAGCACTGTCTACATTCTACATTTTATTTTCGGAAAATGTGTTTGATTAAAATAGTATTACACTGCAATGTCTATGAAAGATTTGTTTAAACACGACGCTCAGAGGGCCTTTTATAAAAATAAGAAGAAGAATATTATAAAACCTTTAACAATTTGAAATGTGCCATAGTGGCTTCGACCAGGCCATTTCGGTGGCCCTACCGGCCCATTTGGGTACCGGCCCACCGGGCATTTGCCCAAATGCCCATATAGCCAGTCCGCCCCTGATGTGGAGACAGCCTGTGCTCTCAGTAAGCTGTGTACAACTTCATTATGCTTGGTTAGTTGTTGATACAGAAGATGTTTCATATTATGTTATATGAAAGATGTAAGAATAGAATGATACTAGATCAAGATCAATACGACTATCAAGAAGGATCCACGTGACTAGATCTTGACCAATCAGCTGCTAAAACGTTTCGTACTGACGATCGTAGAAAACACGCAGTTAATTTATTGTGTCAAAGAAGGCTTCGGGGCCATCTATTTTTTTTTTATGTTTGAAATATTTGACACATATTTGGCTATTGAGTAAAAGACAGAATGTTCATATACAATATACACTAAAATTACTCATTTTGAATCTGAACCGTATATCAACTCAGTGAGCCATATTTAAAAAAAAAAAGATTAAAATAATTATACGACGAGTTTTGGTTTAATTTTTTGCATTCCACAGAGTACCTGGCCATTTCGGACTTTCCCAGTAACGATTTTTTTTTTCCAGATTTAAATACTCTTTATGTTTTACCAAGCAGAAGAATTATAAATATTTCGCAGAGCGCATGCGCAACTTTCCCATTCCCATTCCCTTCCCCTCCCCCACCCCCATACAGAACCCATCCTCCCCCTGTTTACTGAATTTTATTGTGTTGCGTTTCCTAACTAATTACCTCATATTAGTCGCTATTAATTCTGCTTCTGCGCGAACACTGCCGCCGGGATGGAAAAAGAAAAAAAAAGGGGGGGGGGGATATCGTAAACAAAATGCTCTCCCTTTAATGTCGTACTTGAAAGGTCAATATGAACACAATGTCTATGTTTTGATATTGCGTTTAACTTTTCACGGTTGAATGGAGGGTCAATATGAACACAATGTCTATATTTTGATATTGCGTTTAACTTTTCACGGTTGAATGGAGTGTAAACTTTGTGCTTCGTAATGTCAACAATCATATGATTTTTTTTTTTACATTTAACTAACGATTTTATTGCAGATTTTATTATTTCTTTTTTCATCTTTTAAAGAACATTCCGTTGCTTGAAGATACATGTTTGAATTCAATTAAAATATACAAAACTTTCAAGAGTCCAGGAACGCTAACAATATGAAACATCATGGCATGACACGTCATTTATGAAAACAACTTGCAGAGAAGAACAAAAATGTACATGCGAAATAGAAAAAAGGGGAAATAACAACATGACTTATGAGACATGTTAAAATCATATGCAATAAAATAGCTGTCATTAGAGACGCTGATATTGCGTTTTGATTAGAAATGTATAATTCTAGGCATAAATACAGTGATATTATCCCAGCGTATGCTGGAGATTCATGGAATTTTTATATTAACACAAAATTCACCCGAATTTTTATTTTTTTTGGACCCGTTTTACAGTCCGCGATTTGAGAATATAGATATACCCCAGGTTACAAGGACGTTACAATTTATCCATGACTCACTTTTGTTTATGAGTTACTACAATCTCTCAATTAGCTTTCAGTGTGTTTCTAAATCAAAACAGCTTTTATTGTTATGGGCATTACGGGCGAACTTTGACACGTTCTATCACGTGACAACAATAATGATCCCCTCCCCAGTCCCCAAAAGAAAACGAATAAAGATTTCAAAAATTTATCCCCATGTTTAAAAGTAAAGTTCCCCCTTTCATACCTTGTGGTCTATAGGGCAGGTGATGTAAAGGTCATCTGTTTCTGTGGCCCACTAGGGTGTCATGTGGCCAGCACAACAACCAACCGCCTTTATTTTTCTCCGACTAATGCCATCTACCCATCAGAGCTGGGTGGACTTAGATTTGCCCAAAGAATCCCAAAATTAAAAATATCATTCTTTACCAGGATTGAAACCCTGGATCCCCGGGTATTTAGTTGGAGTAAAGTAACATCCCTTTGGAGGTTTTCATCTACACATGGGTGCCCTCCCTTTATAGAACACATTTTGTGTGTGTAGAGGTGTGTATCTAGCTTCGATATTATATTCACAAATTAAGCACGGTTTATATTTGTATCTTTAGGAAACTTTCCCATAGTCTAAATTTTATCATAGTTTTATAAAATATAACTGTTTTCGTGTGTGTGTGCACACGTGCAATCTTACTATCAAAGTTTAGAAACACAGCCAGTTGTTGCAAGAAGAAAAATTGACCAAAGCACAGTGCAGCAAATGATTTTAAAAAGAATAAAATAATACTATAAAGAATACAGGCACCACATAACAAAGGTTTGAAAGCCCATGCGCGAAGAATGCAAGAGAAAAATAAAAAGGAGGGGGTGGGGAGCTAGAATCGCTTCATTCAGCTTAGCGGATATGAAAGCATGTTTCTGATATCCTGGGAATAGCTTCTTCATGTCTATTCTGACTCGACACCAAATAGAGGCAACGCTTCTGCTTTTGTTTTTTTTTTTTAGCACAGCAATAACCAAAAAACGATTAATGAAATTTTTTATATATCGAGTAAGTAACATTTCCATCTTTATCAGCATTTTCTTTCTTTCTCTTTTTTTTTTGTTTTATAAATCTAAATTTACGATTGGTTAATCAAAAATAATTTTAATGTCACCATTTGGCGATTTTAATGCTTTTTAGAACCCTGGAAAAGCAAAACGTAAGCTAATAGTGTATTTAGCTCTATAATAATTACATAAAAACGGAAAAATATCACCAGCAGACGATAAAATAAGTTATGGAACATTTTTGATGGCTAGCGTTAAATTTTCTAATTAACGACATTGCATTGAATAAGAATATAGTAGTCTATCTTGATTTCAAAGGAATTTAGAGGAGCCTTCTTAGGAAAATATTGACATTCTTTTATTTGTTTTGTGTAAAATTCGAAATTCGGAGATAATATAATAGCAACTAAATATCTTTTACAATAAATGATCTCAAATTTTAAAAAAAATGAATTCACTTTCCTAGCAAGTGTTCTTCAAAGCTCAGTTGTGCTTGTAGTATCCACATTTATGTAAATTATACGAAGTTTAACTATGTTGTTTCAAAAAAGGTCATTATATGAACTAACGAAACTTGTATATTATCTACATCATACTAATAAGGAAAGTTAAGCAAAGTGACATCCACCAGTACCGCAGAAAAAAATAATGAACAAAAAAAAAAAAAACAACGTGCATTTTGAACTGTCAATGAACTTTTTCATTTTGTGTGTTAATATTTTAACAACCAAAATCTAAAGTTTGAGAGGGAAATCTGGGGAGGAGGATCCATGACAGGGATTGACAAACATTTAAGGGAAGGGGGGCAATACAGATACTATGTCCATGAAGCTTTTCAAACTATACATTTATTCGATTTTACAAAATTTTAAATATTTTCTACATATTTTTAACAAGATTAATGATTGTTGTTTTCTGAAAATTCTAGTATTGATTCAAAAAAAAATCTGACCTAACTTTTATTAATATTATTTATATGTTTGATCTTAATGAAGTTTTGTTCTAGATGAATATTTAATAATTTTTTTTTTTTTTGCATATTTTTTAACCTATTGAATAATAAGACTTCATTCAATTTTTAGGCCTTAATGTGCTCGGTTAATTAAAAGATCAAACATAAAATGAATATGAAAAAAAAACAAAAAAACGAAACGAACTAAAAATAGGTGGTGGACTTGTAGCAGAGTGGCAATAGAAAAATATCAAAAAAATTGAATTTCATTTACCTCCTGCAAATTCGTAACCTACGAAACAAATAAAAATTAAAGAAAACAAATAAAGGATGGCAAATCTAAGATTTCTATAAACTCAAATCTTAGGGTTTTTTTTTTACATTGGTGATAAAGATAAAGCCTATTTTATGAATACTTAATTTTAAATAATCAGAATATACAAATATAAAACTTTATAATTTATGGATCTAGAATTGTATTTAGTGGGCTAAATAAAATGTTTGCTTAAGATGAAAACATTTTGACAACTGATAGGACATTCGGTAGTGGGATCTAAGGTTTTATTTATATATATACACACACACCCATATTGACCTGAGCTCTAATATAATCAATCTGAGACTTTCCTAAAACGCCGAAACATGGTTAATGTTCGTTTTACCTACAACTTTATTGTAGCTATTTGGGTGTGGACCACTACACAAACAGGTATAGTCATTCGATGGAGCATAAAAAAAAAGAAGTCATCCCCTTAACAGGCCGCAGTAACAACGACTTGGTGACAGTACAATATAGGCTAAACCACGTGACTTTGTTTGACAGCCTCTATCCCACCTAATAAAGTTAATTAGGTTATGATGCTGCTTGAGATGTGTACTGGCCGTTCAGTAACATTATATAGACGTGTTATTTTAAAAACAAATTCTCGCCTTGTGTCAGGAGTTGTATAGGATAACACTATATTGATAAAAGAGCTTAAAAATAATCTTAGTTTTCCATGTCTGATTCAGGCAACTCGCTCCAGCTCTAAAAGCATTAGAGAAGAGCTTTGTATGAATTTGTCATAAACTATGGAATTGGAAATAATACAGTTCAGTAAAACGCTGCAACAGGTAACTTTTTGACCTCGCGCAGGGGCTTTCTTCTCTCTAGTTGACCAATTGCTGCCTGGTCGTGCGGTATGTCGTTCGGACTTCTCGATGGTCCCTGTTTTTTTTTACCCAGTCCTCGGCCATCCCCCCTTCCTCCTGTGAGAGTTTCGGACAATGATGTAAATTCTATTTAGCTCTGAGTAAATAGTTCCCCTGTCGGACAATGATGAAAATTCTATTTAGCTCTGAGTAAATAGTTCCCCTGTCGGACAATGATGTAAATTCTATTTAGCTCTGAGTAAATAGTTCCCCTGTCAGACAATGATGTAAATTCTATTTAGCTCTGAGTAAATAGTTCCACTGTCGGACAATGATGTAAATTTTATTTAGCTCTGAGTTTAAATGTCAGACCTTGCGATCTATAGGGCAGATGATGTAAAGGTTATCTGTTTCTGTGGCCCACGGTTTCAAGTGTCCAGCACAAAGGCCAACCGCTTTTAGTTTCCCCCAACTAAAGTCGGCTAGGCCACCCCATTAGAGTTGGGTGTACCCAGGGGCGCCCTAAAAACCCGGAAATTAAAAATCAGTCTTCACTGAGATTCGAACACAGGACCCCACTCGGCCACAGCGCCCCCGATTACGCTACAATGTGAAATTACATTTGCATAGTTAGTTTTCCCCAAGTAAAGTGTGTTAGGTCTACCCATTAGAGTTGGGTGTACCCAGGGGCGCCCTAAAAATCCCGAAATTAAAAATCAGTCTTCACTGGGATTCGAACACAGGACCCCACTCGGCCACAGCGCCCCCGATTACGCTACAACGGGAAATTACATTTACATAGTTAATTTTCCCCAACTAAAGACAGGCACCCATTAGAGGCCAATTAGAGCTGGGTGGACTCAGAGGCACCCTAAAGATCCCGAAATAAAATAAAAAATCCCAGCCCCGGTTCGGAAGCCAACACATTTACTGGTAAGCCACTACGCGCCTCCTCAGTTCTGAAGGAACATCCAAAACATGTGACGAACATTTACAAACAACCAGGCATTAACATTTCATTTTCTACTGTCACTGCGAAGATTGAAACGATGATGAAGGGAAATACTTTTGTATTAATGTTTTTTTTACTCTTTTATATACAAAACTAGCAGCGTGGTATAACACTACATATAGGCCTATATAAATAGATGTAAACAAAAAGCATTATTAATCATTTAACGTTCCATAACCATTTTATTCGTTGCTTTTTTTCGGTGGTAGTTTTTTAACTTTTTAACTATTTCCGGTTGGTAAAAATGCAGTTTTTTTTCCTTATATAATAATTGACTAATAGTCTTTTTGTGGCACAGCCAAAAAGGGAAACTAGATTATTGTGTTGTCCTTTAACGGTATCCAAATAGGAATTATGGTTATAAGGCCCTATTATTATTATTATTATTATTTGTCATTGCTGTGTCAGAAATGAACTTTCCCCCCCCCCCTCCGCCAAAAAAAAAAATTAAAAAAAGAAAAACAAACACATTTTGGGGCATTGCAGTGTCAAAGAACTTTGCCCCAAAGAATCTATCTACCTTTATCTGTCGCTTGGACAACACATCGTCCACGGTGTTCAGGGTCTGGTTACTACTGGAAGAGAGGCCCGTGTCGTTTCCGCTGTCTTTGACCTGCGGCTCGGAGGATCCGCTCTCCGTCTCCAGGCTGGTGCCGCGCCCCGTATCGTACAAGGTGGGCTTGTGGCTGTGGTGTTGGCTATCGTACCAAGTGGGCCACTCTTGTTTTGGCCGGCTTTGGCTGGACCGAAAGGACCGCTGGCTACCATTGCCGCTATCTAGCTCCCCTATAGAGTGATACAGTATGAGTAGTGGAGGTCAGAGGTCAACAGAGCACACGTACAAAAAAAAAAATAATTCATAAACTCATATGAGTACACGCTGCAGCTCAGAGATGCAAAAAAAAAATAATAATATATACAAAAGCAACATATTGATACATAAAATATAGATCTATATTGCCGATGGCGATTTCTAGATTAAAACTGACCAAATAATCCAACCCGTGTTTGAATAAAGTCTAGAATCTTGTTCCTAATTAATTTATCTTAATGAAAGCTTCCAATGCGGTATTTTTTTTAAAAAGTGTATATTGTTTCTTTAGTTTTCACGAAACAGAATTTGAATTGTTAATTTTAATTCGGCCAGGAGAAAATTCTGCCAATTTAGATTTTTTATTTTTATTTTGGCAGAGAAAGACTGCTGCCACTTAAGCCTTAGAAAAAGGAAATGAATTTTTTTTTTTCAAGCGATATCGAAAACAAAATGTATCAGAAAAAAATAATTTGAAAATGTATTGTTGTTTGGCGTTACAATGTCACTACTATAGGAATAATCCTTTGCTTTATTTATCGCACCCATAATTCATAAGCCTGAAGACCAAAATAGAGTGTTTTACCACTTACTATTAATTCTGTTGTTTTTATCTCTTTACATACAGCAATGATACAGTAGATCAAATAAGACGATTTCGAGTGTCGCTAATACGCTAATCTGAATTGTTAAAATACTAATAGTTAACTCTCTTAAAAAGGACCTGACCAAAAAAAATGTAAGCATAAAATAAAGAAAAAATAAAAATTGCTTTAATAGTTTTTGATTACAGCTGATAATGTTTAATGCTTTTATTGACTTGCCTACATCATCGACAAGGGGCAAGGCAGAACACAATAATTATAAATCTACTTGTAAAACACTAAGTCATCTAAGGCTGGGTACCCCTGTGTTAATAAACCATCAGAATTATCTTTGCATAGTAGGCCATCTTTAGTAGAAGAAGATACAATTTGAAATGTAATTAATAAAAAAAAAGGTTTCTTTAAAAATGTATGCCTATCACCATATCCTTTAATTAAAGTAAATTAAGCTTATAATAAATGATTTCTATATTGTGTAATGCTATGTACCCTAATCAATCAGATTTATTTAAATACTTATTTTTATTAAACATATAATGAGTAAATAGTCGCATGAATTATTATTGCAATGCGAGTTATTGGAACCTTTCAACAGCAGGAAAAATTGTTTATCACTTTTAGTTTTGATAAATATTTTTTCAATGGAAAAGGTCCGAAAAATTTAGACTTTGATCTGAAAATGTAAAATGATTTTAAAAATATGATATTTAGCGCGATTTTACAAAGGGGCACTCCAGCCTGCTAGAATGAATATACAAAAAAACCTACTCTATCAATGTTCTCCCATACAGAGAATATGGCTTAGTAACAGAAAGACATGCAATTTGAAAACAAAATGTAAAAAAAAAAAATGCAGATCAAAAGCCACACCTCGGCGCCCCTGCTTCTTCGCTCCCCAACCAATTATCTTACCTTTTTGTCCCTTGGGGAGCGGGAAACGCGGGGCGCCACACTAGAGTTCACAATTTTTTTCGCACCACTTTGCACTCACCGACAAAAATTTCTTAATTTTGGCAGCTAGTATCTCATCTTTCTTCCAGCGTTCATCTTGGTGAGTGTGGCTGTCACCAATATAGTACGCATTCTTGTTCACGGACAAGGCTTTTAGTTGGCAGGGGGAGGGGGGAGAGTGTTATAAGCGATAAGTAAAGAAATAAATACATGGCATGAATCATACAGTCCAAAACAATCATTGTACATTTGCTTACACTAACTTCACATAGGGGAACAAAGAGTTGCGAACATATTTCATTGGGTCAATAGAAATCAATACATCAGGCTTACTATTAGTAATTATGATGATATTATTACTTTAAAATTTCAATACATGGGCGTATTTTGACATGATAAGGTGGAGTTAGCGTTTTCGACTACAAGAGCTTAAGAGGGTGTGGTCGGGCCAGCACATAGGCTAACCATATTTGCATACTGCTAATTGCAGGTAAACTACTAATTTGAGTTTAGCGATAAAATGTTTTAATGCAAATATACTAAACCTTTTCTAGAACTAATGGACTATGCGAACCATCTCCTACCACTGATACTTTTTTCCTAATGTATACATTTACACCCATCCTTTTAAGGAAGTAGGTATCAGCTTCCCCGTCTCTCTTTATTAAGTAGATCTAGATGTTCATGTCTGATTCCCCATTCCTGTTCCCTGAGTAGATCTAACTAAATGTTCGTCTGATTCCCCATCCCTGTTCTCTAAGTAGATCTAATTAAATGTTCATGTCTGATTCCCCTTCCCTGTTCTCTAAGTAGATCTAATTAAATGTTCATGTCTGATTCCCCTTCCCTGTTCTCTAAGTAGATCTAATTAAATGTTCATGTCTGATTCCCCATCCCTGTTCTCTAAGTAGATCTAATTAAATGTTCATGTCTGATTCCCCTTCCCTGTTCTCTAAGTAGATCTAATTAAATGTTCATGTCTGATTCCCCATCCCTGTTCTCTAAGTAGATCTAATTAAATGTTCATGTCTGATTCCCCATCCCTGTTCTCTAAGTAGATCTAATTAAATGTTCATGTCTGATTCCCCTTCCCTGTTCTCTAAGTAGATCTAATTAAATGTTCATGTCTGATTCCCCTTCCCTGTTCTCTAAGTAGATCTAATTAAATGTTCATGTCTGATTCCCCATCCCTGTTCTCTAAGTAGATCTAATTAAATGTTCATGTCTGATTCCCCTTCCCTGTTCTCTAAGTAGATCTAATTAAATGTTCATGTCTGATTCCCCTTCCCTGTTCTCTAAGTAGATCTAAATGTTCATGTCTGATTCCCCATCCCTGTTCTCTGAGTTCCCGTTCATGCCTGAGTTTCCAATCCCCATCCAGTGCTGCCCAAATATTTGTGTCATCATCGTGACCCACGGGGGAGAGCAATCACGAAGACCACAACCCCCCACCCGAAGACAATCTGTAGATCGATACTACTAGGAAATGAACTCTATTTGATAAGATGCAACTTCCGGGTCAACAGTCGTTGAAGCGCTTTGTGTGAGTTTAAATTATTTCTAAAGCATCTAATGACACAGAATCACGTCAGCTAATATGAGTTGAAAAGTGTAACGTGGTGGCCATGTTTTTTTTAAATTATTTAATTTAAATCTTTTTATAAAAAAGTGTTCCATTCAAAGTGTAGATTGTTTTGTCTATCCTCGGAAAAAAATTAAATTGTAGTTTTATATCTAGTTTTTAAAACAGCTGACGATGGTAGCAGTTGTTTTATTGTGCTCCCATCCATTTTGTTCTCCACTACACCTATCGCCTCATGTGCCACTACACATTGTCACGCTTCCGTAAGCTAAGTGAATAAAAAATTTCCATTTTCTCTATATTTGTTTTTTAAATTAATACTGAAGTTTCAAAATAAAAAAAATAAAAAAAAAAAAAAAAGATATCTTAAAGTTCATCTCGAAAGAGTATCAAAAAGTGGCGACTTCCAACATTCCGATCTCCAAGAAAGAGAGAGAGAGAATGCGGCTTTTAAACTTTTGAAAAATAATTTTCCTTTCAGAATAGTTTCATAGATGCATTATATAAAGCAGTATAATTAAAAAAAAAAAACAACCTTAAAGAAACATTAGGAAAGGGGGGGAACATATGCCTCCCTTTACCAAAGCAACCATAGTAAAGAAAACCATCTGGCGTCCATAACAACGGAAAGTGTATCTATGGCACCGGAAGCTACTAATGCTGGAGTTACGTACCTTTTTCACTGACGCTCTCGCTCTCTAGATCCACTTCTTCTTCGCAACTGGAGCATTCGGGCGAGGACTGCAGTTCGTCTTCGCTACTGCTTAGACTGTGCTGACGCTGTTTCTTACCGCGCTTGTGTTTATGAGGTTTGGGCGGAGGTGGCCGGACGCAGTCCGAAGGGTCCGAGCTGAGGGAGTCGTTCCTGAGCATCGTCTCCATTTTTTTGCGGTTGTTCCTAGTGCGCCCCCCTCCGGCCGAGCTCGGGTCCAAGTGTTGCTTTTTGTCGCCGGCGTCTTTGGAGGAGGTGTCGCGGACGTCGTCCGCCTGATTGTCGCTGGCGTGCTCGATAAGTATCCGGTGGCGAGAGAACTGGGTGTCCTCCTGAGAGTCCTGAGGCCCGAACCTGTCCCTGTCGCGCTCTCGGCTCGGCGACCTCCGCTGCTCCTTACCCGTACGGTCCCTGTGGTGGCGGCTGCCCCCTCTCCTGTCCAGCCGCCCTCCGTCAATGTCTTGCTCGAAGCCGCCCTGCTGCTGTTGCTGCAGGTCGTTAAGGCGCTCGCGTGATCCTCTGTAGCTATCCTTATCGGAATACTCGCGGCGGCCGTTGACCGGGCTCTGCCGGTATCTGTCGGCCTGCTGCTCGCCGCCGCGCCCGTCCTTCCGTCGATCTTTGCCGTCTCTCCTTCTGTCTTGCTGGTCTCTGTCTTCGTGTCTTCGCTCGTGCTGTGGGTCCCTGTAGACATAAAGAATAAGTGTTCACGAAAGGTTGCCGGACAAATTCGTTTCAAATAGGTCTTAATGGCATTTAGCTGACAGAGCCGGATTTAAGTTAGTAGAGGCCTTGATAAATTATCTTACTGGAGCTCCTGTCCTCTTATGAATGCTTTAATAAAATGTTCTTATTGCATAAATACGTTTATCTGAAAGTCTAAAGGCTGCAAATAAACCTTCTCCCAGAACCCCCCCCCCACATACACACACACATTTTTCCCCCCACAAGTCCACAAAAGAGATTGACTTGAGCAGTGAGCGTGATATAATCATGACAGGTAAACTATACAAAAGCAAGAAAAGACATATACATAATGTAGCCTAGGCTATGTTTCTAATAAAAGTTTTATTATGGTCGCCCTACGCCCATAGTGCAAAATGTTTTTAAAAAATACAATTTCATTCATAAGCAGTCATCACTGTGTATACTATCTATTCATTCACACGCAGTCATCACTGTGTGTACTATCTATTCATTCACACGCAATCAGCACTGTGTGTACTATCTATTCATTCACACGCAGTCATCACTGTGTGTACTATCTATTAATTCACACGCAGTCATCACTCATCACTGTGTATACTATCTTCATGTTCCACAATATTTGCATTAACTATTATAATAGTGGTGGCTGTGTGGTCAAGTGCTTGGATTACTAACCGAGACGACTCGAGTTTAAATCCCGGTGAATGCTTACTGTAACATCTCTATTACTGGTTAATTTTAAGATGTTACTTTGGGATCTTGTGCGCGTGTCTTGTGTCCTAAGTAAGACTACAAACCTAATATTCACCAATCAACACTCTTATCAGCAGACAATATACATTTATTAATATAAAATAATCATGGGCGTAGCCAGGATTTTTTTTCGGGGAGGGTTTTGGGGGGGGGCCCTACCTACCCCCCCCCCCCCGCGGAAAAAATTATATTTATATATATATGTGTGTGTGTGTGTGTACATAATTAATTTTTATTGCATTCTGACCTTTTGTTTATTTTAGACTCCCCGCCCTTGCTAGCAAGGGGGTCTGGGGGAGTTCGCAGCGCTCCCCCAGCGCGGGGCGAAGCCCCGCCGCCGAGCACTGTTTCTGGTATTGAAAGCCAACAAAATGCATATTCTGAGGTATCTACAGCGCATTATCTTGCTATTCAAAAGTTTTATTTCAAAAACCTAATGTGCTTTTCTTACTGACTTAGACCCTCCCGCGCCGTTGGGCGCATTTTCCGGCAAGCTGTTTCCGCAACTCTTATTTTGCGTAATTCATTTTGTCGGAAAACATGTCCCGCAAAACCTCATGCGACGCTCTGTCACAACCTTACTAAGGATTCGACTCCCAGTTCGGCATATGATTTCTTTGATTTAGACCCGATCTCTATGACTGACTCCTAAAATCTGTCGTAGCCATCTTTGTTGAGACACATTTAATGATGTTCAATTTCGGCAGAAGACTATTCACACTTAATTAATGGAGCCCAAGCCACTGGTAGAAATGTGTAACCTTTCTTGACTACGCTCTTGGAATTAAATGCCTGTATTTCGCTTTAGATTTTATATCGAAAAGGAAAGTTTTTTCGTCAAATCATCTGTTGAGGGATTTTAAACTAAAAAATCTCTGGGTTTTTTTTTGTTTTGATTTAATTCAAAACCCCATTTAGCTACGATCATAGAATTTGGTGACTGTAGTTTGCTTTAAAATAATATTGAAGAGAGAGGTTTTCAACTCTAAACGCTCTGTAGGGGAATTTTAATTAAACTCAAAACCATCTGGAGGGGTTTTAAACTTTAAAGAAAAAGCCATCTGGAGGAGGGAGATTTAAACTCAAAACCCCTTTGGCTACGCTCATAGATTTTATAGTGTGTAATTTGCTTTTTTTTTTTTTTATATCGAAGAGGTACTTTTTAGCTTCAAACCCCAACTGGAAGGGGGAGTGGGGTTAAACTCAAAACCCCTTTGGCTACGCTCATAGATTTTATAGTGTGTAATTTGCTTTTTTTTTATATTGAAGAGGTACTTTTTAGCTTCAAACCCCAACTGGAAGAGGGAGGGGGGTTAAACTCAAACCCCCTTTGGCTACGCTCATAGAATTTTTAGTGTGTAATTTGCTTTTTTTATATTGAAGATGGGGTTATCGTAAATTTTGGATGGGTTTTTTAAATCAAAATCTTCCTCAACTGTGCTGTTGGAATTTCGGGATTGTTGTTTGCATTTTTGTGTTTTGTTTTATAGAAGAGGGGGATTTAACTGCAAAAACCTCTGGTAGGGGGTTTAAAATTCAAAACCCCCTGTAGGGGGTTTTAAACTCAAAGCCCCCTGGTAGAGGGATTTGTATCTCAAAACCCCCTGATAGTGGTTTTTAAAATCTCAAAACCCCCTGGTAGGGGGATTTAAACTCAAAACCCCCTGGTAGAGGGTTTTTAACTCAAAACTGCCTCGGCTGTGCTGTGGTAAGTGATGATTTAGTATTAAAATCTCACCTAAAATAAACAAAATGAAAGCAAAAATCAGTCACTTAATTCCGTCCCCCCCCCCCCCGCAGGGGGGGGGGGATTTCATTTCGGGGGGGGTTTGAACCCCAAGAACCCCCCCCTGGCTACGCCCATGAAAATAATGCACAGTCAAATCCAGCCATAAGGCACAATGAAAGAATAAACAATAGCTTCCAGAATAAGTTACAATCTATAACTCATAAGTCCAAAGTATGAATACATTTCACAAAGACCAGTAATACAAATCTCAATACAATACCAAGTAACAACTAACTTTTCACCGCGTGGTCAGATTCGGACCGAGACTTTTCACGTGAGATTAACACGAGCTGATGTACTGAGCATCATTCATTTCACGTCACAGTGATTCTCAAACAATTCTGTGACACATTTTCAATGTCAGCTTCTTTTCTGAAGCCTCTAGAGTCCACCCAGTACTAATTGACACGTGCAGAAAGCAAGTTGCGTTTGGCCTTTGTGCTTGTCTAAAGATACTTTAGTTACCTTTACAAACATCTGCTCCTTGGAAAGGAAGGCCATATAGATTTTAAAGTGAAAATTTTACTTTTAAAACAATATATTTGCAAGTCTTTCAAATTCTGTTTGTTGGTTTTACATGTTTCCATGTTATATGCCTGTGAGTGTTGGACGCTGACTGCAGAGCTAGAGAGGAGGATCCTAACAATGGCATTGAGATGCTACAGAAGGATCCTAGGTATCACATTCAAAGACCGCATCACAAACCAAGAGATTAGAGACAGGGGTTACTGCAGCGATTGGACCCCATGATGACCTGCTAACAATCGTAACAAAAAAAAAACGCAAGTTAAAAAATTTATGGCCATATTACAAGATCTTCTGTGCTCAGGGAACAGTACTAGGAAAAAGAAGAAGAGGCAGACAGAGAAAGCGATGGGAGGACATAAAAGAATGGACGGACCTGCCATTGAAAGAGATTCTAACTAAGGGAAAAGACAGAGAGGAATGGAGAAAGACAGTCGACATCAGACTAAGGGATAGGTAAAAAGGTAAAAGGTGAACATGTTCCTAATGTTCCTTTAGAATTGAAGATTATTACATACGAGACAAACGTCCAGTAGGACAGCGGGGGATGGCAGTTGGCAGGATTCGAACCCTCGACCGTCGAGCGCATAACAACCCTCACCTTTCGTTCGTTAGTTATTATGCAATTATTATTTTATAGTTACTTAAATTTTAAATTTCATTTTCGGAGTATCCACGATAGCTCTTAAACACATTCAGCACCTCTTTGTTACGCTTTCGGTTTTTAATATCCCTTTAAGCCTACATTCTTTAAGCCTTAAAATACAGTGCCAAACCAAAGAAGAGAAAGCAATATGGACAAGTGTGGAGGCGACAAAATGGAACGCAAATTAAACACACACACACACACAAAAGAAATTGGAAGGTAATTCGACATTAATGGATAAACTAAGCAATGTCAAGGACGTCACATTGAAAGATCACTGTTGCCAACTTATAAATAATTAGTTTGTGCTACAATCGCAAGACTTGAAAATATATGTTACACTGCTAAAAAGTAAAGTAAGACAAGTTCCCCTTTCAGACCTTGCGATCTATAGGGAAGATGATGTAAGGGTAATCTGTTTCTATGGCCTACGGTTTTACTAGGATGTCATGAGGCCAGCACAACGACCTTTATTTTCCCCAACTA
The DNA here is from genome assembly GCF_947242115.1 of Biomphalaria glabrata. Classification (NCBI taxonomy): domain Eukaryota; kingdom Metazoa; phylum Mollusca; class Gastropoda; family Planorbidae; genus Biomphalaria; species Biomphalaria glabrata. Next base: position 3,627,453 of record NC_074727.1, on the reverse strand, counting down.
ATTTTAGGTACCTATTAGAGCTGGCTGGACTCCGATGCGCCCTAAAGATTCTAGAATTAAAAATCTCAGTCTTCACCAGGGTTCGAACTCGGGACCTCAATTCGGAAGCCAATCGCTTTACCGCTCAGCCACCGCGCCTCCTATAAGTGCTAAAAAGCGCCAAAAAATAGTGTTAACCTTTAAAACCATTTTCTACATTCTGTACACCAGTTTCAATTTTATAGTTATCCAGTTGCGATTTTATTGTTATCCAGTTGCAATTTTATTGTTATATTTATCCAATTGCAATTTCATAGTTATCCAGTTGCTATTTCATAGTTATCCAGTTGCAATTTCATAGTTATCCAGTGCAATTTGATTGTTATCTAGTTGCAATTTGATTGTTATCTAGTTGCAATTTGATTGTTATCCAGTTGCAATTTGGTTGTTATCCAGTTGCAATGTCATTGTTATCAGCCGTAGATGAAAATCTCTAATAAATAAGTAAAAAAATCTAGATCTAGTTGGTCAAGGCTTAAAAAGTCATAACAAAAGCAGTGCATGTTAATAGTATGATCCTCATTATTCCTCGTTATCATAAATATTATTACTTAAATCTCACGACCCCCAGATTGGCGCTTCGAAACATCGACCTCGTCACTGTCTCATGGAGACGTCGCCTGGTGTCAACATTGTTGTTTTTAATTTCTTTTTGTCCAATATTATTTTTTTTTCCTATTCGAATACGGCTGACCTTGACCTCTTCCTTTCCAAGTGTCAATAATCAATAAATTAGCAGACGAGCACGAAGAAGGGGAAGTAAGAGCGTCAAGATAGAAAGATACATCAGTTTTGGAGTTGCAGTAATAACTGGTTCTAATAATCTAATTATGGATAAAATTATAAAACATGAAACGGCAAAATGTAGAGGAATAATAATAATAATTAATAAACGCCTTTCAAATTATTAACAGTAAATGGTTAGATCTATATTTAGTGGTATGGTACTAATTAACGCAAACACCCCTTCCCCTTTCCGTTGTTGATGAAAAGTTGATTTGTAGCTCCAGAGAGCTACTTAAATGAATTATAACAATCTCCGTTACATTCTCTGTATAGGACTTTAAATAAACTGACTTCTTATTGCAAAGCTTAACTCACTCTGTCGGTCTGTTTGTCTCTCTGTCTGTCTGGTAAAAAGTGTGTAAACGTTATTTCTAGCACGCCCATTCTCGGGTTAAGTTGAAACTTCGCACGATTATTCATTCACATAGACATGCCACGAAACAATAAAAAAAAAACGTAACCAATTACTCAATAAATTACTGTAATCGATTATTTTGTTTGATACCAACAAGGGAAACTAATCCTTAAGTATTCACATATATGGCTAAATTTTGTTTAGTCCATTTAAATAATTGTTAACGCTATTTCTCCCTCACGCATTCTCCAATCAAGTTGATACTTTAAACCAGTGATGCCCAACCTAATTCGACCTGCGGGCCATTTTAATTTCCGACACTCGTGTCGCGGGCCATATGACCGAAAAGGTACAAAAACGAAATGAAATTGACCTGAAACAATTTTTTTTAGACACGTGTGTCTCTAGTACTTACACTAATTAATGGGATAGTGGAAGTTGGTATTTGTTTTCACGTCTCCACTTAAAATAGGAATATCATTGTAGCTCCCTTTACCACCGACTCATTTTCTTGTCTCTTTTTGGTAAATATTCCCATTGATCCTCCAATCTCTAGGCGTAATTTAACAATCTTTATTCACAGCTCAAGGCAAGAATGGCGTCATATTTGTTTTATAATGCCGTCTATATGTTGTTGTTTTTTTAAAGAAAAAAAAACAGCTACATTTTCTTTACAAATCAAATATCTTGGATTTTTATCATGTATCCCCCAAAAAGTAAAGATCCATTCGCTTTCCCTAGTAGATCCTAAATTCAGAGTCTACTTGTAGTTTCCTCGGCTCTCCCATTTCATAAACGTACACATGTTAATATCAGAAAAAGTGAGGGCGCAAAAGTAGGTAAAGATACATTTTTCAATCTTTTTTTTTTTTTTTTTTGGAGGGAGGGGATTTTTTACACTGTCACTTTGTGTCCACGGTTCGGCGGGCCGGATGGAACCCCGTCGCGGGCCGGATCTGGCCCACGGGCCGTATTTTGGGCATCACTGTTTTTAAACAATTATTTATTGAGCCTAACAAAACGTGAATCAATAAACAACAACAACAACAAAAAAAAACAATTAGCCAATTAATTATTGGTAATTAAGTTTGTTTTGATATGGAATAAGAGAAATAACTTGTACATTATTGATAGATTATATATAGCTCCTCTTTCGTGATGGAAGATTTTTCATATCCTATCGACTAGAAGATGACCGTAAAGTCCAATCATCGAAGCCGGCCGCATACGTGACATGGGTGGGTTTGGTCAGTTGCAGATGGGCCTGCTTCTTCTCTCAGCTTTTTGTTGGTTCGTCGCTCTTTCACCGTGGCCACCCTTCTTGCTTCAAATCTCGAGACTCCGAGTCACAGCTTCACACCATGAGGAGCGATCAAGATCTAGTGTTTCCCAGCCGTGAATGTCGATAGATATAGATATGTGTATTCATAGATATAGTTTTAAATGCGGAGTTTCTCTTATTTAGATAAGCTTTTTATATATAAAAAAAGGATTTTTATATTTTGCTTGTTTTTGAACAAACTTTGATATAATAATACTACTAATAAGGCTTGTCTTCCAGTACGAAGATTAGTGAGGAATGCAGTATTTCCCGTGGCTGCGCAGTAACGTGAATGAAATTATATTTAAATAAAATCTCACACGTCACTTCCGTGTCACGTCTCTGGCATTGTTTTCTTTTCCACTATCACCCACGTGACTAGTGACTAGTGGCGTAGCTAGGATCGGGGGGGGGGGGACAGAATTTGAAAATCCCCCCGGGCCCCTACTTGAGGGGGACTCCCAAATGAGCGTTCGAAATCGTTTTATTTTACATTAAATATTAAATATTACGCAATATGCAGACCCCCCCCCCCCACCAAAGAGGACTAGCCCCATGCCCTCCCCTCCCCCCCCCAAATGATGGCAAAATTCCAATCTACGCCACTGTACGTGACATTAACATGCATAATGAAAGACCGTCTCGTGGTTTCATCAGAAACTCTGCACTACCAAAAAACAAAACAACATGAAAACACATACATATACACTCACACCTTTTTTAGACTTTACATTTTATTCATAACAATATAGAAGCTAATTTGTTTCATAGGATGCACTATACAGAAGATCATGGGGCCAGCACAATGATCCATGGGCTAGAGCGCTTCCTTTACACGTTTATTCATAACAATATAGAAGCTAATTTGTTTCATAGGGTACACTATACAGAAGATCATGGGGCCAGCACAATGATCCATGGGCTACAGCGCTTCCTTCACACGTTGTCAGTTCTCCCACTTCCCATTCTCAGATCAAGTAGAAATTTGCACAATTATTCAAAGTCGAAAAACCAATGCATGAATCAATAAAATTTTGTATCTAAGATCAGGAATGTTCAGATCCCAAGACCCCAGTATGCGAAACTCCCCGTAGTTGTGACCAAGCAGGTCAGAACAATAATGTTTGTTTGTAAAATGTTTTACATGTTTCGGATGTTCCTTCAGAGTTGAAGATAATTACTTCCTAGTCCAAACCTCCCGCAGGACGACGGGGGATGGGAGCGGGCAGGGTTTGAACCCTGGACCATCGATAAATCCGAACGACAGTCCAGCGCGCAAACCGCACGACCAGGCAGCCATCCAATATACCAATATACAAATAGCGCAGCTTAAAACCGGGCCCAGCATTGTGTAAAAAAAAAAAAACCAAAAACTTGACCTCTGTAACTAGTGGACGGGTATAATTTATCTATATGCTTGACTGACCATGCCAATGTGTTATCTTTTTTGACTGACCACCCAATACTATTGCGTGCGTTTGCGAAAGGAAATAAACAATGCGTGATGGTTAACACGAACAACTATACACACTACACTACGACTACATGTGTAGGCTCACTAGGTATATCTGACCAGGTCGTTGGTCTGAAATTCATGAACACATACATTCGACCACTATAGAAGGCAGATGAGAGATTTACATTAGTAACCAGTTAAATATATACTAACATATTTTACAATGACCCTCCTACACACATCCTATACAGTTGGTGGCATCGTACATACACACAGACACACTCATGCTCTACAGATTTTTATAAATACTGTTAAGCTTGAACAAATCAATCAGTAACAGAGTTTAAACAACAAGGTATATAAAAGGAAAAAAATTAACACTAACCAACATAGGTATATTATTTAACAGTTTCGGAAAATGTTCAACAACACAAGCTATTTACATGACACTTAGGTATCCGGCTCCGGCTCAATATCAAATTTTACAAATCCGGTCATATCCGGCTCCGGCCGGATATAAAAAAGTACTATCCGGTGCACCCCTAATATATATATATATATATATATATAGAGAGAGAGAGATAGAGAGAGAGAGATAGATAGATAGATAGATAGATAGATAGATAGATAGATAGATAGATAGATAGATAGATAGATAGATAGATAGATAGATAGATAGATTTGGCCCTCAGACTAAAGAAAGTTGGCAGCACTGTATTAAATTATTTAGTTCAAGAAAATTTTAACTCTATTAGTTTAGAGCCTAACGCCCCGTTAAACACTAAGAGACTGTCTATGACAGGTAAGTTGGAGCAGTCTATAACAGGTAAGTTGGAGCAGTCTATGACAGGTAAGTTGGAGCAGTCTATGACAGGTAAGTTGGAGCAGTCTATGACAGGTAAGTTGGAGCAGTCTATGACAGGTAAGTTGGAGCAGTCTATGACAGGTAAGTTGGAGCAGTCTATGACAGGTAAGTTGGAGCAGTCTATGACAGGTAAGTTGGAGCAGTCTATGACAGGTAAGTTGGAGCAGTCTATGACAGGTAAGTTGGAGCAGTCTATGACAGGTAAGTTGGAGCAGTCTATGACAGATACGTTGGAGCAGTCTATGACAGGTAAGTTGGAGCAGTCTATGACAGGTAAGTTGGAGCAGTCTATGACAGGTAAGTTGGAGCAGTCTATGACAGGTAAGTTGGAGCAGTCTATGACAGGTAAGTTGGAGCAGTCTATGGCAGGTAAGTTGGAGCAGTCTACGACAGGTAAAGAAGTGTTTCACTCCCCCTTTCTCACCTCCCCACTTCTCACCCCCCCCTTTCCTGAATCCACACGAGGATTGTAACGTCCACTCAAGTGGTCCTCATTTTGAGAACCCTCGGCTTAGAGTGACTGAAGGTTTGGTGGTGAAGACAGAATAAACAGAGGCTTCTCATCGCCGATGACGTCATGCGCTCGGACCGGTCTTAGGGTGGGGTGGGGGGGGGACGAACAAGCTTAGATGACCACAGGGAACCCGGGCCGACTGGAAGTGAGCACACAGGGAGCCCGGGCCGACTGGAAGTGAGCATGGCAAAGATGCGTAGCTAAGAATAGCCGAATGACGTCAGGGGACACAACTGTATTAGGAAACAGAGAGAGTACGAGAGAAATAGAAGGCGTGCGACGAAAATCAAAATGAGTACGAGAGAGAGAAAGGAGAGAGAGAAATGAGAGAGTGAGAGAGAGAAATGAGATAGAGAGAGAGATGGAGAGAGTGAGAGAGAGTGAGAGAGAGAAATGAGAGAGATGGAGAGAGTGAGAGAGAGAAATGAGAGAGAGATGGAGAGAGTGAGAGAGAGAAATGAGAGAGAGAGATGGAGAGAGAGAGAGAGAGAGAGAGAAATGAGAGAGAGATGGAGAGAGAGAGAAATGAGAGAGAGAGATGGAGAGAGTGAGAGAGAGAAATGAGAGAGAGAGAGATGGAGAGAGAGAGAGAAATGAGAGAGAGAGATGGAGAGAGAGAGAGAAATGAGAGAGAGAGATGGAGAGAGTGAGAGAGAGATGGAGAGAGTGAGAGGGAGAAATGAGAGAGATGGAGAGAGAAAGAAAAGGAAAGCGTGTGAGAGAGAGGGAGATAAACAAGGAAAGTAAGAGAGGTTAAGAGGCAAAATAAGAAAGAGTAAGATTGAAAGAGAGAGAGAGAGAAGGTAAGAATGAGAGAAGGAGACAGAATGAGACAGTGAGAGAGAGAGAGAATGACAAAGAGGATGAGATAGACGGAAAAACAGCGTAAGAGAGAGAACGATGGAGAGAAAGCAAGATAGAGAGACAGAGGAGTAAGAAAGATTGCATTAAAAAGTGAAAGAGAAAGACTGAAAAAAGCAAAGCAAGAAAATGAAGTGAAGAAGAAGAAGAGAGAGAGAAGGAGAGAGAGAGAGAAAGAGAGAGAGAGAGACAGTGCAGAAGATTAGATTGAAGAGATGGAGAAAATAGCCTCAGCAGACAAGACGTGGGAGTGCCTAGGTCACTGACTTATTGATCGGTCTCTAGTTTTACTGTTGCTTGACGGGGCGCTGTGTATATCTCTCACTCTACCGTCCCTAAAAATAGTGCGGTTGCATAAGTTGTTTTACGGTGCTGACCATAAGGGCCCTCGGTACAGTCAGTTAGTATGTCTTACGAAGGAGCTTATATTGTAAGTAGGACCCGGGGCTACAACTCCATTGTACTGGTTATTCATGCATTTCTATTATTCATTTCTGGGAACTATTCGCCAAGACAATCATTACAGATATAGGGATCTTACTAAATGGTGAATGGTGGCAAATCTACAGATGTAAAAGGCGGCACCAGGGGCCAAATTTGTAATGAAAGAAAATGGTGAATTAATATAACGAAATGTGACCCTTCTCCGGACAATGATCTCAGTGTCAAGACAGACCCAATAACTGCTGAGGAGGTTACCATGGCCATTGCAGTGCTAAAGAATAACAAAGCACCAGGGCTAGACATGATATCAGCAGAAATGCTGAAACACGGGAGACACTGCATTGTTAACAGAATGACTGATCTGTTAAATCTCTGTTGGCGAACTTCAATAGTCCCCGAGGACTGGCAAAGGGAAATGGTTGAAAAGCTTCAAAAAAAAAAAGGGGCAACTTGGCAGACTGCAACAATTGGAGTGGCATTACTCTCCTCTCTGTCCCTGGCCAAGTCTTTAGCAGCAATGCAGTGCCAAGTGAGCTAAGCATCAGACCACCCAGATCTCCAAAAGAAGGTCTTTCTGATCTCCGAAGAAGATCTTTCTGATAACCAAAAGAAGGTATTTCTGATCTCCAAAAGAAGATCTTTCTGATAACCAAAAGAAGGTCTTTCTAATCTCCAAAAGAAGATCTTTCTGATAACCAAAAAGAAGATCTTTCTAATCTCCAAAAGAAGATCTTTCTGATAACCAAAAGAAGGTCTTTCTAAACTCCAAAAAAAGATCTTTCTGATAATCAAAAGAAGGTCTTTCTAATCTCCAAAAGAAGATCATTCTGATAACCAAAAGAAGGTCTTTCTAATCTCCAAAAGAAGATCTTTCTGATCTCTAAAAGAAGATCATTCTGATCTCTAAAAGAAGATCTTTCTGATCTCCAAAAGTAGATCTTTCTGATCTGTAGGTGCTTTTATATATTTAATATGTATGCATCATTCATTGTTTCACCACTTGGCTTCACATGTGTATTTACGCTTACGTTTACGGCTTGGTTGCTACCTACTCACTGAAGCTTCTCTATGAAATGTCTTTATGTTGTTCGCTTGTCTCTATTGAGATATATACAGTTAAAATAGAGCCATTGTCTAATATGTGCCTAACTGCTATCTGTATCGGCTCTGTTAAAATTGTTAGAGAAGACGGGTGGTTAGCGTGCTAGCGAATGCTACAGATCAGAGAGATCGTTATTGTGGAAGATTTGGAAGGTCTAATGGTTAGTTCGCTTGGCCCTTGGTGGCAAGTGCATGATTGCGATTTCATTTGATTTATCTAGATCTCAGGGTGCGTCAAAAAAAATGTATACACACTTTGAACTGACATAGACAATTTATTTCCCGTTCTACAACGCTAAATTTCTGTGAGAAAGTAATGTCATGTTTCTTCCACAAGTTGCAGCAGTGGCAAGGAAGTAACTGCAACATGGCGGACGTGCGTTTGAGTTTTGAAGAGCGGACGTACGAGCATACCTGGATCCCAATGTGCCAGGCCAGTGGATAGGACGCAGGGGACCAATCGAGTTTCCTGCACGCTCTCTAGACCTCACGTCACTGGATTTCTTCTTATGGGGCACAGTTAAAGATGAGGTATACAAACGTCACCTGGACACACTGTGGAATGAGATTCAGGCGGTGTGCGCAGAAATCTCAGTGGACACTTTGGTACGATGTACGGAATCAGTGTTGACTCGTACTCAGCAATGTATTTAAGCTGAAGGCCACCAGTTTGAACATTTTTTACATTAATCACATTTATTTTTCCAATCAGACATTAAGCTTACCGTGTCCAGAAATTTAGCTTTGTAGAACGGGAAATAAATTGTCTATGACAGTTTGAAGTGTGTATACATTTTTTTGACTCACCCTATATATATTTCAAAATCTTACAAAACTAAATCAATTGTCAGTCGGGACTGGTAAACATATCATAGACCCAATCTAGGATCAAGCTGAAATTTTGCACAATTATTTCTTTTACCTGACAAAACAAGAATCAATAAACAACATTAACCAATTAGCTAATTAATTACTGGTAATTAATTATTTTGTTTTGTATCTCGAAGAAGGGAAAGAAATTGTGCTTGACTATTGTGGTGGTATAAGTTGAATTAGCCCCCCTTATTACCATGTAGGTCGCCGCTTTAAAGTTTGAAGCTCCCGAGTTCATAAAAAAATATAAAACCGCATCCTTAAAAATTGCAATGTAAACAACCGAACAATTACTATGATTATGAAAATACCCTCAACCGGGATTTCAAATAACTCGAAACAAAAGAAATAGTTAAAACTATAAACAAGAACAAGGTTACAAAGACAGTTTGTGTGGAACTCAAAATCCAAGAAAAACATACAAAATACTTTTAAACAAACAAAAAAAAACAACAATACCTCCTTTGTACAACTTATAGAGCCATTGTTTTTTTGTCTTCAAAATGAATGAATGTTAGATTGAAAAACAATGGAACATTTTGTACCCCCCCCCCCCCCTCCACTTTCTCCCAGAGAACGAATCCTGGTTAAGCGAATGCATAGATCATAGATTTATATATATTGATAGAAACCTGCATGACGCGTAGGACGTAATCATCTTCTTTTTTTTTTTGAAGTAACATCTGTATTATATAAGATTGATATAAACTTGGTGGTGATACAGATGGAGGTAGTGTGTTTTTAGACTAAGCAAATCGCCCCAGCCCAGCGCTAGACGAGCGGTCAACCGTGACCAGTGGCAGTGCACGCCAGTTCCACAAGGACGTGTGTTGTAAATATTACGCTCGCAAGTCACGGCGAATTTGATCAACCAGAATGGTCAAGCGACGTTCCATCCGGATCTAGAAGGCCTGTAGGGACCCAATATAAGAGCGAATGTATTGGAGTCAAAGGGCTTAACGTGACCTCGCAATGTGACCAGTACGATAGGCGAAGTCAGAACCAGCACGGTGTGTGTAGATGGTCTGGGACAGAGGCAAGGTTTTTGTACAGTCAGTGTTATATTTTTGCTAATTTTACAGTATTGGCTGTGATGCGTTTGAAATTAAACTGTTACTGTTACTTTGGAGCTCTGAGTTGTCAAGTTTCCTTGGTGAAGAAGAGGAATGATATACAATTTAAAGTACTCTCGTTCTTTGCTAATATGACATACTTACAGATCTATTCATATTGAACAAGAGACATCAACAAAAATGCTGCCCAAGACATTAAATTACTAATAATTACACATTATATGCATGTCCGCGCTATTTTGCATGGAAATTTCGCGCTATTTTGTCGGCGCTATTTTGTCAGCGCTTTTTTTGTCCACGCTATTTTGTCGGCGCTATTTTGACGGGTGACCAGAGAAAAGTGCAACATTAAAGTACTACAGAAATGATACTTATATGTTGTATTTCATGATATTTCTAAGGCTAAATCAAGATAGTATCATTGACTTGAAATCATGCGCAGGGTTCTCCATGAGATCTAAACTCTAAAAGCTTTCTAACAGCGTGGGAGAGACTAGCGAAATGAATACTAATTAGGTGCCAAATCAATCTACAGGATTATCAGGACCAGCTTTCAGTAAGTGGAGGCCCCGCGGCTGAATTTTGTGTATTGCCCTACACTTTTTTCGATAGCTTTGAAAAAAATCCACTTTTTAATAATAATACTTATATCTAAAAGTATGCCATACTTGAGAAGAAAGAAATTAGCACTTGTAAAATTAATCTCATGAACATACTTTAAAAAAAAATATTAATATGCCTATTTTAGTCCAAAAAATTTTTTTTTGAATTAGTGGAGGGTCATGCCCTGGGCTTACGCACTGCCGTAAATCCTGAAATACATTTAGGCTTTATTATTATTATAGCTTTTATATAGCGCTACTTTCATGCTTATGAGCGCTTTTGGTCCAATCTCATCTGTGGACCGGTGGGGGGGAGGGGGTATCTAGGAGTTGGTTTTCCGTGCTGCCTTTAGGCGCTCAGTAAACACAACTCTGCCCGAGTCGGGTGTCGAACCTCGAGCCCCCTTCTAGGTAGCCAAGCCAAGCCAAGTTCAAACGCTTTATTACGAACACGCTAAAAGCGGACACTTCGTAACCACGGCAGTTTCGCCAATCGTAAGACATATAAAAGTGTCGGTAAGAATACATTGAAATAATACAGGAAGTGGATGATAAATGTTGATTTCTCTGTTGTGGGGTCTCTCTTGGTGAGGCCAGGGCTGTAGCCCCAGCTAACTCTTCTAAAGCTAATCCTGAATGTAATGAAACATAACAACAATTAAATGCTTACTGGTTTATATACAAACGCTTTCGCGTGGAAAATTGGGTCACGCGAGATAATAGGAAACGTTAATCTGACAACAAAATAACACTAATAACAAAACACATTTCCACTGCCAGCTGACGCAAACACCAAATGACAGAGCATCTCAAATGGTGACGTACTCTTCCCCTCTCCAAGCCTCTGAACCAAAACATTTTTTGGCTGGGGGGGGGGGGGGGGGGGCTAATAATTTTTCCACCACTGTTTCATTGGGCCGCCCGCATTACTGGGGATTAAATTGTCGAGTTTATTTGAGCCGAACTTTTGCGACTTCATTATGCGCTTCGGGCAGAGGTTCCGAGCGTTCAGATAACACCGTGTAACGGGCCTGGTTTGACCCGCGGGTCGTAGTTTGGGCATCACAGTACCACAACATTAAATGACAAATTATAAACACAAAAAACTTGGGATATTGTATGTGTGTGTGTGTCTTTTTAATGATAATTATTTAAAAAAAACATGTAAAAAGCATATTTAAAGGGAAGAACTCCGCACTTCCGCACTATATCTACCATTAATGTACAAGTTATTTCCCATATTCGATGTCAAACAAAATAATTAATTACCAATAATTAACTGACTCATTTTTTTTTTGTTTGTTTATTGATTCATGTTTTGTGAGGTACAACAAAGAATTGTTTTAAGTATCAACCTGATCGGGGAATGCGTGAGGGAGAAATAGCGTTAACAATTATTTGAGGGGATTGAACCCAACACATTTAGCCATATCTGCGAATACTGAAGGAATAGTTTCCCTTGCTGGTATCAAACAAAATAATTAATTACCAGACTATTGGGTTACTTTTTTTGTTATTGATTGATGTGCTGTCTATGCCAATGAATAATGGAGCGAGGTTTCCGAGAATGGGTGTGAGAGAAATAGCGTGTACACACTTTTTATCAGACAGACAGACAGACAGAGTGAGTTGATATAAGCTTTGTTAAAATGTAAAAACAACTAGTTAAAATAAATTGATAATACAATTCTAAACAAACGGTGTATCTTCATCATCTTCCCCTATCTCTTACTCTGTTGGAGCCTTGGGTGCTCGATAATAGGATATTCTCAAAGCCCTCTTTACCCTTATTTCATAAAACACCTCCGCCTTTACCTTCAGCATTTTTTTTGGACAGTTGGGGCACTGTACAAGATTTGTCGACCGTCTTTCTCTATACCTCTCTGAATTTCGACTTTCAATGGTCCATTCTCTTACGTTGTTTTCCCATCGCTTTCTCAGCCTCTTCAGCTTTTTCCTGGTACTGTTCCCTGAAGGAAGGTCTTTGCGAGCCCTGAACACCTTCTAATATGGCCATAGAGTTTTAGTTGTTTTTTTTTTAGTTCGCGTTTTATTTTTACAATAGTTAGCAGGTCATCGTGGAGTCCTATCGCTGTAATAAACCTGTCACCAATCTCTTCGTTTATGATGAGTCTTTAATTGTAATACCTAGGATCTTCCTGCAGCATCTCAATTCCATTGCTAGGATCCTCCTGTCTAGTTCTGCAGTCAGCATCCAAGACTCGCCAAAAAAATCTGTTAAATCTTTAAAAGGCTGACAATGTTAAACCACATCAGTATAAAAACAGAAGAGAAACTTTGGAACTCTATTCACCTAGTAATACAGCTCTCCATTTACTTTGTATTTGTCCCATGAGTCGAGTCAAAGACTTTTGGAACTCTTATGCCCATGAATGTTTGTCTCCATCGGCGTATCTGAACGACTTTCTTCCAAGCAGATCAAATTCTGTAAACTTTTACATCTCTTTTACCGATGTCTTGTATCCCAAGACGCTCCGGTAAGAGAGGAGGCCTAAGGCTAAGCACACCGGGGAAACTCCACCATATTCCGTCTCTGTACTACATCCGCCGTGCAAGGGTCTGCCTTAAAAACGAACCCTAGAGGAAAGGTGTGTGAATAGTGACATGTTTGTTTGGCTTTTTTTCCCATCTCCCACCAGTGCAATGGACTAGATCAAGAGAATTTTGTTTTGCTTCCCCATTGGAATAATCGCCGCCTCTAACGACCGCTTCCACACGAGAGTCACGTTAAGAAACTCCATTCACTTGCGTTACTTGCAGTACAAAGTACAGAAAGAAGGATTTAAGTATTAGATGACTTCATATTTCAAACAAGCAATAGAAAAAGAATACGTTTTAAAACAATAACTTATCTAAGGGAAAGAACCACTTAGAACTGCCATTTATCTTAAAATTACGGGATATATCTCCCTTTCTGCTATATAAAACAAAATGTAGGCCTATTAATTAGTACTAAACGATTTACTTATTTGTTAACGTTTTGATTGGTTCGTGTGTTGTTATCGGCTATGAATAATTTTGCAAAATTTCAACTTAATCCGAGAATGGGAAGTGGGAGAATATACGTATATAGATATATATCTTTTTTTATATTTATATATATATATCGGCATCACTCATTAAGTAGCATTGTTCTCCATATTCCGAAGAAAAAATTTAATCATCAACAATTAATTAACTAATTGGTATTTTTTTTTTTTATTGATTCATGTCTTGTCAGGTTTAATGAAAAATAGTGTAAACTTGATCCGAGAATGGAAAATGGGAGAAAAAACATTTTTAAACCTTTTACCAGACAGACAGACTGACTGACAGACAGAGTGAGTTGATATATGCTTTGTAAAAAGTATCATTATTGAATTATTTGCATTATTGAATGCATACCTAACAAATATATACGTGATTGACTGAACCAGCAATGGTCGTTGTATTTGATGATAGAAACTGATCAAGCAGTGATCTATGTTTTGCAGCGTTTTCAGTCCTAGCTGAGTAAAGTGTCACCATATATCTTAATTTTAGAACCACTGCTCCAGGAACTCTGATTTACTATTGGCCTGGCGCTCATGACACGCGGTGAGCGATAATTATTGGAGCATATAACGACGCGATTAGCTACTGGTATAATTGTTTTGAACTGAGAGGGGGGGGGGAGGTGGAGAGAGGTGGCGGCCGGGGCGGGGGGGGGGGGGTGACAGAATGAAACGATAGCTCTAGTTATTATTAATTATCTCTGATATTTGTGTTTAGGCAACAGCGGCTGTTCTACGCGGCTGGCAAACAAAAATATACATTCAAGTGCTGTTATGACCATGTTGATGAGACCGTTTTACAAGATGTATTTAAAATTGCTTTTGTATACATGTATGCTAATAGCATGCTCAGAGCGCTATCGTCCAATCTCTTTTGTGGACCAGTGGGGGGAAAGGGTATCTGGGAGAAGGTTTCCATGCTGTCTGTAGGCGCTCAGCTAAAACAACTCTGCTAGAGTCGGGATTCGAGCTCGATCCCCCCTTGATAGGCAGCCAAACCTTTTTTACCACTCAGCCACATGTCTCATTTTATCGTGTGATTTCGTTATAACGAACTAGATGAAATCTTTAATGTCAAGCATGTTGTAATCAGAGACAGACGAACAGTGCAGACACCCAAGACTAACCTTAAAAAAAATAAACACCACCACCACAAACAACAACAACAACAACAACATTTTAAACTCAAAAAATGTGTACACTAAATATGAAAATGAGGGGGAAAGGGGGCATAAGTGGTTGAGTGGTAAAGCGGCTCCCAAATCGAGAGTATCTAGAGTTCGAATCTCGGTGAAGACTGAGATTTTAAGTTTCGGAATTTTCGGAACGCCCCTAAGTGCACATAACTCTACTGGGTACCTGACATTAGTTAGAGAAAGTAAAGGCGGTTAGTCAATGTGTTGGTCACATAAAACCCTCGTTAACCGTAGACCATAGAAACAGATGAACTCAAAACGTTTTTGACTCAGGGACCCCTTTATATCAAAACTTGCCCGCGGACCCCAAAGTGAAAAAGCTATTTAAATGCATAGTATATAGATCTAGAAAGAAAAATTAATTACATGATCGACTCAAAATAATTGAAGCAATTTCACTCAATATAAGCTTTGTTTTTTTTTTGTTTTTTTTATATTTCCTTGTATTTTTTCCCAAGTATATTCTAATTCTTATTGTTACAAAGCTTATATCAACTCACTCCGTCCGGTACACATTTTAAACACGGAATTTCTCTCAATTTAGAACTTTTATTGTTTCTTGAAAAAAAAAAATCAATCAAGAAATTGCTCAATTATTCAATTAATTAGAAGGAATATTTAAAATTGTTTGATAATGAAAAAGGCAAATAAATCTTACAGAATTGAGATATAAAGCTGTAAATGTACAGTTTTTCCCCTAGGATAACACCCCCCCTCTTCTTTTTAAAGACCTTTATATATATTGCTTGTTTGGAAAGATTTACTTGACTGAATACAGTAGGGTTTCAACAAACTACGGCCCGCGGTTCTATCCGGTCCCATCAAGCTTCTGCCCAAGGTACATGACGAATGCGCAGAGGATCAATTCCACTGCACTAGGCAATCTTTCGCGGTGATGTGGCGCATGACACGTGCATGCATGGGCGCCCCTTCCTCCCGCTCCCCCTCCCGGGCTGTCCGATTGCATGCATGAGCGCCCCCCAGTTTGAAGACAATATGACAACGACACCCTCACACCAGGCAGACTTTAAAAGTTTAATAAGAAATTGATCACGAGGTCGGGCAGACGATGTTATACAGCGCCATCTCTCGACAACTCCAAGCAACAAGATGGTACATGCTGTCAAGCAGTGCTCCTGTGTCTGTGGGTCCATGGAACGCAACACGGAGAACGCCAAATGTTCTCTTTTCTTTGTTGGAGACTCATTAATTTCCGAGTATTGACTCCAGGGCCGGCCTTAGGCCACTGCAACTTATGCGACCGCAGTGGGCCCCGCACTTTCATTGGCCCCGCGCTAATTCTAGGTGTAAATTATTAAATTAAACCATTATAACTTATATATGATAACAGGGTTTCCGCGACCTTCTGATTTTTCAAACCTCCTTGAAATCTCCTGAAATTGCAAAATATACACAAAAAGTCCTGGAAATCTCCTAAAAACTCATAAAAATCTCCTGAAATTATTAAAATCTCCTAAAAACTCATAAAAATCTCCTGAAATTATTAAAATCTCCTAAAAACTCATAAAAATCTCCTGAAATTATTAAAATCTCCTAAAAACTCATAAAAATCTCCTGAAATTATTAAAATCTCCTAAAAACTCATAAAAATCTCCTGAAATTATTAAAATCTCCTAAAAACTCATAAAAATCTCCTGAAATTATTAAAATCTCCTAAAAACTCATAAAAATCTCCTGAAATTATTAAAATCTCCTAAAAACTCATAAAAATCTCCTGAAATTATTAAAATCTCCTAAAAACTCATAAAAATCTCCTGAAATTATTAAAATCTCCTAAAAACTCATAAAAATCTCCTGAAATTATTAAAATCTCCTAAAAACTCATAAAAATCTCCTGAAATTATTAAAATCTCCTAAAAACTCATAAAAATCTCCTGAAATTATTAAAATCTCCTAAAAACTCATAAAAATCTCCTGAAAAATTGACAAAAGTGTCATTTTGAGGTGCCAATAGTTAGCGCGATAAAAAGAATCGGCATTGCCAGCTTTCATATAATAGAAATTTATTGTAAAGACGAATGTATTTTCTAAAACAAAATCTAAATTTCGAAATTATCCTTATCCCTACCAAGACTGGGCCCCGCGCAATCCGTTTCGCATAGGGCCCAACATTCGTTAGGACCGGCCCTGATTGACTCCCCAGCTCATTCATGAATATTTTAAATTGTTTCTGTTACGTCTTCATATTGGATGAGACTCTTTAGACATGAAAACGACAAATCACAGTTTATAAATACTTTACTCTTTATTAATACTGAAAACACTTTCTTGCTCATATTCCTCCATTTTGGTTCTTCCTTTCTTTCAACACGCAATCGCACCATTTCACTCACACTAAGATGCGCACGTAACACCCCCCCTGTTTAACAAGTTCGATGCACATCGAACATCCAAAATACAAATCACTGAATATTATTATCAGACTATTCCAAGTTAAAAAAAATCGGTAACATATAAAACCATAATGTAATAACTACACAAAATCAAACACAATGTCATGTTAATACCAATACAATCCCAACATAAAATAACAATTATATTCATCACAATAATAACTGTTATTATGAGCAATTGAAACCACTTCTGTTAAAATTTATCTATAAGTAATCATATTTCTATCAATACAACTCCCCACTCATAATTGTATGCCTGTACAAAACACCATCATTCCAGTCGTAATCAAATAGTTAACAAACAAAGTCTATCTTGCTCCATGCATATTGTAACAACAATATTCAATTCATTACACATATATTTATTCATTGTAGAATATAACAATAAATAATGTCCATCATTCCTACCTTTTCTAATCATATCTATATAATTCTAACATTATTGACATGCCATCCTTTCCGCTTCCCTCCTTTGCAATGATGTCCCATTGTGATTCTACTACCTAATGATCTAGCTGTACTGTTTTCTAGGCTGCTAATATCCCTCTCTTTTCTCGTATACGCCTCTTCACTATTGTACCTTGAATCCTTAATTCTAATTAACTGTTGACACTGTGTTCTAATATGCCCCCTTTTCCCACAATTAAAGCATAAGATGTATGGATTTGTACGTCTGTATGTGGGCTTATATCGCTTTCCCTGTACCACTGATTGCCTTACTTTACTTTGATTTGGACCCATTCCTATTGCATTGCTTTCTACCTTATCTGTTAATTCTTTCTTCTCGTGCTCTCTGCTACCCATGTCATCTGATGTATGAGATCTTATGTCTTCTTCCACATCCCCATTTCTACCTCGCGTAGACTTTATCCCATAATATTTCTTCATATTCTTAATCTCCCTTACTGAACATATTTTCACCCCATGAATATTCCCAATAATTAAATCTATCTCACCCTGATCTACAACACAAGCTTCCACTGTCCCCTTAACATACGGTGTGTCTATACTAACTTTAGCAATCGGTAATTGTACAATATTCCCATTAAACATAACACACTTCCTAGATTCGCCTGTATATTCATGGTCTTCCACTAAATTCTTATTCACTCCAATAATAGTGCTCCCAGTATCCCTGATGGTCTTGGCTGCCTTGTTCCCTACGAATGTCTGAAAAATCTCCAATGTTCCAGTATCAGATGACAATGATAAGCCTTGCTCTATTCTACCTTTCTCCCAGTCCTTTCTTTCCTGTCTGTTTCCTTGATATCTTCCGTTGCGGCTATCATTTTGTCTTTCATATGTACCACTTCTATACTGTCTATCCTGTGTCTCCCTTGTTCTGTGACAGTTATTCTGTGTCTCACATGTTCTGTTAAAGGCAACTATTTCTTCTATATCACTGCCTCTAGATAATTTCTTCTCGGGATGTGCCACTTTATAAGCCCTTATCAGTCTTACTATGTCTTCTATGGATTTCGGTTTCCTCTCCAACAGAAATATTTTTAATTCCTCCTGACACTCGTACATCACTTTGTCCAGCATGAGAAATGTCTTAAGACTGTCAAAGGTTTTTTCTACCTCAGCGGTTTCTATCCAGTTATCGAAATGGCTGCTCATTTTGTCCAAGAAGGTCTGCGGGTCATCCTCTGGTTCTATCTCACAATTAACAAACTGTTGGCGATAGAAAGCTTCTGTTTTCCCGAAAGTTCTAAGTAGTTGTTCTTTCACAATGCTGTAGTTACCCTGGTTCATACATATTTTTGAAGGCACCTCCGCTGTAAATGATCTCGACAATAAGAATGTCCATTTGTCTTCAGGGTACTCCAGTTCTCTCATTTCTATCTCGAACTTCTTCAAAAAAATGTCTATGTCCATTTTGTCTTCGTTGAATATCAAACCTTTATATTTTGCCAGTTTATTCCCTGTAAAGTCACTCTTTCTTTTATCATTCTCTTTTCCTTGGTCTGTTTTTAACTTTTTCTCTGCTGTCTCTTTTTCAAATGCTAATCTTTCTCTTTCAATGGCGACCAATTCATTTTTCTTTTCCCTTTCAATTGCTACTATCTCCTTATCCTTTTCTCTTTCTCTTTTGTCCTCCTTATCTAATCTCTCCTTTTCTTTGTCTCTTTCCATCGCTAATCTCTCCTTTTCTTTGTCTCTTTCCATCGCTAATCTCTCCTTTTCTTTGTCTCTTTCCATCGCTAATCTCTCCTTTTCTTTGTCTCTTTCCATCGCTAATCTCTCCTTTTCTTTTTCCCTTTCTCTTTTGTCCTCCTTATCTAATCTCTCCTTTTCTTTGTCTCTTTCCATCGCTAATCTCTCCCTCTCCATTAACCTTTCTTGTACGTATTTTCTTAGTTCTGCCCCTTCAAGCTCCAACAACCTTCCCTCTTCCTTCAACGCTGCTACCTCAGCCTTGTCCGCCATAGTTGATTACTAATAATATCGAATCGAATGTTCTCCTGTCTCTAGATCTAGACTATACTATCTCTACTGTCTGCTGACAGGAGATCCCCTGTGAATAGAGGGATACGTGGGTTACCTTTGCGTTGGGCGCCACTTGTTACGTCTTCATATTGGATGAGACTCTTTAGACATGAAAACGACAAATCACAGTTTATAAATACTTTACTCTTTATTAATACTGAAAACACTTTCTTGCTCATATTCCTCCATTTTGGTTCTTCCTTTCTTTCAACACGCAATCGCACCATTTCACTCACACTAAGATGCGCACGTAACAGTTTCTTAACTAGTCATAGGAGGCACGGTGGCCGAGTGGTAAAGCGCTCGGCTCCTGAACCGGTGGTCCCGGGTTCAAATCCTAGTGATTCGGGATCTTTAGTGCGTCTCTGAGCCCACCCGGCTCTAATAGGAGGTACTTGACATTAGTTGGGGAAAAGTAAAGGCGGTTGGTTGTTGCGCTGACCACATGACACTCCCGTTAACGTGGGCCACAGAAACAGATGACCTTTACATCATCTGCTCTATGGATCCGAAGGTCTGAAAGGGAAATTTTACTTTTTAACTTAACTAGTCATTCATGTTTTACTAGTTCTGACTCCCCTGCCCTCATTGGGATCATAACAGATCATTTTCTATTATTTATCTACTTATAATTCTATGGCAACAACTTTCACAATGTGTCTAGGTTTCCCGAGGCAACAACCTTCACAATGTGTCTAGGTTTCCCGAGGCAACAACCTTCACAATGTGTCTAGGTTTCCCGAGGCGACAACCTTCACAATGTGTCTAGGTTTCCCGAGGCAACAACCTTCACAATGTGTCTAGGTTTCCCGAGGCAACAACCTTCACAATGTGTCTAGGTTTCCCGAGGCAACAACCTTCACAATGTGTCTAGGTTTCCTGAGGCAACAACTTTCACAATGTGTCTAGGTTTCCCGAGGCAACAACTTTCACAATGTGTCTAGGTTTCCCGAGGCAACAACCTTCACAATGTGTCTAGGTTTCCCGAGGCAACAACTTTCACAATGTGTCTAGGTTTCCCGAGGCAACAACCTTCACAATGTGTCTAGGTTTCCCGAGGCAACAACCTTCACAATGTGTCTAGGTTTCCTGAGGCAACAACTTTCACAATGTGTCTAGGTTTCCCGAGGCAACAACTTTCACAATGTGTCTAGGTTTCCCGAGGCAACAACCTTCACAATGTGTCTAGGTTTCCCGAGGCAACAACCTTCACAATGTGTCTAGGTTTCCCGAGGCAACAACCTTCACAATGTGTCTAGGTTTCCCGAGGCAACAACTTTCACAATGTGTCTAGGTTTCCCGAGGCAACAACTTTCACAATGTGTCTAGGTTTCCCGAGGCAACAACTTTCACAATGTGTTTAGGTTTCCCGAGGTTCCGCTGTAGTTATCGAAATAAAACAATAAAACCACTAGATCCATAAACAGAAACTTTAATGATCTTTTCGGCATATATCACAAGCTGGACTCCCCTTTCGACAACAAACACACTTCCGGTCATTCGCGCATTTGTAAAAATAGATTATACATACATACGCGCATTCATCCGTGACATCTCGCCCCTCCTAAAATTATAATCAAATTTTACAAAGATACCTAAATAACGCGATTATAAAACAATAAAACCACTAGATCCAAACACAGAAACTTTAATGATCTTTTCGGCACATATCACACGCTGGACACCCCTTGTGACAAAAAAAAAAACACACTTCCGGTCATTCGCGCATTTGTAAAAATAGATTATACATACTTACGCGCATTCATCCGTGACAACAGATATATCAGGGCTACAAGCAAGAACATTATTTGAGGGCAACTGACGGTAGTGAAAGTGAATGTCACACAAAGAATTGAACGCCACAGAAACAATTCCAGCCCAATCTACTAAACGCCATAAAAACAATCATCAATCAGTCTACTAAATGCCATAAAAGCAATCCTCAATCAGTCTACTAAACGCCATACAAACAATCCTTAATCAGTCCATTAAACACCATACAAACAATCCTCAATCAATCAACTAAACGCCTTACAAACAATTCCCACCCAATCTGCTAAACCTGGTTAGAGCGAATGAAATAAATCTGCTCAGAGTTTTCTAAAATTCTAATAAACTAAACAATGTCAAGGCCACTAAATTGAACGTCTAAACTCACAAACAAAAGAGCTTCAAAAAATGTGTGTCTGCAATGCGCCCAATTATCACGTCACCACAGAACTATATATAGGTATGTGCGTGTAACTTACTAAAAGCATTCCTCATCAACACTGCCTTTCATTTGCACACCTGATGCACCAAAAAGCTTGCGATTTTTTTTCCCGCCATGTATGAAAATCAAACACTAGATCTGTCTATGATCCAGTCATATGTATAGATGTCTATGGATCCAGAGGGAAAATTCCTAGCTACACCGCTGAATATATAGTTATGTGACTAATGCATAGGAATCTATATATATAGGTCTGTGAGTTGATCAATCGCGGATAAGAATTTGGTTCCGTTTTCCAGTCTAGATATAATTTATATAGGTCGGTGATCTAGACCAAATTTAATTTTTGAAGATTATATTTCGAAAAATTCTAACGGTCAAAATATAGTTTTCTCAGTGAGGGCCAGGGGCGGACATTTGGAGTCAAAATCGGTACGGGAAGTTCTATACAATCCGGCTCATAAATTGTATATCATATGATCGGCTTCAAATTCTAGGTCTACCTATCCTCGAAGTCATTATGTTAAGTTTGATAATGTATCGATAACTGTACCAATGCATACAGAAGATAGAGTTAACTCTTTCTTTCCTAATCGACGATACCATCGTTGATTTTGACATTATTAAATTAAATTAATGTATAATTTTTTTTTAACTTGACATTGAATTATATAAAAAGAGCCTGCATTCCCCCTTAATTCTATACCAAATACAACATTTTCCGATAACAAACAACAAAGCTATTGAAGCTGAATTTTGAGTGAAATAGTGATGAGCAAACGAAGAATTCCTTCGAAACGTGGAAAAATAATTACGGAGAGAAAGAGTTAATACTATATCCTTTTTAAGAAATATAGGCATTATGTTGATTTTTAATTCACAAAGTGTGTAGGCCATAAAAGAATGAAGCCTACAAGTTTCAATGTCTACGGATGTAGGCTATTACATTATTTCGGAAAACGTGTTAAATTTAGTAAGTATTAGACTGCAGAGCCGGTATAAGATTTTGTTTACGCGACGCTCAGAGGGCCCCTTTTATAAGAGAATATTATAAAAACTATTTACAATTTAATACGTGACATAGTGACATCCATAAGGCCCTACCGGCCCACCGGGCTTTTGCCCGAACGCCCATATAGCCAGTCCACCACTGGTGAGGCCAATTAGCTAGTAATTATTTTCCTAAACTGACAAATTTCTAGAAAAAAATTAGAGCCGTTTTCGAGAGCCGTGTCCATCTTCCATTTTTTTTTGCCAGTGAGTTTGTAAGCTGAACAGAGGAATTGTTTTAAAAAAAAACATGCCTTTATATTTTTGGAACCTACACTGGCGTTAAAGACGAGTGGCGAAAACCGTTTTGCTACCTATCGAGGGGGCTCGAGTTCAAATCCAGATTCGTGTTTGCTGAGCACCTAAAGGCAGCATGGAATACTTCCAGACACACCCCCTTCCAGTTCCACAAAAGAGATTGAACAAATAAGCATTCGCAGGACAGATACACTCTACATAAAAAAAAAAAGCTAATCGAAAGGGAAAGAACTCCGTCCTTAAAACTAAATCTACCAAAAATGTACAAGTTATTTCCCAAATTCGATATCAAACAAAAACATTAATCACCAGTAATTAATTGATTGATTGAGTATTTTTGTTTATTGACTCATATTTTGTTAGGTACAATAAATAATTGTTTAAAGCATCAACTTGATCGGAGAATGCATGAAGGAGAAATAGCGTTAACAATAATTTAAGGGGTCTATGTCAATGAATGATTGTGCAGAGTCTCAGCTCGATCCGAGAATGGGTGTGGGAGAAATAGCGTGTACACACTTTTTACCAGACTGACAGACAGACCGACAGACAGACCGACAGACAGAGTGAGTTGATATAAGCTTTGTAAAAATAAGCTTCTGATCACTCGCATTGCTACAACCTAATTAGTCATACCGTCGTTTCCAAAATATGTATTTGTAAACATTTTTACTATTGGGGACAAATGGGTTAATTAGAATGTATTCATGCTAACTTAGACCTATCTATAGATCTAGATTGAACAGTAGATCAGGCGATATCAAGAACCAGTACATAATCACAAATGGAAACAAATGGGTCAGTCCAAAATTTATTCTTGCTACGTTATAATTACATATATATCTAAATTGATCAGTTGATTAGCAGATATTGAGAATCCCTGAGCCAGAACAACAGGAGCCACAAAGGCCAAACAAGTTTGTTCATGTTCTGCTGGCATGATTAATGGCGTCGTTGAATATTCACACACACAATATCGCGTTTTTTTTATTGCGTTACTACTACTTTCCCCAGTATCAGCAGCACATTGTAATACTAAATGTAAGATCGTAGTAGAGGCGTGGAGAAGTTTGCATCTGAGTCGACCAAGTGACCAGGGACCGCATCAGGATCCCAGCAATGGAATTGAGATGCTACAGAAGGATTCTATATTTCACATTCAAAGACAGCATCACAAACCAAGAGATCAGAGACATGGTTACAGCCATATTGCAGCCATATTACAAGATCTTCGGAGCTCGCAAGGACCTACCTTCGGGGAACAGTAGGCCTACCAGGAGAAAGAAGAAGAGGCAGACAGAGAAAGCGATAAGAGGACAACATAAAAGAATGGACGGGCCTGCCTTTGAAAACGGTTCTAAGTAGGAGAAAGGCGATCGACGAATCTTGCGTGGTGCCCCAACGGTCCAACAGACTAAGGGATAGGTGAAGGTAAAAGGTAAAAGACCAATTGCTGGATTAATATATACACAGCATAAGATATAGCTTAGGACCCCACTTGCTTGGCGGTTCCCCCAAAATATGCTTCCAAATATATTTTATATCATTTTCTTCTTCTTCTTCTTCTTCGTTCTAATTGTAATGTTGGAGTGTTGACCAATACATGAGATGAACTGCGCAGTGGTTTCCAAATCAGGGAGCTCTCCATATAGTTTTCTTTCTATTGGGGTGATTTGGGGCCAATATCTTATACGGGCTTCTTGGTAAAGAGAGCAGTTTTGTTATATCATTTGAAGAAAAAGATTTTTTTAAATGCCTTATGTTGATTACAAGAAGCCCCATAACTCAAATAGTTTAACGCCTTGTCAAGTCTTAAGTCCGGCCCTGCGTTGAACTAGATAGTAAAACTAAACATGATAACAGAAAGGAGGAGAGAGTCTCAGAGAGGGGGTGGAAGACACAAAGAGAGAAGGAAGTAAAGAGAAAAAAAGAGACATAAAGAAAGGGATAGATAGAGAGATAAAAAAGACATAAAGAGAGGTGCATATGGAGAAAAGAGACATAAAGAGAGGGACAAAGAGAGAAAAAGAGAGATTGGAAAAAAATACGTATAACGACAGGCCTGGAGAAAAAAATAGGGACTATTTATGCATATAGTATTTCTTTACAAAGGGTTAAAGTGCAAAGGTCAAAAGTACTCACCTATGCCTATCCTTAAGATCCGTATCCTGCTCATTGCGGCTATTTCCATGTGGCGTCATTTTCTTATCCTCCAAGTGGCCCCCTTTGTTTGAGGTGGGGGGCGCCCTCTCACCTTCTCTCTGAGCCTTGTGGCGGTCCCTTTCCGAGGGGTGTTGGGAGTCCAGGGCCCCGTACCTGCGGTCTGTCTCCGTCAGTCGGCTCTCACTGTGAAACCGGTGCTTGGCCGACCCCCTCTCTTTACCTCTGCCCCTGTCCTGGTCACGTGTTTTGTCCTGGTCAGCAGCGGAGGCGGGCCCAGAACCGGCCTGGGACCCTCCCGCCGACGAAGGCGCTGACTGCTGGGAGGCGCTTCCGGAATCGTGACCGCGGTTCATGGCATCCGACATGGAGAACTGTCTTTTCAGTTCTTTCCCCTGAAGACTTCCGGCACGGCTGATACTCCTCTGCCGGTCCATGTTCTCCTTCTCAGAGCCCTGGCTCCCATCGTGGCCCTGCTTGTCCATCATTTTAGCCCGCTTCTCGTTGGAGGGGCTGGTGTCGGCCTTGGTGGACCCTGTGTCGCTTCCAGAGGCGATGTCCCCCACGTCCAGCGCGACGGGTCTGGCCATTCCCCCATGATACCACGCCCCTGTCTTGGCCATGAGCTCCTGCTTTCGTTTGCACAGATTGCACGCCCATAATTGCTGAAAGAAACAAAACGAAACTTAGCATTGAGTTTAAATTGGCAAGAAAGGCAAATACACTTCAAGGGGACAGTCGGTAGAATACATAACTAAAGCTAAGTGTGGGGCCCCTAACTGGCACTCGGGGGCCGCTTGGTTCCGTCCGAACTATGACTCCCGATGCCGCCACTGTGGAGAGATCGTAGAAACAGTGTCGCATATCTTGTACAAGTCTCTCTAGCTCCAGGAGCTAAGGGTGGTCGTGTCTGGACAGTCACTCGACTTGTATGAGAGCTATGAGGCCTTACGCCTTACGGCCCAGTTTCTTGCCAGAGAACTACGGGAGAACTAGTCCTGCTCTGTTCCCAATCGAAGTTCATCTCAAGCACCCAGGACCGGACTTACCAATTGAGGGGCCCAATTTAATGAATGCTTCTCGTGAGGTTCAACAGTGCGAATCTTGGGGTTGTTGGTAGACAAAGACGCGATTCTACAGGGTGGAGATGCGGGGTATTATTTATTTCTACTGTAGTCAAAGTGGGGCCCAGGCTCACTGGGTTTTAATTAAGTTGTCAAGCCAAAAGTAAGTGATATGGAGTCTCATTCCATGGCAATGTGTGAGGTGTACAGCTAGCATATGGACGCATCTTATCTTATCTTATCTTATATAATACAGACGTTACTTCAAAAAAGAAGATGATTACGTCCTACGCGTCATGCATTTAGTCATGCATATTAACCAATGACTTAAATTCTGCCAAGTCACTGGTTTTCCTGGCTAGCTCAGGCAACCCATTCCATGCTCTAATAGCACTAGGGAAGAAGGAGTATTTGTACAAGTTTGTCCTAGCATATGGGATGAGAAATGTCTCTTTATCTTTGTGTCTTTCAGAGTATTTTATTAAATTTTGTTTTTGTATTTGAAGATTATGGTTCAGTGTTTTGTGTATGATTGCTACTTTACTTTTGAGCCTTCTGTCCTGAAGGCTTTCTAAATTTAGTGATTTTACTAAATGTGTTACTCTAGTCAAATGTGAATATTCGTTTGTTATGAATCTCACTGCTCTATTTTGTGTCTGTTCCAGTTTCTTAATGTTTTCTTGAGTTGAGGGGTCCCATACGGAGGATGCATATTCTATTATTGGCCTAACCAAGGTTAAATAACATTTTAGTTTTATGTTCTTATTTGATTTAGAGAAATTTCTTTTAATTGTCTTTCGAGACAGGAGCCGTATATACAATTTATATAAGAGGAAGAAGAAAAGTTGGAAAGACAGACAGACGGATAGACGAAATGATAGATAGATAGATAGATAGATAGATAGATAGATAGATAGATAGATAGATAGATAGATAGATAGATAGATAGATAGATGGTTTGGTGCTTCGGGGTGCTTCACCTTCTGGTCCTACACCCCTGCAGGACTTTCTACACTCCTCAATCCCTATTATCCTAATACACCTACGCAATGTCGTTAATCTTTAAATAAGTCTTTGACTATATTTAACAAAATATGCATATTGAGCATACCTTTAAAACACTGAGTCATTTTAATTAAATAGCAAATACGAAAACAAAAGTCATAAAGGAACAAGAACATTACTTATGTCGATAAACCTAGATCTAGATCTATGAAATAAGGATTATATATTATTGTTGTTGTATAAATGTTTTCTAATCAAAACTATTACCTGTACTTTTTCCTTGCCCGGCCCTGGCTTGCCCTGCATTCGGCCCCCACACCTGGCGCAAGATTTTTTCAGACAGAATTGACAGCTGTGGCCGACGCCATCTGCGAATTTGGTTTTATGACAAATTTCACAGACCGCACCTTCGTCCAAAATCTGGCCAGTCTTCTTGGTTTCCTCGCTGAGTTTCTTCACACTCTCCTGATAGGTCGTGAACTCGTCTTGCATTTGCCTGGTAAGATAAGCAAGAAATTAAACGTGAATAAGTCAATGACTTGACATAGATTTACTTCTTATGTTATATCTAAATCTAAACAGAGGAAAACGAATTTATGAAAAAAAAAATTATATATATTTTTTCAAATAATTCAAGATTCATTTTTCGGCAAAGAAGTATTCTCACCTATGATAATTAGGTGGCTATCTTTTTTCCCCCCTACTAATACTACTAGTACTAAACCATTTTTTTTCGTGGGTAGTCTCCTAAAGAGGAGTGTCTAATACAGTGATTCCCAAAATGTATCCTTAACACTTCGCAGATTCAGCGTATTTAGAGGAACACTTTGCTTATTTTTGGAGAGACTAATTCATATGGTGGCCTATTACTTAATTATTCCTCGTCCCATATGCTGGGACAAATTTGTACAAACACTCCTTCTTCCCTAGTGCTATTAGAGCATGGAATGGGTTGCCTGAGCTAGCCACGAAAACCAGTGACTTGGCAGAATTTAGGCCATTGGTTAATATGCATGACTAAATACATGACGCGTAGGACGTAATCATCTTCTTTTTTGAAGTAACGTCTGGATTATATAAGATAAGATATTCCAGTAGTCCATGGAACATCTATTTAGGCCTTGAGGAACACTAGGGTTCCACGGAACACAGTTTGGGAAACGCTGGTCTAATGTAGGCTATTACTGCTGTCAATACTTTCAATATTAATAATTAAAAGCTTAATTAATGCGGCTTTTTCTTTTTAATTTAAGACCTGCAAATGACAGTCGCTTCAATCCTAATGCAAAGTGAATAGCTAGCTTACTAACTAATTTACTAACTTTTATTTTGCTATAGGGTCGGGAATGATTGTCAATCTCATGTTTTACATTTACAAATAGAAGTTGCATTTACAAAGAACAATTGATAAGAGAAATTTAAAAAATATAAAATAATATTAAATGCTACAAAATAAGAGAAATGAGATTAAAATTAAAAGTATTCCTATTTCTGTCTTGACAAATATGGCACGCTTTAAGATTTTAAAAATTTTCCTATAGGCCTAAATTTGACAGTTTATGTATATCTTTGTGGAAAAAAAAAATTGCTTGCTAATTGACCACACTGGGAAAAATTTGACTTATCATTTTTCAAATTATAATCTTTGTAAAATTAAATTTTGCTCTGAAGGTCTAGACATTCTTTACATTCTAAAGTCGCTCTTTGCAGACGTCATCAGCTTCATATCATTTTATTATTATTATTATAGCTTTTATATAGCGCTACTTTCATGCTTATAGCATGCTCAGAGCGCTTTGGTCCAATCTCATTTGTGGACCAGTGGGGGAGGGGGGTATCTAGGAGTTGGTTTTCCGTGCTGCCTCTAGGCGCTCAGTAAACGCAACTCTGCGGGAGTCGAACCTCGAGCCATCTTCTAGGTAGCCCAGACAAGCCAAGTTCAAGCGCACTTAGCCTGTCGACCACGCTTCCCGCCATAAAAGAGAAATGGTCTTTAAAAAAGAAACAACTTTTTTTTAATATGTTATCTTGGTTGATGAACAGTCGTAGTCTTGTACTGTCGTTGATCCGGCCCTAATTTAGACTCATTGCTTATGACAACCTTGCTAGTGGATCAGTATAATCACATGCTTATAATCGTCCTTGGTATCGTCTTAATGTAACGATACATCTCCCTTGCATGAACACGAGGTATCGTAATTATCAGTTATATTCGATTACATCTCGTTAAAAAATAGTTATCTTGCTCTGTTAGTAAAGAAGAAAAAAAAAACAACGAAACAATTTTTTTTCAAAACATTATTTCTCTCCTCGTACCAGCAGCGTAAATGCTTAAATCGATTCCCGCGTTATTGATTTGGGAGACTATCGCAGCAGAAGCTAGCACACGCAGATTAAAACGAGGTCAGGTGAACATAAATTAATAAGCAGATGTAGCTATTGAACAAAAAGTTAAACTTAGTGGAGGAATGAAAGAATGTAAAAGAAGCGAAACATAAAATGTGGATGAATGGAGCTCCACGCTCTGTGAGCTTACACTAGATAGTCAAAATGGCAGCTGTTAAAGTGGCAACGAAAATTACGCAGAATGATTTAAGAAACAAAAGGTTTAAATGGGTTATATGAATTTCTCTTTGTTCTTATAACGCCGAAGATACGACTAAGATGGTACTTATAAAGAAGCATGTAGAAAGAATATAGGGCTTGTCTTTGAGTCCGAATCACAATGAGGAGTGCAGTCCTTCACATGGTTACGTATCGCCAGATTCTATATACTTATTTTGCCACATCCATTGCAGACATAGCTGATGTCCACCAGTGGTCGAATTAAATTCTTTTTTTTTTTGCCGTTTAGGTTGGCAGTGGACTTTTTTTTTGTCTCAAATGCGTATCCCGCGGCCTTTGTAAGTGACCTCAACCTGAAGCCGCCTGCAGCCAAGTGCTCTCTTCTACGTCAGTTAAAGAAAGTTGGAACCTAAGATGGTCTTTAAAGCGGAGAAATTCCAGCTACCGTCGCCTCCGTGGAAACGTCCGCCAAGGGAAGTGGTTAGGCCAAGAACGGCTGCACACATAGCTCTCAGTGGGCTACCACAAGTACAATCTAGCGAGTGTACATTGCACATAGTAGGAATGTAACAAAGGCTCGCTAAAAACCAGTCCAAACCACCACCGCTTTGTTCCCTAACGGGGCCATACGAGCCGTGATGGTCCCCGCACGGGTGCGGTGGGACATTATAGGCATACGAAGGGCCTCAAGTTGGCTCGGCCTCCGGCCACGCGCGGGCGGGGGAACCCGTGGCGTTGGCTCAAGGGACGTGTCCAGCGACACACCGGGTGTGAATACATGATCACTTTGGATAAGACGGGACTTCGGACAGAGGAATCGGTGAAGAGCCAATTCCTCATCCTGGCCACGGATAAAAGCTTTTCCCTGGTCAAATGGTCCATAAAAGGGATTCGGAAAATCTCGGACCATAAGGACATCTGATTCAGGTCTTTAACTCTTTCTCTCCTGATCGACGATACCATCGTTGATTTGACCTCATTAAATTAAATTTATGTTTAATTTTATAAACTCTATTTTGCATTATATTGTAGTAACTCCAGTGGCGGACTGAAAGGGTTAATGTGTGTGCGGCCTACCGATACACACGACTCAGGCCAATCACACAGGTCAACGTGTCAATAGACAAGGGACAGTAATGCTAACAACCGCAAGTATGACCTGTGTTGTGGTCATGTGATCAAGATCCTTCACGGTCGAGAGACAATGTGTAAAGCAAGGACAGTCGTGTCCAGAACAGCGAAGCAGTAAGGACCGTGTGGTACCTTTGAGTCTTCGAGAATGTAGCTGTACGAGCTAGAGAGACTTGTAGTGTTAGTTTGGCAGTTCTGTTAAGTACAAGAAAGCATTTCAAGTTAGTTGTAGCCAATTGTGTTGAATTGGCTGTCGATGTAATTAAAACGCCACTTTGTTTATTGAAGCTCTTGTTGTCAAGTTGATGTTTTAGATGTTTTGTGTTGTTGGGCAGTGTATGCAGAAGGCCTGATTGGGAAGATCGTAACAATATAAAAAGAGCCTGCATTCCCCTTTAATTCTATAGCAAATAAATCATTTTCTGATAACAAACAACAAAGCTGTTTGAGCTTGATCGTAACAGGGGGACTGAAATGTAATGGTCAAAATGAAGAATTCCATCGAAACGTGGACAAATAATTACGGAGAGAAAGAGTTAAAGCGTTTTCATCGGGGCACATCTGTTACGACGACATCCTTTCAGCTCACCAAAAATAAAATGCCTTTGGCATACGTTTGTCCCCCACTCGGGATAAGCTTTCAGGCACCTCCGTTGTAGAGATTTACATCTTTAGTTAGTAGTCTTTGTTATATCAAAGGGATGGTAAAGCTCGTGGGCGTTAGGCGGAAACTTAAAGACCAAAAGTAGTTTACACACACACACCTTCTCTCTCTCACACACATATCACACACTCGCGAACAAACAAACACACATACGCTCGCACTTCACACACTCAATCCCACACTACACTCACACTAACACACACTCGCAAACACACTCTCACACTTAGAGACTTCCTTTTTCCCGCTCACGTTTAGTCATTTCATCATGGACCGGCGCTCCAACACACACGCGCGCAAAAAGACACGCGAACTCATGATAAAGAAGTAATCATAGAATACAGCTTATAGGGAATCGATCTGCAGCTAGTTGGCACAAACAAGTGATTCTTGTACGAGGAGGAAGTGTCAGCAACGGCAGACAGAGGCTTAGTCAATGCCATCATTAGACTCGCCTTTTTTTTTCTCTCTCGCCTTGTCTTTCACGGAGTGATGCTGATTTCTGCTGAATCCTGCATTTTCGTGGCCTTCCGTTCCTTTACTTCGCCGCCCATGCCTTCCCTCTCCCGACCCCACCTCTTCAAACAAAATTCTTCATGGCTGTGCCTGAGCAGAGGAGGGGGTTAGAAGTACGCGGAGCCTAGGGCGGCTGTTATACGCGGGGCCAGGGGGGGGCAGTGATACGCGTGGCCAAGGCGGCTGTCATACGCGGGGCCAGAGGCGACTGTCATATGCGGGGCCAGAGGCGACTGTGATACGCGGCGCCACGGGCGACTGTGATAGCCGGGCCAGGGCGACTGTCATACGCGGAGCCACGGGCGGCTGTGATACGCGGGGCGAGGGGCGACTGTCATACGCCGGGCCAGGGCGCCTGTCATACGCGGCGCCACGGGCGGCTGTGATACGCGGGGCGAGGGGCGACTGTCATACGCGGGGCCAGGGGCGACTGTCATACGCGGGGCCAAGGCGCCTGTCATACGCGGCGCCACGGGCGGCTGTGATACGCGGGGCCAGGTGCGACTGTCGACGTGGTCTCACGGGTGGCTGTGATGCGTGGGGCCAGGCGCGCCTTGAGCCATAGGCGTAGACTATATATACCGTACCACTGCAAGCTAACGGGCTTGTGTCCGCCTTATTATTGTTACAAAGTATAGTACATGTCGTAAGTACGTTCTGGGCATACAGACAAAATGATATCCACTTAAACCATGGGAACGCTTTTTGAAACCATTAAAAGTCAACTTCCTGCTTGACAGTCAAAAGTTTGGCGACAAACAAATCACTTTTAAAACTATCGATTGCCAACGACGTATAGATATTTAAATGTGTGCAACGCTGAAGACATTGCAGCACTTCTAACCTCTTCAGAGTTAATCACAAGAAATAATGGTACAGAGAGAGAGAGAGAGAGAGAAACTATTCAGAGAATAGAGAAAGAGAGACAGAGAAAGAAAGACAGAGAGAGAGAGAAAGAGAAAGAAAAAGAGAAAAAGACAGAGAGAGAGAGAGAGAAAGAAAGAGAGAGAAAGAAAGAGAGACAAATAGAGAAAGAAAGAGAGAGAGAAAGTAAGAAAGAAAGAGAAAGTAAGAAAGAGAAAGTAAGAAAGAAAGAGAAAAAAAGAAAGAGAAAGAAAGAAAGAGAGAGAGAGAAAGAAAAAGCGACAGAGAAGAAGAAAAAGAGACAGATACAAAGGAAAAAGAGAGAGAGAAAAGAAAGAAAGAAAGAGAAAGATAGAGAAAGAGAGAAAGGGCGATAAAAGAAAGAAAGAGAGAGCCAGAAATAGGGAGAAAGTAAAAGAGGGAGAAGGTAAGAGAAAGATGAAAAAGGTGAGTGAGAAGAGATATAATAGAAGGGATAGAGATCGAGAGAAGAAAAAATAAAGAGGAAACTATAAAAAAAAGACAGAAGGAAAGAGAGGTGGCTGACGTACAGAGAGAGAGAGAGAAAGAAGGAATAAAAGTTGTAGTTAAAGCTGCGAGACTTGAAATACTTTAATAATTGGAGATATTTCCTACATATCTAGATCTACATTGTTTTATAACAAGCCTTCTATTAGTCACCTGCAGGCTTATTCCCACACCTTAAATAGCCTCTCCGCCACGGACCCCTCCCCACTTATTTTCTCGAGTTACACCAGCACATCTTCCTGACAGGCGCCCAGTAATCGATACACTCGATTTTTTGTAGACACAGCTCTGTTTTGGGATAATGTTTGTCTGTGTGTCTGATATTGTGTGTCAGTGTCTGACAAAAAGTATGTGCAATGTGTCTGTGTGTGACAATGTGTGTCTGTGTGTGACAATGTGTGTCCGTGTGTGACAATTCGTGTCTGTGTGTGACAATATGTGTCTGTGTGTTACAATGTGTGTCTGTGTGTGATAATGTGTGTCTGTATGTGACAATAAGTATTTGACACAAAAGTATATGACAATGTAAAATGTTTGTAAAATGTTTTACATGTTTCGGATGTTCCTTCAGAGTTGAAGATAGTTTACTTCCTAGTCCAAACCTCCCGCAGGACGACGGGGGATGGGAGCGGGCAGGATTTGAACCCTCGACCATCGATAAATCCGAACGACAGTCCAGCGCGCAAACCTCACGACCAGGCAGCCATCCTTCTTGTGTGCCTGACAAGAAGAGTGTCACAATGTGTGTGAAAATGTGTGTCTGTGTATGACAATGTGCATATGTATGTGAAAATGTGTGTCTGACAAAACGTGTGTGACTATTCGGTCTGACAAGAAGCGTATGACAGTGTTTGTGAAATAGTGTGTCTGTGATTGACAATGTGTGACAGTGTGTGAAAATGTGCATCAATGTATGTGTAACAATAAATATGTGACATAGAATGTATTTTAAATAATGTGTTTGAAAATTTAAAGACAGCATCACAAACCAAGAGATTAGAGACAGGGTTACTGGACCCCATGATTGATAACCTGCTAAGGTAAACAAAAAAACGCAAGCTAAAAATCTATGGCCATATTACAAGATCTTTGGGGCTCGCAAAGAACTTCCTTAATAATAATAATAATAATAATATTAAATCAACTGAGGAGCCAAATGGATACAATTGGACAATATCTGGGAAACAATCATTCCGCGAAAATACTTAACAAAATGAAGACAATACTAAGAACAACTGGA
The DNA here is from genome assembly GCF_947242115.1 of Biomphalaria glabrata. NCBI lineage: Eukaryota > Metazoa > Mollusca > Gastropoda > Planorbidae > Biomphalaria > Biomphalaria glabrata. Next base: position 3,592,756 of record NC_074727.1, on the reverse strand, counting down.
ATCAAATTGACGGACTGTGATAGCCACGCACGACTCTTATGTTTGAAAGATACTCTGAGACAGAAAGCTAAACTAAAGGGAGCTAGGTTAAAGCGCTACCACGAAACCACCAAAAAGAAAGGAGCATAACGCTTTATTTCAGCACACGAGAAAACAGTTCTTCCGTAAACTAGCTGATAATGGTGCTGACAAAATTCAAACCATTGATAGCACTAAACACGGCGCGTTTACCGACTATTGGGCGGCGCTTTGGTCCGACCCGCTACATTACAATGTGCAGGCTGACTGGATCGAGGAAATCCAAACTAAAAACAACCTAATACCAGAAATGTCTGATGAGGATTTCACAGCTGAGGAAGTCTCCGCAGCTATTTCAAAAACCCACAAGTGGACTGCTCCTGGACCGGACAATATACACAACTTTTGGCTGAAAAAACTTACAGCCGTACATGCACCACTAACATCAAGTTTTAACGAGCTAATATCAGAACCGTCTTCAATGCTGTTAGAACTCACTGAAGGGAGAACATCTCTCCTCCCCAAAAAAGGTGATCCGAACCAACCATCAAACTATCGCCCTATCACTTGTCTGTCAGTGGTGTATAAACTATTAACTTCACTTTTAAAAAGTAAAATGTATAAATTTTGTTCTGCCCATAAGCTACTAGCAGATGAACAACAAGGTTGCATTGAAGAGTCGATGGGCTGTAAAGTACAGCTAACTATAGATGGTATTATATTGCATCAAGCTAATAGAAGAAAGAGAAATTTACACATGTGTTACATCGACTACAAAAAAGCTTTCGATTCAGTTCCGCATGATTGGCTATTAAAAACCCTGGACATCCATAGAATCAACCCAAGAATAAAACAACTATTGAAAGTCTGTATGAATAATTGGAAGATAAACCTGCACCTAAATCGTGATAAACTAGGTTCTGTGCACATAAGAAGAGGTATATACCAGGGTGACTCACTATCTCCACTCTGGTTCTGCCTAGCGATTAATCCTCTATCTACATTACTCCAAGACTCTACAAACGGTTTTAGGGTTGACACTAAATGTACAAAATGTGTGTCCCACTTATTATACATGGATGATCTAAAGCTATATGCAGAAACCGAGCAAAAATTACACACCTTAATCAAAACGGTAAAATGTTTTAGTGACGATATCTGTATGTCTTTTGGCCTGGATAAGTGTGGCATCATAAGCATTAAAAAGGGCAAGGCAACGAACACCAACATTGAATTTGAAGGCATCGAGGAATTGAACTCCGCCTCTATTTATAAATATCTTGGAATAAACCAGAATGTCAAGATAAACCATAAGAAATTAAAAGAGGACTTTCTTGGCAAATATAGGCAAAGAGTTAATAAAATCCTCAACACCAAACTGTCTGGCAGTAATCTCATCACTGCAATAAACAGCTGGGCCGTCCCTGTGCTCCTTTACACGTTCGGTGTGATCAAATGGACTGACACCGACCTACATGACATTGACAGACTCACTAGAAAATTACTAACCAAGTTTCGATGCCTACACCCCAAGTCCTCCACCATAAGTTTATACCTGCCCAGGAAGGATGGGGGTCGTGGATTGCAGAACATCTTCAAATTGTGTAAGATGCAAGTTTTAAAAATACGATCAAAACTGCTCGCCTCCAGCAACAAATTAGTTTCCTTCCTACGGAAATACGACTCCGATGCAACCCCTCTGAACCTACACAATGCTGATGTCAATATCGGTTTGGACGACGTAGGGCATGAGATTCGCCAATGGGAAGAAAAAACACTCCACGGAAAATTTCCGGCTTCATTACATGGGGACAACATCGACAAGGCTGCTTCCTCAACATGGCTCAAAGCAGGTCATCTCTACCCTGAAACAGAAGGCTTTGTTACAGCAATACAGGACAGAGTAATCAGGACAAAAAATTACGAGAAGCATATCCTGAAACTCAATGTTGTCGACAAATGCCGAAAATGTGGAAATGTGGGCGAGTCGATTGAACACATTATGGCAGGATGTCCAGCCCTATCAGAATCAGCCTACCTAGGTCGCCATAACCAAGTTGCAAAGTTAATACACCAACACTTGGCTTTGACGTACAAATTGATCGGTAAGGACACTCCCCCTTATTATAAATACTCTCCGCAAGAGGTTCTCGAGTCTACTGATCATCTGCTGTACTGGGATAGGCCTATTCTGACCGACAAAACGGTAGATTTCAATCGCCCGGATCTGCTGTTCATCGATAAAAAAGAAAAAACCGCTACCATTATCGATATCGCCTTACCACTGTCTCATAATTTAAGAAAAACTGAGATAGAAAAACAAAGAAAATATGGGAACCTAGGCTTGGAGATTAAGCGTCTATGGAAATTGTCCAAAATAACAATATACCCCATTGTTATATCAACCGAGGGGATAATAACAACTGACCTCACAGACACCTTCAAGGCCCTTAACATTCCTAGGAACATCTTCGTTGCCTGTCAGAGGACGGTACTGCTGCAGACCTGCCACATCACCAAAAAATTCCTCAGTGGAAACTGTTAAAGGGACTACGATGAATTTTGTTTCTCTTTAGCGAAACTCGACCCTGGCAGCGCCAGAGAATGACTACTCGTTCATTTCTAACATAATAATAATAATTTTATTTATAAAGCGCTGTTAACAAACAAATTGTAGGCTCAATGCGCTGTAATAACATTACAAACAAAAACACGAGAACTAACATGACAAACTAATCTAAAAAAAGTTTTAAAAAGGTAGGTCTTAATGTTCTTCTTTAAAGTGGAGTAGCATGTTGTTTGTCTAAGACCAATGGGGAGTGAGTTCCAAACCTTTGGTCCGTGCACTGAGAAAGCCCGCAGACTGTCGCTTTTGAAGGAGAAACGTGGCGCAGGGCTCTCCGAGGGACATGTGGAGTGATCAGTTCGCTCAGGTACAAGGGCATTTCATTGTTATGTATACACTGATGACAAAGTGTGTCCACCTTGAAGTCGATTCTTCCTTTCACGGGAAGCCAAAGGAGAGTGCGCTAGAGCCGGGGTCGGCAACCTGCGGCTCGCGAGCCACATACGGCTCTTTGGGTGTGAAGCTTCGGCTCTTAAGTTCTATGCGCAAATATTATTTATTTTATCGAAACATTTTTAAAAAATAGTTCTGAATCATTTAACGAAAATTAGGCGCCGATTCTATCTCTGAGCCTCTTGTACTCACTTTTCAACACAACCCTCCTCCATGAATTTGTTTGTTCAAATGTTTGTTAGTGAAGTATAAGTTAGTAGTGTAAGTAAATGTTTAACTTCTTTAGTTACAACCGAAATAAAAAAAAAATAATTATCTAATAATGCCATATGTATATTATATAATTTGTTGTGAAAACACTAATTATATATGAATAAATATATTCGTTTTTTTTTTCTCCATTAAATATTGTGTGAGTACTATTTATTGTTGGTAAGAAAAAAATGTAAATGTTGTGGCTCTTTAAAAACTTTAAAATTTTGTAAATTCTAATTTTTGGCTCTTTCAACTCAAAAGGTTGCCGACCCCTGCGCTAGAGCGTAGTAGCAGTCAGGTAGGATCCAAGCCACTCCAGGATGATTCCTGCTAAACCAAAAGTGGCAGAGAATCTGGTCATGATAATTTCATGGTCCAGCGTATCAAAGGCTGCGGACAAGTCCAGCATGGAAAGTATTGATATGTGGCCTATGTCGGAATTGTGAAGTAAGTCGTATAATACCCTTATCAATGCTGTCTCTCTGCTACGGCACTTCCTATAAGCAGAGTGAAATTCTTCCAAGAGACAGCACTGTTCAAGATGAGAAAGAGTTTGCGCTAACACGATGCGCTCCAGAAGCTTTGACAGGAAGGGAAGATTTGATATGGGGCGATAGTTTTTTTTAAGACATTCCAGACTGGATTTCTTTAATAAGGGCCTGACAAGGGCATGCTTAAATTGCTGTGGTACAATGCCTGAAGTCAGTCAAGAGTTCACAATGTTAGTAATTGTGGGTGCAAGCTCATCTAAACATTCAAGGAGCAATGAATTTGGAATGGGATATCAGGTCACATGATTTATTTTGCATTTTAAAAATAATACTCTTGACATAATCTTCCGAGACACGCTGAAACCCGCCAAAAGGAGAATTTTGAAAGATTGGAGAGTGGTCAAGCTGTGATGAGAGGGGTGGCATATCATTTATCTGCTCAATCTTGCCAATGAAGAATCAATTGAAGGAATCAGGAAGTTCAGATACTGGGATAGATGACGGCAAACGTTCGTTATTTGCTGTCCCTAACATTTGCAGCGGTGATCCTGAATAGCTCCTTTGAAGAATCAGAAGTTTCGATTTTTTGTCGTCTCTAATCATACGGTTAACCTTGTTTTTTTCTTTGATGTAGATTTGTCGATGTATCGTCAGACCTGTCTTTTGAAATGTACGTTCGGCACGTCGGCGAATAAGTTTGGCAGTCTTTATGTCTTCCGTCATCCAGGGTGCAGATGGCCTAACTGAGACTGTACGAGTGACAAGAGGTGCATGACTATCCAGCAACTTTTTCAAGCAAGAATTGTAACTCCTAAGAACGTCTGTGTTGCTCTGTTGCAACTGCAAAGAGGTCACGTCCATTTTGAAGGAGGCAATGTCTATGGCTTTAAGTTTACAGGAAGTCACGTTTTTCTTTGGCCTTTTTTTTTTTTTTTATAGGCGCATTTCAAAGTATACAAGAAAATGGTGTTCTCGGTTGGTAACATCTCAGGGAACTGTACCAGGAAAAGAAGAAGAAGCAGACAGAAAACGACGGGAAGACAAAATAAAAGAATGGACGGGTGTGACCTTGTATTAGGATAGGTCATAAGACCAGTGACCTGTACTGTACTGGCAAGTTAGTCCATTGATTTTTTGTGGTCCCAATTATATTGTCTATGGCCATTCTAGGCTAATAACTATAGCCTCTAGATGTACAAAACTACTGAGACAGACAAGTAATAAGTCTAAGATTTCAGTTGCAACAAAAAAAAGGAGTTTATTTACAAACAAAAGAAAAAGATAAATGGCAATAAAGGCTCACAAAAGAAAATGACATAATGAAACAAAGCAAAGTAGCAAGACAGTTTCCGGTCAATATAATTAAAGAACCACCAACATAGAGGCACAATAATGTCTTATTCCGAAAAACCAAAACGATGGTTTACAATATTATCATACATGCATTAACAATGAAATTACGTCATTCATGAGACACACTACTGTCTCGTCTCTAAACAAAAGATGTCTTTAAAAAAACAAAAATAGGAGAGGATAAGAGACTAAGTAGACCTATACCATTTACATAAACCAACTTAGTACTAACAAATAAATAAAGTCTACTTAGCTCATCATCGAAATACTCTTCCCACGACAGTGGCACACTCCTCTTGAGTAACACAGCAATAGTACAACAACACAAGTATTAGTTCAACATTATAGAGATTTAGTTCAAACTACACTGGTCAGTTGAAAGACTCAAGAGAGAGAGTGGCAATTGTAAACAGTTAACAGGGACTTAAATCAAGTAATAAAGGGGACTAACTCTAATGAAAAAAATAAAGGTAGCCACCTATATTGTCCCTCTTGTCACAACGCGCCTGACATTGAAAATGGCTCTAACTAAGGCGAAAGAAAGAGAGGAATGGAGAAAGACGGTCGAAAAAATCTTGCATGGTGCCCCAAAGGTCCGACTAAGGGATAGGTAAAGGTAAAGACCAGGTCAGAAATAGAAATATGGTTATCGTTAGCTCATTATCTTATTTTCACATCACCAACTGTCTTTCAAAGAAGAAAATAAGTACGCCCTACTCACGTGTTCATCTAGTCGTATATGGTAATTAGAGACAGAGTTAGGTCATTGATATTCCTGGCTGAATCAGGCAACCCATCCCATGCTTTAGTTTGACTTATAGGGAAGATAGGGCCCTTGTACAGATTGTCCTAGCATACTGAATAAGAAATGTGCTTTATGTGTGTGTCTTTCTGGGTATTTTATTTGGTTGTGTTTTATGGGTTTATGGTTCAATGTTCTGTTTATTACTAAATCCGGAAATGTCTCTATAATTGAGTGATTTTGCTAATGGTGTTATACTAATCAAATGTGACTTTATTATTATAAATCTTACGGCTTTATTTTGTTCTAGTTTCTTTGTGTTTTTTAATTCTTTCTAGCGGCCCCCGAAAGGGGAAAGTCGCTATTAGTTTTGTGTGGTCTGTCTGTCCGTCGTCCGTCCGTCCATCCCCGTTTAGATCTCGTAACCTTGAAAACTGACATCATGATATTTTAGACCTTTCAAAGTTCTGATGCAATGGCTACTTTTTTCTTTTCTGAAAGTGAAAATATTAATTTATAAAATCAACTATACAAGCAGTTTCTTCATAAAATTACACCATTTTTACAACTATTCACTATTAATAGTAATAAACACATGAGGCGATTTAGTGAGGGCGATGACCATTTACCATATTTTGAACACATTAAAGCAAACGATTTTAAACATTTTGTCCCCAAAAAATATTTTTTTTTTTTACAAATGTATTGCTAAGTTAAGTGCGTTCTATCGTTCTAACTACTACATTTACAAAAAAAAAATGGTTACTATTTTTTTTCAAAGAGAAAAAATCTATTTGATATGCATATAAGTGGAACATAATTTAAAACAACAATTAATAAGTAGTTTTTCATATTCTCTAGTGAACTGCCATGTGGGGTTCATAAATAAAACACCCATTTTTTTTTTAAATGAGGCTTTGAATAGGAGATTGGCCCTATACAAAACAATTAGATCAATAATATAATCATTATATGAAATCAGTTAAGCCAAGTTCACAACTAACTTCACATTCACTTTCACCTATCTCCTGGTCTGCTGGACCGTCGTGGCACCACACAAGATCTGTCAACCTTCTTTCTCCATTCCTCTTTGTCATTTGCCTTTCAAAGAATTTCATTCTGATATTCTTTCTGAAAATATTGAAACCTGCCTTTTCACCTGCCTGGCTGGACCACTTCGGGGGCCGATTTTGAGTTTGTGTTTTCACACAAACTGTCTTTGTAACATTGTTTTTTTTTTTCGTTGAGATGTCACAAACAGAGAACGCATATTGTACTATTCTGATATACAAGATATCTCGTAAGTTCAAGTTGAAGGCACTATTTATTTAGATTGAAAACCATAGCAACGCCAATGTGAACTTTCAACTTGTAGTAACATTTTGAGGTAAGCATCTTTAATGAGGTCATCCAGTTGGTCAATGAAAATTTACTTCATTATTCTTTTGTTAAAATCTTTCCCTCAAAAAAAAAAAGTCGGCCCTGATTGGTCGATTTCTTTATTGACTCAATCCCGTTTACTAGTTTATTTTTAGACTTGGAGGGAAAATAGTCCGCAAGGCCACTTTTTTTTTTTTTTCCCCTTATGCGTAGTGATTTCTGCAGGCACATGAATTCACAACAGCTATTTACGGAGCCGCTAAATAGAGGTTGAGGATATTTGTGTGTGTGTGTGCGCGCGCCTGCGTGCTTGAGCTCATAGTGAGGAGGGGGGGGTGCGAGAAAATGGAAGTCTGTGACGTCACAGCAGACGTACCCAAGTTGGCAGCAGAGGATTTAACGGAAATCAGTAGCAGCACACTTAGTGTCGTGCTCCGCGGGCAGGGGGGCGTGAGGTGGGGGGCGAAGGTTTTGGGCTGGGAAGGGGGAAGGAGACAGGTCACCGGACAGGCTCGTTGGTTGAAAGTAGAGGTGTCTGGGTTTAAAAAAATGTTAAAATACGTTAAGCGAAAACACCCAAAAAAAAAGGGGGGGGGGGGAGCGAGAATAGGCCTATATATATATATATATGGTCAACTCGCGACTGGTCGCCCCCACCTCCGTTACATAGATGTAATAAAACGTGACCTCAAATCAGTGAACATCAATACTGACCATTGGGAAGACATAGCTCTAGACCGCAACAGGTGGAGAGAGGCAGTGACCAAGAAAGCTATGGACAGTGAAAGTACATGGGTCTCAGCCCAGGAAGAAAAACGCACAATCCGAAAAACGGCCAGCTCCTCTACCACCGAAGCAAAAGCAAAATATAAATCTTTTAGTAATATCGTGATAGAACAGCGAAAATACGCGAGTACGATTTGGCGTCTAAAAATACGCATTTCCCCCGCAAAAGAAAAAAATTTAATAAAAACAAAAATCGTAGTTCCTGCTAATCACATATATAGATCAGTGCGTTCATGCCTGGAAATAGACTATTCTTATGTATCTACCATGAGATATCGCTTTTGGTTTTCGCGCGCGCTGACGCGCGAAGATTTAAATGTTGTTGTTTTTTGTGGTTTTTTTTATCTTACTGCTCTAACTAAAGCGGAGTTCCTTTCAATGTGTCAGTTTATATGAAGTCTTCAAAATGATTTGGAATTAGATCTAGATCTAGAACTAGAGATATTTTACGATGTCAGGCACATATAATGTACGTACATCTGGATCTAGATTTAGAATTTGGATCTATCTATAGATCTAAAATGATAGATCTAGATTATTCTAGATCTAGATGTGACCAGGTGTGTAAACACTAATCACTTGTATAAAGGATGTAAATAATAAAGACGCTTTGTTGAGGAAATCTACAAATATTAACTCTTTCTCTCCGTAATTAGTTTTTCCATGTTTCGACAGAATTCTCCATTTTACTCAGTAGTATTTGTTATGGTTACGCTTCAATAACTTCGTCGTTTGTTTATCAGAAAATGTTTTATTTGGCACAGAATTAAAGGGGAATGTATGCTCTTTATATATAACACAAATTTTAAGTTTAAAAAAAATTAAACATTAATTTAATTTAATGAGGTCTAAACAACGATGATGTCCAGCTGGATTGTGATATCCAGCTGGGTTGTGATGTCCAGCTGGGTTGTGATGTCCAGCTGGGTTGTGATGTCCAGCTGGGTTGTGATGTCCAGCTGGGTTGTGATGTCCAGCTGAGTTGTGATGTCCAGCTGGGTTGTGATGTTCAGCTGGGTTGTGATGTCCAGCTGGGTTGTGATGTCCAGCTGAGTTGTGATGTCCAGCTGGGTTTTCCAAGAACGAATTTATGTTATCTTTTTTTTCCCCAACATTATCGTTATTATTCATGATCAAAATTAGTCTGTCTAAGTGACCAACAGGGATATCCAGTAGCTTCTTGGCAAGAGGTTGTTTTAGCATGAAAGTCACTCCCAATTGCTCGTGCTTCTCAGTCCTCTTCCAAACCAGAAGAGGGTAAAGCCAGCCTCCTCTCAGTAAGAGACCCTTGCGACCCTATCCAAGCGTACCTCACAAAGGGCAGCTGGGTTACGTCTATCTAATGCCACCAGTTCAGATTTCCGTTGAGGGCATTCACTTTTATTGCTGTCCTGTAGTAGCAGGCGACTTTTAGAGGTATCCTTTTATCGATACACATTGGAGACCAAAAGAAAATCCGCTGCCGAGGACAGACGTAGACAGCGAAAAGCAAATCTAAATCGACCACTGGCGGACAATGGTTATGCCTGCGCCAGATGTGGCTAGGTACGTGGGTCAACACTGGGGCTTTGTAGCCACGTGAAATGCTGCACTCCTCATTAATCTTCGGACTCGAAGACAAGTCTTATTATTATTTAATGATCAATTAAATTGTTCATAGGTATATGCCCACTGCCCTTCAGGAATTCATCATTGCTGAAGGGGGGCGCGCGTATGTTAAGCGCCTGGCTTCCGAACCTGGGGTCCTGGGTTCGAATATCGGTGAAGACTGGAATTTTTAATTACGGGATTTTTAGGGCGCCTGAATTTAGTTGGGGAAATTAAAATTGCACTGGCTACATGTCACCCTGTTGATGAACCGTTGGCAAAAAAAAACAAAAAACAACGGATGACCTTAACATCATCTGCCCTATCGACCGCACGGTTTGAAAGGGAAACTTTACTTACTTTACAGATGCGGGGGGAAGGAGCAAATGCAAGTGGACCCTAATGAGATACATTACTGTTGCTCATCGCGAAGCATTAAGTCCCTGCAAGTTGAACGTCGATCCCAGGTAATAATTTGAAAAAATAGAGTTCATGACATTTATCTTCTTTGTTCTAAACTGTGTGATCAATTTAGTTGTTATATCTTCTTTGTTCTAAACTGTGTGATCAATGTAGTTGTTATATCTTCTTTGTTCTAAACTGTGTGATCAATGTAGTTGTTATATCTTCTTTGTTCTAAACTGTGTGATCAATGTATTTGTTATATCTTCTTTGTTCTAAACTGTGTGATCAATGTAGTTGTTATATCTTCTTTGTTCTAAACTGTGTGATCAATGAAGTTGTTATATCTTCTTTGTTCTAAACTGTGTGATCAATGTAGTTGTTATATCTTCTTTGTTCTAAACTGTGTGATCAATGTAGTTGTTATATCTTCTTTGTTCTAAACTGTGTGATCAATGTAGTTGTTATATCTTCTTTGTTCTAAACTGTGTGATCAATGTAGTTGTTATATCTTCTTTGTTCTAAACTGTGTGATCAAGTAGTTGTAATATCTTCTTTGTTCTAAACTGTGTGATCAATGTAGTTGTTATATCTTCTTTGTTCTAAACTGTGTGATCAATGTAGTTGTTATATCTTCTATGTTCTAAACTGTGTGATCAATGTAGTTGTTATATCTTCTTTGTTCTAAACTGTGTGATCAATGTAGTTGTTATATCTTCTTTGTTCTGAACTGTGTGATCAATGTAGTTGTTATATCTTCTTTGTTCTAAACTGTATGATCAATGTAGTTGTTATATCTTCTTTGTTCTAAACTGTGTGATCAATGTAGTTGTTATATCTTCTTTGTTCTAAACTGTGTTATCAATGAAGTTATTAGGCGAGTAAGCAATATTAACTAATGATCATAGTAAAGGTGTCTATTATGTATATTGATTTTTTTTTTTTTTTAGTGTTATAATTATTATTATACATTGTAGATATGATTATTGCAGTACAATGAGGTTGAAATATCCTAATAATTATCATACCATCTGTTTATTTTTATTCTTGTGTTGAAATGTTTGTTTAGGTGGGTTGTAACTCGCAATAAAAATACTATATTTTAAAACATTATTTTAAATAGTGATATATCCCCCTCCTTAATGTGCGTTCCAAAGAGAGAAAAAAAAAGTTTTTGTCAGAAACTTCGTTTTTATAACAAGGAAAAGATATCAGAATAACTGAAAGCAATGCAAGATTAACTCCCCTGAAATCAAACTATTAAAAATAGACATGTATATAGTAAAATAAGATAGCATCACTATATATGAGAAAGAAGAATGAACTGAAATAAAGTTGGAGGTCATAGTATGTGCATTATAGACAAAAGAGAGAAGAAAAAAAAAGCACGAGAGGAGAGACGTGTGAGAGAAAGAGAGAGAGAGAGAGAGAGGGCGCATGAGAACCCAAGACTTAATATGAGAGAAACAGAAAACTTGAATGGGCTCCAACCTGGCACATGGGATAAAAAGTAGAAAAAAAAAAAAGAGCAAAAGCCTGATCAATAATCATCGCCTGATTCCAGCCAGCGTGCTGGTTAGAGGCTTCTAGTTTTTGTTTTTTCTTTAAAGCCAACACACTTACACATACACACACACGCACACGCGCTTATTCTCTAGCGCATGCGCACGCAAAACCTCCCTAGAGCTCTCGGCCAACACAGTGAACTTGCTTTTTTTTTTTTTTTAAAGTTGAGTATTTATCTCAAGATCTGTGTTTTTCGATAATTGCTTGGAAATAATGCTTTTAGTTTCTAATATATAATATGCTTTGCTGTGAAGGTCCCTAAGTAAAGACTTATAATACAGTGATGTCCAAACTACTGCCTGCGGGTCATATCCGACCTGTGGCACGATGATGGCCGCAGGGCAGGCTTTAGGCATAGGAAAACTAGGCAGCTATCTAGACCTCTGATAATAGGGGGTCTCCCACAGGACTCAAGAAAGTATTTTTTTTAATAGAGAAAAATTGCGATACTTGGATAGAATCTCAGACAGCAGAACTCTATGGCTCTATATCTACTAGCCTCGTTCTCAACATAGCAGAACTCCCTGGCTCTATACCTACTAGCCTCGCTCTCAACATAGCAGAACTCTATGGCTCTATATCTACTAGTCTCGTTCTCAACATAGCAGAACTCTATGGCTCTATATCTACTAGCCTCGCTCTCAACATAGCAGAACTCTATGGCTCTATATCTACTAGCCTCGTTCTCAACATAGCAGAACTCTCTGGCTCTATATCTACTAGCCTCGTTCTCAACACAGCAGAACTATATGGCTCTATATCTACTAGCCTCGTTCTCAACATAGCAGAACTCTATGGCTCTATATCTACTAGCCTCGTTCTCAACATAGCAGAACTCTCTGGCTCTATATCTACTAGCCTCGTTCTCAAATAGCAGAACTCTATGGCTCTATATCTACTAGCCTCGTTCTCAACATAGCAGAACTCCCTGGCTCTATACCTACTAGCCTCGCTCTCAACATAGCAGAACTCTAGCAGAATAGCAGAACTCTATGGCTCTATATCTACTAGCCTCGCTCTAAGTCTGTACTATGATTCAAGGTTTATATCATCGAATTTTTAGATCTACTTGTTAGACTACAGATGTTAGAAGACCATTGTTGTTGTTTTTATCCTTATGTTGAAAAGTCGAAACGTTCTTTCTAGTCTGGTGTTCATGAATCGTCCATTATGTACATCTGTGCCATCGACGCTATATGAATTTGACTTATTTGTTGATTTAGATATAGATACTGGACGGTTTTAAATTCATTGCATGTTTTTCGGTCTTAAGTTTTTAATTTTCTATTTTATTTGGGGGCTATCTTATTCACTTCGCCTAGGGCCTCTAACGACCTCAGGCCGGCCCTGATGTCCAGGCCGTCGATATGTCTGGGTACAATGAGTAATGAAGAGTTAGAGGATCGATTCCATTGAACTATTGAAATAGAGAATGTCTCGTTGCGAAGTGGCACATGGACCCTGACAAGTGTCGGTAATGTATATGGCACCTAGATCAAAGATGCGGTAAAAAAAAAAAAGTTTTTTGAAACTGGATCCCAATTGGGCCCCATGATGACTTGCTGACCACAATAAAAAAAAAAAAACGCAAAACTGAAATGTTTTGGCTTTAAAGAAAAGTTTGAGAATCACTGGACCTTAAGATCAAGTCAACAATTAGTTTCGAATTCTATTTCTTGTAAGGCAAGCCAACAAAAGTCACTAGACTTATGTTTAAAAACTCATCAAATCGAACAAATGTATTTTGTATTTCGAAACATGATAACAAAACTCGCTCGAAATCAGAGGCGTAGGCATGTGCTGGTGGTGCGGGCAGCATGGGGGGCATCAAGTGGTAAGGAGCATCAAACCAAGGATAAACTTTCTCAGTAAAAACAATACATTTTACATATATATATATATATATAAAAAACACTACTTTATTTGAAATTTTAACTACAAATTTAATTATTTTGCTACTTTGTTAATTTCCTATGTTCTTTGTTAAATGTAAGCTGTAGACCTGGTTGTATCAAATTTTATAGATTTGTTTTCTAAATCTCTACGGCAACACACACTCCCACGTGTGTTTGGTGCTCTATTGCTCAATACGCTGGTTTCATCGAGATCTAGAGCTTATAAATATAGCCAAAATCTAGGTAAGATAAGATAAGATAAGATAAGATAAGATAATCTTTATTGGATCTTCTTCTTCTTCTTCTTTGTTCTCATTGTTATGTTGGAGTGTTCAAATGACTAGACCAATACATGAGATGAACTGCGCAGTGGTTTCCAAAATCAGGGAGCTCTCCATAGAGTTCTCTTTCTATTGGGGTGTTTCGGGGCCAGTGTCTTGTACGGGCCTCTTGGTAAAGAGAGCAAGTTTTGGAGGACGTGGTCGGCATTCTCTGGTGACACTCCACGTGGGCAGATTTCAGTGGTTCCAATTTTGAGCTTCCGGTACATGTGTTGTCGCATTCTGTTGTGTCCGGTCCTGAGTCGAAAGATTAGACGTTGATCTTGTCGGGATAGCTTATAGTAAGCTTTATTGGTCTAATCAAATGGAAATTCAATTTGACTACAATTGACCACCTCAGCGTAACTACTGTACTAATAACATTGTAGATGCAAATACGAACAACATTCACACACGAAACACAAACACACACACACAACCAGCGTTTTATGAATCAGACTTCTATCAGGGGCGAACAGGCTATATGGGCGTTCGGGCCAATGCCCGGTGGGCCGGAACCCAAATGGGGCTAAAGGGTCACTATCACACGTATGAAATTGTTTAAAAAGTTTTATAAAGTGACCCTTTCAGAATCTTTTTTTTTTATATTTTACAGACTCGACAGTATAGTACTACGTTAACTCTAACAGATTTTCGAACTCAATGTACTAGCCTACATCCGTAGACATTGATACTTGCAGGCTTCATCCTTTTAGGTTATTAACATTTACAGATCTGTGTACTTCTCGATGACGTCAGATGACCTTGTAACACTCTGACCGAAAGTGGGATAAAGGAGTTTTTAAATCTTTCTGTTTTAGCTTGCATTGTAAACCCAGAGTTAGGAGAAAACACCTGCATACGGAAACTCTGTGTTGATAACTTGCACGCTTAGTTTTTAAATCTCCCTGTATCATTCTCTTTTTATTTTACTATGATTCGTTTTAGTTTCAATTATTTGGGGGGAGGGGGGAGCATCATGAGTAGCTGCCGCACTAGGTATCCTATACCCTAGCTACTTCACTGCTTGAAAAATACACTAAAATAAAAGGCTCAAAATAAAACGATCTAGAGTACTTGTCATATTTTTTTTAGGCCCAAAATTATAAACGTGATACTTTCTTAAATATTTGTACAAATTATAATTTGACATAAAAATAACATGCAGGGTAAACAAACAACCCAGATTTAGGAGAAAAAACCCTACATATTGAAAGGCTGTTGATAACTTACACGCTTGGATGGCGTATACTGTTGCTTGTGTTTTACATGGACCTTTAGTTAAACATACACGCATCACACAAAAACACACACACCCAGAAAAGTATAAACATACACACATCACACAAAAAACACACACACCCTGAAAAGGTACACACACGTGCATAATAAAAGCAACAAAGGGACACTCACACACTTTGACACACACACAAGCACACAGTTAAGGATGGCCACCACTTGAATTATTGATCGAGGAGACGCTTGCTTGTCCTTCCTCCTTGCTCACAGTCAACTTGACACACAAACACACACACGCGCGCATTTACTATCGCACACACTTAACTCAATTAGCCTCGTACTCTTCTCGTGTGTGGGGGTACACAGATCTACTTTATCCCCGAAGCTTTTAAGAATAGGCCTAAACACTGCAAAATTTGTAAAAAATATTTTTATAACCAGAATTTGTACAAAGCTTATATCACTCACTCGTGGGGCTGAGTGGTTAAGCGCTTGGCTTCCGAACCTGGGGTCCTGGGTTCGAATCTCGGTGAAGGCTGGGATTTTTAATTTCGGGATTTGTTGGGCGCCCCTGAGTCCACCCAACTCCAATGGGTACCCTGACTTTAGTCGGGGAAAGTAAAGGCGGTTGGTCGTTGTGCTGGCCACATGACACCCTGCTCGTTAACCGTTGGCCATAGAAACAAATGACCTTAACATCATCTGCCCCATAGATCGCAAGGTCTGAAAGGGAAACTTTACTTTTTATATCACTCACTCTGTCTATCTTTCCATCTGTCTGTCTGGTAAAAAGTGTGTACATCTTATTTCTCCCACACCCATTCTTGGATCAAGTTGAAGCTTCGCATAATTATTCATTGAGAGACAAGACATGAATCAATAATAAAAAGTAACCAATCAGACTATTCATTACTGGTAGTTAGTTGTTTTGTTTTATAGTAATAAGGGAAACTACTTCTTCAGTATTCACAGATGTGGCTAAATTTGATGGGTTTAGTCCCCTTAAATAATTCCTCCCTGACGTATTCTCAGATCAAGTTGATACTTTAAACAATTATTTATTGCACCTAACAAAACATGAATCACTTAACAACAAGGTTACAAAAGACAGTTTGTGTGGGAACACAAACTTAAAATCGGCCCCCCGAAGTGGTCCACCCAGGCAGGCTTCAAATGAAATTATATTTCAAAGACGAATGAGAGATAA
Source organism: Biomphalaria glabrata (assembly GCF_947242115.1). Classification (NCBI taxonomy): domain Eukaryota; kingdom Metazoa; phylum Mollusca; class Gastropoda; family Planorbidae; genus Biomphalaria; species Biomphalaria glabrata. Next base: position 3,576,496 of record NC_074727.1, on the reverse strand, counting down.
GAATGGAGAAAGAAGGTTAACAGATCTTGTGTAGTGCCCCAACGGTCCCGCAGATCAAAGGATAGGTGAAAGTGAATGTAAAGTTAGATGTGAACCCTTTTAGACCTTGTGGTCTATAGGGCAGATAATGTAAAGTTCATCTGTTTTTGTGGCCTACAGTTAACGAGGGTGTCATGTAGCCAGCACAACGACCAAACGCCTTTACTTTTCCCCAACTAATGTCAGGTACCCATTAGAGCTGAGTGGACTCAGAGGGGACCAAAGATTCCAAAGTTGAAAATCTCAGTCTTCACCAGGATTCGAACCCGGGACCCCCGGTTCGGAAACCAAGCGCTTTACCGCTCAGCCACCGCGCCTCCCCTGGCTTAACTGATGTCTTATAATTGATCTAATTGTTTTTAAAAGGCTCAATCTCTTATTCGAATCCTTTTAAAAAAAAAAAAAAAAAAAAAAAAAAAAAAAAAAGGAAAAACACAATTTAAAAAAATGCACGAAAATGATGTTTACAAGATTACTATTTGTGTTAATTTAGGTCTAACTTATAATGCATACTAATTAGCTTTTTCTCTTTAAAAAAACTGCTCGCATAACTGATTTAAAAAATTAGATTTTTCGCTTTCAGAAAAAAAAAAGTAGCCGTTGCATCAGAACTTTGAATGGTCTAAAATATTGTGATGTCGGATTTTCAATATCTTTTGTAGTTTACGAGATCTAAACGGGACGAACGGACAGATGGACAGACATTTGCACAAAACTAATAGCGTCTTTTCCCCTTCCGCTAAAAATACTTAATTTGGTCAATTAATTATCGGTATTTGATTGCTTTGTTTGATATCGAATAATTGAAATAACTAGTACATTATTGGTAGATATAGTTTTCAGGACGGAGTTCTTCCCTTTTAGATAAGCTTAGTTGTTTTTTTTTTAAGGATTGTGTTTATTTTGCTTGTTTATCTACTACTAATAACCCGAAACAAACTATAAAGATGTTATCGAAACACATTTATATGCTTAACTCTCTCTCACCATAAATCTGAAACTATAATACACACTACGAAATCAGCAATAGTATCGTCAGTTAGGAGAGAAGGAGTTAAACCATTGCTTGGTTATACCGTTGATGTTGCATGTAACACCGAATTACAGCTCCCTATATCTAGAGACTATTATATTTTCAACACTAATGACAGAGCCGGAATAAGACTGTGCAGGCATCGATGCAAAATTTTTGTGGAGGTCCCTACACTTTTCTGAAAGCTTTCATAAAAATCCACTTAACTCCTTCTCTCCTAACTGACGATACCAACTTTGATTCCACTAGAACAGCATTTCTCAACCTTTTAAACTCGGCGACCCCTTTTTACAACCCCCCACTCTTCCGCGACCCCCACCCACCCACATTTACACAGCAATAGAAGAATTGACAAAAACAATCCATTTATCGACGGTCTTAGGCGACCCCTGGCAAATCGTCAATCGACCCCCAAAGGGGTCGCGATCCACAGGTTGAGAACCCCTGCACTAGAATGTGGTAAATAATTACGGAGAGAAAGAGTTAATAATAGCATAGTTAATGACATGTCAAACTGACCTGAGACTTAAAATATGTGATTATGACCTTCCTTCTACTTTAAAACATTTAGACCACCGACCCAAAAATAAAATGTGGTACTGACCTGCAACCTCTTAACATGTGGTACTGACTTCCGAACTAATGATATACAATACTGACCTTCGACCTATTAACATTAGATACTGACCTTTGACCTAATAGTATGAGATACTGCCCCCCCCCCCCTACCTAATAAGCTAGCCTCCGACCTAATAACGTGATACTGACCTCGGAACTAATGACAAGTAATACTGACCTGATGACCTCATGCTCCTTCTCCTCTTCCTCCCTCTGTCGCCGGAGAACGTCCTCTATCACCTTCCTCTCTTCCTCCGTCAGGTGGCTTAAATCCGGCATGGGCGGAAGAGAGGGGCGCCTGGAAGTCATCGTGCTAGCTATGGTGGCGTCGCCGCTGGTTTTCCTCTGAGGTCCGTTCTTGGGCTCCTCACCTGGCAAAGGTACTATCCTCTTGACCCAAGAATCCAGACTTTTTTGCCTGACGCAGCCTTTCCCGCTAATTTTCGTAGCACTCTTGAGATCGATCGTGTTTGAAAATGTATATTAGTATGCAGCGCCCCAGACGATACGAATCAGACCATCAGCTGCATCAATAGATCGACGTCTTCAAGTTTCTGTGGGGAAAATTGTTTATGCAGTAGACAAAGGTCAGTAACTGTTCATCCTTTTTTTGATCATAAGAGTTGTCTAATCTTTACGTTAAATTACAAGATGACAGAATTACTCGTTGAATGGCGGTTAACATTCGTAGCTGTGGCTGCTGGTGATTCGGTCGACCTTGTCCTATGGTATGATGCAAGATTGGGTGCGTCGATGAACTGGATACCATCATTGTAACCTCATAGGCTCAATCTTGAAAGGAAAAAAAACAACAAAAACCTGATTGTAAAGTTCTGTTTCAAGGTAAGTAACTTCAGAAAGAAAGCAGACGGTTAGAAAATAGTGAGAAACATGACATTAGGAAAGTTAAAGAGACATGACATTAGGAAAGTTAAAGACACATGACATTTAAAAATTGTAATAGACATGACATCAAGAAAGTGTAAGAGACATGACATTAGGAAAGTGTAAGAGACATGACATTAGGAAAGTTAAAGACACATGACATTTGTAAATTTAAAAAGACAGGACATTAGGAAAGTGTAAAAGACATGACTTTAGGAAAGTCAAAGACACATGACATTTAAAAATTGTAATAGACATGACATCAGGAAAGTGTAAGAGACATGACATCAGGAAAGTGTAAGAGACATGACATCAGGAAAGTGTAAGAGATATGACATCAGGAAAGTGTAAGAGACATGACATCAGGAAAGTGTAAGAGATATGACATCAGGAAAGTGTAAGAGACATGACATCAGGAAAGTGTAAGAGACATGACATCAGGAAAGTGTAAGAGATATGACATCAGGAAAGTGTAAGAGACATGACATCAGGAAAGTGTAAGAGACATGACATCAGGAAAGTGTAAGAGATATGACATCAGGAAAGTGTAAGAGACATGACATCAGGAAAGTGTAAGAGATATGACATCAGGAAAGTGTAAGAGACATGACATCAGGAAAGTGTAAGAGATATGACATCAGGAAAGTGTAAGAGACATGACATCAGGAAAGTGTAAGAGACATGACATCAGGAAAGTGTAAGAGACATGACATCAGGAAAGTGTAAGAGACATGACATCAGGAAAGTGTAAGAGACTTGACATCAGGAAAGTGTAAGAGACATGACATTAGGAAAGTTAAAGACACATGACATGGGCAAATTTTAAGAGACAGGACATTAGGAAAGTGTAAGAGACATGACATTAGGAAAGTTAAAGACACATGACATGGGCAAATTTTAATAGACATGACATCAGGAAAGTGTAAGAGACATGACATTAGGTAAGTGCAGCAGGCTGGACATTTGTAAGGTGTAAGAGTCATGACGATTGGAAGGTGTAAGAGACATGACATTAGAAAAGTGTAAGAGACATAACATTAGTTTCAATGCAATATTATTATAACTGGTGATGATGCGGATAGTGATAATTACACTGGTCAGCGCTAGTTTCGGCGCTCTTTCACCCTGGCCACTCTTCTTGCTTCAATTCTCGAGACTCCAAGACTGAAGCCAGTGGCAGAGAATTGTTTGTAGGCTTCCAGACAACCAAATGTTTGTAGTCCCTTAATGGTATTGAAAGCAAAGTCGTTTCTTTCAAAAACGTCTTCTAAAATATTATTATCTATTTCCCCTTTAACCCTCTCCCCCCACTCGCTAATAATCCTTCATTACGCATGCGTTTCTTTGAATGACAGAGTCTATGTCGATGACACTGTAAACTATCTATAAAGTGACACTGTAAACTGTCTATAACGTGACACTGTAAACTATCTATAACGCGACACTGTAAACTATCTATAACGCGACACTGTAAACTATCAATAACGTGACACTGTAAACTATCTATAACGCGACACTGTAAACTATCTATAACGCGACACTGTAAACTACCTATAACGCGACAATGTAAACCATCTATAACGCCTTGTATCTTAGTATTCTTTTAATATTTGTTTATTTTATTGTACTATTTTCAGATTATCTATTATTTATGTTGTTGAGTTTAGCTCAGAGCAGTGTTCGAGCCACCAGAGGCAGCCCAGTGGCCGCTTTAATCCCTTGCAAAGGGAGGGCTATATAATATCAGTACCTCTTAAAATGTAAAAGAATGCAACAGGCAGAACACTTTTGACCATTGGGTTGTTTAACATGAAGCGACGTTCCAAAATTTCGTAGATAACAACTCATGTCAAAAAATACTAGCTGTTAACCCTTAAGGCGCGTGTGGTAGTTTAGCCTCCATTGTTTATGCACTAATTGTAAAACAGCTCAGCATTTTAAGGGTTAAATAGTATTTTATTATATGGGATTGTTTTTATATGAATGGCCAATGGCATCTTAGTTGGATCCAGTGTACAGATCACTAATTAGTAGTTCAGAAAGTGAACGGATGGAGCTGGCCTAACAGATCTTATCCAACACTGATGCCAGATCAAATTTGATAAATCAAAGATGAAAGGTCAAAGTTGATAAGGCACACCAATAAAAAAAAGTGTGATGGCTGGTCAATGCTCAAAGACCTTCCTTTTTTTTCCCCAGCTGATGATCTGACCTTTGTGAACTCATAAATGCCACCCAGGTCCAAGGTTAAGCCCCAAATATCAACAGTATTCAAACTCGAGTCTCAAACTAAGAGCCAAGAGCCCAACTACGTGACCATCTCTGCCCCTCACTAAAATATGAACACTAAGCTGTAGATTTGTGGCCACGCTGGTGAAAGAGAACTCTCCCGTGTAAGAAAATAAAAAATACAAAGTTTCTCAAATTGCTGGAATAAAGTAACTTCCGTTGGCCAAACACACGCGGAGATGGAATTACACATTGTATACATACAAACATAAGCAAGTTGACAAACACACACATCAATGGAATAATCAGTGGGGGGGGTCTGTGGCCCAACCGTGCCACCCCCGTTGATGCAGATCGATTCTTCTCTTTGCTTGGTGGACGGAACGCTGCACGACAGAAGAATAGAGAGAGAGAGAGAAAGAGAGAGAGGGGGGAAAAGGAGACAGAGAGAGAAAAGGGAGAGGGATGGCGTCCTATTGATTAGTGAAGTCTAGGCCTTTCGGACACGCGCTTCGAGTCAGGGATACTTGCGGGAGGGTGGGGGAGAGAGAGTGGTTATAGATTGTCTAGCAGAAGATAAAACAAAAAGTTGTAGGCATCGATTTGGGCCAAAGGAGTGCACTATGTCAACCATGATGCAAGTGTCTATGGCAAACAGTGTCTCTTTTTTTTTTTTCCAGTAGGACTGCCTGGATGAGTTCAATAGCCCTCACTTAACTCCCATATAAATCTAATAACCAAAAATCAAACTGGTATTCTCAGAGTTAATTTGGATGTGAAAACGAGGCTAAGCGCATAAAGTGAGCAAATCAGAGATTTAGCGAGCGCAGTAGGTGTAATTGAAATAAACGATAACTTTATTTATTGCTGGCATATGTTCGAATTTCTTCAAAATTAGCAATGGTGAAATCGTCTAAGTATCGTACTGGTGATCTGAGTTTGCGGGATTTTTCAGTGCTTAGGGTTGGCATCATGGGCGTAGCCAGGGGGGGGGGGGGGTTCTTGGGGTTCAACCCCCCCCCCCCCCGAAATGAAATCCCCCCCCCCTTGGGGGGGGGGAGTCGGAATTTAGTGACTGATTTTTTACTTTGATTTTGTTTATTTTAGGTGAGATTTTAATACTAAACCATCACTTGCCCTAGCACAACCAAAGGGGTTTTGAGTTTAAAACCCCTACCCGTGGGGTTCGAGTTTAAAAACCCCTACCAGGGGGGTTTGAGTTTAAAAACCCCTACCAGGGGGTTCGAGTTTAAAAACCCCTACCAGGGGGGTTCGAGTTTAAAAACCCCTACCAGGGGGGTTCGAGTTTAAAACCCCCTACCAGGGGTTTTGAGTTTTAAACCCCCTACCTGGGGTTTTTGCAGTTAACTCCCCCTCTTCTATAAAACAAAACAAAAAAAAATGCAAACGAAAATCCCCTAATTCCAAGAGAACAGTTAAGGAAGATTTTGATTTTAAAACCCCGTCTAAAATTTACGATAAACCCCCTCTTTAATATAAAAAAAAGCTTATTACGCACTCAAAATGTTATGAGCGTAGCTAACTGGGTTTTGACTCAGTTTTGAGTTTAAACCCCACTTCAGTGGAGTTTGAAGCTAAAAAGTACCTCTTCAATATAAATAAAAGAAAATTACTCACTCTAAAATCTATGAGCGTAGTCAAAGGGGTTTTGAGTTTAAAGCCCCCGCCATCTTCAGTGTAAGAAAAAAAGCAAATTACGCACTCAAAATGCTATGAGCGTTGCCGAAAGGGGTTTTGAGTTTAAACCCCCATTCAGAGAGGTTTGGTGCTAAAAATACATCTTCAATATAAAAAAAAAGCAAATTACACACTAAAATTATTTGAGCGTAGCCAAGCCAATCAGGGGTTTTGAGTTTCTTCTACAGATGCCTTTTTTTTTAAAGTTTAAAACCCCTCTAGATGGTTTTGACTCTAAGATCCCCCTACAGAGCATTTTGAGGTGGAAAACCTCCAACAGAAGATTTTGACGATAAAACTTCTCTTTTCGATATAAAATCTAAAGCAAACTACAGTCACTTAATTCCAAGAGCGTATTCAAGAGAGGTTACACATTTTTACCAGTGGCAGGGCTCCATTAATAAACTGCAGTGAATAGTCATCTACCGAAATCGAAAAACACTAAATGTAGCTCAACAAAGATGGCTAAGACAGATTTTAGAAGTCAGTTATAGAGATCGGCTCTAAATCAAGGAAATCCTATGCAGAACTGGGAGTCGACCCCTTAGTAAGATTGTGAGAGAACGACGCATGAGGTTTGCGGGACATGTTCTCCGACAAAATGAATTACGCATAAGAAGAGTTGCAATGATATCCTAGTACAACATGACGCCACTCATTCATGGAGGTCCTCATGGTAGGTGGGAAGAGGCTTCAGACATTACCAGTGACAGATTTTTATGGAAACTGCTTGACGGCAAATGCTCCGAACGGCGTGGGAGGGTCTAAGTCAGTAAGAATAGCACATTAGGTTTTTGAAATAAAACTTTTTAATAGCATTAAAATGGACTGTAGATACCTCAGAATATGCCTAACCCTAGGAGCTCCCCCAGACCCCTTTGCTGTTAATGGCGGGGAGTCCACAATTTTATGGAAACAGCTTGATGGCAAATGCGCCGAACGACGAGGGAGGGTCTAAGTCAGTAAGAATAGCACAGAAGGTTTTTGAAATAGAACTTTTTAATTGCAGGAAAATGCACTGTAGATACCTCAGAATATGCATTTTGTTGGTTTTCAATATCAGAAATAGTGCTTGGCGGCGGGGCTTCGCCCCGCGCTGGGGGAGCTCCTAGCGCTCCCCCAGACCCCTTTGCTGGTAATGTCGGGAACCTATTCTAGGGCACAATAAACGTCTTCCGAAAGAATGAAGGGTCAGAATGTAATAAAGATTATGTACACATACACACATAAATACATAAAAAAAAATTTCGCGGGGGGGGGGGGGATGTCGGGGGGGGGGGAAGAAAAAAATTCACCCCCCAAAACCCCCCCCGAAAAAAAATCCTGGCTACGCCCATGGTTGGCATAGACCAAAAGTTAAGATTTCGCTTTCCATTGAGCTCAGTCAGACTTCATGATTCACTACATTACAGAACATTAAGATCTAGCTGTTCGAAACTTTATGTAAATTAGTTTGTCCTTTTATAAACTCTCGTGCTTATGTCTGTGATTTAACACAGCGCCTTGAGTTCACATTATATTTGTTTTCAGCACTATAGAAATGAAATTAATAATATTATTATTAAATGAAATATGTGTGTTTGTGTATAGGCAGTATAAGCTGATGCAATACACGTGTGACTAAGATGTTATTTTTAGATAAAATGAAACAAATGTTTCGATTGGGAGATGTTATTTTTAGATAAAATGAAACAAATGTTTAGACTGGGAGTGACGGGCTGATGAAAGAGATTCTCAAACTTTTTTTGACCCGGGGACTTCTTAATATAGTCACAACTCGCAAACGGACACCGTAAGTGAAAGAGCTACGTATAAATAAAAAAAAAAAGTTGTGAAGGATTGTTTATTTAGATTGTAATTTTTAATTAAAATAAAATTATAAAAAATAATGACTTGGCCGAGGCTGATATGATTTGATGAGTGTATTTATGCTCGGCTCAACGAGAAAATAATTTCTAATCGGTTTCTTTATTTGTGATAAATTTCATTAACTCTTTCTTTCCGTAATTATTTACCACATTCTGTTGGAATCAACGCTGGTATCGTCTGTTAGGAGAGAAAGAGTTAAGGCAATGAATCCACGTTTTTTTAACAAAATATAAAGAAAGAAACACAGTCAAAAACCTCTTTAGAATGACCCTTAATGCAGGATATACATTTTGAATATGATTTGTGAACCAGACTTTGCGGTATTCTTGTCTACACATCGGTTTAAGTTCTTCATTTGTGAATATTTTAATAAGCTGCTCCTGCACTTGTATGTCTGTGATTGGGATCTGAGTTTGTCCACAGGCAAAATGGTTCACTAGAATAGTACGTAATAGACATATTAAACAGCAGCGATGGGCCAGTTTATTATTGTTTCAAATTATCTGATCGGATAAACTGACTTTTGGTTCAGATATACACAAAGAAAAGCATGACAACTTGAAAAATGTCCTCCTCAACGAAGTACGCATGGATGACGAAATAACTCAAGCAACGCCAACACTCTAAGTCAGGGGTTCTCAGCCTGTGGATCGCGATCCCTATGAGGTCAAATGACGTTTTGCCGGGGGTCGCGGCAACGTGAAAAATTGTAAAAAGGAGTTGCAGAGCTAAAAGGTTGAGAACCGCTGCTCTAAGTTGAATTCATGAGTGAATTTAATTACTCACTGACCATTAACGAATCACTCATTTTCAACTCCTTTTCCAAGGGGGGTAATTCAAATACTACAATAGCGTCAATCTCCTTTGTCTCTCTAGCGAAGACAAATAAAGGCACCATCAACTTCAAGAACTTTGACAACTTTAAGTTTAAAATAGCGTGATACTTTAGTAACTACAAGAAACTAACAACCAAATACTGCACAATTGGCAGCAAGAAAAGTCTTGCTGTTAACCATTGTACTGTACTGAACCAATGCTCTACTAGTCTTATCTTTATTTAGGCGCCCAGAAAGCTTCTGCAAATACTGCACAATTGGCAGCAAGAAAAGTCTGGCTGTATAACCATTGTACTGTACTGAACCAATGCTCTTCTAGTCTTCTCTATATATAGGCGCCCCTAAAGCTTCTGCAAATACTTCACAATTGTAGCAAGAAAAGTCTGGCTGTATAACCTTTGTTCTGTACTGAACCAATGCTCTACTAGTCTTATCTTTATATAGGCGCCCCGAAAGCTTCTGGAATGGTGCGGGTCTATACGGAGGTACGGTCAATAGCCAGACCTTTCGAGAAGATCACCACATCGGGCGCAATCTGCACGTCAGTACGTTGTCGTAGGGTCATTCCTCGTCACGCTTGTCCGATCGCGATACGCTGGTCTAGTCACACGTGTCGGCTGATCACGCAGGGCGCCCTCTACCAGCGTCGTCAGTTCATTTCTAACGATACGCATTAGAAGGGGGGGGGGAGAAAAAAAAGGGGAGGTGTCTGTTTCACTCTTTAGCAGCTACCTTAATTTTACCCAATTAACTTACTAACTAAGATTCTCCCGCGCGTTTTGGCCATTGGGCGGTAAGCTGTCTCCACAAAGATCTGTCACTGACAAAGTCTGAAGTCACTTACCTACCTGGTGTCCACTGCTCTAAGCGTCCTCCGGTGCCTAAATTTTCTGGCGCCCAAATTTTAGGGTGACTAAATCTACAAGGTCCTAAATCATCGGTGCCGAAATTTCCAGTGCCTATATTTCCTACTTTGACCTTCTACATGCCCTGAAAAAGCCCGCAAACCGTAACTTTTGAGGGGAAAAGGCGGTGGTTCAAAGCGTTGGGTCCATGGAGCGCAAAGCTCGCAAATGGACTAAATCAAGAACAAAAGTAAAATTTCAACTTAATTCACGCCCAATAATTTATCATACATCTTTGTTTAGTAACAAAATAAATTTAATATTTATTCACAAATGTCCACACCTTTTCAATAATAACGTAGTAAGTTACAAATAGAACTTTTGTTCCAATGATGTACCTCCGTGGTGTACAAATCCAATCCACTTCTACGTCTTACCACCATTTTCACTTATTATCCATATCCCTTCCCAGACTTGGCCCCGCATAGGGCCCCACAATGGTTAAGTCCGGCCCTGCTAATTAGGGACGGGTGAATACAGAGTATATTTCTTGTTTTCCTCCACCCTCTTTTTTTTTCGCTGCTAAAGTTACGTGGGGTAACTGTAGTCCGACTTGCAGAAATAAAAGAGTGAGCTAAAAGGTGGTCGACGTAAACAGAGGCGCCCCACGGCAACGCTTCAAAGACCAACTTAGGCGCCAAACTTGCCTTAGCTGACATAGAAGAGAGGACCTGGTTGCATGCGGCCTCAGAACGAGACATCTGGAGGTCACTCACAAAGGCCGCGGGATACACATTTGAGACCAAAAGAAAATCTAAATCGACCACCTGCGGACAATAGCAATGCTTGCCCTGGGTTTGGCAAAATATGTAGGTCACAGCTGGGACTGCGCAGCCACGGGAAATACAGCACTCCTCACTAATCTTTGGACTCGAAGACAAGCCTTATCATTATTAGACGGACTCTATAGTATCAATGAAATACTGTCAGATACTCACAAAGTCAAAGGAAGAACAAGTAAGAGATGTAGACATATTCATTACTTGACAATGTCTCACACTTCAAACACTCCCCCAGCAGACCTTTCAAGTAATTAGTTTTAATCACTAATTAAGAAGCAGACCACCAAATGTCGAACCCATGAACATCATTCAAATTTATAATAATGTTTTAAAGAAGCAATGTATAAAAAAAATCTTTCTTAAAACAAAAACAAAACAAACTTATGTAAGGGAAAGAAGTTCACACTTCAACTATATCTCTAAAACATGATAATTTAGGAAGCGTGGTCGGGAGGCTAAGTAGGCTTGAACTTGGCTTGGTTACCTATGCAGGGGGGTTCGAGGTTCGACACCCGACTCGAGCAGAGCTGTGTTTATTGAGCGCCTAAAGGCAGCACGGAAAACCTTCTCCCAGATACCTTCTCCCTCCACTGGTCCCCAAATGAGATTGGACCATAGCGCTCTGAGCATGCTACAAGATATCTATAATTTATTTATTTAATGTAGAAGTTATTTCTGCTATTTGAAACCCAACAAAACAATTAATTGACCAATTGGTTAATTTTCTAATTGATTCATGTTTCGTTAGATATAATAAATAATTGTTTAAAGTTTCAACTTGATCAGAGAATGGGTGTGGAAGGAATAACGTATTCAATTATGTAATTGGACGAAACCTTACATATTTAGACGTATCTGTGAATACTGAATGGTTAATTTCCCTTGTTGGTATCAAACAAAATAATTAATTATTAGTAATTAATTGATTAATTTGTATTTTTTTTATTGATTCATCTCTTTTATTTGATCCGATAATAGGTGTGGGAGAAACGTGTACAACCAGACAGACAGACAGACAGACAGACAGACTGATAGAAAGAGTGAGTACATTTAAACGTTGTAAAAATTCTCTAATTAAGTCACATTAAGTCACACCAGATTCTGACCCGATTCAGAAGAAAGAAACCAACTCCCGTAACTTAACTGGATGCCCCTCTCATCTTACAAGACAGTATGAACCACACAACGAAGGGTTAAGATTCCCCCCCCCCCTTTTTTTTTTACAGCATAAAGTGTAAACATTGGGTGAGAATTTATTCTTTATGTTCACTATTTGCCCCTATCAAACACATCTGCAGTACTGGTTGTGTTCAGACGTCTAACAATTCAACACACACAACCAAGGCGCGCGAAAAAAAAATCAATGTAACACATTAGTGGTACAGCAATCGCTCAACTGATATCGTTAATAAATAAGAAACACACCACCCGCCATCTTGGTTCAACACGGAACCACAGCGGTCATCGCTAGACCACCCTCTGCCCTGTCCGTTGGATATTTGTGTGTGGGTGCCTATCACAACAACTGGTGGTAATCCAATTTCTGGTTTTAAAATCAACTATCCCCTTAATAAATATTACCACAAACGATTAAAATCGTAGACTTTTGACCTCTGTTACTAAATATAGACAATTAGATCAAAGGGCAGTAACAACACATACTTACTCAGCACTGTTATAAAAGAAAAAAGCTATGTGTATAACTCCAAGTTAGCTCCTGCGCATATTTAACTAAGCACATAATGGCATTATTAACACATCTGTTATGAAGGTGAACACTAGTTTATTACTGTCCAGGCTCTAAGTGATGAAATATCACAACATATCCAGTCATTCCGTGACGATGCCCAACTGCCATTGATTTGTCTCCCTTCTCAAAGACCGTATCCTCGCAATGACTCGATGTTAAATATTCCATCTTTTGGCAGCGCAAGGCTGCAGTGCACGATCGGGGTGACGATCCATGCCTCTTTTCTCCTCTAAACGATCCTAGCAGTACTCACGCGCACACACATTGGGAATAATGAGTATTTCTGCAACACAATGGAAAATAATTACTGCTCTTTGGAGCACAGTGCGGTATGAAACGCGGAAATACGAGAGCGTCCCATACCTCTCTTCCTCTGTGACTGGAGACTAACTCGCGCCAGTGAAGTAATAATAAAAAGAGTAAGAGAGAGAGAGAGAGAGAGAAGGGAAGAGAGAGGGATACTGAGAGAGAGAGAGGCGATGAGGATGGGTGAAGTGAGGGCGGCCCCAGGTCCATAAATACCAGCCGAGACTACACTGGGTGTTATCGATGAGTTTCCGTGCGCGAGGACACTCCAGGGGTGAGTCGGGGCAGATGTGACACTGGTACAAGGGGATGCACGTGAGTTGTCGCGATCGCTACTTTTACGACATTCCTAGAGCCTCCTCACATTACAGTGCTCGATAATAGGATATTTTACATGCCCCCTTTACCCTTATTTCATAAAACACCTCCGCCTTTACCTTCACCTATCCCTTGGTCTGTTGGGGCACCGTAAAAGATTTGTCGACCGTCTTTCTCCATTCCTCTCTGTCTTTTGCCTTGAATGTCCGGCCAGTCCATTCTTTTATGTTTCTTTTATGTTGTCTTCCCATCGCTTTCACTGCCCGCCTCTTCTTCTTTTTTTTTCCTGGTTATGTTCCTTGCAGGAAGGTCTTTGCAAGCCCCGAAGATATAGCCATAGAGTTTTAGTTTACGTCCATTCTTTTATGTTGTCTTCCCATCGCTTTCACTGCCCGACTCTTCTTTTTTTTTCCTGGTAATGTTCCCTGCAGGAAGGTCTTTGCAAGCCCCGAGTTTTAGTTCACGTCATCGTGGGGTCCAATCGTTGAAATAGCCCAGTCTCTAATCTCTTCGTTTGTACCTACCGATAATTTGTAACATTTTCAATAGCATTCAATTTTCAAAGTTCAAAGCGCATCTCTCTCTTTCTATTGCCTCCTTCAGTCATGTCATGGAAATGAGATGCTGCATAATAATACACTGCATATACTTAATAGTGAAACCTATATTCAGTTTTCTTTATAAAGAAGTTTTGCTTAAGTTTTTTTTTTCCAAACTTTACATTAAGAATATAATACACCAATACCAGTTTTGTTGTACTAGATGCTTGTAGCTACAGACCAAAGCCCTAGTGTCAGCAAAAGTGTGTGGCAGAGTGGCATAACCCTCTAGGCTGCCTATCAAGAGCTGGTTCGAGTTCAAATCCTTTCGAAATACTTTTTTCCCCCTTTGATATAGATCTAGATAAAGTTTAAGTTTTTAATTTTTTTTTTTAACATTGAGTCATTCAAATTTGCGGCCATCTGAAGAGAGAGAGAGAGAGAGATAGGAAAGAGAGAAGAGAGAGGGGGAGAGAGAGGAAAGAGAGGAGAGAAGATAAAAGAGAGAGTATATACAGATCGTGAAAAAAAAAAGGAACTGCTGCAAAGAAAAACTGTAAAGAGAAACACAATATATAGTTCGTGCATCGTGGTTCGATGATGACCATTGTTACAATGCTTGTATCTACTCACTTTATCCGTCTCTAAATCTGGTTAAAAGTGTCTAATGGATATCCAATGTTACAATGGTTATATCAACTCACTTTATCTGTCTCTAAATCTGGTAGATAGTGTGTACACGTTATTTCTCCGAGCTGAAATTACGCATAATTATTTTTTTTTACCCGACAACACAAGAATCAATTTAAAAAACAACAATTAGCTGATTAATTATTAATAATAAACAATTATGTTTGGTATATTTAACAAGGGAAATACATTCTACTTGACTGATGTGGTGGTATTATTTGAATTAGTCCCCTTTATATTTCAACGCATCAAAGTAAGTTTGAAACAAACTATACATGTACAATCAGTAGCGGTCATAGGGGGTGGCAAGTGGAGCAACCGCCCCAGGCCCCGCGCCTAATGGGGGGCCCCGCGATAGGAGATTTCCTTGTCACCGTCAGGTTCGAAAACCAGTTCTCATAAATTAGGACTTTTTGCCCAATATTTCCTGCCATCTATATTATACTAATTAGATCCAATTATCATGTATATATATAAGCTCTTAACACGACATTTTTGGTTTCGAAATACCGTTCAGTCGCTACAAAGACAGCATCTTATGACCTGTATATTCTAAGCGGCTATTACTGTTTAACAGTTCACCTTGGCATAGGGAAAAAAACACATAGCCGGAAGCCACCAATCAAAATCGTTTATTTCGTAAATAAAGAGTCATACGTGTACAGTAGGCCTACTGTTATGTCGCATTACAGTATAAAAAGAATTGGTAACGTATACAGTAAGTATACTGTTAATTTAGTCCGCCATAGCAA
This sequence comes from Biomphalaria glabrata, assembly GCF_947242115.1. Taxonomy (NCBI): domain Eukaryota; kingdom Metazoa; phylum Mollusca; class Gastropoda; family Planorbidae; genus Biomphalaria; species Biomphalaria glabrata. The sequence goes on along the minus strand of NC_074727.1, from coordinate 3,561,247 downwards.
AAAATGGACGAGGGTGTGTGAGAAAGATTCCTTGTTTGGTACTAGAAATAGTATAGTTATTTCGGCCAATCAGCATCCAGAAAGTTTGGCGATAATGTATTTATTCCCCCCCCCCCCCATAGGCTAATGTGCATATAGATTTGGCGGCCGTGAGAAAAGCCGTGTTTCAGTTGAAAAAGAAACGCGGACGAATTTTTTTCATGAGAAAGTCGGATCTGCGAAAGTCAACGGACCACTGTAGCTCCTATCATACACTTTGTTCTTATACCAAAGACTAAAGTTGTCTGGCACGACAGCTACTGGAGGCCCATTAGCGAACGAAAGCTGCTGCGACTGGAAACTTAATAATACTATTCATCAGCACGAGGTTTCTGTCAATCACGTGAAAATGTTTGTAAAATGTTTTGAATGTTTCGGGTGTTCTTTCATAGTTGAAAATAATCTACTTCCTAGGACAAATCTTTCGCATGACGACGTGGGATGGCAGCGGGCTGGGTATGAACCCGGGACTATCGAGACAACCGAACAACAGCCCAGCGCGCATACCGCTCGGCCATGCAGCTACCCATAGTAATAAACATGTGTCAGCGTGGTTGGATTACGCTCTTGAGAATGTCCAATGGCAGCGCAATGAACGGCTTGATGCTAGAACAAAGTAGAAAAGAAAAACCTACGTTGGCCCGCAGTCTGAGCAAAAAAAATGATTAGCAATTGTTCAGTACATTGTAAAAAGCATTTCCGTGGGAGAGGTCAGTTTTTTTTAGGCTTGGTTGAGATGCTTGACAAATTTGGACAGGAGAAATTTTCTTTCTTCGACGAATTAAGAACCCCGAGGCTCACGGATATAGGATTCAAAACGAGGCTATGGACTGAAGGCATATCGTCCCGTCGTCCTTGACTGCACGCTTGATGTTAGCCACAAAGGGCAGATGTCTTTTACGTAGAGTTTTGTGGACGTATCTGATCCAGGAGTTAAGATGGAGAACACTTGCCTTTATGTAGTTACAAGGCCGATAGAAAAGTACTTAAGCGATAGAGGCGGACGATCCCGATATATATAGTCTACCTTTAGGCCTACGGCTCAGGGCCCCGCATTTGACTTTCGCCCAGGGCCCCGCGCACTGCTAAGGCCGCCCATGTGTACTATGTTCTGTAGTCATAGGCACCTACCTAGCATAGTAGTTATAATGTCGGCTTGAGCCTTAAAGAGGCGTCCCCCCCCCTCTTTTTTTTCTAAATGCTTTAAAAACAGATTACTGTAGAATGCATCCAGATATCACTTTCTCCTTCCCCCCCCCCCCCAATTCTCCCAACTGGTCCAGATAAATGATAGGGTCATAGCGTATTGAGAAAGATAAAAGTATGAAATAGCGCTTAACAAAAACAATTGGTAAAAATGTTTATAATCACACATACTTATTGTTGTTGGTCTAGATCTATTACAAATTCAATGACATGACTGATTTAAACTAATTGATACAATTACACTTTGTATAGGCTTTGTTTTTTTAGTTGCTTTTTAAGTTGTAGTTGTTGTTTTTTTATCATGTAAATTTAAGGGTGCAACAAACCAGGCAATACAACAAGGCGAAGGTCAAAATGATGAGACCATAATTTAAATGAAACTTTATGATGATGATTCATTGTAAACCTTGCGGCTTCAGATTTGTCCCATCACTCAACTACATAGTCTTCTTCTAATCTTATCTTATATAATACAGACGTTAATTCAAAAAAAGAAGATGATTACGTCCTGCGCGTCATGCATTCAGTCATGCATATTAACCAATGACTTAAATTCTGCCAAGTCACTGGTTTTCCTGGCTAGCTCAGGCAACCCATTCCATGCTCTAATAGCACTGAGGAAGAAGGAGCATTTGTACAAATTTGTCCTAGCAGATGGGACGAGGAATGTGTCTTTATCTTTGTGTCTTTCTGAGTATTTTATTAAATTTTGTTTTATGTATAATTGCTACTTTACTTTTGAGTCTTTTGTCCTGAAGGCTTTCTAAATCTAGTGATTTCACTAAAGGTGTTACTCTAGTCAAATGTGAATATTCGTTTGTTATGAATCTCACTGCTCTATTTTGTGTCTGTTCTAGTTTCTTAATGTTTTCTTGAGTTGAGGGGTCCCAAACAGAGGATGCATATTCTATTATTGGCCTAACCAAGGTTAAATAACATTTTAGTTTTATGTTCTTATTTGAATTATAGAAATTTCTTTTAATAAACCCTAATGCTTTGTTTGATTTTTTGATAGTTTCATCAATAATGGGATTCCATGACAGTTTTTCATTTATTATAACACCTAGGTATTTTGCGTTTTTAGTCTGTGTTACTGGTTTGCCATGAATAAGATAAGTGGAATTAATTTGTTTTAGTTTTTTTGGTACTCTTAATAACTGACATTTTTCTGGGTGGAAAGACATGCTCCAATTTGATTCCCATTTCTGTAATTCATCTAATTCTCTTTGTAAAATATCTGTGTCTTGTGTTATTTTTATTGTTCTATATATTACGCAATCGTCTGAGATAAATCTGAATTTTGTTCCTGAGCTAAAGTCAAAGTAGCTCTATCTAGTAAGTCTACTTGCCAATTTGCTTTAAAGTCGCTGAAGTATGACATCCATTTAAATAGTGCAAAGACTTCGCTCGCCAGAAAATGCCTAAGTTGGCATCGAACCACAGCAGAAATATCACAGTTACCGAATGGAGCCGAAGTCGGTCATAATGCAATCGATTTCCTGTCAACCAATCGGAAAGCCAGAAGGGGGGTGACGTCAAGAGTCCGCTGACGCTGCGCACTACACACAAGTCGTCTCCCTTTTGTTTTTTTCCCCCTCTATTTTGTATATATACATGTGTGTGTAAGTGTTTGTTCGTGTGTGTCATTGTGTTGGGGAATGGGCGGATATTTTGGCTATGTGGGAGTTTTTCAGTGTACCCACTGGTGAGTTGTTTTCACTAGATCTGTGTTTTCAAACTTTTCCAAAAGAACCGCTGATCTTCTGCACTTTTTATTTTCTTAAATCAAGATACTTTAAACAGACTTAGCTAACATAATCTTCAATTTACACCGAAATAAATTCAATAAACATTCAAATATTAACATTCAGGACAGAGATATGAAGATGGGTATATTTTGGGGATAAAATACCTAGATTGGGTTTTTCTTCAATGAGTGAAGCACTGGAGTTTATGGAAGAGATGACGGTTGCTAAGAGGAAGTAAAATAAGAAGAGAATTATGGGTAGAGCCGCCGGGGGATGGGGTGGGGGGTGAAGCAGGGGGCTATATGAGGATGGCTTTTTGTGTTGTTGTTGATTGCCCACTGTGGGGATGTCGAGCAGAATGTATCGCATGCCCATAAGACCGCACGCCGCCACGCCAGCTACTTACACACACACTCACACACACATGCACAGACACATTGGGGCTACCGGTAATAGGATACACAATGCATGCTGGAAGGAGCGGTTCTCGTCTCTGGCATATCGAAGGAGTCTTGGACGAAGTCATAAAGTTGGCAACCACAAAGCGATCCTCCACATTTTTTACCAACGTTACATCACCTCATTTGGGGGGCGCGGTGGCTGAGTGGTTAAGCGCTTGGCTTTCCAACCTGGGGTCCTGGGCTCGAATCTCGGTGAAAACTTGGATTTTTAATTTCGGGATTTTTAGGGCGTCTCTGAGTCCACCCAGCTCTAATGGATGCCTGACTAAAGTCGGAGATAGTGAAGGCGGTTGGTCGTTGTGCTGGCCACATGACACCCTGCTCATTAACCGTTGGACAAAGAAACAGATGACCTAACATCATCTGCCATATAGACCTCAAGGCCTGAAAAGGAAACTTTACATCAGCTTATTTAATGTGTATCAGTGCTGGATGAGGGGACCATGGGGTGACAGTGAAATGTCCCTCTCTAATATTTGCTCTTTGGCGTAGGTCCAGGATTAGCAAACACCTGAACGGACCTAGGAGGACACAGATGAGGACGATACCTGGTCGTGTGGTACGCGCTCTGGACGGACTGTCGTCTCGATGGTCCCGGGTGTTATAGGTTTAGTTTAATCGGGAATTTGACGAGACTATAAATAGACTATTTTAGACGGAACTAGGGAATTATGGGATATTAACTGAATAATGAATGATGGGATAACTTGACGGTTACAGACAGAAGAACGACTCACTCCTCTTTAATGGCGAGACATCAACTTTAGTAGAATTGTTGACATTTGGACTGTGCCCTTTCGTTTTGGATTAAATATTATTTATCAAGTTATATACCGTTTTATCAAGTCAATTCTACAAGTTACTATATGTTGTTTTGGTTGAAAGCGAACTCCATGATTTATTAAGAAAGATTTCTTTATAGACCTAGATCTACTTTATAATTATTACTAAAACAACCACAACATATTTCACTGCGAGAGGTTTAGGCTAAGATTTAATAATTTTTCAACTCTAATGGAACATCCGGAACGTTAAACAACAAGGAAAAAAAAATAGGGCTACAAAGTTAATTGTGTGAAAACAGCCCCCGAAATTGTGTGTGAAAACAGCCCCCGAAGTTGTGTTTGAAAGCATCCCCCGAAGTTGTGTGTGAAAACATCACCCGAAGTTATGTGTGAAAACATCCCCCGAAGTTATGTGTGAAAACATCACCCGAAGTTGTGTTTGAAAACATCACCCGAAGTTGTGTGTGAAAACATCCCCCAAATATGTGTGAAAACAGCCCCCGAAGTTTTGTTTGAAAGCATCCCCCGAAGTTGTGTGTGAAAACATCACCCGAAGTTATGTGTGAAAACATCCCCCGAAGTTGTGTGTGAAAACATCACCCGAAGTTATGTGTGAAAACATCCCCCGAAGTTATGTGTGAAAACATCACCCGAAGTTGTGTTTGAAAACATCACCCGAAGTTGTGTGTGAAAACATCCCCCAAATATGTGTGAAAACAGCCCCCGAAGTTTTGTTTGAAAGCATCCCCCGAAGTTGTGTGTGAAAACATCACCCGAAGTTATGTGTGAAAACATCCCCCGAAGTTATGTGTGAAAACATCACCCGAAGTTGTGTTTGAAAACATCACCCGAAGTTGTGTGTGAAAACATCCCCCGAAGTTATGTGTGAAAACATCCCTCGAAGTTATGTGTGAAAACATCCCCCGAAGTTGTGTTTGAAAACATCACCCGAAGTTGTGTGTGAAAACATCCCCCGAAGTTATGTGTGAAAACATCCCCCGAAGTTATGTGTGAAAACATCCCCCGAAGTTGTGTGTGAAAACATCCCCCGAAGTTATGTGTGAAAACATCACCCGAAGTTATGTGTGAAAACATCCCCCGAAGTTATGTGTGAAAACATCCCCCGAAGTTGTGTTTGAAAACATCACCCGAAGTTGTGTGTGAAAACATCCCCCGAAGTTATGTGTGAAAACATCCCCCGAAGTTGTGTTTGAAAACATCACCCGAAGTTGTGTGTGAAAACATCCCCCGAAGTTATGTGTGAAAACATCCCCCGAAGTTATGTGTGAAAACATCCCCCGAAGTTATGTGTGAAAACATCCCCCGAAGTTATGTGTGAAAACATCACCCGAAGTTATGTGTGAAAACATCACCCGAAGTTATGTGTGAAAACATCCCCCGAAGTTATGTGTGAAAACATCCCCCGAAGTTATGTGTGAAAACATCACCCGAAGTTATGTGTGAAAACATCACCCGAAGTTATGTGTGAAAACATCCCCCGAAGTTATGTGTGAAAACATCACCCGAAGTTATGTGTGAAAACATCACCCGAAGTTGTGTTTGAAAACATCACCCGAAGTTATGTGTGAAAACATCACCCGAAGTTATGTGTGAAAACATCACCCGAAGTTATGTGTGAAAACATCACCCGAAGTTATGTGTGAAAACATCACCCAAAGTTATGTGTGAAAACATCACCCGAAGTTGTGTTTGAAAACATCACCCGAAGTTATGTGTGAAAACATCACCCGAAGTTGTGTTTGAAAACATCACCCGAAGTTATGTGTGAAAACATCACCCGAAGTTATGTGTGAAAACATCACCCGAAGTTATGTGTGAAAACATCCCCCGAAGTTATGTGTGAAAACATCACCCGAAGTTATGTGTGAAAACATCACCCGAAGTTATGTGTGAAAACATCACCCGAAGTTGTGTTTGAAAACATCACCCGAAGTTATGTGTGAAAACATCACCCGAAGTTATGTGTGAAAACATCACCCGAAGTTATGTGTGAAAACATCACCCGAAGTTGTACACTCAGGCAGGTAAAAAGGCAGGTATCAACTTTTTCAGCAAGAATATCAGAAGCTTTGATTTAAAAAAAAAATAATTGCATAATTTAGACAATAGTTATAATAGTAAAAAAAATTGTACACAATCCCATGATGTACTCAACTGCGAGGGTGTCTTTAAATCTATTACAACTCACTGCTAGGATACACGGAAGAAAATTCATTATAATTATCATGAGTTTAATACGCTTAAATCAAATCAACTTAATGATATATCAAGGCTTGTCATCGAAGGCAAAGATTGAGGATTGCAGCATTTCATGTGGAACATAGTCCCAGCTGTGACCTACATAGCGTTGGATGTCTGCCGGTGGTCGGTTTAGGTTCTCTATCCGCCATCTGCAGCAGTAGATTTTCTTTCGGTCTGTCCCGCGGCCTGTGTAAGGAATCTCCAGCTGTTCGTAAGCCGCCAGCTACCAGGTGCTCTCTTCTAAGTCTGTTAAAGCAAGCTTGCGCCTAAGATGGTCTTTAACTCTTTCTCTCCGTAATTATTTTCCTCGTTTTCGATAGTATTATTCGTTTAGCTCATTTATATTTCACTGTCCTGTTCTCATTAAACTCCAATAACGTTTTTGTTTATCATCAGAAAGTGTTACATTTGGTATTTAATTGTAGGAGAAAGCATGCTCTTTTTGCACAATACAAATTTAAGTTCATAAATTCAAAAATAAATTTAGTTTAATGGTATCAAATCAACGTTGGCATCGTCAATTAGGAGAGAAAGAATTAAAGCGTTTTCGGTGGCACCTCTGTTGCGCTGGCCACCTTTCAGATCACGAAAAAAAAAACACTGCGTTTATCATAGGGGAGATGTACCCTGCCCAGCGCAGTTGTCGAACTATAGGCAGTATCTATTACTCTCTATATACTGTCCATACCAGCACTCGCAAGTACATCGTTATTTGAAGTGTGGTAACAGAATGCGACAACACATGTACCGGAAGCTCAAAATTGAAACCAGTGAAGTCGGCCCATGTGGAGTATCACCAGAGAATGCCGACCACGTCCTCCAAAACTGCTCTCTTTACCAAGAGGCCCGTATAAGACACTGGCCCCAAATCACCCCAATAGAAAGAAAACAATATGGAGAGCTCCCTGATTTGGAAACCACTGCGCAGTTCATCTCATATATTGGTCTACTCATCTGAACACTCCAACATAACAATGAGAACGAAGAAGAATAATGAAATGTGGTAGAACGTATACTTCTTTGGTGAAGGCGTTCAAAATCACATTTTTTTTTTTACCGAATATCTACTTTATGCAAATTACTGTTACCTGGATTGGAACTTTGAAGGATCTGTCTGCCTCATGTTTCCATGCACATGTCATGTGGCCTGGACACCGCAGACTTCTGTCTGCCTACTGGTCAGACGATTGTGTGATATCAAGCGTGACGCTATACACTTGTGACTAGCCCGATCTTTCTCTTCTGCTTTACACACTGGAGCGGGTTAAATAATTTAGAAACGAAAGAGGAAATTGAAAGAGTGGATGGAATCAGGGGAGGAAATTAAGTGTTTTAAAAATGTGACTTGACACATTCCCCCCCCCCCACCTCAAAAAAAAAAAAAGATAAAATTAAGTGGTTTAATAATGTGACTTAAAATCAATTAATTTACCCCAAAATTATAACATTAAGTGTTTTAATAATGTGACTTGACATCGATCAATACACCTTAAGAATATATAATAATTTTTTTAAATAATGTGACATGAAATCAATTAATGCACCCAAAAGATAAAGTTAAGTGTTTTAATAATGTGACATGACATCAATTAATGCATCCCAAAAGATAAAGTTAAATGCTTTAAAAATGTGACATGACATCAATTAATGCATCCCAAAAGATAAAGTTAAGTGCTTTAATAATGTGACTTGACATCAATTAATGCATCCCAAAAGATAAAGTTAAATGCTTTAAAAATGTGACATGACATCAATTAATGCATCCCAAAAGATAAAGTTAAGTGCTTTAATAATGTGACTTGACATCAATTAATGCACCCAAAGAAGATGAAATTACGTGTTTTAATAATGTGACATGAAATCAATTAATGCACCCAAAAGATGAAGTTAAGTGTTTTAATAATGTGACATGACATCAATTAATGCACCCAAAGAAGATGAAATTAAGCGTTTTAATAATGTGACATGACATCAATTAATGCACCCAAAGAAGAATAAATTACGTGTTTTAATAATGTGACACGACATCAATTAATGCACCCCAGAGCGCCGTTGATTTAAATACCAGAAACGTGGGGAGATTACAATAAGATGGGGAGAATGGGAGCAAGAAAGTTCACATTTCGACAAGGAACTATTTCCAGAACAAGGCGAAAAAAATCCTAAGGGAGGGAACGAGATAAACTCAAAGTATGGAGTATTTATACAGTTGCGTCCCTTTGACCCAATCAAAACAAAGTATACATTTATCAGGTCTTTGGATGACCCTTTCTTTGCACTCTATCTCTTCCCTTTTTGTTTTTTACTGTACCTTGAAGAAAGACTTCTAGTGTCCTTGTCCCTATGCCCTAATGTTATGGAGTGTGTGTGTGTGTTTACCAGGTGATGATGAAGCAAAGGAGTATTCATTGTTAATCTTGTAGTATGATGCAAGATAATGGGTTCTGTCATAAGCTATGTTAAGTACGAGAGATGACTCGAGGATGTCTAGAGGGTAAGGACGTGGTTTTATGGTGAGTTGATTTGTTTAAATATCAGTTTATTTCCTTTCATCTCAAGTTGAATATTTGTATTTATTGTAATAAAAGTTATAGCCTATTCATAGACATAAATAAATATAGACTGGCCGATTAAAGAGTTTTATGAAACGAAAATTTGTGATTTGCAATTTTGTGTACTTTATTATACAGCATTTATGAGCAGTATTACAGTTAAGTATTCATATCTATTTCAGCCACACACCTGTATATATTGTAAATAAGGAGGAAGTGTAGTTTTGTTTAATCTCTAAGAATGAAGATTGCGCAATTTTTCATAATTCGGAAATCCGAATACAATAGATATACATGTTTTCAAGTTACATGAAGTTACTTCCTTCGGCCAGTCTATATTTATTTATGTCTATGAGCCTATTTAATTGCCGTGCACACCGCCATCCGAGATAGTGCAGAAGGTGCGCACTATTAGTGACTAGACTAGGAAGGATGTTGACATTAGAAAGAAGAGAACGATTTCCTCCCAAGTCAAGGCAGATGTTTTTAAATGTATGTGATGTCTTCGTGCAAATAAACACCTATACCTCGTTGAGTTGCCTCCCTTAGTTTATTACAATACAATACGTCTACATTGGTTTGAGCTGTCTACTAGCGATCAGTTATTTTTTAAGTCAACGACTGATTACAATTCAAAACGTTAGTCTATTTAGCATATCGTCCGCCACCGAAGCGGAATCCTGGCTTTAAGGCACCACAGTCAGTTTATAATTTTCTCAGCCAATGGACCTCATTCACCAATCGTAAATAAACACATTTAGCCACGTTGATAAAACAATGAAAAATACGTATCACGTGACAACCACTAAGGATTACATAATTTGTATAGAAGATATATAGAATCACGTGGCTAAATGTTGTTTGTTTACGATTGGTGAATGAGGTCCATTGAAATGAGTTCGACTCCATCAAAATAAACGCGTCATTTTTTTTTTTTTTTGTGCGCACAGAAAACAAACGTTGAGAGTTGATTTCTTTGAAGTCCGCGGTGAATATTTTTGAATAAGTTTAATTTTTAGGAAAAATTTGGGGCCAAAAAAAACTATTCGGTGCAGCCATCTCCCATCCATTATGATATTATACAATGTTTTTTTTTTTATATGTTTGTGTATCGTAATTTTTTTTTTATTTCTGTTTTTTTTTTTCATATTTTTTTTCTTTTCTTTTTTTTTTTCTTTAAGTTTGTTTTTTGGTTCTTTTTAGTTCTTTTTTTTCTTCTTTAAGTTTGTTTTTTTGGTTCTTTTTAGTTCTTTAAGTTTGTTGTTTTGTTCTTTTTAGTTCTTTTTTTTCTTCTTTAAGTTTGTTGTTTTGTTCTTTTTAGTTCTTTTTTTCCCTTAAGTTTGTTGTTTTGTTCTTTTTAGTTCTTTTTTTTTCCCTTAAGTTTGTTGTTTTGTTCTTTTTAGTTCTTTTTTTTTCTTTAATTTTTTTTTTCTTTTTTTTTCCTTTATGCTTTATTTTGTTTTTTTTTATTTTCTAAGTATCTGTTGTTTTTTTCTATTTTCTTTGTAGCTGTTTATTGGTGTAGTATATTTCATGTATTGTATATTTGTATATTTTTGTTGTTTGTTTGTATTGAGCTTTGTTTTTGTTTCTATTTGTTTTTTATTATGCTTGTTACGTAGGGCGTAAAACGTTACTATCTTCTTTTTTGAAGGCACGTCTTTAATTTCTTTTAGATAGGTGGACCCAAGAAATCCGTAGACGTAACAACGTTCCTTTTTTTTGAACGAACGTCTTCGATGTATATATGAGATAAAATTTGATGAAAACGGCTTTAATTTAAAATATAGATGAATGAATGATCCTAGAAACTCTTAGGCGTAGCTTATCTTCTTTTTTAAAGGAGCGTCTTTAATTAATATAATAGTTCGAAAGCGTCTCTAATTTATATACGATAAGAATCCAAAAAACGTGGAGGCCCTACCCAAGATATTCCTTCGTAGCTACCTTTTTTTTTGTAGGAAGGTCTTTAATTAATATAATATAACAATAGGGGGTCCCAAGAAATCCGTAGTCGTAAATATGTTCTTTTTTTTTTTGAACAAACGTCTTAAATGTATAAGAGATAAAATTTGTAGAACAGGGCTTTAATTTATATAAGAATAGATAAATAGGTTAACCCAAGAAATGTTTAGGCGTAACTATCTTCTTTTTTTGAAGGAATGTCTTTAATAATATGATACGAAATTCGTAGGACGTAACCATCTTTTTTTTTAAGGGAACGTCTGTTATATATAAGAAATAAATATGGTGTTACTTTATTCTTGTATGTCTGTTTGTATTTGTTGTTGTACTATTTTTTTTAAACACATAATTGCACCACACGCATCAAACAGACACCCGCATTGAACGAAACACACCAGACCTGGCTCCGGTTCCTACACTAGGCTCTACAGACTATTCACTTGACGAAGACAAGTTTTTCACTCACTATATTAGGACACGACGCCAATACTAACCACACCAGCAAGCACCACAACGAACACGGTAGACGCACATCCCCTGACGTAGCACTAGGCCCCGCGGGAGGCATGGGGGAGATTGGGGAAATTAAGCTCCTGAACATATGGGTTTTTAGGTTTAGCTCCCGAGGGAAGCAGTGGAGAGACTAGTAGGGGAGAGTTTTAGTTTTAGCTATCCCTGAACCCCCAACTCAAATTATATATAATGCTAACCATATAATAGGCCTACTAGTGGGAAGCGTGGTCGAGAGGCTTAGTACGCTTGAACTTGGCTTAGCTTGGCTGCCTATGAAGGGGGGCTCGAGTGGGGGAGATTGGGAAAATTAAGCTCCTGAACATATGGGTTTTTAGGTTTAGCTCCCGAGGGAAGCAGTGGAGAGACTAGTAGGGGACATTTTTAGTTTTAGCTATCCCTGAACCCCCAACCCAAATTATATATAATGCTAACCATATATTGTTGTAACCCTGCCTTGCACTAACCTAGAGTTACAACAATATATATAATACTAATGGGAAGCGTGGTCAAGAAGATAAGTCCATTTTAGACTTCGCTTAGCTTGGCTGCCTATGAAGGGGGCACGAGGTTTGACACCCGTCTCGAGCAGAGTTGTGTTTACTGAGCGCCTAAAGGGCAGCACAGGAAACATTCTCCCAGATACCCCCTCTCTCCCACTGGTCCACAAATGAGATTGGACCATAGCGCTCTGAGCATGCTGTAAGCCTGAATGTAGCGCTGTATAAAAACTATAATTTAATATTGTAATAACTTAAGTGAGGCAACTCAACGAGACATAGACGTTTTTTTTACACGACATCACAGGGACACAAAACAGAATCTATCATAGGCACAATCTCTCCATATTAGCTCTCTATTTCCGCCAAAGTCGAGAGCCAATATGGAGAGACAGTGCTACGAGAAGATGTTGTTTTGTGTAACAGTGATGTCCTGTAAATAAAAGTCTATGTCTCGATGAGTTGCCTCACTTAAGTTATTACAGTATGTAAATATTGTTATAGCCTTGCCATGCACACCGCCATCCAAGATAGTGCAGAAGGTGCGCACTATTAGTGACTAGACTGATAAGGATGTTGACATTAGAGAAGAGAGAACAAGTTCCTCCCGCACTTATAGTGCGCACCTTCTGCAGCACCTTTCTGCACTATCTTGGATGGCGGTGTGCATGGCGGGGTTATAACAGTATTGTTGTACATCTAAGGCAGGCACTCAACGAGAGGCAAGAGTTTTGATTTCTATTCGGTACATACGTATACTTGGCAGAATATAAGTCATTGGTTTACATGCACAGATGATGCATGACGCGTAACGTCTATATTTTATAAGATAAGATAGAATACGCCTTATTTTCTGCTTTATAAAATACAAGGTTCGATAGATACACAAGTACAAGATAAATAATATAGATTAATGTAATAATTATATTATAAGTTAGATATGTAAGATAATACAAGATAAATTAGTTGGCCTTATTACAAAAGGTAATGTACAACCCAAAGTTAAGTAATGTAAAACACATGATATTTTACAATACCTTATTTTGTGTTGTACATGACCTATCATCATGTGTTTTACATTACCTTATTTTGTGTTGTAAATGACCTATCATCATGTGTTTTACATTACCTTATTTTGTGTTGTACATGACCTATCATCATGTGTTTTACATTACCTTATTTTGTGTTGTACATGACCTATCATCATGTGTTTTACATTACCTTATTTTGTGTTGTAAATGACCTATCATCATGTGTTTTACATTACCTTATTTTGTGTTGTACATGACCTATCATCATGTGTTTTACATTACCTTATTTTGTGTTGTACATGACCTATCATCATGTGTTTTACATTACCTTATTTTGTGTTGTACATGACCTATCATCATGTGTTTTACATTACCTTATTTTGTGTTGTAAATGACCTATCATCATGTGTTTTACATTACCTTATTTTGTGTTGTACATGACCTATCATCATGTGTTTTACATTACCTTATTTTGTGTTGTAAATGACCTATCATCATGTGTTTTACATTACCTTATTTTGTGTTGTAAATGACCTATCATCATGTGTTTTACATTACCTTATTTTGTGTTGTACATGACCTATCATCATGTGTTTTACATTACCTTATTTTGTGTTGTAAATGACCTATCATCACGTGTTTTACATTGCCTATAATCATGTGTTTTACATTACCTTATTTTGTGTTGTACATGACCTATCATCATGTGTTTTACATTGCCTAATTTTGTGTTTTACATTGCCTATCATCATGTGTTTTACATTACCTAATTATGTGTTGTACATGATCTATCATCATGTGTTTTACATTGCCTATCATCATGTGTTTTACATTGCCTATCATCATGTGTTTTACATTGCCTATCATCATGTGTTTTACATTACCTAATTTTGTGTTGTACATGACCTATCATCATGTGTTTTACATTACCTAATTATGTGTTTTACATTGCCTATCATTATGTGTTTTACATTACCTAATTTTGTGTTTTACATTGCCTATTATCATGTGTTTTACATTACCTAATTTTGTGTTTTACATTGCCTATCATCATGTGTTTTTCATTACCTAATTTTGTGTTGTACATGACCTATCATCATATGTTTTATATTACTTAATTCTGTGTTTTACATGACCTATCATGTGTTTTACATTGCCTATCATCATGTGTTTTACATTGCCTATCATCATGTGTTTTACATTGCCTATCAACTCGCGTTTTACATTGCCTATCAACTCGCGTTTTACATTACCTATCATCATGTGTTTTACATTGCCTATCATCGTGTGTTTTACATTGCCTATCAACTCGCGTTTTACATTGCCTATCAACTCGCGTTTTACATTGCCTATCATCATGTGTTTTACATGACCTATCATCATGTGTTTTACATTGCCTATCATCATGTGTTTTACATTGCCTATCAACTCGCGTTTTACATTGCCTATCATCATGTGTTTTACATTGCCTATCATCATGTGTTTTACATTGCCTATCAACTCGCGTTTTACATTGCCTATCATATCGCCACTGCTAAAAGTTGATATTTGACACAGAAAAGCATCAGCTGAGACAATATTTTTTTTTCTGGGGAAATCTAAACAGAAAAAAAAAAAATAAGATAGTTTTTCACTGGGTGAACATATTATTTAATAAGATAATATCACAAGTAATATAGTTAGCGTTGTCAATGAAGGTCTTTCTCTCTGCCACGCTCTCTCCATCTCTCTTTCTCGCACACTCTTTCTCTCTTTTTCTATAATACTCTTTTTTTTTCACTCTTTTCCTCTTTATCTATTATTTTTTCTCTCTATCATTATCTTCTAGCTCCGACTTTCTCTCCTTCTCACGTTATCTTTCAAGTTAAACGTTCTCTTTCTTCTCTCTCTCTCTCTCTCTCTCTCTCTCTTTAATTGCTATATACATCATTTACATTTATACATATGGTTTGAAATTGTAGTTAAAATATATATATATATATATTAAGTTCTTCATTAGATTAAGATTTTACTCACAAAATCAAAAGAAACAACTTTATTTACAACTTTATATAAAACTTTAAATACAACTTTATATACAACATTGAAAACATTGAGTTCGTATATCCAGTTCCTTGTAAAATATAATACTGGTTACGTCACTGTGGTCAAGTGTCCAGCTAGGAAGTTGTGCCACCTCTGAGAAACCAGGTATACCTCTCACAGCCTTCATCACCTCTGTATTAGAGGCGAAGGTGTCGACGTAGAGGCCCCGAAATCTTGCAGCGCGGGCTAGCGAAGTGGCTAGAGAGAGACAAGTTTCCAGAACGTCGGGAGACATGCATTCTGGGCGGACGATGATTAAGGCGTCCGCGTTACGGACGCCTCTGTTGAACCTACTTTTGTGAAGGATGATGTAAGCAATGATGTTCTGGTTGACGTCCTCCTCAAGGACATACTTGTCCGCCAGTGTCATTTTTTTCTTGAAGTTCGCTTCATCTGGATAGGTCTCAAGTCCAAAACCTGTTGGGATGAATCGGTAAACTGTTTAGTAACAAGAAAAACACTTTTAAAAATATTGTTATGACTTTGCCATGCGCACCGCCATCTAAGATAGTGCAGAAAGAAGGTGCGCACTATCTGTGACTAAGCAAGTCGGATGTTGACATTAAGAGACTAACGATTTCCGCCCAAGGAGAGAGCCAATATGGAGATGCTGTACTCAAGGCAGATGCCCTTTGTGTTTGTCATGTCTCTATGTAAATAAACGTTTATGTCCTCGTTGAGTTGCCTCACTTAAGTTATTACAATATATTGTTGTAACCCTGCCTTGCACCAGTGCTTGTGGTGCGTACGCGCGCACTATTGAACCAGAACAGGAAGACGCTAGGATAGAGAAAAAGAACAGTGTATCAAGTGGTTAAGGAGAGTCTGAACTAAGGAGCCGTATTGCGTGCTGCCTGAAGGCTGTAGCGTGCCGAATAGGAAAGGCAGGGGGCATTTTCCAAAGGCTTCAGCCTATTTGGACTAGCCAAGCCATTGGACTCGAGACAAAAAATACACCTTCTCAACACAATCGTCATTCCAACTGCTACATATACATGTGAGACATGGAAGTCATCTGTCAAAATTGAGAAAAGACTAAATGTGGCTCAACAGATATGGCTGAGACGGATTTTGGGAGTCAGTTACACAGATCGGGTCTCAAACAAGGAAATCCTATGCCAAACTGGGAGTCGAACACTTAGTGAGGTTGTGACTGAGAGTCACATGAGGTTTTCGGGACATGTTCTACGTCAAAGTGAATTACGCACATGGAAGCCAAAACGAGAAAAGCGCAAACAGGGACGTCCTCGTATTACTTGGCGACACACCTTCATGGAGAACCTCAGAACAGTGGACAGGAGGTGGGAGGAGGCTTCAGACATTGCCAATGACAGATCTTTATGGAGACAGCTTGCCGCCCAATGCACCGAACGACGCGGGAGGACCTAAGTCTAAGTCTAAGTTTGTGTTAGAAGTAAGAAGTAAGAAGGCTGTAGTGGGGACCTGGAGCGAAGCGGGGAAGGCTGTCGTTGGTCCGTATTCAGGTTGCTGGGGAAAGGACTGGTAGAATCAGGAACACGACTCCTTGAATGTAGAAGGCTGTTATGTGTTTGTCTAATTGTCCTAGTAAATAAACACACACTTGAATGTCTGCCTGATCGTGCGGTTTGCGCACTGGACTGTCGTTCGGACTTATCAATGGTCCCGGGTTCAAACCCTGCCCGCTCCCATCCCTAGTCGTCCTGCGGGAGGCTTGGACTAGGAAGTAAACTATCTTCAACTCTGAAGGAACATCCGAAACATGAAAAACATTTAACAAACAAATATTTGTTTACTGTAAAACTGCTTTGAGTTGCATGCCATAGATTTACTACAGTACTAAAGACTGAGGATTGTCAATTGTAGACCGTGGATTGCGGACTGAATTTTGTGCTTGTGAATTGTGGACTGTGAATTGTGGACTAAGGACTGTAGACCACGGATTGTAAACTGAGGACCATAGACCGTGGATTGTGAACTGTAAATTGTGGACCGTGGATAGTGGACTAAGAAAGGTAGATTGTGGATTGTGGAACTTGGATAGTGAGCTATTAACGATCATGCATCCCGGACACAAATGGGGCTCATTTTGAAAACGAGGCAATTTTAAATTTTACCTTTATCGAAGACTTCCGGAAGTTGAATAAGGCTATACACGTCGGTGAGTTCGCTGTCCACCAAGTCTCTAATGATGACCTTTGGTCCATTCTTCAATTTCAGCTTCTTGTGGGTCTGCGCTGACGTAGAGTGTCGCAGCATGGCTGGAAGGAATCTGATCTATAATGATTAAATATGACAATATGTTGTGTATGGTTCTAAGGCCCTAAATAATAATAATAGTAATAATAATAATAATAATAGTAATCTTTTTCCATAAGGAAATTTGCATTGCACCGAACAAAACATTATAACTATAGAAAACCAAAATATACATTCACACCAGACTCACTCAGAATTTACATGCTGGCCACATGACACCCTAGTTTACAGAAACAGATGACTTTAGATCATCTGCTCAGTATACCGCATGGTCTGAAAGGGGAACTTTACTTACTTTTTTTTTTTTTTACAATAAAATGCTTAATACAACTAAGGGAGGCAAATGACACTATTCTGTTTAAATACGTGAAATGCTGAATTGTCTCTCTTTGAATTCGTAGCAACAGAAGTAGCACAATGAGATACAAGGATACCAAAGCAGCCAACAAAACAATTACATTCCTTATGAAGGCAAAGTCGAACGGGAAATCTATTTTTATGAATGAATTGAAGTTGAGGCCTGACGGTAGAGTTTCGAGTGTTCCTTGAAATACTATGAAATAATCCTGATGTAGGCGAAGTCAGAAACTTGTGAAACCAAACAAAACTTCTCATGTTTGCTTGCGAATACAGAAGGGAAATAAGAGAATATTTCTTTAAAAAAAATATTTTTTTTTGTTTAAAAAAAAAAGGCTTATAATTATGTATAGTTATATCAATTAGTTTGGATCAGTCATGTAATTAAATTTGTAATAGATCTAGACTAACAATAACAAAAAAAGATTTATGAAAATAAAAAATAAAAAAGCGAGAACGACTTGAATTCGAACTCTAGGTACAACCCTTCCCAGGCTTCTCTAGCCAACACGGTAACCCAGCGGTTCTCAACCTTTTATGCTCGGCGACCCCTTTTTACAGTCCCCCACTTAGCCGCGACCCCCCCCCCCCCACACGCACACACACAGCAATAGAAGAATAGACAATAACAATCCATTTTTTCAATGGTCTTTGGCGACCCCTGGCAAATCGTTAATCGACCCCCAAGGGGGTCGCGACACACAGTTTGAGAACCCCTGCGGTAACCACTCTGCTAGTGGAGAGCTTATAAACATGGAAGATTGCATAGTTATCTGTTGTTTCTATAGTCTCGTCCTTTTTTTTTTTTTTTTTTTTGTGCTTACTAAGACTCAGACGACAATGTGTAAAGGGGAATAATTCACCTTATGCCACCACTTCAGTCAAGTACAAATTCGAGAGTTAATTATTTAACTGAGATTTTGTACTTAGTAAAGTACCGGTATGAATAAAATGCAAAGACGAATTTATTTTCTAATACAAAATTATCCTAATCCCTACCCAGACCGGGCCCAGCGCAATCAGTTTCGCATAGGGCCCCGCAATCTGTAGGACCGGCCCTGGCTACAAGTATTTCTCCTTTGCTCTATAATTCTGAGCAGACAACTAGCTTCGTGTGCGACTCCGCCATACTAGCGACACAGTCTTGAGTTATACGGCACGTAATTGCTCATGTATTGTAATGTATGCAAGTCAAATTTCGCTCAAAGTATTCGTAATCCTTTAAACCAGAATTGAACACTTTATTTCTCATGTAAATAACTTGTATAACTGAAAAGATACGGAACTACAATGGATTCTGTAACATTACTTTAGAAAAAACAACCGTTAGCATAAATGTAAAAAGAAATATACAGGAAATTACCACTCTTACTGCAGTAGTGCACCCCACCCGTTGTTTTACTATTAATAGTTTATAGTTGTAAGAATGGGAAAACAGCTTGCATATTTAATTTTAAAAATTAAACATTTCGCCTTCAGAAAAGAAAAAAAGTAGCCGTTACACTTGAACTTTGAAAAATCTAAAAATACCATTATATCGGATTTTCAATGTATTTTCTAGTTTTTAGCGATCTAAACGAATCGGACGGAAGGACAGACAGACAGACGGACAGACAGACCACTCTACAGCCGCTAATAAATAAAAGTAAATAAAACTATGACCTCTGATGTCTGACCAGCCATAAATTATTTCTGGACATTTTTTTCTTTATTCATAGTCATGCGTTGTGACTTGTGACTGTGTTGTGACAGAATCACAAAGATAGACTCGATCACGAAATCATGAATCATGACAAAAACAAACAAAACAAACATTACGAGAACATAGGCGGAGCTAGGATGGTGCGAGGGGGGGGGGCGGACCATACCGGGTGACATTATTCAAGGGATCACACCAACGTGAAACCGACTTTCTTCTAAATACAAAGACAAACAAACGTAAACAACTACTAACTCAGTAAGGGTCTAAATCTGAAATCCTTTCGGCGGAGGGTGGGGGGAGTGGAGGGGGCGGATGTCTTAAGGCGTTTCGTGCTAGAGGGGGGGGGCGAGGGGGGTTAAAGGCGTTCTATGTTAGAGTAATGGTGTTAAGTCTTTTAATTCTTGAAGGGAACCTAAGGCGTTCCATGCTAGAGGGGGCGTTATGGTGTTTAATGCTAGAGAGAAAGGGGGCTTTAAGGCGTTCTATGCTAGAGTAGTGGTGTTAAGTCTTTTAATTCTTGAAGGGGGGCCGAAGGCGTTCCATGCTAGAGGGGGCTTTATGGTGTTTAATGCTAGAGAGAAAGGGGCTTTAAGGCATTCTATGCTAGAGAGGGGGCTTTGATGTTATCAATGATAGAAGGGGACTTTAAGGCGTTCCATTCTATCTAGAGGGGGCTTATGGCGTTCTATGCTAGAGCGAAAGAGGGTTTTAAGGCGTTCCATGCTAGAGAGGGGGCTTTGAGGCTATCAATGATAGAAGGGTACTTAAAGGCGTTCCATGCTAGAGGTGGGGCTTTGAGGCTATCAATGATAGAAGGGTACTTAAAGGCGTTCCATGATAGAGAGGGGTTAAGGAGTTCCATACTAGGGGGAAGTGGCTTTAAAACAAATTCCTTGATATGGGGTTGGGGAGCGCTTTAAGAAGTTCCATGCTAAAGGAGAGGGGGGCACAATAAGGCGTTCCATGCTACGGGAGGGGGAGGGCGCTTTAAGGCGTTCTATGTTACGGGGAGGGGCTTTAAGGCGTTCCATTCTAGAGAAAGTGGAGCTCATTTCAAAAAGGAATTTCAGTGTGCATATGTGTGTGTTCGTGCGTACATAAGTGTGTGTCTCTGTGTGTGAGAGAGAGAGAGAGAAAGAGAGAGAGATTGGACTGAAGCATTTGACCTTTTCGAGCTATGTGGATTACAAATATTTATAAAGTTAGCGATTTGAGACACAATTAGATTGGAATCGTGACGAAATAGTTTGGCACTTTTCCCGCGTCGTGTTCTTACTGTCGCTCTTCAAAGTCATTCCAACCATTTAATTGTTTGACATCTTGTGTGTCACTGAATTCATAACGAACTTGTTCTCACACATCGTCTGCCTAAACAGTGAGGTCAAGGTCGTTTTGTGTCTAAATGTGGCTTCGTCTGGAATCTTCGAATACTCTCAGTGCTCTCTCTCTCTCTCGCTACTAGTACACAACGGCTCAAACAATGTTTTCCTTTTTTTTAAATTTTAATTCATTTCTTTTTTTTTCCAGAATATTCTGAGAATGAGGTCAGGGCTTTCTAGTTTATGTCATACTGAACTCAAAACATCCTTTAATCTTCTGGTTGTTTCCTCGATTGGATTGTCTGCCCCTGCGCTATTCTGGAATGGGGTGGTTTTCTTTGTCTTCTTCAGTCTGTTATTTTAAAATGCTTGCTCCTGTTTGGCTGTGTTGTTTTTAATTGTATGACGTGTTTCTAGATCTATGTCTTTTTCTACTAGATCTATGTCTTTTTCTATTAGATCTAGATTTGTCTTTTTCTAATAGATCTTTGTCTAATTCTGCTATATCTATGTCATTTTCTATTAGATCTATGTCTTTTTCTTTTAGATCTCTGTCTTTTTCTGTTAGATCTATATCTTTTCTACTAGATCTATGTCTTTTTCTACTAGATCTATGTCTTTTTCTACTAGATCTATGTCTTTTTCTATTAGATCTAGATTTGTCTTTTTCTAATAGATCTTTGTCTTTTTCTGTTAGATCTATATCTTTTCTACTAGATCTATGTCTTTTTCTACTAGATCTATGTCTTTTTCTACTAGATCTATGTCTTTTTCTATTAGATCTAGATTTGCCTTTTTCTAATAGATCTAATTCTAATTTTGCTATATCTATGTCTTTTTCTACTAGATCTATGTCTTTTTCTGTTAGATCTATGTCTTTTTCTACTAGATCTATGTCTTTTTCTACTAGATCTATGTCTTTTTCTACTAGATCTGTCTTTTTCTACTAGATCTATGTCTTTTTCTACTAGATCTATGTCTTTTTCTACTAGATCTATGTCTTTTTCTATTAGATCTAGATTTGTCTTTTTCTAATAGATCTAATTCTAATTTTGCTATATCTATGTCTTTTTCTACTAGATCTATGTCTTTTTCTGTTAGATCTATGTCTTTTTCTACTAGATCTATGTCTTTTTCTACTAGATCTATGTCTTTTTCTACTAGATCTGTCTTTTTCTACTAGATCTATGTCTTTTTCTACTAGATCTATGTCTTTTTCTACTAGATCTATGTCTTTTTCTGTTAGATCTATGTCTTTTCTACTAGATCTATGTCTTTTCTACTAGATCTATGTCTTTTTCTACTAGATCTATGTCTTTTTCTATTAGATTTTTTCTACTAGATCTATGTCTTTTTCTATTAGATTTTTTCTACTAGATCTTTCCTTTTTTTTTAAATATATTTTTTTTTCTGATTCAAATAATGTTTATCGTAACGCTCAGCGTCAGATATTATGGCTCGATAAATTGATTTATATTACTCAGGTTTGTCTAAACGTATAGAGCTACAGTTCTTCGTGTAAAGATGGCAATGTTATTCAACTGTAACTCTGCTAGCAAGCGACACAATCAATTTGTGGGATTTATTAGACTAGCAGACAAGAGCTTAATTAATAAGAATGTTCAAACCAAAAGCAGAAATGCCACTACAATGTCATCGGGACCCATTGGATCGGCATGCTTACCTTAGTGGTAGACTTCACGCTGCTTCTTTTGTTATGTTGTTCAATTCCAGCTAGTAAATAAATAAAGATATTTTTTATCCGAATCTGGTGATTAAATATTCTTATGTATCTTCGCGAGTGTGGTAAAATATGCAGCTTTATCTTTCTGTAATTTATATGGAATGCACATTTCTTAAATGTTAATTAAATACCTTTGTTATGGTTCCATCACTAATTATCTCCCATTGATTTATTGTGTTTATGTACGTCCACAAAGGGAGACAAAAAGATATTCATTTTATTCTCTACGAATTTTACCAAAAGCAATATCGAAAAATTAGAAATAAATTATGTTTTTATGCAAAATAAATAGGGATACGAACGTAAGAATGCCAACTGAAAATACTTTTCTACCTTTTAAATTTCGTTTAGTCCAGAAGATTCATTCAAAGATTCCTTAAAATGCAACATCTATTATTTTAAAGGTACGATTGTATCTCTGCTATTGGATTACAATATTCAGAATTACCAAAGCATCAATGTACACATATTGAATTTTAACAGACAATATCTTTAAATTTCTCTAATTATCATTCACAACTGGCTATAATTAACATAATGATTTAGAGCTTATGAAAGGCATACATATTTGCTAGATATCTATGCAGAGTTTGTAAATTTCTAAGTCAGTCTATGAGTCAAACTAAACTGCATTTGTCGATTATATTTAGGGTGTTTGTAACCGAGCTTTTATAAGGTCACACTGTCCAGTCAAAATCTTGTACAAGTCATTTCTCCAACTTCCCACAAGAGCCATAATTAATTCACCGTCTCCCGGTCTCGTCCCATGCGCCATATTAAATGCCCAGGCTCTTGTCCTATGAGCCATATTCAATGCCCAGGCTCTCGTCCTAAGAGCCATATTCAATGCCCAGGCTCTCGTCCAATGAGCCGTATTAAATGCCCAGGCTCTCGTCCTATGAGCCATATTCAATGCCCAGGCTCTCGTCCTATGAGCCATATTCAATGCCCAGGCTCTAGTCTCGCTCTATGAGCCATAGCCTTCTTACGACTGAATGAGGCTTACAAATGTCTCTATGACATTTAAGTCAGTGTTTCTCACATTCTTTGACCGAGAAGAAAGTCACAAATATATTCCAGATTACTGTCCATGTGAGCTACTTTTGTTACTTCGGCATGGAATTCACTAAAATTAAGTCACGAGTAATACCAGTCAATGTGTATGAATATGTGTCATTTGTAAGGTAAATACTTCAAAACTCTTTACTTCACGAAGAACCGCTGTCCCAATGATATATTTTTGCGTGTCAGAATGGGGAGATAATCTAATGTCTACCAAATCTCTGGTGAGGGTTTATCTTTCTTTTCCAAACACATTTTTTTTTAAAAAACTTAAATGTCTACGTCTCTTGGCGATCGAATTACTGAGGAAATGTCAGTGTGACATTACTTAGTCCTTCATTAACAGTACGCTAGTTTTAATTGTGTGTACCAAATGTACACATTGTTACTTTCATTTGTACACAGTTTTTGTTGGGCTTTGGATTGATTACAAGTTTGGGATTCTTAAGGATGAGATGCTACACGAATCTCAATGTGCACAGAGTTGAAGGTCAAAGAAAACACAGATAAAGATATTTGGGTTCTCAGGCGGTGTACATGGCGCTTAAAGATGATTAGCTAATTTGTAAATAGTTTGCGAGCAGGGTGCCGCCTCTGTGTCCAATTATGTTGTTCTCTATTTATAGCTCTGACTGGAGCTTTGTGCGTATGTAGGTGTATTTGTCTGTGTATGTGTGTGTATTGTGTATTGATGGCTGCCTGGTCGGGAGATATGCGCTCTGGTCTCGATGGTCCCGGGTTCGAACCCTGCCCGATGCCATTCACGTCGGCTTGCGGGAGGTTTGGCTAGGGATCAATTCTCTACAAATTTGAATTAAAATGCGAAACATGTCTAACAACAGAAAACAAATGCTTCGTATGTGTATATTGCTTTGTCTGTGTGTCTGTATTGCTATGTATACGTGTGTACTGCTTGGTGTATGTGTGTGTGTGTGTTGCTATTTGTATGTGTGTCTGTGTATGTTCGTTTCCATGTGTGTATAGCCTTGTGTATATGTCTATTGCTTGATGTTTTTTTTTTGTGTTTGTTAAGAAAACATGTAGGGTCGAGATGACCCTTACAGCAGACGGAGATTGGTCTGGATTTAGTTTCATTGGCTGTTGTCTTAATCATGTTAGTAGAATACAAAGTGTCGAGGTTTTTTTAATTAGACAAACAATTGGACAAAAAGAGTGAATACCCGGTCCTTCCCCCCCCCCCTCCTTTTTCTTGATCACCTGTAGGGTCAAAGTGCAACACTGGCTGGGGAGGTGACAAGAGAGAAATTGGGGGGGGGGGTGGAACAGTAAGAGGAAGAAGTCTGGAGAACGTTGGTCACCTACTGGGGTGGGGGGGAGGTGTGCTTCCTAGAACTTATAAATATATATCAATACCATTTCAGACCTTGCGATCTATAGGGTAGAAAATGTTAAGGTCATCTGTTTCTTTGGCCGACGGTTAACGAGGGTGTCATGTGGCCAGCACAACGACCAACCGCCTTTACTTTTCGGTTCTTAAAAAAAAATTACAAAAGATGAATTTTCTGAGAGATTTGAGCATCTCAGAACCATCAAAACCATTCTAGCCTTCATAGCAAATACCCTCAACACAAATAGTAATGAAATCCACATGGAGCCATTTGGTTGAAAAGCAAGTTGGAAGAGTTGGCGATCCAGAAATGTATGTACGTAAAGCAACTAAAGTGGACAGCTTTCACAGAAATGTCACGAGATGAGGCACGTATATTCGACGCATGGAACTGTTTTCCAGACTGCTACGGTGAATTGAAACGGGTGGTAACTGGAGTGCTAACTATCTTCAGATCGACATATTCGTGCCAGCAAGTGTTTCTCTTGAGTGAATATAATTAAAAGTAAAGTAAGAAGCCAAACAAACAAATGAAAATTTACAGTCGTGTTTGAAACTAAAATTCAAGGAAAACCAAGAAAATAATATACAAAAACATAATAAGATTAGCAGCAATGTATGCAAGTGAGACCTGGACACTGACTAAGACACCTGATCATTTACTTAATACTTGGGAACGAAAAATTCTTAGGAAAATCTAATCTATGGTGCCATATAGGATGAAACCATGAGATATATCAATTGTATGACATATTCGTGCGAGCAACATCTTTTTTGAAGAAACGTCTGTATTATATAAGATAAGATAAGGTATGAAGACCCACCAATAGTGACCGATAGAAAATGGGACAGACTACGTTGGGCTGGTCACCTTGAAAGAATGTCAGATAACAGAAAAGCGAAAATCGTATACAGGCAAAAACCAAAAGGCAGGCGACCCAAAGGCAGACCCCGAATGCGATGGATTGATGATGTAGAAGCAGATCTGCAACAGCTTGGGGTAAGGGCGTGGAGACGAAAGGCCCAGGAGAGATCTGAATGGAAGGATGTGTTGAAGCAGGCCAGAGCCCTCCTTGGGCTGTAGCACCACTGGGATGGATGGATGGATGTTTGAAACTAAAAAAACAAAGTTATGAGCCAAATGTATCCAAACTTTCTACAACCAAAGCCATCGCTCCCATTGAATTTGTTTGCTCAAGTGTTTTGTTATTGAAGTACAAGTTAAGGCTGTATGTAAATGTTTAATTTCTTTAACTTATTTACTTACAAAACAAGTAATTCTCTAATAATGCCATACATATATATATATATATATATACATATATATATATATATATATATATATACATACATATATATATATATATATATATACATACATATATATACATATATATATATATTATCTAATTTGTGATGAAAAACACTAGTCATATAGAAATAAATAGATATTTTTTTCCTTATGTATAAATATATTTGTTTTTATTTATCAAAGAACTTTATTTATGCGAGTACTATTTATAGTTAGCAAGAAAAATTTTTGCGGCTCTTTAGAAACTTTGAAATTGTGTAAATTGGAATTTTAGGCTCTTGCGACTCAGAAGGTTGCCGACCCCTGCCCTAGTCCCTGGCCCAATCCCAATGTATGTATATAAGGACTTTCATGTGGGCATTATATAAGCTATAGGTTGGAGTATATATCTCAATTTTGCATCAATTTCGTATCACATATTTTTTTTTACTGCCAACTCAAGGAAGAGCGCTTTTTTTTTTTAAGTTCAGTAAGTTCTCTCTGCCAGAACCCAAGACTTCTGACCTAAACTCTGAGCTGTTAATGACTCAACCTATCCCAACTGTAGCGTTTGTCTGCGTACACAGATTTAATGATTTATCTCCAGAGATAAAATTATGAAATACGTATTCCGTTTGCGTCAGTTTGGGTTGCACAGCGTCGCTCACAACACGCATGTTGCACTGGGTTCAAGATACCTGAGTGATACGTGTATTAGTTACAGCAGTGGTGCACCCAACCTTTTCCCAGCCCGGGGGCCACATACGTTTCCGTGACTGGTTTCAGAAGCCGCAGTGATGAGTTGATTGGAGTAGAGCCTCTGCGGTTTCATTATGTGGTCAGTCGTGTAGATGGGTCGGATATAACCCGAGGGTAAAGGTTGGACATGATTGGGTTACAGTGTGTTAAGCGCTTCCGCGGTGTCTAGTACTTGAAAATACAACCAAACTCCAATAGAGGTAACATCGAACTCAATGCTGGAACAGGAACACCAACGAAAGGCCAGCAATCGATAAAGGGAGTCGACGCTAGTGTTGAACAACAAAAAACACTTTTAATACTCAAGAAGGGAACTGTCGAATGTCACCTACTTCTAGCCGTCTATATAATGGTTCTTATTCCTACTGTGCTACGAAAAGCGTCTTACTTATAGCGTCTCCTAGAATGTTCCTACTTTTTAAAGTTATATCACGTCATCGTCGCTAAGTAAAACTTTACTCCTATTGCCGAAACAAATAACTAATTCTTAATCGTGTCATAACAAGTGTTATAACAAGTGCATAGTGCTGCAGGCCTGCAGTCTCATGAATTTTTTCAAGGTTTTGTCATGCTTTCCCCCTGACATCCTCCTAAGTGACCAATTTACGTTCTACCCCCCCCCCCAACCCTCTTTTTAGCCAGCTAATGGAACTGAGGGGAGTGCAGTAAGCTCTCCAAGCGGGGTCCGGATCGGAGCCCCGGGATCAAACATTGTACTGGAGTCTAAAACAAACTATTCTTCCCAGTTATAAAAGTCAAATAACTTAACAAGTGAAACAGAGATGAAGGCGGCATTGGCCAATATTTAAATTCGAGAGACATTCAATTTACATATAGAGCAAAAAAAGTCTTTAAAGTTAGTAAGAGCATCTTTCAGCCCTGGTTATTAGTGTGCTTTGAATAAAATGTGCGTCATGAGCATGTAGATAAAGACTTAGGTTGATGAAAGTGTAAAGTGTCTTGGGAAAGTCTCGCGTTTCTCTGTTTCGTTGCTGAAAGGTGATTGGGTAGAAACAACTTTTAAAATGTTTTAAATGTCTGGTCCTTGATTTTTTATCGTTTGCAATAGAAGATTTTTTAAATACAAGTAAGCAGACGATATGTACTTTCAAATACAAGTAAGCAGACGATATGTACTGTTAAATACAAGTAAGCAGACGATATGTTCTTTCAAATACAAGTAAGCAGACGATATGTTCTTTTAAATACAAGTAAGCGGACGATATGTACTTTCAAATACAAGTAAGCAGACGATATGTTCTTTTAAATACAAGTAAGAAGACGATATGTACTTTTAAATACAAGTAAGCAGACGATATGTTCTTTTAAATACAAGTAAGAAGACGATATGTACTTTTAAATACAAGTAAGCAGACGATATGTACTTTCAAATACAAGTAAGCAGACGATATGTACTTTTAAATACAAGTAAGCAGACGATATGTACTTTCAAATACAAGTAAGCAGACGATATGTACTTTTAAATACAAGTAAGAAGACTATATGTAGCCTAGTTTTAAATAGAATGAAGAGGGCGATATGTAATTTAAAATACTACTAAGCAGACACTGAGTCATTTTTAAATACAAGAAGACGATACATTGTCTAGTAATGATACTGGGCCTGAGATGTACCTTGGAGATCCCCACCTTCCAGGCCCTAATCTCTCAAAATTTCCCAATGGTGATTTCCAATGATGATAATCTTTGATTATCGATCTTTTAAATGTGATCCTTTTGAAGGTAAACTAGTTAAAGGTAATAAAAATGCCAAAAAAAATTTGTTTAGTCAACGGTTCAAATAAATATTAAAATAAGAATAGAATAGGTGGCTAGGTTTACAAATATTTGAAACGTCATAATTTCATTTTTAATGTATAAATTTAAAAGGGTAAAAATTCAAGGGAGACGAGCATAGCACAGGAGAAGGGGGGTGTAAGACGGACTGTGTGAAATTATTCACGTAGACCTGAGGTAATGGCGTCACAGGGGATAAAACTCCACCAATTCTTTTATCAGTCTGTTACCTCCCTTGCAAAGATAACTGGATACTATTTATGGGACATTTTTGTCCGAACTATGTGCAAGCACTCCTGCTGAGTCTAGGATTCCGATCTCTAGCTTACTGGTTTATCAATTTATCATTATTATTATTATAACCATTACAATAATTATTATTACTATTAATACTGGTATCATTATTACAGCTATTACTATCATTTTAGATTGGACAGGACTGTAAGCGTTATGTGGATTTTTATTAAATTATCAATTCATAGAAAATAAATTCAGCAAGTATTTAACCATGAAGTCAAAATTGTATGGTTTACTAAAATGTCAAGCAGACGAGCATATAAAATATTACAGGACATGTACATACAGTCCCTCATCCGAAATCGTAAGACAAAACCTTCATTCCCAACCAAGGGCGGTTTAAAAAATTTTTGACAAAGCAAAGCTTACATCAACTTATTCTGTCTGTCTGTCTGTCAGATAAAAAGTTTGTTCACGTTATTTCTCACACATCCATTCTCGGATCAAGTTAAAGTTGAAACTTTGCGCAAATATCTTATCTTATAAAAAACAGACGTTACTTCAAAAAGGAAGATGATTACGTCGTACGCGTGTTCCCAAGTCAATCTAAATATTCATTAGCATAGACAAGACATAAATCAATTTAAAAAATTATTGACCAGTCAATTAAGTATTGGTAACTAATTAGTTTGTTTGATACCAACAAGGGAAACTAATCTTTCAGTATTCACAGGTATGGCTAAATATGTAGAATTGGGTCTCCTTATATTATTACTTGATTATTTCTCCCACACCCGTTCTCCGATTAAGTTGACATTTTAAGCAGTTATTAATCGTACCTTATCAAACCTTAATCAATTAAAAAAGCAACCAACTAGTCCATTAATTATTGGTAATTAATTTTTTTGTTTAATACGGCAAATAACTTATACATTATAGAGAGACATGGTTGTAAGTGCGGAGTTCTTCCCATATTTATAGATTTTTAAAAATATTTTATTTAATTTCGTTAGATTTTCTTTTCATAACAAATGGTAGCAAATATATTCAAAAATTTAAAAGATGTTCCATGTATTTAACTTTTTTTTTTTAAAACGACCTAAATTTATAAAATGATAGATAATATATAAAAAGTGTAGGTGTTTGGGGGGGGGAGCAGATTAACACCTCCCCCACCCCCTGAAAATGTGTATGCAAGAGGTGATGTAAATGGTTTAAAATGAATTACAGAAAACCCAAGTTCCTTTTTACAATACCTACATGTTAGTCATAACCTGGAAGTTGATCTCAAAAACGGCTTTAACGATGTTTCTAGAAATTTAACAGTTGAGAAAAGTCTAGTTTGATCGTTAACAATTTTTTTCAAGGGAAAAAATTAATTTGGCTAGAGATCTAGATCTTGGTCTATATCCAACATAGGATTTGAAAGGACTTTCGCGAATTTTCGAATGCTAAGCTTTTCTGACTGAAATGTTTCATTTGGCGTATCGTCTTCTAAGTCTAGATCTAAATTCTTATCATTGGAGTATTATAAAGATCTATATCTTATCTTATACAGACGTTACTTCAACAAAAGAAGATGATTTCGTCATACGCGTCATGCATTTAGTCCTGCATATTAACCAATGACCTAAATTCTGCCAAGTCGCTGGTGTTCCTGGCTAGCTCGGGCAACCCATATATATCTGCTTAACCAGGATTGTGTTGTTTTGTAAAATGTTTGACATGCTTCGGATGTTCCTTCAGAGTTGAAGATAATTACTTCCTAGCGCAAACCTCCGGCAGGACGACGTGGGATTGGGAACGGGCAGGGTTTGAACCCGGGACCATCGATCAATCTGAACGACAGTCCAGCGCGCAAACCGCACGACCAGGCAGCCATCCATTCTTTCTCGGGGATAATGTGGGAGGGGGCGGGGTTATAATTAAAAAAAAAGTTCCGTTCTTTCTTAACCTAACATTCATTAATTTGAGTATGTTTTATGTTTTGCTTGTTTAAAATAAAGTGGGTTAGTGCCCTTGAGTCTCTGTAGTATTATTCATTATTATTCTATTTATTTGAAAGATTTTCGGTCATGTAACGTGTCTACAAATGATTTCTGAATTTTTTTTGACCTATCGTTGACCTATGTTATATTTATCTATTTATGTACGCGTAAAGAAAGTTTGTCCAGTGGGGTAGTGGTGTAGTGACACAATAAAAGAGTGGTAAACAACATAACATTGAGTAGCAATCATTATTTTAAAAAAAAAAAAAAAAAAAAATTAGCACAAATTTTGAAATATTTCTATACATGGATGACCTTTTCCCTTTCCCGGGTTGTGCATGTGGTGTGTGGTGTTTTTGTAAGTCAAATGGACCTCATTCACCAATCGTAAACAAACAACATTTAGTCACGTGATCTTATTGATAAAACAATGGAAAAAAACTCACGTGACAACCATCATGAATTAAACATGAGATCGTAAATTATAATGAAGAGATAGAGCACCACGTGGCTAAATGTTGTTTGTTTACGATTGGTGAATGAGGTCCATTAAAAAAAATAAAAAGACTATTGCTGTATTAATTCTGGCCTCGTCGTCAGGAGGTACAGACGTAAATAATAAAATATTAAATTACACCAGAATTCACAGAGTAGACTTGCGTAGCACCAAAACAAAAATATGTTTGCACATGGAGCTCTTCCATTCGCTTTCTATTGAAACAATGGCGACTGTTCATCTATTTCCATCAACAAAATGGCGACTGTTCATCTATTTCCATCAACAAAATGGCGACTGTTCATCTATTTCCTTCAACAAAATGGCGACTGTTCATCTATTTCCATCAACAAAATGGCGACTGTTCATCTATTTCCATCAACAAAATGGCGACTGTTCATCTATTTCCTTCAACAAAATGGCGACTGTTCATCTATTTCCATCAACAAAATGGCGACTGTTCATCTATTTCCATCAACAAAATGGCGACTGTTCATCTATTTCCATCAACAAAATGGCGACTGTTCATCTATTTCCATCAACAAAATGGCGACTGTTCATCTATTTCCATCAACAAAATGGCGACTGTTCATCTATTTCCATCAACAAAATGGCGACTGTTCATCTATTTCCTTCAACAAAATGGCGACTGTTCTTCTATTTCCATCAACAAAATGGCGACTGTACTTCTATTTCCATTAACAAAATGGCGACTGTACTTCTATTTCCATCAACAAAATGGCGACTGTACTTCTATTTCCATCAACAAAATGGCGACTGTACTTCTATTTCCATCAACAAAATGGCGACTGTACTTCTATTTCCATTAACAAAATGGCGACTGTACTTCTATTTCCATCAACAAAATGGCGACTGTACTTCTATTTCCATCAACAAAATGGCGACTGTACTTCTATTTCCATCAACAAAATGGCGACTGTACTTCTATTTCCATCAACAAAATGGCGACTGTACTTCTATTTCCATTAACAAAATGGCGACTGTACTTACACTACATGGGAGTATAGATTGGTATTTACACTACAGGGGAGTATAGATTGGTACTTACACTACAGGGGAGTTAAGATTGGTACTTACACTACAGGGGAGTTAAGATTGGTACTTACACTACAGGGGAGTATAGATTGGTACTTACACTACAAGGGAGTATAGATTGGTACTTACACTACAGGGGAGTATAGATTGGTACTTACACTACAGGGAAGTATAGATTGGTACTTACACTACAGGGAAGTATAGATTGGTACTTACACTACAGGGAAATATAGATTGGTACTTACACTACAGGGAAGTATAGATTGGTACTTACACTACAGGGGAGTATAGATTGGTACTTACACTACAGGGAAGTATAGATTGGTACTTACACTACAGGGAAGTATAGATTGGTACTTACATTACAGGGGACTATAGAACTAATCAATGACCGTAAGAATGAACTTTCAGTTACTTAGAAAGTCAGGCTGATTGTTTCGTCGACTATAGTCTCTCCCCCCCTCCCCCACCACAACTTCTTTTTCCACTTTGTGTCTTCATCATGTTAATGTCTCTCTTTTTCTGTTCTCTTATTTCTCTCTCTCTCTCTCTCTCTCTCTCTCTCTTTGTTCTATTACTCTCTACTTTTGTGATCTCTTTTTCTCTCTCTTTGTTCTCATATTTCTCTTTCTCTTTCTCTCTCTCTCTTTCTCTCTCTCTCTCTCTCTTATTTCTTTGTGTGCTTTACTTCTCTCTCTCTATTTGTTCTCTTTCTCTCTGGTGTTATTACTCTTTCTCCCCATTGCGTATCGTTTTCTCTCTCTCTCTCTCTCTCTCTCTCTTTCTTTTAACTTTCTGTCTTTCTGCATGTTTCTCTCAACTTCAATATCACAGACATTTAATGGATGCAAACTATTTTTAGATTCTGACTCGCATTGTAACACACTTCATTGTAACACACTTCATTGTAACACACTTCATTGTAACAGATGCAGACTTATCAATGGGCGTTAGGAATCCTTACTGCACACCGAAGATTCTCACACGCCGTGCTTCCTGACCCCAAACCCAATGCATTCTCCTTTGATCCAGATTGACTTTGTTTCAACATAAATTTGGCCCTGGAGACGGGGGGGCCTTAATTAGTTTCTACGAGCAAAACAATATCAAATAGCAAGAAAGTTATTCCAGCCATTCTCAAACTGCAATTCACATCTCACTGTGTCCCTCAATCACGAGAGCTAGAGGAAACAGTAGGTGTCATGACTGTCGTCTAGTCACAGAATTCCGAGACTCTAGTCACTAAAATTTGTACTTTAAACCCTCAATAAAAAGGACTTTGTGGAGCAGTCAGGCTAGCCAATGAGAGACCTGAGCTGTGGAACATTTGTTGCTGACCTAAATACGTCACATTCTGCACTCGATACGTCGAGATCTGTAAGCAACAGAAAGTGAAACTGATGACCCTAAGTCTACGTGCCGTGTATCGCCGTTGACACAGCTGTTCGTGACATGCGTGCTAACCCATTTTTCATGGATAACAAAAAGATATGTATTGGTCAGTTCTATCTCTCGTTATTCATTCCGTTGAAGCTGACCACTCGGCCCTCCCACTATGACTCGTCGCTTGTCCAGCTTTGAAATTTACAACTGTATTTATAAACCAAAGTTTCCCTTTCTGACCATGTTTGTTTGTAAAATGTTTTACATGTTTCGGATGTTCCTTCAGAGTTGAAGATAATTACTTCCTAGTCCAAACCTTCCGCAGGATGACGGGGGATGGGAGCGGGCAGGGTTTGAACCCTGGACCATCGATAAATCTGAACGACAGTCCAGCGCGCAAACCGCACGACCAGGCAGCCATCCAGATCATGTGATCTATAGGGCAGATAATGTAAAGGCCATCTGTTTCTGTGGCCGACGGTTCAAGAAGGTGCCATGTGGTCAGTACGACGATCAGCCGCTTTTATATTTCCCCAACTAATGTTAGAACTGGGCGGACTCAGAGGCGGCAAGCTATTGGTCTATTCTGCCCATAGGTTGCGACGTCTAAGTTCAGTGTTGAGGCTTTCTATAACGATTGGTTTCGTCTGAACACTGACCTACAACGTCACAACCTATGGGCAGTGGAGACCAATAGCTAGTTGCCACGTCACAAGTCTGTACGACGTGGCTAAGAACTATTGGTCTCCACTGCCCACAAGCTGCGACTTCGGAAGAAAGTGATGATACCTTCTAAAACGATTGGTATCGACTGGCCTCGACGTTTGTTGTTTTAAGGTGATGTGAAAGTTTAAGAATGTTTAGAGAGAATGTTCAGCGATAAAGTTTAGACTAAAAATTAAAGAGAAAGTTTGGAGAGAATGTTCAGAGAAAATGTTCAGAGAGAATGATCAGAGATACACTGCTCAGAGAGACTATTCACAAAAGAATGCTCCCAAAGACTGCTTCAGAAACTGCTCTCTGCGACTAGTCACAGACTGCTCAAATACTGCTCCCTACAGAAACTGCTCTCTACGACTAGTCACAGACTGCTCAAATACTGCTCTCTACGACTAGTCAGAGACTGCTCAAATATTGCTCCCTAAGACTGCTTACAGAAACTGCTCTCTACGACTAGTCACAGACTGCTCAAATACTGCTCTCTACGACTAGTCACAGACTGCTCAAATACTGCTCTCTACGACTAGTCAGAGACTGCTCAAATACTGCTCCCTAAGACTGCTTACAGAAACTGCTCTCTACGACTAGTCACAGACTGCTCAAATACTGCTCCCTAAGAATGCTTACAATAACTGCTCTCTGCAACTAGTCACAGACTGCTCAAATACTGCTCCCTAAGAATGCTTACAAAAAATGCTCTCTACGACTAGTCACAGACTGCTCAAATACTGCTCCCTAAGAATGCTTACAATAACTGCTCTCTACGCCTAGTCAGAGACTGCTCAAATACTGCTTCCAAAGACTATTTCCAGAAACTGCTCTCTACGCCTAGTGAGAGACTGCTCAAATACTGCTCCCAAAGACTGCTTACATAAACTACTCTCTACGCCTAGTCAGAGACTGCTCAAATACTGCCCCCAAAGACTGCTTACATAAACTACTCTCTACGCCTAGTCAGAGACTGCTCAAATACTGTTGTGACTCTTGTGACGATACGAAACTTGCATACATAAGTTCATTTTAGTTTTTCCCAGCAAACCGTGAGAAACTTTATTTTTAACTTAAAACAATTATTTTCCTGTCCACCCACAGCTAATTTCTCACGGGACGAATCTCCACGTAAAACATTAACTAGCCTCTCTAGGGCTAACTTTTAATTTTGACCGCCGTGCAGGTGACCGCACACACCAGTCCCTTCACGCTGCTGCCTAATAACTTTTCACACCTATACCCCCCCCCCCGCAGGATACACATCGCTCTAAGAATAGCATTGCACTTGGGCTGGACAAATGCATATTCACCTTAGTCCCTACTCTCACGGTACAGGCCATAAATCGGACATGACGCCTGACGTGTCCAGTACATAGATACATGTGAGAAAATCAGCTAGCTATCTTCCCCACCCGTTAAGCAAAATGCCCCAACTATATATAGAGAGACCAAACATTCTAAGTTAGGCCCGCTAGGATTAATACAGTCTCCTCTGTTAGGAAGTTTAGTTGTGAGGTTTCATTAGGGACAAACGGCCTGGTTGCTACCCCTGATTGCTACCCCTGATTGCTACCCCTGGTTGCTACACACGATTGCTACAACTACCAGATCTCCATAGAAAGCTGTAACCGAGGCAGACCACACCAGATACACCCCCCCCCCCAATTACATACCTGTTAGCTAGAAGGCATTGCCTACTGTCCTTGGCCCTAACATATTGCCCAGTGTCCACAGTGCCCTATACTGCCCAGTATCATCTGCCCAGTGCCCGGCCCAAACTGTCCACTGCCCAATAGTTATTGCCTAATGCCGACAGATTAGAGCAACCTTCGCAGCAGAAGATAAACTGGTGTTGAGTTAGCACGGCTCTCTACGAGCTAGAGATCACAGCTGAGAGATCGTCCCACTACAACTTAGTCTGCAGCACCAACCATCTCTATTGCTAAACAGGCAGCGGCCTCACCCTAGAGCCAGCTTGCCTACAGCATAGAGAATATCCCGAGCCGACGTCCTAAGACAGAGCCGGATGACTCATCCTTCTGAGTGCCAGTCTTACGACCGCCAGAAGACGACCCAGGAGCTAGCAGCTAAGAAAAATAAGTAGCAGACTTAGGAACATTCTTCTCCTCCAATCACTCAATAATTAGCAATCCATGATGAACAGTTATTTTAGATATTAGCACCTTCATTTCTTTTATTTTCTTAATTATAATTTTATTTGATCACTTTCCTTTGTAAACTTTCATTCATTAAATTATTTTTATTTATGAACTTATAATATTGGTCTGTTCTTACTGTTAGTTGCGGTGTGCCTGTACAAAATCTTATATGTGAGCGGGATAAAATTAATAAAATTTCCCCTAGACATAAATAAACAAGCCAAATAATAACTAATTAACATCTCGTCACATATAAATGGGGTCTTGTCACGGGATCTGTAACTAGAATCCTTTATTAGACAGGCACAGGCATACAGCAGTAGAACTTTCCTAAATATAATATACTTTCATTATCTTAAAGTAACGGATTGCAAACGGAGTGAAGAGTGTTGCTAGAGTCTTTATTTTATATCTATTTTACTTTAGATGTTATCACGTATTAACTTAGTATAATATTATTATTTGTGGTTATTTTAAGTTGCATCACTGTACTTAATATTGTATTATTATCACGGGCAACGTGGTTGTTTCATACGGGCTTCATAGAACGCTCTTACTTCAGTAATATCCCTCCTTGTAGTCTTAGTAGTTTCCAATTTTATTTCATTCATACGTAAATAATGGCCAGCAATACTAGGTCCAAAACTGACTCTGACAGAAAACTAAAAATACAAGAGCTGACAGAGACAGCGGCATTGTTAGAGTTAGAGGGGCCTAGCCGCTCTGACTACATCCGACAAAAGTTGGATGAGTGGGAGAAGCGGGAATTCGAGTTAGCAATAGAGAGGGAGAAAAACGAAAGTGATAGACTCAAAAATGAGTACGAATTAGCTAGAGACAAAGAGAAAAATGAACATGAAAGACTTAAAAATGAGCAGGAGCTAGCTAGAGATAAAGAGAAGTATGAGCACGAGTTAGCCATGGAGCGGGAGAGACAGGCAGCCGAAAGAGCTAAAATAGCTCAAGAGAATGAGACGGCTCGCACAGTCGCTGATTCTCAGCCTGCTAGCCCAGCCTCCAGCCAAGGGTCCTCAAGCAGCTCACCCAACATCCCATTCGAGCCCTTCGATGAGAAGAGCGAAAGTGTTGAGGTTTACTTAACACGATTCGAAGAGGTGGCACGCTATTATAGCTTGCCCAAGGATAGGTGGTGTTTCAGACTAGCTCAATGCCTTAGAGGCAAAGCATATGAGGCTTACACAAAGCTCCCCTCATACCAACGGGAGGATTTTGAAGCCCTAAAAGAGGCACTATTGGTTCAATTTGAGCTAACCTCTGATTCATACCATAAGAAGTTTCGAGGGTCCCGCCTTGAGCGCAAAGAAACTTATGTCAATCTTTGCGACAGGCTGGACAAATACCTCGGAAAATGGCTAGCCCTCAGCAAAATGCCCGAAACGTTTGAAGGTCTTAGAAACCTTATTCTGGCTGAGCAGCTTCGAGACTGCTTAACGCAGGAAACTCGAATATATGTCAATGAGCAACAGGCGACTGACCCTTCTGACATTGCAATTGCTGCTGACCGATACATAGCTGCCAGACGAGACCAGAAAGCTAAGACACCCGTAACAGAACCACAATCTAGCGAAACCTCCCCTGCCCAGCCCACACCTCACAACCAAAATCAAAACAACCAGGCACGTGTCCCATCACAACACCCATCCCACCAGTCGAACCGCCCTCCCCATCAATCACGCCAGAATAATTCCTATCACCCCTCTCACCGTGACTCACATAACACGCGTGACGACAGGAGGACTCGACAACAACAAACCCCACACGTCGTATCGGCCCTGACGACTGTTAGACGGCCCAAGACTGGTAACCCGGTAGGCCCAGAAATCCCGTATATACCTCCTCACCCCTCTACATCACCCCCAGGTGTAGAGCAGGCCCTAATAAACGGCGTTCAAACTTATATCATGTTTGATACAGCCTGCTCTTTTACTTCCATAATAAAGGAAGCGCTGATTGATTCGGCAGATCTCACCGGTGAAACGGTAGAGATCCAAACCATCGACAAAACTACACCTCCAATGGTCTTGCCCATAGCGAGGGTTCATGTAGAATGTCGATACGTGCACGGGACCATAAACGCTGCTGTTATGGAATCACCCGTGTACGACTTTATCCTTGGCTCCCAATACGTACCATTAGGAAATGTCAAGAAGCCATATTTTTCCCTGCCAGTCGGTAGAACGACTAGACAGAAGGATGGCCCAAATCAGTCAAACACTGGGCGCCATCACTCAACACCTCAGTTCAACCGAACTAAGGATATTAAACCCCTAATTCCTGACATTGACAGTGTCAGACGGCGTTGGTATGGTCAACAATCTTGGCCCCCACGTATAAATATGATACCTGCATGGAATCACAAAAGTGGTAGCCACCACCGATTCCCGCCCAGTCCATCATGTTGCAACTCTACCCCATCACCCCTCACCGCCTCAGGTAGGACGCACAGGTACCCAAACAAACCTGACCTCAACCACAGGTCAAGTTATTCTCCACCCAAACACAACAGTCCACGGTGGGATCGAAATTAGAATTTAAACGGATACCTGGACGCCCAATCTTCCTTACGACTCGTTCCTCGAATTCAGATTCATTTTTTTTTCCTTAGGACAATTAGACTGGACAACGACAAAGCTCAAATAAAACTTATATGCAAGTACTAATAGTATTCTGCGAATACTTTTTAAGTGGGTGGGTATGTGACGATACGAAACTTGCATACATAAGTTCATTTTAGTTTTTCCCAGCAAACCGTGAGAAACTTTATTTTTAACTTAAAACAATTATTTTCCTGTCCACCCACAGCTAATTTCTTGTAGGATTTATCCCCCCTCGCACGTTTCTCACGGGACGAATCTCCACGTAAAACATTAACTAGCCTCTCTAGGGCTAACTTTTAATTTTGACCGCCGTGCAGGTGACCGCACACACCAGTCCCTTCACGCTGCTGCCTAATAACTTTTCACACCTATACCCCCCCCCCCCCCCCCCCGCAGGATACACATCGCTCTAAGAATAGCATTGCACTTGGGCTGGACAAATGCATATTCACCTTAGTCCCTACTCTCACGGTACAGGCCATAAATCGGACATGACGCCTGACGTGTCCAGTACATAGATACATGTGAGAAAATCAGCTAGCTATCTTCCCCACCCGTTAAGCAAAATGCCCCAACTATATATAGAGAGACCAAACATTCTAAGTTAGGCCCGCTAGGATTAATACAGTCTCCTCTGTTAGGAAGTTTAGTTGTGAGGTTTCATTAGGGACAAACGGCCTGGTTGCTACCCCTGATTGCTACCCCTGATTGCTACCCCTGGTTGCTACACACGATTGCTACAACTACCAGATCTCCATAGAAAGCTGTAACCGAGGCAGACCACACCAGATACACCCCCCCCCCAATTACATACCTGTTAGCTAGAAGGCATTGCCTACTGTCCTTGGCCCTAACATATTGCCCAGTGTCCACAGTGCCCTATACTGCCCAGTATCATCTGCCCAGTGCCCGGCCCAAACTGTCCACTGCCCAATAGTTATTGCCTAATGCCGACAGATTAGAGCAACCTTCGCAGCAGAAGATAAACTGGTGTTGAGTTAGCACGGCTCTCTACGAGCTAGAGATCACAGCTGAGAGATCGTCCCACTACAACTTAGTCTGCAGCACCAACCATCTCTATTGCTAAACAGGCAGCGGCCTCACCCTAGAGCCAGCTTGCCTACAGCATAGAGAATATCCCGAGCCGACGTCCTAAGACAGAGCCGGATGACTCATCCTTCTGAGTGCCAGTCTTACGACCGCCAGAAGACGACC
Source organism: Biomphalaria glabrata (assembly GCF_947242115.1). Taxonomy (NCBI): domain Eukaryota; kingdom Metazoa; phylum Mollusca; class Gastropoda; family Planorbidae; genus Biomphalaria; species Biomphalaria glabrata. The sequence continues at coordinate 3,520,624 of NC_074727.1, read as the reverse complement.
CAGGAGCTAGCAGCTAAGAAAAATAAGTAGCAGACTTAGGAAAATTCTTCTCCTCCAATCACTCAATAATTAGCAATCCATGATGAACAGTTATTTTAGATATTAGCACCTTCATTTCTTTTATTTTCTTAATTATAATTTTATTTGATCACTTTCCTTTGTAAACTTTCATTCATTAAATTATTTTTATTTATGAACTTATAATATTGGTCTGTTCTTACTGTTAGTTGCGGTGTGCCTGTACAAAATCTTATATGTGAGCGGGATAAAATTAATAAAATTTCCCCTAGACATAAATAAACAAGCCAAATAATAACTAATTAACATCTCGTCACAACTCTGAAGCTTGCCTTTGGTCAATATAGACTCAATGTTTTCACTTCCTCTTTGTACATTTCCCATAAGGCACGACTCCCATAATCCTTATAAAAATCAAACTCTGTTGTTAAAAAGGTCCAGACCTACATCTTTACAAAATCATTCTTTCAAATTCTTGTATTGGTTAACATACAGCTCAGCTCGTGTGTTTCCAATCACAACAAGGAAATTCCTCTTCTAGATTCTTCCTTTCCAATCGTGACGTGGTGACCATTGTGTTTACAAACAATTGCGACACGTGGACTAAGGTAGATTGACCCGTTGAAGGTGAATGACCTCACCTGAACCTCGGTGAAGTCGTCGTTCTGACCTACGCAGACTAGAGAAATTCCGCATATTTTTTTCCACACCTCATTTTTAAATGCGTAGTGATAAAACGAGGTGGCTGGGCGTCTCACTTCGGCAACGAGTGTCGTGGGTTCAGATCAAGGAGAATATCGATCGGTATAAGTACCCTTTATCTAAGTAAACACACACAGACAAGCAGGGCCGGAGATGAGAATGTTGACGCCCTTTGTGATCGTACACGTAGGACGCTGCTCAATCTGGACATAAAGTAGGCACAAAAAAATGTACATGCTTATAGAAATTAGAAAGCCCTGGTGTTATGGAGTATGTTTGTGTGTGTTTCTATGGTGACGGTGGGAAGAGGTTAGCGATTGGTCGTGAAAGATGCAACATAGGTGGCGTTGTCATTATTTGGTCAGAGACGACTCCAGAGCGTGTGACTGAAAGGTTGTGTTATTATAGTGAGTTAAATTTTGTTAAAAAATATTATTACTTAAGTCTACAACTTTTTTTATTTTTTTTTTATTTCATATTAATTTGATTTTGTCTTTATTATAAATAAAAGTTATATTTAGTAATTGTTGGCAAGGAAGTTATTCAGGTTTTTCAATGTATTAGTTAACATACATTACCCCTACAACGGTTTAGTTGTCTACCAGAAGATTGGTGTTACAAGTCAACCACCGGTAACAACACCTGGCTCTCTTGTGTGGATTCTTGAAATAACTGGTGCAAATGTCTATGTCGACAGTTATAGGCCTATAACATCATAGGCGTAGATTAGTTGGTGTGTTTTCAAACAGGAGAATACGAAAACAAAATTTAATAAAATACTCTGAAAGACACAAAGATAAAGGCACATTCCTCGTCCCATATGCTAGGACAAATTTGTACAAATACTCCTTCTTCCCTAGTGCTATTAGAGCATGGAATGGGTTGCCTGAGCTAGCCAGGAAAACCAGTGACTTGGCAGAATTTAAGTCATTGGTTAATATGCATGACTAAATGCATGACGCGTAGGACGTAATCATCTTCTTTTTTGAAGTAACGTCTGTATTATATAAGATAAGATAAGAGAATACTAATTATTTAACGATACTTAAAAACAAGTAAATTTTCAAAATACTGTATAAACAAGCCCGCTTATATTGAGTAAAATTGCACAAATGATTCTGAATCAATCGTGTAATTAATTTATAGGGAGGGAAAAAACAAACTTAACTATGCCTAGGTTAGATGTCCAAAAAGGAAAAAAAAAACGTCTAGTTTACTAGTTGACCTTTTTATGAGTGCCATCCTGGAGCACTATTCTTGTTTTGTCGGAGTGCGACTGTGCGTGATTACTGTCACGGGTCGAAGGCTGTCGATTTAGTATATTTTTCATATATATATAGTTCGTCCATCGTGGTTCGGTGATGACCACTTTGTTATCCAGGGGGCTGAGGGCTTTGCAGTGGGGTTTTATGCCTCCTCGTGTGGCTGGTAAGACCCATGTGAGCCATATAAACCAGAATGAATTACGGCTAATTGATTAACTAATTGGTTAATGTTTGGATTGATACTTGATTTGTCATTGACAATAAGTAATTGTGGGAAGTTTCAACTTGATCAGAGAATAGGATTATGAGAAATAAGGCGTATAAGATTGTTACTAGACAGAGCGGCTTGATTTAAGCTTGGTGAAATAACAGTTCCATCACAATCCTTATTTGGCACCCCACTCTGTCATATGACATCACACTCCTCTGTATGACATCGCACCTTTTTATGTGACATTATACTCCCCCATATGACATAAAACTGCACTACATCACACACCTCTATATGACATCACACTCCTCTATATGACATCACACTCCTCTATATGACATCACACTCCTCTATATGACATCACACTAATCTATATGACACCACTCTCCACTTTATGACATTACACTCCTCTATATGACATCACACTCCTCTATATGACATCACACTTCTCGATATGACATCACACTCCTCTATATGGCATCACACTCCTCTATATGACATCACACTAATCTATATGACATTACACTCCTCTATATGACATCACACTCCTCTATATGACATCATACTTCTCTATATGACATCACACTCCTCTATATGACATCATACTTCTCTATATGACATCACACTACTCTATATGACATCACACTCCTCTATATGACATCATTCTCCTCTACATGACATCACACTCCTCCAGATGACATCACACAACTCTATATGGCATAACACTTCGGCATTAGAAATCACATTTCTCTGAGCGACATCATCACACTCCGCCATATGATTTTATACTCCTCTATATGACATCACACTCCTCTATGTGATATCATACTCCTGTATGAGACATCACACTCCGTCGTATGACATTACACTCACCTATATGACATCACACTCCATCATATGACATTACCCTGCGCCATATGACATCACAATCCTCTATATGACACCAAACTCCTCCATTTAACACCAAACTCCACCATTTGACACAACACTGCACCACATCACATCCACTAAAGCAGTGATGCCCAACCTAATTCGACCTGCGGGCCATTTTTATTTCCGACACTCGTGTTTGTGTGGCTTCATTTCTCTACTTAAAATATCAGCAACATTGGGCTTCACTTCTGTGCTTAGAATATGAGCAACATTGTAGCTAGCTATACATCCGAGTCATTTTCCTGTCTCTTTAGGTTTAGTTTAACAATCTTTTATTCGCGGCTCAAACCAAGAATGCCGTCATATTTGTTTCATAATGTCGTTTATATGTTGTTGTTTTTTTTAAATAGTCACACTTTCCTAATGAGACTAATATATTGGCCTACTATCATGTTCCACAAACAAGTAAAGAACCGTGTCAAATTTCCTGGTAGAAAACGTACATTCTACACTCAGATATCTATTTCATAAACGCACAAATGTTAAATGTCATGGAACTCATCATCAGGAGAAAAATTGAGGACCCTAACGCAAGTAAAGATACATTTTTACAATTTGTTTTGGAAAAAGGGGGGATTTTCTACACTTTTCGGCGGGCCGGATGGACTCACATGGCGGGCCGGATCCGGCCCGTGGGCCGTACTTTGGGCATCACTGCACTAAAGGATAACGTATTCCGCCGCATGTTATTTCTCGACAACGTGGTAATCAAATGATGTCTCAACATATTGACACATTTTGTTTCAGCAGTGGAAATTTTTTGCTTGTCACAAACAACCCATTCCATGATCAGTCCACGAACATCCTTGATTGACCCTGACACACACACACACACGCTCATACATCCACACCTGCTCAATTACTCACACTCAAAATGCACTCATTTACACTTAGAAGCAAACACACACACACAGACTTCGTGGTAGTCACTCCCATTGTTGTCATTTTAATAACAAAGTTCAGATTTACAGCTACTCCCATGAGCAACCAAAACAAAAAGTTGATAGTTTATAGTCGATACCAGAGGCGTAGTCAGGCGGGGCAAATGGGACATAACTCCTCGGGCGCAACCCTCAGGGGGGGGGGGCGCCACGCACTGAGAGGCGCCACATTTTTTTTTTGTAGATATTTTAGTTAGATAATACATTCTAAGTTTATTTATACTATAGCATTGTAAAATGCATTTTAATTCAAAGGCTATATTTTTATCTGATGTTTATGGAAAACGGGGGGGGGGGGAGGGAGGCGCCAATAAAGTACCTTGCCCCGAGCGCACGTTTTGCACACTACGTCTCTGGTCGATACAAAGGTCACGGCGATCAAGGAATGCTGACCTCGTTTCTTAGTAATGGCATGTAAATGTCAATCCTGATGATTTCTTTATATTAGGGAAGGGGGCGACCACAGCGGGTCAAATGCAATAGGACTCGCGGGGCGGGGGGGAGGGGGCTCGAAATAGGGAGATTCTTGTGTCACTGTCATCCCATTAGGCCCGCAGCCAGAACTATTTGGGCCCCAGACAACTGGCTACTCGTGGACCCCCCTGCCTTCCGCCCACATGCCAGAAACCTTCAAATATGTATAGTTGTATACATGATGCATAAAAAAGGCATGTTGGGTCTCCTCCTGCCACAATTGGATCCCAGGACTAGACTCCTGTTTGTCCCCGCCCGACGAGCCTGAATCAATCACTAAATTTAGAAAGCCTTCAGGACAGAAGACTCCAAAGTAAAGTACCAACTATACATAAAACACTGAACCATAATCTTCAAATACAAAAACAAAATTTAGTAATCATCTTCTTTTTTGAAGTAACGTCTGTATCTTATAGATAAGAAGATAAGAATCTGAAAAATATACGGGTCCCCACAAGTGGCACTCGCCCATTAGTCCTCACGTATTTGCTAAGCTGCCTCTGAGAGTTTGTGAAGAGATAATATTAAATATAGACTTTACTAATCAACATTTTAAAAAAATACTCTGTGCCAAATACAAAAATGAGACTATATAAAAAAAAGAAAACATAAAAACAAGCGATATATTGTTATTATTTTTTTATAGAAACAAAAGGACGAATGATTTTGTGCGCGGAAAACACATTGTAACCAAATCGTTCATCTCTATATGGAAATAGATCGGACGTTTGATAACAGAGACTTGGGGGGGGGGGGGGGGGGGGGGAGGCGGTAGAGTGACGTGTTTGTTGATTCAGGAAGTTATGTAACTCTCTCTCTCTCTCTTTGCGTTCCCTTGTCTGTCACTCTCTCTCTACCTCCCCTTCTCTCTCCCCCACCTATGTCTCTCTCTCTCTCGCCTTGCGCTGTGATGCCTGTTGACAATGAGCACTTTTATTTTAGCTGTTCTAACCATTAAACACACCCGAAGTGACGCGACAGCTACACTGAACAGAAATGTGAAATAAAAAACAACAACAAGATTACTTAATTACCAACTGATTGGTTAAATTTTTTTTGATTCATATATTGTCATCTACTAAGAATAATTAAGCAAAATTTCAACTTGATCCGAGAATGGGAAGTGGGAGAAAAAAACTAAACTTAATAAGAAGAATAGCTCCACATATACAGCCACGTCACTCAAGAAGCATTATTTATTTCCCTTTTTCGATACCAATAATACTAATAGATAAATAACTACCAATAATTAACTAATTGGTTTAATATTTTGATTGGCTCATGATTTGTTAGTTACAAGAAATAATTGTGTAAAGTTTCAACTAGATCTGAGAATGGGTGTGGGAGAAATGACGTGTAAACAAGATTGTTCCAGCCAGACAGATTGAGTTGATATAAGCCTTGTAAGTAGAATTAAGTATAGATCTATATCAGGACATCAGACTTATCTTATAATACAGACGTTACTTCAAAAAAAGAAGATGATTACGTCCTACGCGTCATGCATTTAATCATGTATATTAACCACCAATTGTTTCGACAATTGCTATTGCTACATAATGTTAAGTACTTTTATAGATTTCTTTAATTTTTTAAACATTTCTAGTAAGTGTATGAACATATTTTATACATAAAACCTAACAGAAATCAAAGGAACAAACCTCGAGTCACACACTCATAAATCTCGAGTCACAGACTCACTAATTTCGAGTCACAGACTAACAAACCTAGAGTCACAGAATCACAAACCTCAAGTCACATCAAGTCACAGACTCACAAATCTCGAGTCACAGAATCACAAATCTCGAGTCACAGACTCACAAATCTCGAGTCACAGAATCACAAACCTAGAGTCACAGAATCACAAACCTCGATTCACAAAAATCAAACACCTTGAGTCACAGGCTCCCACGTCTGCGTTTGTTTTGTTTTCATTGTTTCGGATATTCTTTCAGAACTTTATTACATCCTTGCCCTAACCGTAGTGGATGGCGGAGAACAGGTTTCAAACCCTGGACCATCGAGACGGCAGTCCAAAGCTCGTACCACAAAACCAGGCAACCATCTGTGATAACTCGATTCAGTGACTCGATCGTAAATTCAGCCTCACATCGGTTAAGCCAGTAACTCACAATGAAATGGAATTGTTGGTCTGTATTGTTTAATGCTATTATTCGATGATTGGGTAATTATGTACAGTTATAGAGTATGAGCCTTGTCACTTAATACAATTCACATCACTTATATGTCTCACACAATTACATCATCAATAGAATCGAATTCTTTGTATGTCTTTGACATTTATTATTGTGTATTATTGTTATTGCCGGTTACAAAAAACTCCGATTGGTCTCGGCTCTGATCCACTTAGCAAACTATGACGTCATCTACTACATCTTTTTTTTCCACGCCTGCTAATCAGAATCGCTTTGAGTCTTGAGTTATTTCCCTTTGCGTTCACGCACTTTAAAAAACAGATAATTTTGAACGCATTGCGTAGAAAGGTGCAATCAATCCGTCAGCAGTGTAACTTAACCCAGAGGGAATAGGTTGACCCATTTTCTCGACTTAACCTATTTTTTTCTCCTAGCTCATCTTAAGAAGCAAACAAAATATGTCCGTTATTAGAAACTGTAGAGTAGAGTGTTGCACAAACTACTGCCCGCGGTCCATATCCGACCCTCGAAGCAGTACTGCCCACGGCGTATGATGAAGCCACATTCACCACTCAAATATCAATGCATGGATTGACATAAGAAAGTAGTTCTGAAACTGTGGTCCGCGGACCCTTAGAGGTCCGCGATACGACAGAAAGGGGTCCGCAGAAAGATGAAAATATATTTAAAATAACGTCTTCTATAAAAGCCAGTTTATCCGATAATACCGATTGGATTTTTTGAATAATAATGATCTTGTCCGTACTATTGTTTAATATGTCTATTACGTACTTTTCTATATCGACTTAAACCAAAGATTTGAAAACATTCTTGACTTGGATACTGCGACTGGGTTATTAGCGCGTGGACAATCCCAATCCCAGATATATAAGCTGCCCTGTCAGCTAGCCCTAGGACAGATGCATATACACGCACGAACTGTGGCAAACTGCCGCTCCAGAATTGGCTTGATCAGTCAGCTGACACACTCGTCAAGAGTGGGAGAACCAATTCACAAATAAACTCTGCACTCTATCCAGAAGAAACGAAGAAATTGATTGTAAATAAAATAAATGAGAAATGGACGAGCTCTCATCCAAATCACAAGAAAGATGACGCTTACTATAAGCTATCCCGACAAGACCAACGTCTAATCTTTCGACCGGACGCAACAGAATGCGACAACACATGTACCGGAAGCTCAAAATTGGAACCAGTGAAATCTGCCCATGTGGAGTATCACCAGAGAATGCCGACCACGTCCTCCAAAACTGCTCTCTTTACCAAGAGGCCCGAATAAGACACTGGCCCCAAAACACCCCAAATAAAAACAAAACTCTATGGAGAGCTCCACGATTTGGAAACCACTGCGCAGTTCATCTCATGTATTGCTCTAGTCATCTGAACACTCCAACATAACAATGAGAACAAAGAAGAAGAAGAAAGTCACTCCAGATTCTGTCCTGTGTCAAGATGAAACCAATGCCAATGACCCTCTGAGCTCATCCATTGTCTTCCGAGACAGAAGGAGCCATATATATATAATCCCAACCACCTCATTTAGACCCCACTTTAAGTTGTACAAATCTCCACACTTATTCTCAACGAAAGTGAATTACTCTAGCTAAATTAATGAAATCATTCGTAAAGCTTTTTTTAAATGCATGTCCACCAAAAAAAATAATTCTCGCCTTCTTCACCCCGGCCCCCTTTCCTCCACATTCCCATAAAGAAAAAGCGCCTGATTGTAATATTTGCCACGGTTGTTATATAGACTACAGGTCACGTCTGCTCATAATCTAAAGCGACAAGGTCAATTTAAGACATGTCTGAAGACTGCATTGTTTCTTGGCCCCAGAAAGAATATCACCAAACAACAACGACAACAAGAACTGGGTTAGGTGACAGTTCGTATTATAGTAAGTAACATAACAACAGGCACGGCCCTGGGCGCCAGGGAGGAACACTAGTACTGCTTTATTCTCACATGTACAGTCATGGTACAGCTGAACACAGCAACGTAGCAGTGGCGTAGCTAGGATGGGGGAGGGTGGTCCAAATTTGACCCTTCCGGGACCCCACTTAAGGGGGGTCGCCCAAATGAGTGTCCGAAATGTGTTTTAACAATACATATAAAGCCATTATCTCATGTTATGCAGTCAAATGTCAAAATGCAAAGGCCCCTAAAGAGGTCAAGCCCCTGGGCCCCAAAATCCCTAGCTACGCCACTGCAAAGGAGGAACAGAACAAGTCAATGATGTCCTAAAGATTTATCTCAATAGACGATCTCGATAGATGGTGGGCGTTTTAATGTCAATGAAATCAAACATTGAGTTAGATAGAATAATAAATACAGTCAATCTATCAATCAATTTATCATTATATATATCGGTCAATTATCTATCTATCTATCTAATTTTATTTATCTATGTATCTATCTATCTATCTATCTATCTATCTATCTATCTATCTATCTTTCTATCTATCTATTAAGATAGATAGATAGATACTAGCCAGATATTATCCGCGGGTCTTAATTTGCGTGTCATTGATCTGGTCACTGATATAGTGTATTTGAAACAATAAAACAAAACTGTTATAAATAAAGTGAATGCGTGAATCTAAAATGTGAATAAAAAGTAAATTGTTAGGTTTATTTATTTTTTATTTTTTCTGTAGATGTAGAATGTGAGGAATATTCATGCCATAGTCTTCAATACCAAACATTTTGTTAGTATGTTCAAAGGCCTTCAAAACATTTTTGACCTGGTCAGATTGACATCGCATGACGTTTGTTTGCACATATAGACATTCAAATACACTGTAGATGTGTTTTTAAAAAAAATAGCGTTTCTTAATGATAATAAAATTAAATTAAATGAAAACTTTGTGTGTGTATGTATGTGTATGTGTGTATTTGTATGCGCGCGCGTGTTGTTTTTTTTTTTAGCTAAAGATTCTCTAATTTCCTCCGCTCATCAAGCACAGACACTTAATAATATTTGTTAAGTTATTCCTTTGGTTGTATCTGCAATCTTTGACGACCAAAGAAAACATAATGTTGAATATTTGTAAATCTAGCAGTCCCGCACTGACTAAACTTATCGCTATACATTGGTTTATTCCACCGACTCCCCTCCCTCCTCCCCCTTTTATTATGTTAATTAGCCCTACAAATAAAAATTTAAAAAATGCCTTTGGTAACATCGACTGCCTGCCCTTCAGTTTTGACCGAAACACTTCTTGCTAACACGGCACATTCTAAATGTGTTAATGTGTACATACAAGGAGGCGTCAACGATCTAGTTCGTGTAACAAGAATACCAACCTTGCCAGTGCTGCCCTCTGGAAGTTATACAAACTTGAAACTATTGAAACTATCTCCTTTAGTTTCTGTCTGTTTCCCAGGCAAGCAGCACTTCGAAATGTACGGAATCACTTCTTCTTGTAATCTCAGAATCGGAAAGTGTGTGTGTTGTTTTTTTTTTAAACCATATAGTCGACGTAACTTTGATGCCATTAGATTCCCATAAATAGATGTCCTAGTTAACATACAATCACAACAAACGGACATTTTTTGTGTGTAATCGAATCAACAATTGACAGCATCGATACTTACTAGAACTTTTCATTTAATGCCAAAAAAAAATAGAGAGATCGCTCATGCGTTGAAATTGAATGTGTGTTTGTGTCTAAGTATATATGTGTGTTTTGGTGTGTATCTAGGATTTAAGTACTAACTGTACTGAGATCTCGACTGTAAACATTGAGGTATCGTGTATCTGGGTATTCCTTTGTAGGATCTTGGGGGAAAACAAAACAAAAAGGGCACCGGCGTGGATAAAGATAGTTTTATATAGTGGCCACGATCTTATATATATATATAGGGCCATTGTATGATATATACACAGAAGGAAACTAAACAGATTCTCCATACATATGGACGACACAAACACAGGAGACACAAACACTTAGTAGATAGAAGACACACACATCGATAGGACACATATGTATGACTTGAGACACATGAATAGAGTCTGCTTACACAGAGCAGAAATGAAATTATAGAAGGTACGCTGGAGACTTATCACAGAGATAAAGGGGACACGTAGAAACAGGATAGGCTTAGATAGAAAACACATAGTTGCCACACACACATATATATGTGAAACATAGTTGACACACATATATATATATATGTAAAACATAGTTGGCACACACACACATATATATGTGAAACATAGTTGGCACACACACACATTTATATGTGAAACATAGTTGGCACACACACACATTTATATGTAAAACATAGTTGACACATATATATATATATATATATGTGAAACATAGTTGGCACACACACATATATATAAGTGAAACATAGTTGGCACACACACATATATAAGTGAAACATAGTTGCCACACACACATTTATATGTGAAACATAGTTGGCACACACACATATATAAGTGAAACATAGTTGCCACACACACATTTATATGTGAAACATAGTTGGCACACACACATATATATGTGAAACATAGTTGCCACACACACATATATCGGTAAAACATAGTTGCCACACACCCATATATATATATAAGTGAAACATAGTTGACACACACACATATATATAAGTGAAACATAGTTGGCACACACACATATATATATAAGTGAAACATAGTTGCCACACACACATATATATAAGTGAAACATAGTTGGCACACACACATATATATATAAGTGAAACATAGTTGGCACACACACATATATATATAAGTGAAACATAGTTGGCACACACACACATATATATAAGTGAAACATAGTTGGCACACACACATATATATATAAGTGAAACATAGTTGGCACACACACATATATATATAAGTGAAACATAGTTGGCACACACACATATATATATAAGTGAAACATAGTTGGCACACACACATATATATATAAGTGAAACATAGTTGGCACACACACATATATATGTGAAACATAGTTGGCACACACACATATATATGTGAAACATAGTTGCCACACACACATATATAGGTGAAACACAGTTGCCACACACAGACATATAAATGAAACATAGTTGTCACACACACACATATAAATGAAACATAGTTGCCACACTCACATATATAGGTGAATCAAAGTTGCCACACACAAATACCAAACGAGGCAGCCTCCTAAGGGACTTCATGGACGGCCAGTTCAAGCTCCTACTTGGTATGTGTAAGAAGGACGCAATCCTACGGAGAGAAGAAGGCGAGATTTTTTTTTTATGGACATGCTTTTAAAAAAAAGCTTTACGAATGATTTATCATATCTTATCTTATATAATACAGACTTTACTTCAAAAAAGAAGATGATTACGTCCTACGCGTCATGCATTCAGTCATGCATATTAACCAATGACTTAAATTCTGCCAAGTCACTGGTTTTACCTGGCTAGCTCAGGCAACCCATTCCATGCTCTAATAGCACTAGGGAAGAAGGAGTATTTGTACACATTTGTCCTAGCATATGGGACGAGGAATGTGCCTTTATAGTTGTGTCTTTCAGAGTATTTTATTAAACTTTGTTTTTGTATTTGAATTTGATTTCATTATTATAGGTAAAGTGGTTGCATTTAAGTGTCGAGATGTGTACAACTTAAAGTGTATGTTTCCAAGTCAATATCTATGTCATCAAACTTATACCACATTTCTTACTATTATTCTAATCTGCGCTACTGTCTATTAGTGCTGCAAAGTCTACACAGGTATCAGTGTATCACCAAACCAGAAATTGAATACTCTGAGTAGGTTTTATACATGGGCATAAACACAAATATTTTCAGCAGACTGGGGGGGGGGGGGGTAAAATGTTTATTTTTATTTTTCATTAATTGGTTAGTAGTAACAAAGTAATTGCTTATTGGTTGTAGTGGCTTTTGGGTACCAGTGTGTAATTTTTTTTTAAACTATCTTTTATGTTAATTGTTGAAGACTAATTTTTTATCTTGAATTTTTTTTATATTGATGAGGCTATGGGGAATCCATACATAGGAGAGAACACACGACTTAGTCGTTGCTTTTCTCGAATTTCCGGAGACACTTTAATAGAGATTGAAAATTTAAAAAACCCACTGTAAGTTGTAAAAATGCAAATACAATATGAGATTCAAACTTATGTCGCTTAGACTTCAATTATTTGTTTTGTGTTGTTTCTTTTATGTACGAACAAATATTATGATAATGATGTTACACCAATTTCGAAACGTATTTTATTTATATACTCATGAATCACATTTATTTACATAAAGATGCCACCTCCATAAATTATAATCGTAATTCTATTAAAGTAAGTATATTAATTGTGTATTTACTTTCTACACATTCAATATCTTATCCATAAACAGTAAGTTAAAAAAAAAACGGCTAGTAATTACAGACCTGAATTTATCTATTTATGATGCATACAGAAATACACTCAGTTAAATGTAAATTATAGACAGTTATTTGCTCTAATAGCACTAAGATCAGATCTAGAAGTTCATCTTTTTTCCTTCAGTTGACTGTTTCCCCTCAGCAGTTAGATCTCCATATGCCATGCGCATCAATACATCAAACTGTATATAGCCCAAGAGTATTTGAGAGTTTCGGATTTAAAAGATCATGAACATTTGTCTAACATCGAGGATACTGGTGGGCTGTACACTACATTCTCCTTAATCACATCAACTGGCTAATAAGGATCAATAAATCAAGATTTAGTCTAAAAATCCTCTTTACACTTTGGCTTAGATCAAGAAAATCAAACATCATTTGCCCAGCGAAGGAATTTCAGTATTACACGGGAAAGAGAGAATCTCAGCGGTTCAATGTTTCTCCATAGAAAAGTAACTTATCTTATATAATACAGACGTTACTTCAAAAAAGAAGATGATTACGTCCTACGCGTCATGCATTTAGTCATGCATATTAACCAATGACTTAAATTCTGCCAAGTCACTGGTTTTCCTGGCTAGCAGATAACTCTACCTAAAGTCTAAAGTAAAGTAGACCTCTTACAGAAGATAGGGTTAGGGGATAATATTATCTTATAAATTAGAAACATTAAAAGAGAAGATGATTTTGTCAAACGGGTATAGGCTTATCTTTTCTTATATAATACAGACGTAACTTTAAAAAAAACAAAACAAGGTTACAAAGACAGTTTGTGCGGAAACACAAACTCAAAATCGGCCCCCGAAGTGGTCCACCCAGGCAGGTAAAAAAGGCAGGTTTAAATATTTTCAGAAAGAATATCATAATGAAATTCCATCAAAGGCAAATGATAGAGAAGAATGGAGAAAGAGGTTGACAGATCCTGTATGGTGCCCAAAGGTCAAGCAGACCAAGGGATAGGTGAAAGTGAATGTGACGTTAGATGTGAACCTGGCCTAACTGATGTCTTATAATGATTATCTTATTGATCTAATTGTAGGGTCAATCTCTTATTCAAAGCCTCAAGAAAAAAACATTTCCGTACAAAAAAAAATAAAAATTCCTTATGTTTTTTGTTTAATGTTGTTATGGCGGCTCTGCAGTTAATGCGACAATATATGTTACTATTAATGGTGAATAGTTGTAAAAATGGTGTATTTTTTATGAAAAAACTGCTTGAATAATTGATTTAAAAAATTAGATTTTTCGCTTTCAGAAAAGAAAAAAGTAGCCTTTGCATCAGAACTTTGAATGATCTAAAATATCATGATGTCCGATTTTCATTTTCTCTTCTAGTTTCTGAGATCTAAACGGGACGGACGGACGGACGGACAGACAGGCCACACAAAACTAATAGCATCTTTTCCCCTTTCGGAGGGCCGCTAAAATTGTCTAGATCTTAATGGCTATCATTAGAATATTATAAAGTTAAGTAATTTAAACATTCACTTAACAAGAATTTTTGGGAGGGAGGATTTTCCTTTTTTTTTCTTTTTTTGAAGTAACGTCTGTATATCAGAAGATAAAATAAGAAATATGTCATTCATTAGTTATTACTAGCAAAATAATCGCTCTATAAGTTGTATATAGGATGTATTGTCTTTAAAAAAAAAATAATTGTAATGTCTTTCTTGTTATGTTTACCTTAAGTAAACTAACACAAGTAAAATCAACAGCTCCCCACAAGTAGTAAATGAGCTAAATTTTCTCTCTCTCTCTCTCTCTCTCTCTCTCTCTCTCTCAATGACTGCACCTTCAAAGTATCAAACCTCATTTTAAATGAGATTTGTTTTCTAAGTCCCCCCAAAAATGTCTGAAATTTCGTAATGTCATTACTTTTAAAATCGTGTCCTAAAACGAGGTTCAAACTAGATCTAGAATGTTCCACTTCTTATGGATCCGCTTGGCTGTTTCACTTAATAAGCCTGTTCAGTAGCTTTTCAACGTCGGTGTTTTGTTTGTCAACTTGATAAGCATTGCGATCGTCTGCTGATATTGTGACAGTAACTAGGCAGGGACAACACAAATAGAATTTTGCTCAGATCTTTAGGTAATTTTATTTTTTTTACAAAACCTATATCAACTCACTCTGATTCAAATTTTCTGTACAAGTTATTTCTCCCACTTCCCATTCTCGGATATAGTCGAAACTTTGCACGATTAGCCAAAACCCCCTTCCCCCCCCCCCCCCCCCAAGCTATTGAACCAACCTGTGGCACAGCGACTTATATAGAAGCTATGTATACATCTACACTCCAAAAGGCGTTAGATAACCCTGGCTGATTCAGTCGACCATAGCTCTAGTTATGAACCTTTAGAAAGACCGGTTGTGAAATGACTCGCATTATTCTAGAAATAATATGATTCTATTAAGTTTGATTCTGTACGAAACATTTGCTTAGAAAGAATTTATGAAATAAGAACACATAACAAACACACATACACAAATGGGGTTTGATTTATATCAGTCATTCGTGTCTAGTCATAAAGGGCCATAAAATAAAAATAAATAAATGTTCGCAGCACAAAGAAGTGGCAGACTGGTTTGGTCAGGTTTTCAAAAAGCCTGGATTGGAGAGTACGTACTTGTTTCATGACACAATGACGTCATTAATGTTGGGTTAGAGAGTATTGCCACAGAACTGAAAGCCACTCCATATTAGCGTTTTGATCACTTATTCTCTGTAACGTAGCATTTTATTTTCTTGACTGACTTTTTTTTTTGAAGGAGAATTCTTAAGTAAATTAGCTCGAGGCATCTCCTTATTTAAATCCGGCCCTGGGTGTAATTAAGTGCCTCCAAAAGTGTGAACTCACTGCGTGGAGTGGGGTGTAAATATGAGCTAAAAAAATAATACTAAGAATTCTACTTTGTATTTGTAAGTGTAAAATGGTTTAGAGCAGTGATGCCCAACATAAATCGACCTGCGGGCCATTTTAATTTCCGACACTGGTGTCGCGGGCCACATAAAGGAAAGGTACAAAAACGTCGCGGGCCGGATCTGGCCCGCGGGTCGTATTTTGGGCATCACTGGTTTAGAGTTTAGGAGAACGATACGACTTCCAGCACTAAATGTCTCATAGAGTTGCCTTGAATGGGATTGGGTTACATTGTGTTACAGTGAGTTTTATCGGGTTACATTGATAAATTTAGATACATTGTTACATTAAGATTGATTGTTACATTAACATGCAGCGTTACATTGAAATAGATTGTTACTTGTTACATTAACATGCAGTGTTACGGTGAGATAGATTGTTACATTAAGATAGATGATTACAATGAGATAGTATTGTTACATTGACATGTAGTGCTACATTGATATGAATTGATATACTGACATACAGTATTACATTGAATAACAGTGTTACATTGAGATAAATAGTTACATTGAGATAGATTGTTACAATAACATAAAGTGTTATATTGAGATAGATTGTTATATTGGCATGCAGTGTTATATTGAGATAGATTGTTATATTGTCATGCAGTGTTACATTGAGATCAATTGTTACCTCAACATTCAGTGTTACTTTTAGATACATTGTTACATTAAGATAGATTGTTACATTAACATACGGTGTTACATTGAGATAGATTGTTACATCGTCATACAGTGTTACATTAAGATAGATAATTACATAAAGATAGATTCTTACATTAAGATAGATTGTTACATTGAGTTTCATTTGGTTACACAGGGCTAAATAGTTACATTGCTGGAACATAAATATTTAAGACTTCAATCAATCAGATCCAGAAATCTATGTGAATGGCCACATCCTTAATATTGTCGACCTTTTCACGAACCTGGGCAGCACCGTGTCCGTTGAACCGTAATGTCTCAAGAAATAGACAATCGTTTGACTAAAACTAACAGCTCATTTGGTCGCCCCCCCCCCCCCCCAAATTAAAAATCAATGCCTATGAGGCAGTTGTTCTCACCATACGTTTGTTGGGGCACCACTCAAGATCTATTGCCTGACTTTTCCATTCCTCTCTGTCTTTAGCCTTAGATCGAATCTCTTTGAATGGCCGGTCATTCTTTTACCTTGTCTTTCCATCGCTGTCTGTCTCTGTGTCTCTGTCTGTCTCTGTCTGTCTCTGCCTGTCTCTTATTGTTTCTGTTACTGTTCTTTCCACAACAGTAATTTAGCTGACTCTCTCTCTCTCTCTTCCTCTCTCTCTCTCTCTCTCTCTGGTTATTATCTCTAAATAATAAGTCACCAAGTCAACTGATAAACTTATTGCGTAAGAGACAGTTGATATCAGTCATGATAACCCAGTGTGTCTCCACTCAAGGTCATCAAGTCGCGTGAGTCAACGTCACGTGCAACATGTGCTTGTATGTTTTGTTGTGCCCGGGAATCGATTGTTATGTTATGATCCCTATATGAGGACAATATGTATTTTCCGTCTCTGTGTGTGTGTATCACCGATACTCACATCATACACACTCTGTGTGCTCTAATACTCGATGATTCATCCTAGGAGTGGGAGCTGTTTGACGTCACACTGTATAATGCGTAAGAAATAATTAATAATAATTCACAATAATGCTATTTAAAAAATATGCTTTTTTTTTCTTAGCTCATGAAAGGAACTCTGTCTATAAGTCTTTGTAAGTTAAGTCCCCTTCGCCCGTTGATTTGTTCCCGGTCTATATATTGTTGTGTTTTGTTTTTGTTTTGTTTTTCTGTCATTGACCTTTTTTTTTCTTACTGAAAACATTATAATGGACCCCCCCCCCTCCCATTTTTTGTTTTACTTATAATAATAGAATGTTATATGTTAAAACACTCCCCCCCCCCCTAAATTTCTCTGGCTAATTCTGGTATTTGTTACGTTGCATTGGACCAGCCCTTAAATTCAAGTAGCACTTCCCCCGAACCACCCCTACCCACCCACAACTCTGCTCTGTTTGTTTGTAAAATGTTTTACATGTTTCGGATGTTCCTTCAGAGTTGAAGATAATTACTTCCTAGTACAAACCTCCCGCAGGACGACGGGGGATGGGAGCGGGCAGGGTTTGAACCCGGGACCATCGATAAATCTGAATGACAGTCCAGCGTGCAAACCGCACGACCAGG
This sequence comes from Biomphalaria glabrata, assembly GCF_947242115.1. Taxonomy (NCBI): domain Eukaryota; kingdom Metazoa; phylum Mollusca; class Gastropoda; family Planorbidae; genus Biomphalaria; species Biomphalaria glabrata. Next base: position 3,502,357 of record NC_074727.1, on the reverse strand, counting down.
CAGCCATGTGGCAAATGGCGTCCAGTGTTATTCACACTATATGACTATTCTTCGGCTTTTTAGCTTTTATTCGAAACTCATGTTAGGTTTTATGATTTTTGTGGCCTGGGCCTTATTATGATACAGTTAGTATCAGTCGTGTGGTTATAATAAGTGCATACAGCTAGACATAATAAATCTGGGCGATTAGAACAATTTCTACCAATTGTTTTGGTTTAGCTTTTGGCTTTCTGAATGCGTTATGATCCTATCACTTGTCTGGAACAGTTGGGAAACAGGGCGGGGAGAATGGGGGAGTACCTTGGTGAATGTTGACATGATCGGTTTTTTTTTAAATGAAATTTTTAAAAATTCACGCCATATTTGTGAGCCCTCTATAGGACTAATTCAACTTATACCACCAAATTTTTCAAGTACGATTTGTTTCCCTTATTTAAGATACCAAGCAAAATAAATAATTACCAATAGTTAATTGAATAATTGTGGGTTTTTTAAATTGATTGTTCGGTTGTCAGGTAAAAAAAAAATAATTGTGCAAAATTTCAGCTTGATCCAAGAATGGGTGTGGGAGAAATAACATGTACAATCTTTTTGCCATACAGACTGAGTGAGTTGATATAAGCTTTTACCTTTACCTATCCCTTAGTCTGTTGGACCGTTGGGGCACAATGCAAGACTCGTCGACCGTCTTTTTCCATTCCTCCATGTCTTTTGCCTTGTTTAAAACCTCTATCAATGGTAGGCCCGTCCATTCTTTTTTGTTGTTCTCCCATCGCATTCTCTGTCTGACTCTTGATATAAGCTTTGTCATAAAAATATCTTGAAATGCTCTGAGTAACAAGTTTCACTTGAACAGCAACAAGAAAGCATAAAAATACTTTTTAAATTTCTAGAAACATCGTTAGACAATGACTTTGTCTGCCTTGGATGTGGTGTAGGGCAGGTGCTAAACAGCGCTTCTATTTATTCCTCGGACTTCGAGATAAGCTTTTATTAAGTAACTACCAAGGTTGACCGTAACCTCCGTGACCTATATTGAAGGTGTCGAGTCGACTCGCTCTGACTACCTGACACCGTTCGCAGGTAATGGTCATCAATCTTATTGCAGGTAATAGTCATCAATCTTATCGCATGAAATGGTCATCAATCTTATCCCAGGTAATGGTCATCAAATTTATCTCAGGTAATGGTCATCAATATTATCCCAGGTAATGGTCATCAATCTTATCTCAGGTAATGGTCATCAATCTTATCTCAGGTAATGGTCATCAATCTTATCTCAGGTAATGGTCATCAATTTTATTCCAGGTAATGGTCATCAATCTTATCTCAGGTAATAGTCATCAATCTTATCTCAGGTAATAGTCATCAATCTTATCTCAGGTAATGGTCTTCAATCTTATCCCAGGTAATAGTCATCAATCTTATCTCAGGTAATAGTCATCAATCTTATCTCAGGTAATAGTCATCAATCTTATCCCAGGTAATGGTCATCAATCGTATCCCAGGTAATGGTCATCAATCTTATCTCAGGTAATGGTCATCAATCTTAGCACAGGCAGGCCTAATGGTCATCCATCTTATCGCAGGTAATGGACTCATGACCCCCTCACCCCACTAGCTACGTCCAGGGGTAAATGCAGGCAAAGTGAATTACTCAATGTTTAAATGTTTTATTTGCCTGGAGTCGACTCCATGCACGACAAAACAGAGAATCCCTCCCACGCTCAGTTCGACTCACTCACCTGGATATAAAACTGCTCAAAGATCAGTTGTGTGGGAGGCGGATTGAATTATTGATAAGGACAGCACAAACCCAGCAGTAGCGATGTCGCTATGAAACAGATCGATTACTTAATGAAATTGATTGGTTCCTCATCACTGACTTCTCATCAAAACCAGAATTAAATCACAGATTCGCAACTACTTGTCAGCAATCAGTGAGTGGCACTACCCCGGAATGTGCTATGGGCCCTTTGAATCTTAATGAATCACTCAAGAACTAACTATTGTTCTGCCTAATTCTTCGTCAACCCGCACACAAAGTAAAAAGATTAGAGAATGGAATGGGTTGCCTGAATCAGCCATGAAAACCAACGACTTAAACAGAGCTTAAGTCGTTGATTAACACGCATGACTAAATTGACACGTAATGCGTAGGACGTAATTATCTTTTTTTTTTTTAAAGTAACGTCTGTAATCTATAAGATAAGAGCATTGAGCATTTTCTTTCCAAGGACTTCCTGCCCAACCAGGCCAACAACGTCTGTCTCCAGAGCTGGATTCACCTATCGGCAACATAATCTATTGCTTGGGGCCCCAAACCAAAAATAGGATTCCAGGGATATTTTCAATAATTTAAAAAAAAAAGATCAAAGAAAGAAATGTCTTACAAGGGGCCTCATATCTCAATTGCTTAGTGCCATATTTATTTTAAATCCAGCCCTGTCTGTGTTTCTCAGAAATATAAGTTAACAGATGTATCGAAACAGTGGCGTAGCTAGGGTGAGGGAAGGGGGGTCCAGATTGGAAAATCCACCCGGGTCCCCACTTAAGGGGTCCCCCAAAATGAGTGCCGAAATTCATGTTGATATGTTAATTAGTGACCATGTTGCATGTATTCCATGCATTAGACATACATATTTATTAATTACATTATATCATGTCATGATGTCGAATATCAAAATGCAGGTGCCCCTAAAGAGGCCAAAACCCCCCTCCCACCAAATCCCTAGTTACGCACCTGCTTATGAAAGAATCCATCTCCAAGCTACTTCATTTATAGCTAACATAGATTTTTTTGTTTAGCATATTTAGAAATTAAGTTTCATGTTTAGTATTATGAACAAAATAGCCTAATTCCTTTAATTCTTGTAAACATTGTGAATGTTTGAAATCTTTTCAACTCTTTTTCGCCAGCGTAGCTTTTAACATTTTAATTAATTTAACAATGAGGCAACACATACACTCGACACATATATATGTATAGTTCAGCTATTTATAAGTTTCGACTGTCCGAATCGAGCTAGAGCTAGTAATGCAAGTTGGCAACACTACACAATCATTCAGGCAAGTCGTGTGGAGGCGTTAAGTGATATCGCGTGTGTGTGTGTGTTTGTGTGTGAAGATGCGGAGGCGGGGGAGGATGATAACAAAAAACCTCCCTGGTGTCTTGGAAAGTCAGTGAAGTGCCAGAAGTAGTTACGCGAGCCCGTTTTCTTTTATAGCTCAAGGGTTCTCAAAGTTCCAGTCTCTTAATTGACATACATTACATCCGTTTATAAATCATATCTGCTTAACGAATATCCATTTTAACGGGATATTTTTGTGAAATATCTCTAGAATGACCAGTTCTTTCACATTGCTCGAGTTACTATCTCTAGAATGACCAGTTCTTTCACATTACTTGAGTTACTATCTCTAGACTGACCAGTTCTTTCACATTACTTGAGTTACTATCTCTAGACTGACCAGTTCTTTCACATTACTTGAGTTACTATCTCTGGACTGACCAGTTCTTTCATATTACTTGAGTTACTATCTCTGGACAGACCAGTTCTTTCATATTACTTGAGTTACTATCTCTAGACTGACCAGTTCTTTCACATTACTTGAGTTACTATCTCTGGACTGACCAGTTCTTTCACATTACTTGAGTTACTATCTCTGGACTGACCAGTTCTTTCACATTACTTGAGTTACTATCTCTGGACTGACCAGTTCTTTCACATTCCTTGAGTTACTATCTCTGGACTGACCAGTTCTTTCACATTACTTGAGTTACTATCTCTGGACTGACCAGTTCTTTCACATTACTTGAGTTACTATCTCTAGACTGACCAGTTCTTTCACATTACTTGAGTTACTATCTCTAGACTGACCAGTTCTTTCACATTACTTGAGTTACTATCTCTAGACTGACCAGTTCTTTCACATTACTTGAGTTACTATCTCTAGACTGACCAGTTCTTTCACATTACTTGAGTTACTATCTCTAGACTGACCAGTTCTTTCACATTACTTGAGTTACTATCTCTGGACTGACCAGTTCTTTCACATTACTTGAGTTACTATCTCTAGACTGACCAGTTCTTTCATATTACTTGAGTTACTATCTCTGGACTAACCAGCTCTTTCACATGGCTTGAGTTACTATCTCTGGACTGACCAGTTCTTACACATTACTTGAGTTACTATCTCTGGACTGACCAGTTCTTTCACATGACTTGAGTTACTATTTCTAGAATGACCAGTTCTTTCACATTACTTGAATTGCTATCTCTAGACTGACCAGTTCTTTCACATGACTTGAGTTACTATTTCTAGAATGACCAGTTCTTTCACATGACTTGAGTTACTATTTCTAGAATGACCAGTTCTTTCACATTACTTGAGTTACTATCTCTGGACTGACCAGTTCTTTCACATTACTTCAGTTACTATTTCTAGAATGACCAGTTTTTTCACATTACTTGAGTTATTATCTCTAGACTAAGACTCTAAACTGACCAGTTCTTTCGCATCACTTGTATGGTTCTAGATCTGGGCTGGCTAGGTCTTTAACATCACTTGTGAGATACTATCCCTGGACTGGTGTAAAGTTTGACCACTCTGCTTCCCATTTATAGAAAGTGATTTAGACCAAGAACAAAAACAATGGCTGGAACAACATAATCAACCAAATATAGTCGTCATCCATGGATTGAATAAGCCAGTGTTTCCCAAACTGTTTCCTTAGCGGAACACTTTGCAAATACTGAGCGGAACACTTTGCAAATACTGAGCGGAACACTTTGCCAATACTGAGCGGAACACTTTGCCAATACTGAGCGGAACACTTTGCCAATACTGAGCGGAACACTTTGCCAATACTGAGCGGAACACTTTGCAAATACTGAGCGGAACACTTTGCAAATACTGAGCGGAACACTTTGCCAATACTGAGCGGAACACTTTGCCAATACTGAGCGGAACACTTTGCCAATACTGAGCGGAACACTTTGCCAATACTGAGCGGAACACTTTGCAAATACTGAGCGGAACACTTTGCAAATACTGAGCGGAACACTTTGCCAATACTGAGCGGAACACTTTGCCAATACTGAGCGGAACACTTTGCCAATACTGAGCGGAACACTTTGCCAATACTGAGCGGAACACTTTGCAAATACTGAGCGGAACACTTTGCAAATACTGAGCGGAACACTTTGCCAATACTGAGCGGAACACTTTGCAAATACTGAGCGGAACACTTTGCAAATACTGAGCGGAACACTTTGCAAATACTGAGCGGAACACTTTGCTAATACTGAGCGGAACACTTTGCAAATACTGAGCGGAACACTTTGCAAATACTGAGCGGAACACTTTGCAAATACTGAGCGGAACACTTTGCAAATACTGAGCGGAACACTTTGCAAATACTGAGCGGAACACTTCGCAAATACTGAGCGGAACACTTTGCTTATTTTTTAGAGAGATTAATTCACGTCTTAGCAAACAAGTTGATTATTTCAGAAGTTCGTGGAACACTTATTCAGTTCTTGTGGAACACTAGAGTTCCGCGGAACATTGTTTGGGAAGCACTGGAGTAATCAATACATTTAAATAACAATAAATATATTAAAAAACTTTAAAGACATTCTCAGGTGTTCCTTGCCTTCACTAACATACCCTCACCAGATAGCTCTAAAACTCTTTAAAAGGTCACATGATAAACATTTTGAGACCAGTAGCATCGAAGATGGCAAAAAGAGAACTTAAATCGAACCCAGACAGACAATGGATTTGTCTATATTAATTGTGGCAAAATATAAAGGTCATAGCTGGGTCTTCTTAACCACCTGAAATCGTCCGCTCTTTCTTAATCTTCAAATCTTGGGACTCGAAGAGAAGCCTTATGTACAATGTTTTTATTTATTTATATAAAGTTTGTATTCTAATTTTACTTTGTTATTTATTTTCTGAGGATTTTCAGTTTATATCTGTTGGTGTGTCCTAATTCTCTGCATTTTGTAGGGCAACACGAGAACCTGTGACTAAAGATGGACGGCTGAAGTAGTTCCCTCCACGAACTCAATCATATAAGTAAAAATAGCCCTGGGTCCACTTGACCAATAGCCTTGACCTCTAGAAAACATAAGTTTGTAGTCATTTGTTTATTTATCTTATTCCTGCATGTCTACACTTTTGTTTTGAGTGTAACTATGGAAACAGATGAATTGCCGTAACTCTGGTATTGTGTGGCAAATGCAAATGTGTAAATCTAGACGTAGCTTTTGTGACTAAACTTCCAAAAGCGTTAGCCGATGATTCTTGACATAGTGACAAGACAACTTAAAAGCCTCTTTGGAGAATGTAAGAATGTAACCTCCCAATCCTCACATAAATAATCAAAGTCCCCCTTCAAGCTACAGAGGAGTGACCACGAAGAAAGGGTCGTCCAAAGAAAAGCTGGCTGGACAACCTAAAAGAATGGACCGGCCTCTCTCATTGATCTCCTGCTAAGAACAGCTGCTGACTAGGGAAAGCGGAGGGCGTTCGTTACGCGAACTGTCACAGCACCCCCTACGACGAAAGTCAAGGGACATCATGAGAAAGATAAGATTCTTATATTATAAAGAAACAATATAAATCAATTATAACTAATCAATCCACATAGCTCCCGAACTTAGGGGGTCCCGGGTTCGAATCCTGGTGAAGAGTGTGATTTTTTTTAAATTTTGTGTCTTCGGGCGCCCCTGAGTCCACCCAGCTCTAATGGGTACCTGAAATTAGTTGGATAAAAGTTGGCTTTTGGTCATTGAGCTGGCCACATGACACTCTCGTTAAACAACAGAAACAAATAACGCCAACTGCCTTTTTAGATCGCAAGGCCTGTAAGGGGAACTTACTTACTGAAAACTAGAAACTAGAGAAAATGTGCACTGGTAAGAAAGAAAGACATTTTTAATAGGTACATAGATATGAAAAGAACCGAAGAGAAAGAGAAAAATTCAATAAATCACGAAGACTTCTCCAGAACGAAACGGGCAACAACCTCTTTGTTTATGTTACGGAACGTGTTCATCTAGGTCAAGTTCAAGTTCGTCCCAAGTTGTTTGTGACTATCGTACTGGCGTGCAGGGGGGGCGTTAGCATAGCGTGGAGGGAAGGGCAGACTTGTAAACAGAGCTACCAACGTGACCTAGTTTTATTTTTGACTTCCGTACCCGACCTACTTTTCTGCCGCGGATGAATATTAAATATTGTTGCGCCTTCATGTTTCATTCATGTCTTTTGTTTGTGCCTACGCCTACGGGAAAGCTAACGTAAAGAGACGTTGAGTGTCAGTGAGTTGTGAAATCAACCTTTTGTAATGAATCATCAAATAAACCACAATTAATATGATTAGCTTATATTTGTTTAGATAGATAGCTTGCTACTAGCCAGCCAGCCAGATAGATAGATAGATAGATAGATAGATAGATAGATAGATAGATAGATAGATAGATAGATAGATAGATAGATAGATAGATAGATAGATAGATAGATAGATAGATAGACTGGTTGAGTGATAGACAGGCTAATTGATTGATTGATTAGTTGATTGATACTAAATGTGAAATAAATCATTAGGGTTTATTAAAAGAAATTTCTATAAATTTTATTTAACGTTGGCTAGGCCAATAATAGAATATGCATCCTCTGTTTGGGACCCCTCAAGAAAACATTAAGAAACTGGAACAGACACAAAATAGAGCAGTGAGATTCACAACAAACAAATATTCAAATTTTATTAGAGTAACACTTTTGAATTAACTAAAATCTCTAAATTTAGAAAACCTTCAGCTTTCCTGTCTGATTCAGGCAACTCTTTCCATTCTCTAATGGCACTGGGGAAAAAAGAGCACTTGTACGAATTAGTTCTAGCGTAAGGAATAAGAAATATGCCTTTATTTGTGTGTCTTTCTGCGTATTTCATTAGGTGCTCGTAAGTAAAATGAATGTTACATTTTTTTAATGGAACATTTTTAACCTTCAGTGTCTGGTGTTCCTAATAGTCTCACCCCAAACATTGTTCTCTAATTAAGTTGTGAGTGGACCCTTATTTTTAAAACTTCAGCAGCATAGCTCTTAGCACTTGACCTATATTGGGGAAGTAATCCTTGAGGGATTATGGGCCTAAATTGTGTCGATGAGCCATAAATCCAGAGTATTGAATATCATATTTATCGATTTATCACTAAAATCAATGCTCATAAAAAATTTAGTTATAAAACAAGTAGATAAAGATGCTTATAAAAAAAATTATCTAAGGGGGATAACTCCACACTTGCAAATATATTTCTCAAGAATGTAGAATGCTTTTCCTTTTTATAAATCAAACAAAATAATAAATCACTAATAATTAATTGACTATTATTTTTTTTAATTGATTCATGTTTTGTTAGGTACAATGAATAATTGTTTAAATTGAAAATACAACTTGATCCGGCAAAAGGGTGTGGGAGAAATAATGTGTACAGTTATCTAAGGGGATAAACAACACATATTTAGCCACATCTGTGAATACTGAAGGGTTCATTTCCCTTGTTGGTATCATATTAAATTATTAAACCAGTTATTAATTGACTAATTGGTTCATATTTGTTTATGGATTCCTAACTTGTCTTCACAGATGAATAATGGTGCAAAGTTTCATCTTGATCCTAGAAAGGGTGTGGGAGAAATAACGTTATTCTCCTTGTGTAAAATTCCCGACAGACAGACAGAGTGAGTTGATATACGCTTTGAATTATTCTAAAACAGGTCTAAATCTGAAGAATATCTTCGGGTCCTATTTTTTTTTTTGTTTTTTTTTTTTTGTTTATGAAGTAGGCCTAGTAACTAACGCGTCACTTCCTTGACAACCTAGACTCCTCACAGTAAACAAAGATTGCACAACATCAATGTTTGATTACGTCATTTCAAGCCAGGCGTGCACTTATTAACCGGGAATACCTTGACACAATTCATTAGTGCCAAAAATATGCTAATTGAAGAGTTGATGGGGAAAAAAGCGGAAGAAAAATTGTGTAGCAGGGTTAATAAATGTTTTTGGAGTAGTGTAGTGCATTAATTACCTCGCCATCTTAAAATATAAATATGTAAATAGAGTGGGCTGTATTGCATTATATTAAATCTAGTCTATATCTCTTGAGTTTACACCGCTAAACCTGGGCAGTATTGCATTATATTATATCTAGTCTATATCTCTTGAGTTTACACCGCTAAAACTGGGCAGTATAGCACTACACTATATAAATATCTCTTGTGTTTGCACTACCATACCTTGACTGCATCAGGCTCACCAACCTCTTTCGGTTCAGCCCTTATGATCTATAACAATAATGATGTAAAACTACTGTTAACTACGGTGTCATATGGCTTGCACAATGGCCCACTGCCTTTTTTTTTTTCCCAAGTTAACGCCATTAGTAAAATCACTAAACTTAGAGACACTTAAGGGCAGAAGAATAAAAGTAGCTATAATTCATAAAAACACTATTACTAAACTATAACTTACAAATAGAAAAATTAAACCTAATGAAATACTCATAAAGACACAAAGATAGAGACGCATTTCTTATTTCAAACGCTTCTTATTCTCTAATGTCATTAGAGAATGGAATGGGTTGCCTGAATCAGCCAGGAAAACAAACGACGTAGCAGAGTTTAAGTCATTGATTAACATGCATGAAGTAAGGTCTCTAATAGATAAGATAAGATACCCAATAGAAGCGTGGTCGAGAGGCTAAGTACGCTTGAACTATGAAAGGGGGGGGGGCTCAAGGTTTGACACCCGACTCGGGCAGAGTTGTGTTTACTGAGCGCCTAAAGGCAGCACGGAAAACCAACTCCTAGATACCCCCCCCCACACACACACACACTGGTCTACAAATGAGATTGGACCATAGCGCTCTGAGCATGCTATAAGCATGAAAGTAGCGCTATATAAAAGCTTTAATTTATTTAACCCCTAAAACGCGTGTGGTAGTTTAGCCTCTAAACATCAGAATTGTAATTCCATTTTGTATGTACTCATTGTAAAACAGCTCAGCACTTAAAGGGTTAATAGGTGGACTCAATGGCGTCCTAAAAAATCCCGAAATTCAAAATCCTAATGGTTCACCGAGATTCGTATTTGAGACCCCTCGGTTCGTAACCCTAGCGCATTACCCCCTCAGCCACTATACCCCGTCATCAAAACGATAGCATTATGCCATGGACCTATTACTTATACGGCTTATATAGACAATTTATAGCAAAAAAAAATAAATTATGGACTGTGTTCTTTCATGGTACAAAATAACAAGGAGTTATGAGCTATCAATAAGTATTAAAAGCGATGATCTTATGAGCCGTGATTATGTTCTGCATGCGATGAGATTTGTCAAGTCTTGGGGGGATTACGAGTCAGGCGTCTCTAACTGAAAAAAAAATTCAAGCCGTGGTTAGCTCATGACAATGACAAATTATAGCAACTCATGGGAACTGGGATTTACTGGAAAGTTCTGTTGTGGGTCTTGTGTTTATTGCAGGTGATATAAAAAGGTGTGTCTGCTAGAGAATTCGATAAAGACAACAATACGAGGATTAAGAGATATGCTTAGTAGCATAACATCAGGATTACCATAACAATAAACATTGTTATAATATCAGTTTACTAGAAAGCTTTTTAAGGTATAACAATAGTACAGTACCGGTATAACAACACCAGTATACCAGTGTAACACCATCACTACCATCCCAATCACGCACAACTTGAAATTATCTCAACCTCATCTTGTCATTATCTTATCTCAGTCTCCTTTTTGTCCTTTTATTATCTCAATCTCAAATTAACATTATCTTATCTTAACGACATCTTGACATTATCTTATCTCAACGACATCTTCACATTATCTTATCGCAACGACATCTTGACATTATCTTATCTCAACGACATCTTGATATTATCTTATCTCATCGTCAACCTGACATTATCTTATCTCGATCTCTTCCTGACATTATGTAATCTTAACGTCATCTTGAAGTTATTTTATCTTAACATTATCTTGATATTATCTTATCTCAAATGCATCATAAATTATCTTATCTCAACGTCAACCTGACATTATCTTATCTCGATCTCATCTTGCCATTATCTCATCTCAACGTCAACTTGATATCATCTTATCTCAACGTCAACCTGACATTATCTTATATCAATCTCTTCTTGCCATTATCTCATCTCAACGTCATCTTGAAGTAATCTTATCTTAACCTACTCTTGACATTATCTTATCTCGTCTTGACATTATCTTATCTCAACGTCATCTTGACATCCTCATTGCTATCATCAACATTTCAGTCTACCACTTCCTCCTCATTATCGTGACGTCAACGTGTGTCCAAGTTATTGCCTCATCAGCACATCGCCAGGACCCTCATTAATAGTCTTATCAAAAACCTGACCGCCAGCCAGGTAGACCACCACGCTTGTCAGCATCGTCTCATCATCTCAACATCCACAGCGTCAACACCTCGAGCTCCATCTGTCGACTTGTATTCTATTGCAACGTGTTGACACTGGTATAAGTATGAACTCCCCCCCCCCCCCCCCCACCGGCCCATTTTTTTTTTACCTGCGCATGCAAGGTAAGTGTGAAGACAGGTGTTAGCCCGTGATGTCACTTTTTTTTTTGTCAATATGACGGAAAAGTTGCCCGCGAACACACATACACACTCGCACACACACACATGCACCAAGAGGCCAACACATTAGCACAACACGCTGGCCCAGATCTTTCCCTAGTTCATCAACATCTTGTTTATGTTGCTAAAATATAGGTTAGTATTGTCAAAACTTTGTGAAGCGAAACTAGAAAGAGATCAATCGAAGCAAAGACCGATAACTCTAACCAGGACAACGGAAGCTATTCTACAACCATGGGCCTAAAATAAATATAAAAAAATGTTGCATAAATAGCCGAGTAAAACAAAAATAACTTATTTTTCGAAACTGGTGTCTGTGCTTATATCCGACACTGGGTATAAATATTTTTTTTTTTTTTTTTAGCTTTTGACTGAGTCAAAACAGCCAGCACCAAAATTCATGTTAACTAATAGTTCAGAACATTTAAAGAACCTGATCGTTGCTCTCTCATCGTAACATCGGATGTTCGTAAAATGTTTTACATGTTTCGGATGTTCCTTCAGAGTTGAAGATAGTTTACTTATTAGTCCAAAACTCCCGCAGGACGACGGAGGATGGGAGCGGGCAGGGTTTGAACCCTCGACCATCGCTAAATCCGAACGACAGTCCAGAGCACAAACCGCACGACCAGGCAGCCATCCGAGATATTTCTGACTTATAAATAATTTATGCTTTGTATACCCATTTCAGTGCAATGCAAATAGTGCCGCCACTCACGGCCTCATTCTTAAAGGGGTTCCTCCTCAAACTAAAAATAATTATAAAAAATAAAGGTATGCATACTAAATACAAAAGAGAGAAAGAAAATGAAATTCTATGGACAAGGATTCTAATGTTTCATAAGCATTTTCATTGAAGTCTTCTAGGTAGAGCCTGCACAAAAATTTTAATTTTAGCAAATGGCCTTGACATACTTAAATTTGACGCTGTTAGTCACCAACACATTGTTTCATTCAGATATATCCAGACATTTTGGGTCTAACATGTTCTAATTCCAGGCCGTTTTAGATCTTTCTCAAGATCATGTCTCAAGATCATGTCTCAGCATCATGTCTGTTGATACACGGTTGTTGAGTTGTAGCTCTAGACAAGTGGTCCAACCAAACTGTCATAGGCGTCACCTTCACCTATCCCATAGTCTGATGGACTTTGGGGCACCGCACAAGATCTGCTGACCGACTTTCTTCATTCCTCTCTGTCTTTTGTTTGTTTGTTTTACATGTTTCGGATGTTCCTTCAGAGTTGAAGATAGCTAACTTCCTAGTCCAAACCTTCCGCAGGACGACGGGGGATGGGAGCGGGCAGAGTTAGAACCCTCGACCGTCGATAAATCCGAACGACAGTCCAGCGCACAAACAGCACGACCAGGCAGCCATTCTATCTTTTGCCCTGGATAGAACCTTTTTCATTGACATACCCGTCCATTCTTTTATGTTTGTGTCTTCCCTTCGCTTTCTCTGTCTGCTTCTTCTTCTATATAGGCGTATTAATTTATGAAGACTTTTTAAAATAAAAACTATCTATGCGGTCGCAGTGGGCCCCGCGCTTTCATAGGCCCCGCGCTAATTCTAGGTGTAATCATTAAATTGCAAAATATATACGAAAAATTCCTGGAACTTTCCTGAATTTATTAAAATCTCCTGAAAATTCATAAAAATCTCCTGAAAAATAGACTAAATTGTAATTTGTGAGTTTCATTCATGGCAGAAAACGCCAATCGATAAAAGAAAAAATCATTGTCTGCTTTCATGTAATAAAATGTAATAATCGGGCGAATTTTCACCTTTGTCGGAAGTTCCAATACTTTATTTACTTTTATAGTCACTGGCATATAAATATGTCATAGGTTGCAAGGTTCGTAAAGTAAAGTTAATTCGGTCGCAATTTTGTACTTAGTAAAGAAGGAATAAAATTCAAAGTCGATTTTTTTTCTAACACAAAATCTTAATTTTCACATATTATCCTTATTCCCACCCAGACTAGGCCCCGCGCAATCAGTTTCGCATAGGGCCCCGCAACTGTTAGGACCGGCCCTGTTAATGTCTACACTTCTTTCTGTCACTTTATGACGTCAACTAAGACAGACGTCCTCGTGGTTACATCAGAATCTATTGCGTTAATAATATGGCTTGTCTTCGAGTCCGAAGATCAATGATGAATGCAGTATTTCCCGCGGCCACGCAAGCCCCAGCTGTGACCTACATATTTTGCCATACCCAGGGCAAGCATAACCGTTGTTCGCCGGTGGTCGATTAAGATTTTCTTTTCGCCGTCTGCGTCTGCCCTCGGCAGCGGACTATCTTTCGGTCTCAAATGCGTAGCCTGCTGTCTCACTCTGGGGCCGCATGCAACCAGGTGCTCTCTTCTATGTCAGCTAACAGAAACAAATTATCCGCCATAGTTTTAACTCATGGTTACACCTGAAGCACGCTAAGACACACTTCATAACAAGGTCTCAACACCATTAGGACATCCTTGGTCTGTCGTTTGGGTCGCCTGCTTCCTGGGTTTTTGATCAGTACCCTCCTTTACTCCTCTCATACAGTCACGTGACTTGACCAGCGTCTCCTTGGCAACGTAATCAAAGGAGCACGTGACAGCTAATCACAGCTCAAGCACGCGCTCATGGACTCCCATTTTCTTGACAACAAAGCATCGTTTAGCGACAACAAGAAGAAAAAGCAAAAATAAGAAATGGACGTGGGTGGTATACAAAATGTTTACGAAACAAATAACATTTTCCGAAATTAAATTTTAGAATATTATTTACAAAAATAGTTTTCCATCATTGTAGTGGCGTCAGAGACTTAGCTAGGGTGGGGGGAGGGAGGCTGAACATTTGAAAATCACCCCGGGCCCCCACTTGAGTGTTTTTTTACATTAAATATTAAGTATTACGCAAAATGCAGGGGCCCCCAAAGAGATCCAGTCCCCCCCCCGGACCCCCAAATGATGGTCATTTCCTAGCTACGCCACTGAGTAGCGTCCTAGTGTAATATGGAAGTGCAGAAGATAAGGTCATCAGGTGATTGCAAGCCTTTCAGAGCTAGGGTGAAAGATTCGTAGCTTAGTGGGGTAGGGTTCAAGAATGCTTCCAATCTTCTCACTCTCCAAAAAATAATAATTAATATTTGTCAAATATGGCACTAATTAAACTCTCTCTCTCTCTCTCTCTCTCTCTCTCTCTCTCGTTCTCAATCAATATCTTTATCTGTAAAGACTTCCACCGTACGCCACACGCACACAGGTCTAGCACAAACATAGATTGTTCAACATAAACATGGCTCATACCTCCATACCCCCTCACTGAGGTAAAAAGAAAATGTATTTGATTTATTATAAATTGAGTTGTTACTAACTTGTTACTGTTATTTACTTCCTCATCAGAATCCCTTTGAGATATTTCCAATCCAAAAGCAAACACACAACAGAGGACACTGCTAAGCCAGTGTTGCCCAACCTACGACCCGCGAGACGTGTTCGGCCCGTGACGTGGCGCTAGCCTGCCCCTTGTGCCCAAAGTACATAGTGAATCTGAGGAGGCTCGGTTCCATGGGACTTAACCGTTTTTAGCAGTGAGTCGGTCCGTGACTTTACATACAATTAGATCTTCCCGCGCCATTCGGCACAATGGGCCTCAAGCTAAGTAAAAATCTGTCACTGGCTAGGTCTTAATAAAAATCTGCTACTGGCTAGGTCTCAATAATGATCTGTCACTGGCTATGTCTCAATAAAGATCTGTGACTGGCTATGTCTCAATAAAGATCTGTCACTGGCTATGTCTCAATAAAGATCTGTCACTGGCTGTCTCAATAAAGATCTGTCACTGGCTATGTCTCAATAAAGATCTGTCACTGGCTATGTCTCAATAAAGATCTGTCACTGGCTATGTCTCAATAAAGATCTGTCACTGGCTAGGTCTCAATAAAGATCTGTCACTGGCTGTGTCTCAATAAAGATCTGTCACTGGCTAGGTCTCAATAAAGATCTGTCACTGGCTAGGTCTCAATAAAGATCTGTCACTGGCTATGTCTCAATAAAGATCTGTCACTGGCTATGTCTCAATAAAGATCTGTCACTGGCTATGTCTCAATAAAGATCTGTCACTGGCTATGTCTCAATAAAGATCTGTCACTGGCTAGGTCTCAATAAAGATCTGTCACTGGCTAGGTCTCAATAAAGATCTGTCACTGGCTAGGTCTCAATAAAGATTTGTCACTGGCTAGGTCTCAATAAAGATCTGTCACTGGCTAGGTCTCAATAAAGATCTGTCGCTGGCTATGTCTCAGTAAAGATCTGTCACTGGCTAGGTCTCAATAAAGATCTGTCACTGGCTATGTCTCAATAAAGATTTGTCACTGGCTATGTCTCAATAAAGATCTGTCACTGGCTATGTCTCAATAAAGATCTGTCACTGGCTAGGTCTCAATAAAGATCTGTCACTGGCTAGGTCTCAATAAAGATCTGTCACTGGCTAGGTCTCAATAAAGATTTGTCACTGGCTAGGTCTGAATAAAGATCTGTCACTGGCTAGGTCTCAATAAAGATCTGTCGCTGGCTAGGTCTCAATAAAGATCTGTCACTGGCTAGGTCTCAATAAAGATCTGTCACTGGCTATGTCTCAATAAAGATCTGTCACTGGCTATGTCTCAATAAAGATCTGTCACTGGCTATGTCTCAATAAAGATCTGTCACTACGTCACAAGCCTCTTCCCCCTTGGTGTTCACTGCTCTGAGGTCCATGACACGCGTGTCAGAAATTTATACGGCCCCAGGCCGCAAAAGTTGGACAACAAAGTAGGGCTGGTCTTAGGCCTAGACAAACTAGACAACCGCTTATCTAGGGCCTCTAATTGGTGGGCGCCTCTCACAGAATAAAGGGGTTTTTTATAGAAAAAATTGCGAAACATGGCTCAAATCTCAAACATAGCAGAACTCTATGGCTCTGTGTCTACTATCTACTAGCCTCGCTCTAAGTCTCTACTATGATTCAAGGTTTATTCACAAATGTTTAGATCTACTTGCTAGACTACAAATGTTAGAAGACCTTTGTTTCTTCTTTCTGGTGAAATGTCGAAATGTTATTTCTAGTCACGTGATCATGAATCGTCCATGAAGGACATTTCGTGCTATTGACGCTATATGAATTTAACTTATTTGTTGATTTAGAATAATTTAGATATAGAAGCAGGAAGGTTTTTAATTCAATACTTATTTTTTTAACTTAATTTTTTTTTCTATTTCATTTGGGACCAATATATTCACTTCGCCCAGGCCTCCCCTAACATAAGGTCGGCCCTGAACGCTGTGTTAAAGTTTTTGTGAATTAAAGTAAAAATGAAGCTGCAAGACACGACGATCAAGTGACAACCAAACAGTCACAGAAACTGAACAGACACATTCTTGACGGAATTCATATCACATTTAGTGTGCTGCTGATGGGGTCCATGTTTTAAAAGGATGTAGTTCATTGTATTTTATCTTATCTAAGACTAAGACTAAGACTAAGACTGCTTTATTGATTTATCTTATATAATACAGACGTAACTTTTAAAAATCAGTCATGCATATTAATCAATGACCTAAATTCTGCCAAGTCACTGGCTAGCTCAGGTAACCCATTACATGCTGTAATAGAACTAGGGAAGAAGGAATTTCTGGGTATTTTATTAAATTTTGTTTTTGTATTTGAAGATTATGGTTCAGTGTTTTATGTATACTTGCTACTTTACTTTTGAGTCTTCTGTCCTGAAGGCTTTCTAAATTTAGTGATTTTACTAAAGACTAAGACTAAGACTGCTTTATTGATCCTTACGGAAATTTGTTGTGATTACAAGGACACTTTTCTCATATAAAGACAACACAACAGAAAAATACACATAAATACAACAGACAACATAAAGAGTTCATTCAGCGACTACACACAGGTATCTTGGTGCATTTCATGTTCCCTGATCAACCAGTGGCGGTGATAGAGTCTGACCGAGTGAGGTACGAACGAGTTTTTGTACCGCTCCGTTCTTGTTTTGATTGACGGCAGTAAAGGTGTTACTCTGGTCAAATGTGAATATTCGTTTGTTATGAATCTCACCATCCTACGTTTTAGCCATTTGGCCAATTACAGTTTACAAATACAATGGACATCATTCACCAATAGTATACAAACAACATTTAGTCACGTGATAATATTGATAAAACAATGAAAAAAAAACGTATCACGTGACAGCCTTTATGGACTACGTAATTTGTATAGAAGAGATAGAGAATCACGTGGCTAAATGTTGTTTGTTTACGATTGGTGAATGAGGTCCATTACCGCCTCTCTGCCAACACTGTATAATGGCAAAAGTCTCGATTCCGAAGAGGACGGACGAGTGTATAGAAAGACTGAAATAAATCCCGCCCGCATATGTTTTACCCAAGATACACAACAGGCTCGTGTGAATACAAAGCAATCTTCTCAGTGACCTCAAGGTTTGGGGTTTCTTTTCAAATGCCAGACTAGAAGAGGAATTAATGTTTGGGGATTTAAATAACAAACTGTTAGTGCTAGAACTTAGCAGTTCTCACTCTCCAGAGACAGCAGGAGTTTTTCATGTATTGTGGAGCCAACACAAAATTTAATGTTAAGTGCATTAGAAGTAGGCTATATAGCAATGATGTGTGGCTTGAAAGCATTAACAGCTTGGCCACCTAACTAGGGATCTCGAGTTCAAGTACCTACTTGAGCTGTGTTCGCTGAGCCAGGTATATCATCTAGAGTTCAGTAAACCCCCAAACCTCGAATAACAATTTTCTTTGAAGGGCTTCAACTTGCGATCTCCAGCTCGGCATCATGATGGAGTAACAAGCAGATATTTGTATCGAGTGGAGTTCCGCCCATGACAAATTAAAAACAAAAAAAACTGTCATGTTAATGCTGGCAATACAGTGTCACTACTAATGTTAGTGGCAGTTTAGTGGCAGTACCGTGTTACTTTATGATGATAAGTAACCGCAAAACAGAACAAGATTGTCTAGAGTCTAGATACACATTTTAGAAAACTGAACACAAAGTAACCAATACCCTGACCCACACATTTATGCAAATGGTTTTAGACATTTTGCTAAAAAAATATTTTTTTTTACATTTGTATTGCGACGTTATGTAAGTTCTGTCATACTAACTACTACATTTACCCAAAAATAATGTTTATTTTTTTTTAAAGACAAAAATCTATTTAGCATGCATAGAAGTTGGACATAATTTAAAACAACAATTAATAAGTAGGTTTTCATATTATCGCGCGAACTTCAATGCTGTATTATAACCATAGAACACTTAATTAAAGGATTTTTAAAATATTTTTTTAACGGAAATGTTTTTATTTTTTTATTTTTTTGAGGATTTGATTAAGAGATTGACCCTTTAAAAACAATTAGATCAATTAGATATTCATTATAAGACATCAGTTAGGCCAGGTTCGCATTTAACTTCACATTCACTTTCACCTATTCTATGGTCTGCTGGACCGCTAGGGCACCACACAAGATCTGTCAACCTTCTTTCTCCATTCTTCTCTGTAATTTGCATTTGATAGAATTTCATTATGATATTCTTTCCGAAAATATTGAAACCTGCATTTTTACCTGCCACGCCTGATAGAATTGCATTCTGATATTATTTCTGTAAACATTGAAACCTGCCTTTTTACCTGCCTGGGTGGACCACTTCGGGGGCCGATTTTCAGTTTGTGTTTCCACACAAACTGTCTATGTAACATTGTTTAATGTGTATTATTGTTTTGTCAGGTGCAGGATATAATTGTACAAAATTTTTATCTGAAATTGGGTGTGGGAGAAAAAACGTGTACAAACTTTTAACCAAACAAACAGACAGACAGACAGACAGAGTGAGGTGATACAATCTTTGTTTAAAAAAACTGAACGCTACTCTTCTATTTCGCTGACTAGGGGAAATCTTACGACTTTCTCGACATTCTAATATTTTTTTCAGTTTTAGAAGTAAGATTGGGTCACTGTCATTAGGATTGTATGCTCGGGAGAAATAAGTAACCTGTTCATTAATCACCCCCCCCCCCCGCCGCCCCCCACGTCCGACTGATTTCTTCTTTTCAATTACGTCATCACGCCAAGGCTTGACCTTAAAACGATAACAAGTTTTTGCTTCGTAAAAATATAATATTTCCAAGAGGTGTGCGTGGACTACCATTCAGTCAGTTTGGGAATCCTTGGTGACAGATCTGGATAGAACCGGTTTTGGTTGTGTACTTGACAGCAAAAATCTTGAGTTCCAATTAGTGACCTTCAGTTGTAATAGTGGAGCGTCCTTAAGTTAGGTCATCAAAAGAAAAAGAGAAGTGATGCACTCAACGCTTCATCTGATAGGAGAATGTGTTTTTGATTTACTGGATATACTCTCAATGGCAAATGTTTAATGTGTTTAAGAAGTAGTCCACAATAGGAGTCAAGCAGTTGTCCACAAGAGGAGTCAAGCAGTTATCCACAAGAGGAGTGCAATCTTACGGCTATTTTAAAAAAAGTTTTTATGTATTTTCATTTCTAGTCATATGTGAATCCACAAAAGGTTTACGTACTGTATGTTCAGTCATATGTGAATTCATAAAAATATTACGATTATGTACTGTTCTATCGAGTCATATGGGAATTCACAAAGAGATTACGATTATGTACTGTTTTGTCCAGTCATATGTGAATTCACATAGAGATTATGTACTGTTCTGTCAAGTCATATGTGAATTCACAAAAAGATTACGTAGGCCTGATCTGTGCAGTCATATGTGTATTCACAAATAGATTACGTACTGTTCTGTCCATCCATAAGAGACATTAAAAAGCGAGGTTATTTTTATTCTCTGTGTTACTTTGCATTGCTTGGAGGCTCAATACAACACTTGCTGGTATGTCCCACTTGAACGCAAGCTATATAATAACAAAGGCCATGAAAATTAAGTAATGATTGCTGAGTTAGAAACTATGGTCAACTTCCTGGTTCTATCAAGTTTTTAGTTTCAACAACAGCGGGGCTGCCTGGGTGTCAAAATTGGCCCTGGCAGCATCATACTATCCAGCCACCAAATTGAATGCTATCTGAATTGCTAGCCTTCATACCTGTTCTCATAATGCAAAGCAGTTTTATCAGCGGTGGGCATCCCCGGTTCCTGGTGTGCCGGCCCATCGGGCATTTGCCGAAATGCTCACATGGCCAGTCCGCCTCTGTTCTCAACCATCTTTGAAGATGACCGCCTACAACTAACACTAAGCTAAACATTTTGTACCACAAACATCACGACACGGCAACGTATTCTACTGTCACGTGGTGTATGCGTCAAGGTTGCCTCAGAAGTATGTTGTTGTAGTTTTTTTTTACTATTGTATTTTAGTGTCCAGTTTCTACACATAATGGAAACATCTAGGAGGAAATAATTGGTTTCCGATAACATCAATTTAGAAATTTCGATTTCTGAGTTTCTCATCTGTCTCTTTTGACTTTCGTCCTAGGGAGGGGGGGGAGTGCTGTGACAGTTCGAGTAATCAAATCCCTCCATATTTTCCCCTGTCAGCAGCTGTTCTTAACTGGATATCAAGAGAGAGGCCGGTCCATTCTTTTATGTTGTCCAGCCAGCTTTTCTTTGGACGACCCTTTCTTCGTGCTCCCTCCACTGTGCCTTGAAGGATGACTTTAGCCAATGAGTCATGTCTTAAAATATGACCAAACCAGCTCAGCTTTCGTCTCTTCACAGTATTGAGAAGTTTTTTTCTTTTTGCCAGCCAGAATTTGACTTGAAAAAAAGTACAAACTCATTTGTTTTCTATTCCTGGTATCTGATACCCAGCAATTTCTATAGCATTCTGAGTTTAGGAACCTATAAATAGAGAAGCTTTTTTGGGGGGTTCCATAAATCATTCTGTTCAGTTTTAATGAATTGAAAAATTCCTTTTTAATCTTCTAATGTGGAAGTATTATGGATTTTTTTTTATTCTTGGCGCTACAGTTGCCGTATTGCCTTTGCAGCTCTAGAATACGTACGGTGTACTGAAAATGTAAAGTTTCATGATTTCAACTTGAGAATTTATGTTTTTTAATTGGTGAATAAGAATTTGGTTATTTCTTGACATAAACAAAGCTATCCGACATTGATTGGGCATTTAACTACTCGAAATGCATTTCAAAAGAAAAAGAAAGTTCCCCCTTTTCGACCTTGCGACCTATGGGACAGGTGATGTAAAGGCCATCTGCTTCTGTGGCCCCACGGTTAAGGAGAGTGTTATGTGGCCAGCACAACGACCAACCGCCTTTACTTTTGCCCAACCAATGTCAGCTACCCATTTTTTTTAATTCGAACCCGAGGACCCTCCGAGTGATAGCCAAGCGCTTTACCACTCAGCCACCGCGCCTCCATTTACTGAAAAAAAAAAAAAAAGCTGACCAAATTCATAAGACGTCAGAAAGCATATTGGCTCACTTGCACCCATATTGTTTGTAACTGTTCCATAAAGTGTGACCCTATCATTCATCTGATACAGAGGCGTAGCTAGGGTGGGGGGGGAGGAAAGGGGAGAATTTGAAATTCCTCTCCAGCCCCCACTTGAAGGGGACCCCAAATTCGTGTTTTTTTATATTAAATATTAAGCAACATGCAAGGACCCCCAAAGAGGTCAAGCCGCCCCCCCCCCCCAGGGCTTCCAAATTATGACAAATTCCTAGCTTCGCCACTGATTTGATACCCTGCCATTGTAAAAAAAAACAAAAAAAAAACCATCGTATCTCTGAACCAGAATTGAAATTTGAAATACAATACCTGAGACAGACACATAAGAACTGTTCTAAAATCGTTTGTAGCCAAAAACAAAACAAAAAACAACGTGGTATCTATGGAAATATAAAGGTTGAGAATCTCTGAGCTATGGTTGTAAGCAACTAGTGAAATAACAAGTTTAAAGCCAACCTTTCATACCTCGTCCTAGCCCCGGAAAGTTATTTATTAAGATTTATGGCCCATTTAATATTCTGCTTAGCTAGCACAAGCAAGGATAGTCCAAAATTGTAAAATGCTTTACATATATTCGGATGTCCCCTCAGAGTTGAATATAATCTACTTCCTAGTCCAAACCTCCCGAAGGACGTAGGGGGCGTGGCAGCGGGGAGGGTATGAACCCAGTCCGGGGCGCATACCGCACGACCTGGTAGCCATTCACTACAATGTTTAGTAGCTATAATGTTCTCATTTACATTTCGCTTAATGGCGTATCGGCGTATAAATAAATAACTAAAGTTTGTTTGTTTCCGTATTACTCTCAGACTTCCTATTCTCAGATCAAGTTGAGACTTTGCACAATTAATCATTGTCCATAACATGAATCGATAAAGCAAATTAACCGATTAATTAATTAGTATTAATTATTTCATTATTTTGTTTCATATATAAAAATGGGGAAATAAATCTTACAGTATTGAGGCGTATGGGTGTAAATGTGCAGTTATTTCCCTTATATAAGATTTGTTGTTTGTTTTTCTTTAAGTATCTTCTGTTTATGTAATTCTCTACGTCGCCCAACCATACGGACACCACGACGACTCTCTAACCATCCACCCACCCCCTCCAACACGCACCCGCGCCTTCCTCGCATGCGCACTCAGTTGTTTGCCCAAACCCACCCCATTTGGACACAGGGGCGTAACTAGGGATTTGGGGGCCCGGGGGGATTGACCTCTTTGGGGGCCCCTTGCATTTTGACATTCGACATATGACATGAGATAATGTACGCAAAAATATATAAGCCCCAAATCAAATTGGTTCAGTATATCAGTAAACTTAACAAAAAGTAATCAAAACTCTTTAATGAATAATACCGTTGTTTATTAGTTAAATAATGCACAAATGACAAATCTAAATTGATATCGCTTCACGTCGTGCATTCTGTGCATCAAAGACATCTATAACATCAACTACATCGATACTTTCTAGTATTTGTGACTTCACTGACATTAAAACCATGATAAGCCTTTCTTGCGTCATTGTGCTCTGAGATTCTTTTTGATGAGCTTGAGCTTTGAGAATGATCTCTCACATGACGTAATGGAAGTGGCCTGAGTTAGCGGTATTCGGAGGAGGTTGCAAAGTCTGAGCACACGTAATTCCCATATGAAGCCTGTTTTTTTCAATATGTCTATTGGTGATTGTATTACTGTTTGTTGATGAAAAGTGCTCGTGCATCAATGACATCATTGAAAAAGCGATTTTCCATTTATTTCATGATACAAACAGGAAAAGTAGCACAGTTTGTCACAAGCGTGTCTTCTAACAGGTGTCTTGGTTCAAGAAGAAACCCAAAGGTATCCATTTTCTTTCCAGCATTTGGAATCTGCCCTTCATCTCCATATGAAATCTGTCCAGCACTTCTGTCTCAACACGTTTGAATTGCAGTTCTCTTGACAGTCCTACATTAGAACTCAAATTCCCATTAATTCTTTTCTTTCTTATGGTTGTTTTGATTACAGGGAATCCATATTATTCACTACCTTCTTTTGCTTTTTCGATGGATTGGGTTTTTGTCAGTTTCTCATCATTTTGCAGAAAGCATGAAAGGGTACTAATTTCTTTAGCAGCTTCCCGTATATGCAGTCCAGACTTTTGCAGTTTCTTCTGAACTATATTAATTGGGCGCAGGAGCTTTGACCAGAATTCCAGATAGGCAAAAAATTCTTAATTTTCCACTGCATGAAGAAGATTCTGTGCTAATATTATATGGTATTACGTCATTGTTGGTTGTTTATGTTTTGTGCGAAAGCAAAAGGATTCAGAGTATACAAAAGTGGGAAAGATCCATATCTCATTATGCTTGAGTATAGAAATACTCCGATAAGTGGACTGCCGTATTCACCATCACAACTGCTGACGAGTAGAAGACTCAGGGAATCATTCCAATTGATCACAAACTATTGAAACCATCGGTAGCTGAAAATGCAGAGACATTACTCAACGAATGACAGATAAAAAGCTAAGTGAAATACGATGCCAAAGCAAGACTACCTAAAGATTATTCTGTCGTAGAGTTCGTCTAGGTCAAACATAGCAGAAAGCAGTTGTCATAAAAAAACATTCAGCACCCAGATCTTACATCATAAAGACAAAAGATGGAAAAACATACAGAAGAAATCAACGCTTTTTGAATAAGAGTTTCGATGAAGACATCTCTGGGTACTATGATACCGATGAAGACAATGAACTGCAAACTGTTGGAACAAATGAAACAGACAGTTATAGACCAACGTCTAGAGAACTTGTTGTGCCTATGCAGTGGGCGCCGCGCTTTGATAGGCCCCGCGCTAATTCCAAGTGTACATTATTAAATTAAACAATTATAACGTATACAAAATAACAGGGTTTTCGCGACCTCCTGATTTTTCAGGGCCTCCAGGAAATCTTATGAAAAGGCAAAATATACGATAAAGACTGAACTTTTTTTGAATTTATTCAAATCTCCTGAAGAATAGACGAAATTGACATTTTGGGGTGCCAATAAATAAAAAGTGGCATTGCGAGCTTTCATTTGATAAAAATTTATTGCAAAAGACAAAAGTAGGCCTATTTTCTAATTTAAAAAAAATAATTTTGACATTATGCTTATCCCTACCCAGACTAGGCCCCGCGCGATCCGTTTCGCATAGGGCCCCGCAAATGCTAGGGCCGGCCCTGCTAGTAGATATCCCTCTTAGGAAATTTAAAAGGAAGGGTGTGATAATAACTTCAATAGGAAGGATGTATTAATATTATATGATATTACGTCATAATTTTTTGTTTATGTTTTGTGCGAAAGCAAAAGGATTAGATGTAGCCTAAATAAATATAGAGTTTCCATTGGATTGAGGAACGATGAATAAAGGGGTAATAACTCGAGTGTGAAGTTTAATTCTGAAATTATAGACGCCAAACCCGAATAATGGACAATTTTAGCATTATTAAGAATAACTTTTAGATCCGTTATACTCGATTCTGTAAATTTTGCTTCAAGGTTAATTAGTGTAGCCATATAATACTCGCCATTTAGATATATTATTAGTAAAGGTAACAAGATACCTGGAATTCGCTGTAGGCTATATCATGCAGTTTTATTCGTGGCAAAAAAGTTTAAAATGTAAAAGGAACTTTAAAAAAAACTTTGATCTCTGTGGGAAAAATATTTTTAAAAAGTCAACAAAGTCAACGTACTGATAGACCTAGATCTAGGTTTAGTCTTTGTGATAAATTTAATCCATAAATGTTGATAAAAAAAAGACACCCGTTGACACTATTTGTCAATCAAATATATTAATTTATGTATTTACAAATAAATTTCGGACACCCATTTGGGGGCCCCCCTAGATGGGGGCCCGGGGGGATTTTAAAATTCTCCCCCCCCCCATCCCCCCCCCTTAGTTACGCCACTGTTTGGACACCTGTGTCTTTCGCGAAGAGTTCACCCGTCACTAAATAGCGGCGTATGCTACGCCGCTGGTCGCTTGTTTTTTTGTTGTTTTTTTTTGCTTCATTTTTAGTCGAATTCCAGCCAAATTTTTGTTGATAATCAGTAGTTCGGATTGACAACATGGGCTCAGTGTGAGACTCTTTGTTTACGTTGCTAAGTCTGTCACTAGCTAGACAAGGTCAAGTCTATTAAGAAGTGGATTTGAAGCTGCACCTCCGTGTCAAACTGAAGTGGGCAAACTTGAACCAAAACATAGACAAAACACATTCCTCGAGGGAAGTTACGCGTGACCAACAAAAGTTTTTGAAAGAGGGGGGGGGGGGGGGGTAAAATATAAAAAAATAGATTACAGAAGCATATAAGAAAGTCTTAGAGATTAAAAAAAGGGGGGAGAGGTGTCACGGAATGTAACTTTATATTTATTTAACACCCCTTCTGGCGTTTATTAAGGTGTCTGTTGTGTAATAATTGAATATGCTTCTCTTTACATCAGCGGTTCTCAACCTTTTATGCTCGGCGACCCCTTTTTACAATCCTCCACTTAGCCGCGGCCCCCCCTCACACACACACACAGCAATAGAAGAATAGACAATAACAATCCATTTTTTTAATGGTATTTGGCGACCCCTGGCAAATCGTGAATCGACCCCCAAGGGGGTCGCGACCCACAGGTTGAGAACCCCTGCTTTACATGATTTGTTGCCGCGTATGTCTACTAATGAGTACTGTAACTAGAATAGCAGAGCAACATTGAGATTCATTAATTGAGTCAAATATATTTATTAGGTATAAAATATGAACACACTGGCAAGTCCAGCCATCAAAGAATACAAGTAATACTTCAATAAATCAATAATAAAATTTAATTGAATATATGAAATACACAACTAGTAATGTTTTTTTACGCAATATGCATCATACATCTATTCACTTCTATGACCATGGTGACTGGTACATTGGCTTTGTGCCTGCTTTTCAGATTGTGTCCTATCCTCATGTACCCAAACGAGGAAGACAGGCATGACGGGACAGCACCTTATTGGCTGGGGGCTGCCCAGCTTGAGGCGGGCGGTAGCTGTCCGTTGGAATCCTAGGATTCCACCCACCGACGAAAGTGGCCCCTAGCGCCCTGCTCTACGTCAATCGAGCCACTTGGACGACGCCAAAGGCGAAGCTGGAGTGTCCTCTCCAGTTTTTTGGGGTTAGGGCTTTGAATAAGTGAGATGAAAGCCTTGGCATTGTTTATGGTCGGAACGATGTCGCCCACACAGCAGTTCCCCCCTCTCCGCGCAGCTGATTTGACCAAAGGAACGGAATATCCGATACAGTTTGGGATCAGTAGCGCCGCAGGATCTGCCAGGCTGTAGCACGGTGTGCCACAGTCTGCCTAAGGGTCACCAGCTCCTGATTTTTCCTCAGGGTTGTCTCCCGAAGCCTTTCCCGTGTTTGGGTATAGCCGCAGGGCAGCGGAGGTTTGGATTCAGAGTTTTCCTTCTCTTAGATGGGTAGCCAACCAAGGCTAACGAGCCCCTCCTTCCCGAAGCTTACTGGTTTAGGCGCCAGTTACTCGCCTTTGCCCCTTCTCCTGTTTGTGGTAACGGTTCCGCCAGGCTCAGTAACTGAGCCACACGTGAAGGTAAGGAGTTGGACTGGTTGTCATATATATAAATGTTTATTGCGTGTGTATGTAGTAGCAGGTACATATGTTGTTTGTTTGTATTTGTGAATGTGGCAATAGTGGGAATATACGGTTTATGTGTAGATAGTGTAAATTTAATTTGTAGATTGCATTGGTCATATATGGGAGGGAGACCTTACATTGTGTGTGAGAACATAGCTAGGCAAAAGACAAGCTCGTTGTTGAAGATATCAAATATATAAAGCACAAAGTAAGGCGTATGCATGTTTGTCCCGAATAAAATTCAAAACCGTTTGACCAATCTTGATAAAACTTGGCATAAATGTTCCTTACAGCATGGCGGATACCGTAGTGTATGTTTAATGACCCTCCCACAACTGGAGGGCTCCAAAATGGACAAAAAGTACCTAATTGTAGCTCTATTAAATAACGCAACTTTTTTTGTAACAAATCGGGTAAACCTGCAGTTTATATTGGATATGAATACGTTGGTTTAACAGGTGAACCCATTTGAACACTCTACTTTATTTTCGTGGCAAAATAATTTTAAAAATCTGAATGGAACATTCCTTCAAGTTTGACATAGAGAGAAAGAGAGAGAGAGAGAGAGAACGAGAAAGAAAGAAAGAAAGGTAGTTATAACTAGCTGGTTGTAAAAATGAGTTAAATGAATGAATGATCTATTTATAGATATTACGAAAATGTATCAGTAGACCGGACAATCTTTAACAACTTGATTCCTTTCTCTCTCTCTGTTTTTTTCTTCTTTCTCTCTCTCTCTCTCTTTCCTTTTCTCTCTCTCTTTCTCTATCTTTCCTTCTCTCTCTCTCTCTTTTTCTCTCTATCAATCTCAATCTTTCTCTCTCTCTCTCTCTCTCTCTCTCTCTCTGTATCTCTCTCTCATTCACTCTCTGTGTTTCAATCTCTCGATCTAATAGTCTGTTGACAATCGTGACAAGGAATCAGTGTTTGAGCTAGTACCCAGAAAAACAGTAATCGATGCCAAAGTTTCCTGAAGGTGTACAATTGATGTGTATAATCGATGACATTTGGAAGGGGGTGTGCGTGCGAGCTTTTCCAGAATCGAATCCATTAACGCAGACACTCGTGTGTTTTATCACTTTTTACGATTAATTAGTTGACACATGTGTTTGTATCTTAGCTGACGAGTATTAATTAGTTGATACATATGTTTATATATTAATTTCAAAATTAGAGAGGTGGATCTTAGTCATGTTCTCGAGACAGAGAAAACATTCAAGAATGGACGGGCCTGTCATTGAACTAGATTCTAGTCAATGCAAAAGACAGGAATGGAAAAAGATGGTCGATAGATCATGGTTGGTGCCAGCAGACTTAGGGGTAGGTGGTGAATATATCATAATAGTACTGTAGATCTAGTTGAAATATAGTTATTATGCTTTTTAACCTTCACTGCACCAATAATAGAGAATCCGTCCTCTGTTTGGGACCCCTTAACTTAAGAAAATAAAGAAACTAGAAAAGACATGAAATATAGCCGTGAGATTTTTAACAAACAAATATTTTCATTTGACTAAAGTAATACCTTGCCAACTGGAATCGCTAAATTTAGCAATACGTCAGGATATAATACTCAAACGTAAATTAACAATAATACTTAAAACACTAAACCATAATCTTCAGATACAAAAAGCACAACCTAATAAAATACCCAGAAAGACGCAAAGACAAAAGCACATTTCTTATGTCATATTCTAGAACAAATTCGTACAAGTTTTCCTTCTTCCCTAGTGCCATTAAAGCATGAAATGGGTTGCCTGAGCTAGCCTGGAAAATCAATGACTTGACAGAATTTAAATTTCTAATTTGACTAAATTAATGTAATAACTTAATAATAATAATAATCTTTATTGTCCGTATAGATGTTTATTTACACGGAGACATGACAAACACAAAGAACATCTGCCCTGAGCACAGCATCTTCATCTCGGCTCTAGACTTGGGCGGAAGTCGTTCTTCTTCCTAATGTAAACATCCTTCCTAGTCTGGTTTCTAGAAGTGCGCACCTTCTGCACTATCTTGAACGGCGGCGGTACGCATGGCAGAGTTATAACATTAATATACCCGTAGGATGTAATTATCTTTCCTTTTGAATTAACGTCTGTAATTGATAAGAAAAGATAATATAAGTGTAATTTGTTTTCTATTCGGACTTGAAGATTATTACATCCTAGCGCAGGGGGTCTCAACCTGTGGGTCGCGACACTCTTGGGGGTCGAGTGACTATTTGCCAGGGGTCGCTTAAGACCATCGAAAATATGGATAGCTATTGTCTACTCTTCTGTTGCTGTATGTGTGTGTCGGGGGGTGGGGGGGTCGCGTCAGAGTGGGGGGGGGGGGGTAAAAGGGGTCGCTGAGCTTAAAAGGTTGAGAACCGCTGTCCTAGCGGGACGGCGAGGGATGGCAGTTGGCAAGGTTCGAATATGGAACCGTCTTATTGAGACCATTCGATACGGAAGGCCTCAGCAGTCGTACCAGACCTGTTACGTGGCAACGAGCGATTGGTTTAAGCTGCCCACATGTTGTGACGTAGCAGGTCAGTCTTCAGGCCTTCTAAAACGATTGGTCCAAACAGTCCAGAGCAGGCAGACGACCTGGCAGTTATATCAATCAATCGTGTAGGCAGATGTAATGTTGTAATGTCGTAGTTATTATGTAGTTGCGTGTTGTTACACAACTTAATTAGATAGGACCGTCCATTTTCTGCTCATCAGAAATAGTCTAGAATTAATTCTTGACTTTTTTTCTTGTCCTGCTGTCAGTGAGAGAAATATCGATACTTAATTGACGCCGCTGTGTACATAACATGGTATCGATCTGGATCTTGTTTCTAAGCTCAGATTGATTGGGAGTGTGTGTGTGGTGGGGCGGGGGGGGGGGAGGGGGTTAGATGATAGAGCAGGGGAAGCAGAGGTTCCTAGTATGGCAACCCTGGGCTGAAACAAAAACAAAATATTAAGTAGGTCAACCAGGTCACGGCTAAGTGCGCCCACGTTGTGTTTTTTGCTTATGTCTCGGTGAAAGTCGATTCTTCCCACTTAGAGATTACATAGTAATTTTTTGCGAAGTAACTTTCACATAGTGACATTTGCTTATTGACATTTGCATATTTAAAAAATAATGGGTCATCTGTTTGTGTGGTCCACGGTTAACGAGAAGTCATGTGGCCAGCACAATGACCAACCTCTTTTACTTTTTCCCCAACTCAGGTGACCAGGGTGGACTCACATGTGCCTTATAGATCCCGAAATTAAAAATCCCAGTCTTCACAAGTATTCGAAACCAGGATCCCCGGTTCGGAAACCAAGCGCTTTACCACTTAGCCACCGTGCCTGCTAACATTGGCGAAGTAACATTTGCATAGTAACATTTGAATAGTAACTTTTACATAGTTACATTTACATAGTAACATTTACATTGTAACATTTGCATAGTAACAATTGCATAATAACATTTGCATAGTAACATTTGAATAGTAACTTTTGCATAGTAACATTTACATAGTAACATTTGCATAGTAACATTTGCATAGTAACATTTACATAGTAACATTTACATAGTAACATTTGCATAGTAACATTTACATAGTAACATTTGCATAGTAACATTTACATAGTAACATTTGCATAGTAAAATTTGCATAGTAACAATTGCATAGTAACATTTGCATAGTAAAAATTGCATAGTAACATTTGCATAGTAACATTTGCATAGTAACAATTGCATAGTAGCATTTGCATAGTAACATTTGCATAGTAACAATTGCATAGTAACATTTGCATAGTAACATTTGCATAGTAACATTTACATAGTAACATTTGCATAGTAGCATTTACATAGTAACATTTGCATAGTAACATTTGCATAGTAACAATTGCATAGTAACATTTGCATAGTAATAATAGCATAGTAACATTTGCATAGTAATAATAGCATAGTAACATTTGCAAAGTACCCTTTACACAGTAACATTTGCATAGTAACATTTACATAGTAACATTTGCATAGTAACATTTGCATAGTAACATTTACATATTAACATTTACATAGTTACATTTACATAGCGACTTGCAGATAGATTATATATATATATATATATATATATATATATATAAATATATATATATATATATATATATATATATATATATATATATATATATATTGACATACATTACAAATTCGATTTGATTGACTACAAGTCTCTGATGATGTAACATTTGCATGATGGGAAGTGTGACATTGGCAACTCTCTGCCTCAATGCTGTGGGATGCTAATGCAGCTAAGCTAAGCAACTGCCACTAATCTTATCTTATAAAATGCAGACGTTACTTGAAAAAAAAAGATGATTACGTCCTACGCGTGTTCCTTCTGACGGGTCTACTTATGGAAAACGGGTACGCTTATTTTGAACGGAGGAAAAATGTTTCTAAATACAAGAATAGAAATAACGAACTGTCTCACAGAAACAGACCAAAAACAGATGTTCCCAGATGTGTAATTAAGACTGTCCATCAAGAGTTATCTAATCTTGACTTTAAAAAAAAAAAGTGTGAAGATTTAAGGTTTTATTTCTGTGTTTATATTTACATCTCAACTTGGTCCTGGCCACTTGGAAACTGGGTCGTTACCATAACAACTGGCGGACGTGTTCTATCTTGTTAAAATTGCAGTCTTATTCTTAATGGAATAATTATGACTACGAGAACAAAAAAAATAAAGGTTTTTAAATTCCTTTTATTAAACGAATGCTTGTTTCTAACTGTTCTAAGCGAGTACACAGATCTAAATAACATTTCTGGTTAGCTTTTGTTTGAATGCTCGAAACGAACTGGCCATTTCCACTAGGGGACCCTTGATGACTCTGCCATTACCAGAGTTGGCATAGTTATCAGGGGAGATTATGCAAACATAACATTTCTTATTCAATAGCACAATGGTCCTCTGGTCCGAGTGGCAAGATACACTAATTACTTGATCAATAATGGAAGAGAGTTTATAAAGCTAGCCTGGCGTTCTTTTTAATAAGATGATAATTGGCGTGAATCAGGCACTCTAATATAAGGAATATTTTCCTGGACCTCCTGGTATCTTAAAAGAGTTTTAGTCACTAATTAGCATTCACAGGGGTGGTCTGGGTGTCAAAATCGACCCGGGTATTTCTATTTCATCCGGCCCATAAATTGTATATTATATGATGGGCATCCAATTCTAGGTCAACCTGTCCTCAAAATCATTATGTTAAGTTTGATAATGTTTCGATAGCTGTACACATGCATACAGTGAATATAAACACGTCGCTCAGAGGGCCCCTTATGTAAGAGAATACTAGAAAACCTTTAACAATTTAATACAAGTCATGGTGACATCCAAGCGCCATTATCTTATAAAATACAGACGTGATTTTAAAAAAAAAGTAGTAGTAGTCTGTTGTCCTACCGGCCCAGTTAGATACCGGCCCACCGGGCATTTGCCCGAATGCCCATATACCCAGTCCGCCCCCAAGCATACATGATTATATGAACATGAAATGAGTAGGACATAATTATCTTCTCTTTTGAAGTAACGTCTGTAAGTTATAAGATAAGATATCGCACCCATATCTTATTGTAAAAGGTTCACCGTGCGACTTCGGTTTGTAGCGATGTAACAATGCGCGCAACCAAAGTTTCCCACTCAGTTCTTTGCCATAAAGTAGACCGTCCTTTGTAAATTATTCCTTTTTAATGCTCAATCATTTTTGAATGGGTCCATTTGGAGAAAACTAGTGGAAATGAAATGAAATCAGGGCCGGATTTACATATGGGGGAGATTTTCAAACATGGCTGAAAAACTGTCAAGAGCTAGCCTTTTGGTGCATCCGGTGTAAAAGAAATATTGATAGGCTACGTTTTTTTTTTAAAGGCTTGTGATAATTTGTGTTCACTTCTTAGCACAGCAGAATTAAATGTTTGAAGCTCTTCCATTTGTTGCGCAAACTATGACGGTAAACATTAGACTTTCATTTTATGACTTTCAACGTATTGAAAAACAAGTGAATAACTTACTAAAGATAATAAATGAGGGTTGGGGGAAATAGCTTGTTACAGTTTTATGTTATCCAAAGGACGGGACAAATATTATTTTCAGCACTACTCATTGCTTGAGACGCACTTAATATTTACTGTGCATAAATCAAATCGGTTGATGAACTTCTTAACTGATGAACTGTACCAGAGAACCAATCAAGGCCAAAGTAGGTCATGCTATTTTTTTTGTCTAAGTTAAAGGTCATCATGTTATGTCAGTACTGTGTAAAAAAAAAAGGGGGGGGGGCTATTTCATGTTGATATTATGATTATATCTTGAATCAACACAAACGTATTACACCTGCGCTCAAGTGATCTTGTAACTTTACCTTGGTTTCAACACTCTCTTGCCTTCCCTCTCGCTCAGAACCAATTATTGACAGGTAAGACTTTTTATGGGTACTAGAGTCTAGATCTCCTGCAGTGTCTATGTGTGTGTGTGTGTTTTTACGTGCATGATTGTATGGGGTTAAATCCGACTATTTACATATATTTGTATCCAGGGCCGGTCCTGGCGATTGAGGGGCCCTATGCGAAACTAATTGCGCAGGGCTAGTCTGGATGGGAATGAGGATAATAAGTGAAAATTAAGATTTTGTATCAGAGAATAAATTCGGCTTTGCATTTTATTCATTCTTTTCTAAGTACAAAATTGCGATCAAGTTAATTTTACTTTACCAATTTTGCAACCTATGGCATATTTATATGCCAGTAACAATAAAAGTAAATACGTATTGGAACTTCCGGTTAAGGGCAAAATTCGTCCTGACTCTCTTCAATACATCAATGTCTTTATGTTTTTAATTTTCTAAGATCAAGTAATTAAAGAGTTTAGCGTTGTCTTTTCCAACAGACGATAAGATCATCGTGGCATGCACTGTATGACTACTATTGTGAGCAGCCCTTTATTTTACTTGTGTCAAGTATCCGAAAAGTCAGGTCGTTGGGGTTGTTGTTTTTTTTACACAGTTTATATCAATTCCCTCTGTCTGTCTGTCTGTCTGGTAGAAAGTGTTTACACGTTATTTCTCCCACACCCATTCTCGGATCAAGCTGAAACTTCGCACAATAATTCATTGACATAAACAAGACATGAATCAATTTAAAAAAGTAAACAATTAGACAATTACTTACTGGTAATTCATTATTTTGTTTAATAGCAACAAGGAAAACTAATACTTCAGTAGTCACAGATGTGGCTAAATTTCTCGGGTTTAGTCCCCTTAAATAATTGTTAACGCTATTTCTCCCTTACGCATTCTCCGATCAATTAAACAATTATTTATTGTACCTAAAAAATATGAATAAATAAACGAAAATACTGAAGTAGTCAATTAATTATTGGTAATTTTTTTTTATATCGAAATAACTTTTACATTATTGGGAGATATAGTTTTTAGAACGGAGTTCTTCCCCTTTAATTTTTTAAAATTTTGCTTGTTTTTAAATCAACCTCTATTTCTACTACTTTGTTCCAACTGATAATCTGAGATGAACCGAACAGTTCAGATCAGTAATCCTATATTTGAGATGAACCGCGCAGTGGTTTCTAGATCAGGCAGTTCTCCGTATAGATTTTCTTCTATTGTAGGGTTTCGGGGCCAGAGTCTTTTTCGGGCCTCTTGATAGAGTATGCAGCTTTGTAAAGCATGGTCAGCATTTTCTGGTGCTGCTCCACAAGGTCTAGTTTCGCTGATACCGACAATTAGAGTCCGTCTCATTCTGTCGTTCCCGGTTATGAGACGAACAATTATACGTTGGTGGTATGGGGGACACTAAGTAATAGGCACCGCATTCCTGGGTGAGAGCTGCTCCATCCTCATCCCTTGTACTCTCTTTCATTTTTTTTTATTTCTTCTGGGTAGAGAGGAATTTTCATTTGTTATTGTCCCATCTTTGACCAGTAAGACTGCTTTTTCATTGCCTTAATTTCACTGAGTTCTAGAATCAATTTGTAATCAACGCATTGCTCAATTTAAGTGACAATATGAAACAAATGCAAAGCACCTTGAAATTGACACTAAAGTTCTAGTGCAATATCCCAGCTCTATGTACAATATGGTAGAGTCAAAGCCTGTGCATAAACCAGTGGTGTCCTTTTTTTTTTCGGCCTGGAAATTGGGGGGGGGGGGGGCATTTAGTCCCGAGCTTCTGTCGCTTCATTAAGCATTGCGGGTAGATGTTTCGAAGGGCCTAGACCCAGATAAGTCCCGCGGACTTTAGTTTGGGAATCGCTGCTCTTAAGTCATGCTATCACTCACGCTTGTCATTACGAGAAGTGGGTCGAAGTACGTGAAAGAAAAATGTCGGTACACAAATCAGAATTAGAACCTCTGATCTTTAGCTCTATTTTTCGGACGCGATTTCTGTTACTACGTATATGAGAATGTGGGAGATGAGAATGTGGGAGATGAATGTGGGAGATGAGAATGTGGGAGATGAATATGGGAGATGAGAATGTGGGAGATGAATATGGGAGATGAGAATGTGGGAGATGAATATGTGAGATGAGAATGTGGGAGATGAATATGGGAGATGAGAATGTGGGAGATGTGGGAGATGAATATGGGAGATGAGAATGTGGGAGATGAGAATGTGGGAGATGAGAATGTGGGAGATGAGAATGTGGGAGATGAGAATGTGGGAGATGAGAATGTTGCTTGCACGATGAAAATTTATTTAAGTGAAGGAGATTTGCGCTGCATCAGCCTCACTCTCTCGCCCCTTGCCAGCTGGATCCAGTGGCAGAACAGAGTCCAGACAACTGGGGCTGGTTTGGGGTGCAGTGGGTGACCAGTGTGCTCTACATGTCCCACAGTGCTCCAAAACTTTCCACTGCGTTTGCTAGCTGACGCCTGATGGCTCTGGTAGTCCAAATCGACTTGAGCGCCATGCAGCCGCAACTAGACTTCACGTGCTGGTGGTGGATAGAGACCATAGTTTCCCCAGACACTAGCTCTGGCTGACCCTCAACTGGTTAGGCCCGTCAGTCGAGACGGTTTGCCGGGGTGTGGTCGTTGCCGCATGCAGACAACTGCTTGGAGCCACAGGTGAGAGCTGGGCTCTGAGTGGAGACCAAGGTCAATGAGCTGCTCAGAGAGCCCGACTGCCCAGTTGACAGAGGTACTCCTCCTCCTCCTTCAGAACCCCATACACCCCTACGTAATTTTACTGTGAAGAGGGAGGGGTATATGGCTGCCTAGTCGTGCGGTTTGCGCGCTGGACTGTCGTTCGGATTTATCGACGGTCGAGGGTTCAAACCCTGCCGCTCCCATTCCCCGTCGTCATGCGGGAGGTTTGGACTAGGAAGTAAACTATCTTCAACTCTGAAGGAACATCCGAAACATGTAAAACATTTTACAAACAACTACAGCATACAAATTTGAGAATCCTTGACCGTGTCGCTGGGAGAGAAATCTTCAATACCCACTGTTTGTTCACGAGGCTAACGGCCTCGGGTTGACCTAGATTTTATTTGTTTCCTTTCCACGTGCAGAAGATTTTTCCACTCACGGCAAAAAAAAAAAAAAAAATGAATGCACAGACCAGGATGATTCAATAACAATGATCCTCATTTTGAGTGACAAAACAATTCTGACCAATTGTTTCCTCGAAAAAAAAATTTTAAGTGGGAGCCATAATTAGAAAGAATGTTTGCAAAACATATTTATTATAGATATAAATTTTTATGTAAAATTCCAAATAAGATTTAGTAATTATTTCATCTAGAAACATGTATGTTGTATCATATGACAAGTTGAATAGTCACACATATATGTAATCAACAATGTTGAGTGAGTTGTATAAATCAAGTGACTTTCCCGGATAATTATTTAAGTTTGCTGGTGGACTATGGCAGGGTCGGCCTTAGGCATAGGCAAACTAGGCAGCCGCCTATGGCCACCGATTGGAGGCGGCCTCGCACAGGAATGAATAATTAAAGACAAAAATGCGAAACTTGGATCTAATGACAAACATAGCAAAACTCTCTGGCCCTCTGTCTACTAGCCTAGCTCTCTAAGTCTCTACAATGACACAAGGTTTATTCACAAATGTTTGGATCTGCTTTTTTTTATAGCTTTTTTTTTATATAGCGCTACTTTCATGCTTATAGCATGCTCAGCTGAAGCGCTTTGGTCCAATCTCATTTGTGGACCAGTGGGGAGGGGGGGGTATCTAGGAGTTGGTTTTCCGTGCTGCCTTTAGGCGCTCAGTAAACGCAACTCTGGCCGAGTCGGGTGTCGAACCTTGAGCCCCCTTCTAGGTAGCCAAGACAAGCCAAATTCAAGCGCACTTGGCCTCTTTGACTACATATAATAGAGAACTCCTTTTGGGCTTCCTTTATGGGGAAAATTTTGAATCGTTCATTCGAGGCTGCTGAATCAAAACGCAAACGAAAATCGCGATTTTTATTTTTTGTTTCTGTTTTTCTGTTTTTTTTTTATTTCATGTAGGGCCAACAAATTTAATTCGCTTAGGGCCTCTAATTGCTTAAGGCCGGCCCTGACTATGCAATGTGAGAATCACTGTAAAATAAGTGCGAATCCTGATTGGTTAGGTCAGGAACGTCTGTATAGGGGAAAATGGAAGGCGGTTGATAACAGCTGGACTTGGTTGGAAAACACTACCCCCCCCCTTTTTTTCTCTGCAGGGGGTAAATTAGTCCCAGGTTGGCCTCAAAGATGTCCAACGTAGGCCCCCATTAAAAAACAGTGGGAGGGGGAACAGAAGATAATTATCAACAAAAAAATAATGCCTATGTAGGCCTAATTATCTAGTAAGCATAATTGGTATCTAGTGTTTCGGCGTTTTTCTTTTCTGTCCAACCTACTTGTCCCTCAATTAATATGAAAGATTTTTATTATTATTATTATTGTAGAAATGAATTAATTTTCATTCTCTGGCACTGCTAGGGTTGCATTTTCTTGTGTTTCCGTGAAATTCATTGTAGTCCTTTTTACAGTGTCCAGTTACAAAATTTCTGGTTTATTTTATGGTTACCTATATTTTGTTATTAAAAAAATAAGTTTGCCTGTTTGTCCTTGCTGTTGATGTTTTATATTAGGTAAGGTAGGCCTAGATTTATTCACGTCGGGCTCTGTCACTGATTTTTTACCCTAAAATTGACTTAAGGGATTCACCGATAGAGAAAAAAACAAAAGCCCGGTTTTCTGTGAGTTGATGTTGAAGTGAAGTGGCCATCTGAAGTACCACAAAGTCCAAACTTCAACGACCCAAGTCACCTCATTGTGTTTTCTTTAAAAATAATAACAATGACTTTGTCTTTTTTTTTTTAACTACCTATTTGTACTGTTTCTTTTTTTAGTTTTTTGAGCCAGAAAAAATGTCCGAATACAATCATCACTGTAAAATAGTGTAGCTCTCACATGGTCAGTTATACATCTCTCTAATTAAAAAAAAAATTTTCAAAGAAAATTACACTTACCTTACCTTAGCCTGTTGGATCGTTGGGGCACAATGCAAGATTCGTTGACCGTCTTTCTCCATTCCTCTCTGTCTTTTTGCCTTAGTTAGAGCCTCTTTCAATGGCAGGCCCGTCCATTCTTTTATGTTGTCCTCCCATCGCTTTCTCTGTCTGTCTCTTCTTTTTTTTTTCCTGGTAATGTTCCCTGAAGGAAGGTCTTTGCGAGCCCCCAGGATCTTGTGATATGGTCATAGATGTTTAGCTTGCATAGGAAATTAGCAAGCGCCATCACAAGCTATGTGACGTCATATTGTGAAATAAAAAAGTCACTGCAAGTATGGCCTGTTAAACGTAGATAAGGCATCACATATATTGCTTACATATCTCATCACATATGTTGCTTACATATCTCGTCACATGTATTGCTTACATATCTCGTCACATGTATTGCTTACATATCTCGTCACATATATTGCTTCCATATCTCGTCACATATATTGCTTCCATATCTCGTCACATGTATTGCTTACATATCTCGTCACATGTATTGCTTACATATCTCGTCACATATATTGCTTACATATCTCGTCACATATATTGCTTCCATATCTCGTCACATGTATTGCTTACATATCTCGTCACATGTATTGCTTACATATCTCGTCACATGTATTGCTTACATATCTCGTCACATGTATTGCTTACATATCTCGTCACATGTATTGCTTACATATCTCGTCACATGTATTGCTTACATATCTCGTCACATGTATTGCTTACATATCTCGTCACATGTATTGCTTACATATCTCGTCACAAATATTGCTTCCATATCTCGTCACATATATTGCTTTCATATCTCGTCACATATATTGCTTACATATCTCGTCACATATATTGCTTACATATCTCGTCACATATATTGCTTACATATCTCGTCACATATATTGCTTACATATGCCATCCCAATAAAATGCTTACATGTGCCATCACATACAATTTGTTACATTTGTCAGAACATATATTGCTTACATATGTCACAACATTTATAGTTTAAATGTGTCATCGCATATATTGTTTGCATATGTCATCGCATATGTTGCTTACATATGTCTGTCTCTCGAAGCCTTTCCAAATGTTTGGGTATAGGCCACAAGGCAGTGGAGGTTTAGATATTTTGAGTTTTTCCTTCTCCTAATTGGGTGGCCGACCATGGCTAACGAGCCCCCCCTGCCCGAAGCTTACTGGTTTAGGTGCCAGTTGCTCGCCTTTGCCCTTTCTCCTGTAAGTGGTCACCTCCGGGCTCAATTTCTGAACCGCACGTGAAGGCCAAGAGCTTAAGCTGCCTAAATGTAAATCAGCCCCAGTATGTCTGTATGTTTTACAACTTGTGGGCGTTCCTTCAGGAAAGACAAAAATTACGTCCAAACCTCATAAGGACCGCAGGGGACCTGATACAGATGTCCTGAAGGTCCGAGAACGTCCAGTTCCCTATTAAAGGACCTCTTGACCAAGGAAAGGCTTTTTATCCATGGCCAGGATGAGGCATCGGCTCTTCACCAATCCCTCTGTCCGAAATCCCGCCTTATCCGAAACGATCATATATTCACGTCCGGTATGTCGCTGGACACGACCCCCTTGAGCCCCGCACGAGTATCCCCCTCTAGTGCGAGGCCGGAGGCCGAGCCGCGTGGGGGCCTTTCGTATGCTCGCAGGGGACCAAAGAGGACCGCACCGTGACCGCAGGGGACCACAGTCCGAAGCGCATACCACTCGACTTAGCAGCTTTTTGGTCGATTAAAATGGGATCGTGTTAATAAAAATTAGATCTGGTCAATTATAGTGCTCTGCCGAGTCTCTTAAGCCGACCTGTCCAGAAGAGTAAATAATGGTTAGACTTAGTTATCTCCAGTAGCGAGTCTTATCCTTCCAAAAGAGAAGAAATGTGCATCCTACACGTATCCATGGGTTAATCTTGCATCCATGTATCATTTGATATGCAAGATTTATAAACAAATGCACATACACCAAAAAATAAATAGACAAACTATTCCATTTAATAGACCTCATTCACCAATCGTAAACAAACGGCACTTAGCGACATGGTGCTCTATCTCTTCTATATAATTTACGATCTCATGTTTAATTCATGATGGTTGTCATGTGACCGTTTTTTTTTTCTTTTTTTTTTCATTTATCAATAAGATCACGTGACTAAATGTTGCTTGTTTGGTGAATGAGGTCCATTGAATTTGTGCTTAATGTTGTAAACCAGTTTCCTACTGAATACCTTTTTTTTTTCCCACGTGCTGACCAGCTTGTTTTTTGTTGTTTTTTTTTATGTCGGATGGTGTAAATGACCCAATAGTTGTTTTTTTTTTTTTTTTTTCTTCTCGATTGAGTTTGTGGATCTGTGTGTATGAGTTCGATGTGGAGTATTGTAAAAAGTATTTCTTTTAATGGATTATTGTCTCATTGCAGCTGGTTTGTGCTTCTGGAGAAGAAGTCGGCAATCACAGTGATAGCCGCGACCTGGTAATTGGTGAGTTCTTTTTTTTTTTTTTTACCCTAAGTCATAGAAATAATTTCATTTAGATCTACCAATTTTAGTACATAAACTTCATATTTATATTGATTCTTTACATTACTTTATTTAATACGGAAAGTATCATTCGGTCATCCAGATTAAGCGATTTCTCAATGCCTAATGACAGAAAATCCTGGCTTCTAGAACATGATGTTTAGCAGTTTATTTCCACTACTCTTGACAGCTAAAGTGGCATCCATTATTTCGATCATGGGAGAATTCTTACATGTCTATAATGTAAGCATTTAGAGATTTTAAAAAAATCCATTACTTTACTGAGGTTGCTATGTTGTGTGTTCACACTGGATCACGTTGTGGTGTTGGTATGTCTGTTGAGCGTGACATTTACCTGGTACTTTTCTACCCTTCGGTTTTCGGTTAGTCAATACAGACGAAATACTTGAGTTCCAGACACATCTAAAGAACGCCTGAAACTGAAGCCTCCCCTGATCTAATCACATGACATTCGTATGTAGACCACAATTCAGGGGATGTTGCCAAGGTGTGCGTGGGACTCTCTGAGCTTTTCATTCATTTGTATTTGTTAATCCTTAATTTACCTTCTAAAACGGGGGTTCTCAAACTTGTGGGTCGCCACCCCCTTTGGGGGTCGATTGACGATTTGCCAGGGGTCGCCAAAGACCATCGAAAATATGGATTGTTTTTGTCTATTCTTCTACTGCTGTGTGTGTGTGTGTGGGGGGGGGTCGCGGCAGAGTTGGGAAGGGGGGATATAAAATGGGTCGCCGAGATTAAATGGTTGAGAATCGCTGTTCTAAAAGAATATATTAAAATGTTGTGTTTATTCAGTACTGAAGAGATTACATTGCCAACAACACATAAGACACTAACATAAGTTTACGGTTCACACAACAGTTCATGTTACAAATTGTTCATAAACTGTCCAAACTTGACCATCACTGGGTTGTCCATTGTCCTTTGCTGTAGACGAACGAAGTTATTGGGATTCTTTCGGAAGGATCTGCCCTTATTTCCTATGGAAGCCCAAAGGTTTCAAGAAATATAAATGTTTTGTTGGTGCGATTAAATTCCTGAAACTGATGTTATGTACCACAAAGCGGGCTAATCCACACAAAAAATTGTTCGTGTACATCACTCAGTCACAAGTCCCACGCCATTGTATAGAGGCTGAACTATGACCGCTTTCCCAAATCACTAGTAGAGAAACCTCCACAAGTTGACAGACCGGTACCGGTTTCCAGATGTTCACTTGTCGTCAACCCAAGATTGAGGACACACAGCATTGTAGTGAGCTCATGAGGACCTTAGAGGACTAGATGTAATCTAAGATTAATTATGCATTCAAGTACAATTGAATTTATATATTCTCCGAAAACAAAAAAGCGACACCATAAATAGTGATATATACTGTCGCTTTAAATAAACCAAATGTGATGTGAGAAAGGTGTTTGAATAATTTCATATGGATACTTTCGATCACTTACCTACCTAAAACATCCTTCTCGTAATAATATTTATATAGGTCTGTGCTTTCAACATTGAGCAACGGAAAATAAACACAGCTTTCATATCAACTGAAAATTTGGTTCCCGGAAACGGGAAACACTAATTCGCATGTACAAAGTAATAACAGAAAGGAAAAATGGGGGGGGGGGGGAATTTAGGGAGAGGGGTGTAAACAATCTTGATGTCTATCAGTCATGAAAATTCTTTTTGTGTTTTTTTTTTTTATTGACCTTTTTTTTGTCCTCATCTTTCCCTTGATTTTTTGTCATAGGTGGCGCTGCGACAGTCCGCGTAGCCAAAACCCTCCTCTTTCCCGGTCAGCAGCTGTTCTTAGCAGGATATCAAGACAGAAGCCGGTCCATCCTTGTACGTTTTCTAGGCAGCGTTTCTTCGGACGATCCTTTCTTCTTGCTGCCTCCATTTTACTCTAGGGTGAGTTTCGACAGTGAGCCATGTCTTACAATATTCGAATCAGCTCAGCTATCGTCTCTTCACACTATTAAAGAGTCCCTCCTTTTTTTTTTGCCAGCCAGAG
Organism: Biomphalaria glabrata; assembly: GCF_947242115.1. Lineage (NCBI taxonomy): Eukaryota > Metazoa > Mollusca > Gastropoda > Planorbidae > Biomphalaria > Biomphalaria glabrata. The sequence continues at coordinate 3,458,363 of NC_074727.1, read as the reverse complement.
TGCTGACTTGTAAAGGTACAAACTCATTTTTTTTTCTTTTCTTGGTATCCTGATACCCAGCATTTTTCTAAGACTAAGACTAAGACTGCTTTATTGATCCTTACGGAAATTTGTTGTGATTACAAGGACTCTTTTCTCATATAAAGACAACACAACAGAAAAATACACATAAATACAACAGACAACATCAAGAGTTCATTCAGCGACTACAGGTATCTTGGTGCATTTCATGTTCCCTGATCAATGAGTGGCGGTGATAGAGTCTGACCGAGTGAGGTACGAACGAGTTTCTGTAGCTTTTAGCCTCGGCATTCGGTTTCCAATTTTCATAACTTTATAGGAGCTTGCTGGGGAAAGTAAAGGCGTTTGGTTGTTGGGCTGGCCACATACAGAGGCGGCCTTAGCAGTGCGCGGGGCCCTGGGCGAATGTCATATGCGGGGCCCTGAGACGTAAGGGAAGACTATATATAAATCGTAACCCGGTACTATAACGTCACGCTTACGGGATCGTCGCCTCTAACGCTGAAGTACTGTAATATTGGCCTTTTAACTACATAAACTCTTTAGAGTTTTCCACCTTAATTTCTGGATCTGATACGTCCACAAAACACTATATAAAATACAAGAGTTCTTTGTGGCTATCATCAAAATGCCAGGAAATATTGAGCAACAAGTCCTAGTTAATGAGAACTGGTCTGGTTTGTTTGTAAAATGTTTTACATGTTTCGGATGTTCCTTCAGAGTTGAAGATAATTACTTCCTAGTCCAAACCTCCCGGTTTTCGAACCTGACTGTGATAAGGGGCTTCCCTTAGGCGCGGGGCTGGGGCGATTTCCCCACTTGCCACCCCCTGCTGCTCGTCAACCGTTGGCCATAGGAACAGATTATCCTAACAACATCTACCCTCTAGATGGCAAGGTCTGAAAGGGAAACTTTATATATAGTATGTACTTCATATACACTAAGTCATTTTAACAAAAAGTGAGGTTTATATTTTGTAGAGTCCTGTAGAACAGCGGTTCTCAACCTTTTAAGCCCGGCGACCCCTTTTTTACAATCCCCCACTCTGCCGCGACCCCCTCCACAAACACACATACAGCAATAGAAGAATAGACAAAAACAATCCGGGTCGCGAGCCACAGGTTGAGAACCCCTGCTGTAGAAGTTGAATAATTATACATACCCAGTTGAATCTATAACAAGATGCTAAGCTTATAAATTAGTAACCAATTTCCCATTACAATGTGGTAGTATTGTATACAGTATAGCGTGTCCTGTCAGATGTTTCTTATATTATTGGTTGATACGTTGCAAGATAATCTGGATTCCCTCGCTACGAAATCTTTCACAAATCTCAATTTTACGCAGCTAGGGAAAGAGAAAAGTGTGAAGAAGAAGAAGAATTTATGAATTATCAAAACTTTAGTTATTATGAAGGCAGAAATGTCTCTTTCTGTCTCGGAAGACAATGGATGCGCCAAAATGTGTCAATGGTTTTGGTTTCGTCTTGAGACGGGTTAGAATCTGGTGTGACTAAGTCAATTCTGAAGCTGCAGTGTTTGCCACAGTTCGTGCATGTATATGCATCTGTTTTAGGGCTAGCTGATAGGGCAGCTCTATGGTGTCGTAGCATGTGATCTCAACTGTCAAGGTTCGAATCCGCATTGTGGTTGGTGATACCATTCTTCCTCCATGTCCGCCCTTGGAAGAAACAGATCAAAGGTGTAATTTCGTCATAAGAAATGTGGACCAAGTGATAATCATAAGTATCATTGTCAAGGTTCCCAGCATGATATACTTGTCATATCATCGATGTGACGTCCTTTCATTACACCCATTTATGGTTTATCTATAGTAAATGTATATTAGATTTATAGCAGACGACATTCATAATTGTAGGCCCCGCCCACCTGATAAGAGACCTATCAATTTGGTAGGCGTGTTTAATTAAACGTGCGTATGAGCGCGTTGTTTAATGTCTATGTGCTTGAGGTCAGAAGGGCGATACATGAACACGGTCACGGTCTAGACTTAGACAAAAATAAGTTTACACTTCGACCTTGACATTGGGTCACGTGAACGAAATCCAGTTACAGTAGAAGCAAAACAAAAAAAAAAACATAGGATGGCCAAGTTAAAGAATGAGAGGTCAAAATGTTTGTAAAATGTTTGTAAAATGTTTTACATGTTTCGGATGTTCCTTCGGAGTTGAAGATAATTACTAAATAAATAAGGACGACGGGGGATGGGAGCGGGCAGGGTTTGAACCCTGGACCACCGATAAATCTGAAAGACAATCCAGCGCGCAAACCGCACGACCAGGCAGCCAACCATTCAAGTTATTTTTTATTTGGATTTTAATCTTTTGCATGTATTAAGAACAAAATTTGGTGAATAATTCTAAGAAGTTAAAGTTTCGAATAAGAAATGGGCGATTTAAAAAGATTGCGTCAACAGCAGTGGCGTAGCTAGGAATTTGCCATCATTTGGGTGCCCGGGGGGGGGGGCTTGACCTTTTTGAGGGGGCCTGCATTTTGCGTAATATTTAATATTTAATGTAAAAAAAAAAAAAATTCGAAATTTCATTTAGGAGGACCCGGGGGAGTTATTACATCCCCCCGCCCATACCCCAGCTACGCCACTGGCCAACAGGAAAAGCCTATCTTAAAATATCCCAAAACTCGCTGAATATCCCAAAACTGGCGCTGTTCGTCTTACTGCAAGCAAACCATTTTTTCGACAAGACGTGGCACCGCCACATCGACATTTCAGGGTCCGAACTTATCTGAATAAGAACGTGCCTCAGCGGTGGATTGGTAGAAGAGGCGCTCCCAAGACCTTGCTCTCTGCGTTTGGCCTACCAGGTCCCCCATCATCACTGTGTGCGACTTGTTCACGTGGGGAAGAGGGGGGGGGCGCATGTTGAAGACAAAAAGTGTTTGTTCCACAATTGATAGTAAATCTCAATGACTTGAAAGATCGAATAACGAGCTGCAATCAACACAGTGGACGACTTCATCCGGAAGTGCGTTTGGGAGGAAGTTTCCTATCGGCTTGATATTGTCAGTACATCCAGTGGTGGTCACATTGAGCACTTGTAAAGCGTGAAATCAAAACTGGAAGTCATATGTTTACACTTTTGTTGTTCATTTTAGTTTTTAACTATTGCGCAATGGTTTTGGCACATTCTTTTCTTTTTTAACCACCCTGTCCAAGGCAAAAGACATAGAGGAATAGAGGAATACGGTACACAAATCGTGTGTGGTGTCCCAACGGTCCAACTGATTAAGGGATAGATGAAGGGGAAGGTATTATAGACAAGAGTTGGAATAGTATGCTGCTGCTGCTGCTTTACACCCTGTGGGACATAATGGGTATTAATGAATCTTATCTTCTTATCTTATATTATACAGACGTTACTTCAAAAAAGAAGATGATTACGCCCTACGCGTCATGCATTCAATCATGCATATTAACCAATGACTTAAATTCTGTCAAGTCACTGGTTTTCCTGGATAGCTCAGGCAACCCATTCCATGCTCTAATAGCACTAGGGGAGAAGGAGTATTTGTACAAATTTGTCCTAGCATATGGGACGAGGAATGTGCCTTTATCTTTGTGTCTTTCAGAGTATTTTATTAAATTTTGTTTTTGTATTTGAAGATTATGGTTCAGTGTTTTATGTATAATTGCTACTTTACTTTTGAGTCTTCTATCCTGAAGGCTTTCTAAATTTAGTGATTTTACTAAAGGTGTTACTCTAGTCAAATGTGAATATTCGTTTGTTATTAATCTCACTGCTCTATTTTGTGTCTGCTCCAGTTTCTTAATGTTTTCTTGAGTTGATGGGTCCCAAACAGAGGATGCATATTCTATTATTGGCCTAACCAAGGTTAAATAACATTTAATAACTAAATAGAGAGTGGGGCCTCTTATATTAGTGGATCAATTTCATATAACTGAAAGAGAAAGTGTTGGATACTCTCACAGTGGCCAGGTCAATCTGAGAAGTTTCGCATTTTTACATCAACAAAACGAATTAATTATTTATACAATTTTATAAAGCATTTTTTAACGCGCGACTAAAATGTATTTGGTATTCTTAGCAGACTATAGATTTATCAAATATAATCTACAATCATCAAAATAGTCCGACATCCAGAATAAATTATAAAACGAAAATTCACATCAACATTGGCGGCCATCTTCTCTGACGTCCTTTCTTTATTCGCGTCATACTGAAGCGAAGCTGCGCTCATCGCAATCTTTAATCTATATTCATATTTCGAAAACCAAAATTACATGGAAAATAAACTCTTGCATTCGTACATGAGTAGCAGCAACAGTACAAGACCACTAGTTTTAAATTTAGTGTGTGCAGATTAAAAGGTTTCACATGGGATATAAATTGATTTGCGAGATATAATAGTATATTAACTCTCTACCCCCGAGGCTTATAGACTCCTTGTCTGTTTCGTCTCTCTGGTCAACACAACCAGCTTTTGTGTGTGTGTGTGGGGGTGACCTTCACTTAATGACACCGATACACTTCTGTTATGAGAGGTCGCACTGATCTCAGTATCAGTATACATGTAAAATATTTCGGTATATAGATTTAGTTTAATAGTTTTATTCCACCACTCATTCTTGTCACTATCTACAGTTGTAGAAACGTGTTCAGCTAGTCACGTGGCGATGTCGCATTTCTATTTTTAGATCATTTCGTCACCTCAGGCTTTTGTTCCCCTTCAATGGCCTACAATAGTTTTTGATTGGCCGATAATTTTACTTTGATATGTTAATCTATAGACACTATAGTGCTATAAATCACGAATATCATTGGAACAGTGCGTCGCTTAGTGAATGACGTTCATTGAAGTGTCACGCAGATAAAAATCGTATTTGTAGACTTTGTCACGTGATAAGATAGTGTGACCGAAAGATAAAACAAAAAGTCTAAATTTGTAATTGTAACGAAGATAATACATTTTATCTTGGAATCTGGTCCCGCGTTCATGAAGGTTAAAAAAATAAATTTAGTAGCTTTTTTTATTTTCAAAAACTTGTATTACCTCACTCCGCCTGTCTGTTTGTCTGTCAGGATTCTTTTACACGTAATTTCTTCCACACCCCATTCTCAGATCAAGTTGAAACTGCACAATTGTCGATGGCATACATAAATCAATCTCTTTAAAAAAAAAATTAGTTGTAATTAATTTCGTTTTATATAATAAAAAAGGAAATAACTCTTGCAGTATTGAGAGAGAAAATGCAGTAATTGAGCGGTTCTTTCTTTTACATAAGCTTTGTTGTTTTTTTTAAAGTATTTTTTCAATATTTTGCTTGTTTTACTTGAATGTCTGTGGTCTGCTCGTGTCTGTTTTACTTTGTTAAAAAAAAAAGTCAACTAGTTTGGACACAATCTTCACACAATTAACACCATAAGTAAAATCACTAAATTTTGAGATAATTCAGGACAGAAGAATAAAAAAAATTTAAAGTAGCAATAATGCATTAAAAAATGAACCATAATTGACAAATACAAAAAACAAAACCCAATAAAATGCCCAGAAAGACCTAAAGATAAAAGTATATTTCTTATTCCATATGCTAGGATAAATTCATACAAATGCTACTTCTTCCCAAGTGCATGGAATGAGTTGCCTGAATCGGCCAGGAAAACCATCGACTATAAAAAGGCACTCAACGAAAATTAACAACAACTGTTGATGGCTGTTAGTTTTACAGACAATTTGGGGACACCAAAAAAATAGTTGTTTAATTTTCAGATCTTACCTTCAGGGTTTACTGGCGCCGCCTATGCCTCCTCTTCCTACAAGGTTCACTGTCGCCTCTATCTCCACTACCTTAGGGTCACAGTCCGTGTCGCTCTCTATCTTCCAATCGTCTCAAGAGCGATTGCTTTCATAAACCAATGGGTCTTCCACTCGAAAGAACGACCCTTCCATTGTTTCTCAGACACTTCCTGACCGGACAATCCACAGAGCACCTCAACTGTTCCTCACCTTGCTGGCCTGTCACTGTTTCTCAGATACTTACTGACCAGACAACCCACAGAGTACCTCAACTGTTCCTCACCTTGCTGGCCTGTCACTGTTTCTCAGATACTTACTGACCAGACAACCCACAGAGTACCTCAACTGTTACTCACCTTGCTGGCCTGTCACTGTTTCTCAGATACTTACTGACCAGACAACCCACAGAGTACCTCAACTGTTACTCACCTTGCTGGCCTGTCACTGTTTCTCAGATACTTACTGACCGGACAACCCACAGAGCATCTCAACTGTTCCTCATCTTGCTGGCCTGTCACTGTTTCTCAGATACTTACTGACCGGACAACCCACAGAGCAATCCAACTGTTCCTCACCTTGCTGGCCTGTCACTGTTTCTCAGATACTTACTGACCGGACAACCCACAGAGCATCTCAACTGTTCCTCATCTTGCTGGCCTGTCACTGTTTCTCAGATACTTACTGACCGGACAACCCACAGAGCAATCCAACTGTTCCTCAAATTGTTGGCCTGTCACTGTTTCTCAGATACTTACTGACCGGACAACCCACAGAGCACCTCAACTGTTCCTCACCTTGCTGGCCTTTCACTGTTTCTCTGATACTTACTGACAGGACAACCCACAGAGCACTCCAACTGTTCCTCACCTTGCTGGCCTGTCACTGTTTCTCAGATACTTACTGACCGGACAACCCACAGAGCACTCCAACTGTTCCTCACCTTGCTGGCCTTTCACTGTTTCTCAGATACTTACTGACCGGACAACCCACAGAGCACCTCAACTGATCCTCACTTTGCTGGCCTGTCACTGTTTCTCAGATACTTACTGACCGGACAACCCACAGAGCATCTCAACTGTTCCTCACCTTGCTGGCCTGTCACTGTTTCTCAGATACTTACTGACCGGACAACCCACAGAGCACTCCAACTGTTCCTCAAATTGTTGGCCTGTCACTGTTTCTCAGATACTTACTGACCGGACAACCCACAGAGCACCTCAACTGTTCCTCACCTTGCTGGCCTTTCACTGTTTCTCTGATACTTACTGACAGGACAACCCACAGAGCACTCCAACTGTTCCTCACCTTGCTGGCCTGTCACTGTTTCTCAGATACTTACTGACCGGACAACCCACAGAGCACTCCAACTGTTCCTCACCTTGCTGGCCTTTCACTGTTTCTCAGATACTTACTGACCGGACAACCCACAGAGCACCTCAACTGATCCTCACTTTGCTGGCCTGTCACTGTTTCTCTGATACTTACTGACCGGACAACCCACAGAGCACCTCAACTGTTCCTCACTTTGCTGGCCTGTCACTGTTTCTCTGATACTTACTGACCGGACAACCCACAGAGCACCTCAACTGTTCCTCACCTTGCTGGCCTGTCACTGTTTCTCAGATACTTACTGACCGGACAACTCACAGAGCACCTCAACTGTTCCTCACCTTGCTGGCCTGTCACTGTTTCTCAGATACTTACTGACCGGACAACCCACAGAGCACCTCAACTGTTTTTCACCTTTCTAGCCTGTCCACAGGCCTCCCATTTTTTATACAACAAGGAAAAAAACAAAAGCAATTGTATTTAATGTAGCATGTTTGTGACGCTTGTGGTATAGCTAATATACATATCTTAGATTCAGTGGCGTAGCTAAGGTGGGGGAGGGAGGGAGAATTTGACCCCCCCTCAGTGCCCCACTTAAGGGTGCCCCCCAAATTAGTGGGTTTTTTACATTATAAACTAAATATTACGCCAAATGCAAGGGCCCCAAAGAGGTCTGTCCCCACCCGGGCCCCTAAACGATGGAAAATTTCTAGCTACGCCCCTGCTTAGATTCCCGCTAGTATCTAAGGAACGTTTATTTTAAGTTTTATCAAGCTTTGATTTCTATGCGGGACCTACATTCAAACATAATTCAATATGCCTTACATTAAATTATATGTATTAGGTATTATTTTTTTTTAGTGAATATTTTTTTAATTTGGGGAGGTCCCCTTTCAATTGTGAGACCTTGGGTAAACGCACTGCCGTAAATCTGGCCCTGGTAATAGGATTTATATTCTATGATCCTTGGGCGTATTTTTCTTCACGCCTAATCTGGGCAACTTCTTTGTGTGATCTATATATCCCGAAAACTACACTACACATAAATCATGTTGTTTGGGATCTTGTTGTCAATTGAGCAGAGATTGGCTGGGTTTTTTTTTGTTTTTTTTTGTGTTCTTTCGGTTTTGTGTTGTTGTTTTTTCCCTATTAAGAGTCAAGTAAAGGTTTATATATACAGGGGCTCTCAACCTGAGGGTCGCGACCCCACCCCCCTGCTGTATGGATGGGGGGTCGCCGAAGAGTGAGATTGTAAAACGGGGGTCGCCGAGCTTAAAAGGTTGAGAACCGCTGGTTTACAATGTCTATTTGTGTTTAATGTTTTCTTTTCCTTCTCAAAATATCAGTGCCGGCTCTAGTCGTGTGGGGGTCTTAGGAAAAGAGACTTTGGAGGGCTATTGGGAGACAGCCCAGAGTCATCCTTGAGCTATACATACTTATAAGCGCAGAGCCACTGCCACTATCAGGTCCGGGTCTTTAGGATGTTGACACTTACGCCCTCTCTAACTGGGGTAAACTGATCGTTTATATTTAAACTTTATCTACAGTCGAAATTCTAAATATAGCTTTCGTTTAAACAAGGGAGCTAATGAACGCGACTTATCGTTGAAGCTGTCAGTAGGCTTGAAAATGATACATGGCAGGGTAATACAACGATCCAAAGTCATTCCTGAGTTTAAGAAAAATAGAGATGCCCTACAGATTCGTAGAAATCGGAGGGGTGGAAGGTGGGGGCGCTTTTACCAACTCAACGCGTCGTTTTCTTTACAAACCTTGTCCGTCTGTCTGTCTGGGTGAATTTTTTTAAACACTTTTTCACACACTCCCCCTTTTCGGATTAAATAATTTCGCACTGTTATTCATTGTCGATGACAACACACGAATCCAACAATTAAATTAAGCAATTAGTTATCCCATTAGTGGTTATTAATAAAATTTTGTTTTAAATAGAAAAAGGTGAGATCAAACTTGCAATATTAAGATATGCAAGTAATTAAACTTCACTCAATATAAACTTTGTTTTAAAAAAAAGTATTTTTATTAGGCTTATATCAATTCACTCCGTCTGTCCGTCTGTCTGTCTGTCACTATTTTTGTACTCGTTATTTCTACCACTTGCCAGTCTCGGATCAAGTTGAAATTTCGCACAACTATTCATTGTCCCTTAGAAAACATAAATCCATTACATAAATTACCTTTTTATATAATTAGTGGAAATTAATTAATTTTGTTTGAAATATAAAAATAAAAGGAAATAAATTTTAGATGTGTTGAGATATATGGCTGCCATTGTGCAGTTCTTTCCTTTATATAAGTTTTTTAAAGTATATTTTTTTAATATTTAGCTTGTTTATATTCTGTTTTTTTTTTTCTTTTTTTAATTTTCCACTGGCTAGCACACTTTGATCTACTTTTATGTTTTGAAGTTATACTAGATGAACAGAAGTGTTATTTCTGCGATAAGCCTCGAGTCTGGTTGTTGTCCTTGACTAGCCCTAGAACAAAACAAGTGCAGAACACTAAACAAACACACGCACTCGCACACACACACACACGCACCAAGAAGCACACTTCTCCATTTGTTATCTGCTTGCGTGACTAGGTTCACTTCACACCAGCCCTCGTAACTCTCAGCAGTCTCCGGGCCTTCTCAAACAGCAGTGGCTACTGACACCAGTTCTGCGACTGAAAGTTGTTTCTTTTTAATATCGACGTTAGGCCTTCTGAAACAGCAATAATTTCAGACACCAATTCTGAGAAATTTACCGAAAGGTGTTTCTCTTTAAATGTCGAAGCTGTTTAGGGTTTTTATCTCTTTGAATACCTAACCTGTTTATCTTACTATATTGTAGTAGTTTTTCTTTTCGATATTTAAGGTCTTAGCGCAAATAATAATGCTGTTCTGCTGGTCTGACTTCGGTAATTATGGCTGCCTGGTCGGGATGGCTGCCTGGTCGCGAGGTTTGCGCTCTGGGCTGTCGTTCGGACTTTTCGATGTTCCCGAGTTCAAACCCTGCCCACTCCCATCTCCCGTCGTCCTGCGGGAGGTTTGGACTAGGAAGTATATTATCTTCAACACTGGAGGAACATGTAAAATAAATCATTTGACAAACTAACAATTAGTCAGGAGGTGTCTGAGTGTCTTGTAAGGGGTATTTTCACTAATGCAAGTTTGATAAGCAAAACAAACTTCGAGTACAAGTAGAAAGGACCGAGTCTGGACGATTCAACGAAAGTTTAATACAGAATGGGTCACGCTCGAGTCACTGTCACTAATTGATGTTGTCGCCTTGAAGTCCTAATGCCTAACTGAATAAAATAACATATACACAAACTAAACCCCACTATCGGTAACGTCACTAATTATATCGCGTTCAAAGTCCGTCAACTATAGTGCGTCGCTAAGCTGAATAAGTACACTTGACATAAAAGGACATGTCAAAGCAGCCTGTTACAACAGCACAAGTTAACACCCTGTCATTCCTCCAAACGACCCACCACTACATATAATTGAGAACCTCTGATCTACTGAGACACTGCCCACATTAACAACCCCTTTCATTTCTGTCTTAGTTCCCCCCCCTCCCCCACTTTACACAATATAATGTGTTGTAAATATGTAGATCTAGGCTAAGATAGTGTTAGCTCTAGTACACCAAAGTGAACTCTGGTTTCGGGGGTAGTTGTCGTTGTAAGCAGTGGCGACGGGTGCGGCCCGCCTTGGTAGGGAAAGTCAAACCAGTGACATGTCAACGAGCTATTGTTCTATTGTTCTAATCAGCCCACAGGTTGTGACGTCAGGCCTTCTATATCGAATGGTCTCGGTTAAACTAGCTTAGAGAAGAGAAGGAGGCTTCCCTACGAGTAAAACAAAGGACGTTTGGGCCTCGAGGCCTTCGTCAGCTACAAAACAAACAAACAAAAAAGTAACAATTAACACAAAATAGTCTTAAGTAAACTTAGCTGTACGATGTTGTTCTCTATAGAGGCAGAAAAGAAGTAGGTCATTTCTTTTCTGCCTCGATAGAGAACAACATCGGGCAGATACGTCAACTTAAGACTATTTTGTGTTAATTGTATGTTTGTTTTGTAGCGGATGAAGACCTCCTGGCCCAAACGTCCTTTGTTTTACTTGGTCCGGCAGGGTTTCATATATGCATGCTTTTCGTATTCCCTACGAGACAGCTGGAGATTTGTTTACAAAGACCACGGGTTAAACATTTGAGACCAAGTGGGGGCCAGGGGGAATTTTCAAATTCTCCCCCCTCTTTCCTCCACCCTAGCTACGCCACTGGTCGTTCTAATTATTTCTTGCCTAAATACTGCTAGCACAATGAAGTTCCTCTATTACAGTCTAGCTAATTTCCACATAAGACGATGCGTTTAATGTTCCCGTTCGTCTATTTATATATTCAACCTTTTACTGAATACAAAGAAACAGTCGAGTTGAGTGCGGGAATACCCGCTGAAAGCGTGTTCAGATTAGCCTAATTTGATTGGATTATATTTTGATAAATTATAACGGTCACACCAGAGTTTTCATTGTGTCTGACCAATTAGCTGCTGGTATTTTTTTTCTCACAGAAGTACATAAACTTTCCAATTTTAGGAAAATCGTTTGAGCCGTTTTCAAAATCAGTGACATTCAGTGTCCACCAAGGAGGACTTTGCAAGTAATAGGGGCAATGTGATACATACATGTATATGAATAAAAAGCAAAATATTTTAAAAGAATCCTTTTAAAAACAAAAAAGGTTATCTAAAGGAGAGAAACTGTTAATAACCAGCAATGTACAAGTTATTTCCCTTATTCGATATCAAACAAAATAATTAATTACCAATAATTAATTGACTAATTGAGTCTTTTTATTTACAGGTTCGTGTTTTGTTAGGTACAATAAATAACAGTTAAAAGTATCAACTTGATCGGAGAATGTGTGAGGGAGAAATAGCGTTAACAATTATTTAAGGGGACAAAACCCTACAAATTTAGCCACATATGTGAATACTGAAATATTAGTTTTCCTTGTTGCTATTAAACAAAATAATGAATTACCAGTAATTAATTGTCTTATTGGTAACCTATTTTTCTTTTTTTTTTTTATTGATTCATGCATTGATTACGTCAATGAATAATTTTGCGAAATTTCAGCTTGATCCGAGAATGGGTGTGAGAGAAATAACGTTTACACACTTATTACCAGACAGACAGAGTGAGTTGATATAGAGCTTTGTAAAAAAAAAATAGCTATCAGCCCTCTCAGCCAAATAGGCTTCCTGGTCGTGTGGTAGAAGCTTCGTGTTGGAGGGACAAACAAACGAACAAAACAAGAAATATTACGCCTCCCATCAACCTGTTCTTGATCCGCACATGGTTATTTCAAGACATCCAAAGACGCGTAGTGAGTGATGCAGTGATAAAGACCAGCTGCTAATGAAACTCATAACAAAGACTCTTCTATAACTCAAGTTTTATGCTCTAGCTATTTGTGTCGGTCTAAATCAGGGGTTCTCAACCTGCGGATCGCGACCCCCTTTAGGGATCGATGGACGATTTGCCAGGGGTCGCCTAAGACCATCGAAAATGTGGATTTTTTTTTGTCTATTCTTCTATCGCTGTGTGGATGTGGGGTCGCCGCAGAGTGGGGATTGTAAAAAGGGGGTCGCCGAGCTTAAAATGTTGAGAACCGCTGGTCTAAATGCATGATATCAATCTTAACTCTTTTTCTCCCAACTGACGATACCAACGTTGATTCCACCAGAATGTGGTAAATAATTGTGAAGAGAAAGAGTTAAATAGAAAGAACACCCCACCCCCCCACCCCCCAAAAAAAAAAAAAACATGTTTGTAAATACATCTGTAACATGCCTCATTCATGTTTGTTATCTAATGAGGGAATGTATACAAGTGACAAGGGGTGGAGAGTATAACTGTGGCCTTGACATCTGTGTCAGCACAGCTGTCCACGTGACTCATAATGCTGTGTTTGTTTTAGTTTCGTATTGTTTCCCTGTGAAGTTTGTTTGTTAACCCGCTGTCACTGGTTGGATGTTTTGTCCAGAATGCAGTTCAGGCTTTGGAGTGACACATTTATTCCATAAAGGCGTTGAAAAAAAAAATGTTTACAACTGTAAACGTCAGTCACGTTCCTTCATACCACTGATGTCCAGACTACGACCCGCTGGTTATATACGGCCCTTAAAAACGCCGTCAGTCACTTAGCATGTCCGCGGTGTTCTTTCATACCAGTGATGTCCAGACTACGACCCGCTGGTTATATACGGCCCTTAAAAACGCCGTCAGTCACTTAGCATGTCCGCGGTGTTCCTTCATACCAGTGATGTTCAAACTACTATCCGTAGGTTATATTCGGCCCTTAAAACAATGTCAGTCACGTGTCACGTCCTTCATACCGGTGATGTCCAAACTACTACCCGTAGGTTAGATTCAGCCTTTGAAACGCCGTCAGTCACGTGACACTCCCGGGATGTTCCTTGATACCTGCGATGTCCAAACTATTACCTGCGAGCCATATCCGATCCTTCTAAATTTCTGCTCACTGTGCATAATGAGGCTGGGAGAGAGGGGGGGGGGGCTTGGTTCCATTACACTCGATGATTTATTATTTTTTTTTGGGGGGGGGGAGGTGGTGCAGCCCCTAAACACGCTTTACTGAAGCGATACTGTCTCCAAACGGTTAAGGAAGACAGGGTGTGCCGAAAATAGGGATGTATAACCTCTTTCAGTCTTGTATAGGTCGTCTTATGGAAATGAGATGAATGTCTGGGCATTAGCCGTGGTCGGATTACTAACAAAATATGGTACAGATATCACCAGTTGCATGCACAGTCACGTTCATGCTATTTGAAACCAGTTTTTTTTTTCTCTTTTTGTTATTTTCATGGAAACAAAGATTCATTCTGTTACGTTCATTCTGAACAACTGAGATATCATGAACAGGTTCTTTAAAAAGTTTGTTAAATAGCCACGAAGCATTCGTGCCAGTAAAGAACTTGGAAGAACTCCATCTAGCTAAGATGTACCCGCGGCAGGATTCGGTGGAGAGGGCCCCCCACATTAGAGATTTTTTTTGTGACCAATATCTGAAATGAACCGCGAAGTGGTTTCCAAAATCAGGCAGCTCTCCATATAGTTTTCTTACCATAGGGGTGTTATGGGGCCAATGTCTTGTTCGAGTCTCTTGATAAAGAGTGCAGTTTTGAGTGACATGGTCGGCACCCTCTGGTGACACTCCACAAGGTCACATTTCACTCGTCTTCTTTCTTCTAAAATATAGCTGTTTTGTTATTGTTGTTGTTGTTGTTTTAATATAAGTATAATTATTCTTAACTCTTTCTCTCCTAATTAACGATAGCATCATTGATTTAGACTCATTAAATTAAATCAAACCATGATTTTATAAACTTTACTTTGTGTTATATTAAAAAAGAGCGTGCATTCCCTTTTAATCCTATACCAGATAAAACATTTTCTGATTAAAAGCGAAAACGTTATTAAAGCTTAATTATATGTTATGTACTAGATGTACTAGTATGTTAGTTTTGTTAGACAAATATATTGTGTATAGTTTTAGCGACGGTAAAAGTGGTGACGTAGTAAAACAGACTAATGACGTAGTAGACTTAGGCGAACAAGAGAGCAACATGGCGTTAGACTAGAAGTAGTTTGTTTGGGATATGAATTAGAAGTAGCGACGTTTAGGAAGACTGGACGGATTTCCCAGTGCTAAATAAAAGTCTCATTTTATAGAAGTGAAAGTCGTTATTAAGTCTATATTGAACTTGTAATGTTCTGTGGCTAATGTGAAGTAATTATTAAGAAGTGAAGTCAGATTTTATTAGCCCACAACACAGAAAAGGCTGAGTGAAATGAAGAATTTCGTCCAAACGTGGGAAAATAATTACGGAGAGAAAGAGTTAAGTGTATTTTTATTAAAACTTTCGAAAAAAAATGTAGTGGCCTCCACAAAAATCTTGGTTAACTCCGTCCCTGGATGTACCCTACAGAGTTACAGTTTGATAACCCTTTATCTACGTCTTTGAGACTAAATATGGGCCAGTGCATGCTAGTGTATATTTTGACCTTTATGCTTCAGACTTGCGCTGTTTATGATTTCATGTTGAGGCACCCGATTAATTGTATAACGCTTTATATCATGGTTCTGTTAATTGCATTACATGTACTTTTGAAGAACCCGAATATGAATGTATGCGATTTAACAAACGTTTGGTCTATTCGTTTAATTAGAACGCACACAACAGCATTGCAATTGAGTGTGATCCACACAAAGCAAGAGTTCGTATTAACGACTTAGTCCAACATCTTTTTAACAAACATCTATTAAGGGTGAGGTTTTAATAATTCTACGTCACTTCCTGGGACCGTAATGGATTCGTTTTCTATTATGCCTTTCATTTCTGTCGGTATGTACTGAAAAGTGCATTGAATAAATATATATAAAGCTACTTAGCTATTGGAAACATCGTCAAACACTGGGCGAAATCATTGTATATCACAGGACAGCTCGTTGTTAGAAGTCCCATTCAATGCTAAAAATCATCATCATCATCAAACTCCATTAGAGTAAGGGCTTGAGAGGCTCAAATCCTCTCTTGCAAAAGCCCTGGACAGAAACCCTGCTGTCTTGCGTAGTGCATACATGTCGCCATACAGGTCGAGAATTTTTGGTTTCCCAGACCTGTCGAGACGGAGATCAGCAAGTCTGGGGCAGTCAAACAGAATATGAGGCACGGTTTCCTCTTCTTCCCCGCAGCGGGGGCACCGTGAATCAAAATTTGGCCATTGCCGCGAGAAATATGAGCCAACAGGACAGTGGCCTGTCCTGCACTGTGCTATAATAGCTTGCTCAGAGGACAGCCTCCACCACGGGGAAGTGCGGTCAGGGCGCCTCATGCGCTCCCAGACTCCACGGGCTTTTTGGGACTTGTCCCAGCACTCAAACCACTTTTCCATCTCTGTTTTTTTTTTTTGTATTAAGCCAGGGCTTGATGAAAGCTTACAGCCTGTTCAGTGGGTGGAATTTGCCCTCTCTGGTGGGCCAAAGAGTCTGCAATTGTGTTGCCAGTTACACCTATGTGACTCGGTACCCACTGCATTATTACATTGCTAAAAATAGATTGGAGTGGGCTACATATTTCCGGTGTAATGGATGTTGATTTTTTTTTTATTTTTTTTTTTGCAGTACGTAAATCCACTTTCGGCTGTAACTATTCAAAAAGGACTCTTAAAGTAGATTTAACTATTACTGAGATTTTGTTTCACTTAATGCTTATGTTTTTGACTTGGCGGTTCTTCTAACAATTTTATAATGTCGGCAACAGATGTTAACAGTTCAAGCTATTGGGCACATTTTAAATTTACATACAGTAACATATTTGAAATGGAACCGTGCCTAATAAACAAATGTTTCCAAGTGCTCTCGTATTCAGAAAACGTCTGTGGTTATGTATGCGTATAGTAGCGTAGCTAGGGGTGGAGGGGGGTTGGTTATAATTTTAAAATTCCCCCGGGCCCCCACTTGACGGGTGCCCCCAAATGAGTGTCCGAATTTTTTTTTCATTTTATATTACGCTGTTATCTCATTTCTTGATGTCGACTGTTAAAATGCAGGGATCCTAAAGAGGTCACCCCCCGGTGCCCCTAAATCCCTAGCTACGCCGCTGTATGTGTAGGCCTATTTCGTAGTGAATGTGTGTATTAAAGTTATGACTTATAAATTACAGACATTACTGCAATGTAATTACGACGATACGCGTATCCATCTGTCAATCTAGCCATGAATGTTAATTAGTGAAAAAAATCCGCTAAGTCGTTGGTTTTCCTGACTGATTCACACAACCATGCTCTAATAGCACAAGGGAAAAAGCACTTGTACGCTCTTGTCCTATCATATGGAATAAGAAACAAGCCTTTATCTTTGAGTCTTTCTGGGTATTTCATTGGGTTTTGTTTTTGTATTTATAAATTATGATTCAGGGTTTGATGTATTATTGCTACATTACTTTTTAGTCTGCTATCCTGAAGGGTTTCTTAATTCAGTGATTTTTTTAATGATGTTACTCTAATCCACGGTGACTATTCGTTATAAATCGCACGGCTCCATTAGTGATGTGAGGCCATTTAAGAAACTAATATTTCTAACTAAACCATGAGGTGTTGATGTTTTCAAAATGTGTGTGTGTGTGTGTGTGTGGTAGAAAAAAGTCAAAGTAAAGTTCCCCTTTCAAACATTATGGTCTATATAGCAGGTCATCTGTTTCTGTGGCCTACGGTTAACTAGGGTGTCATGTGGCCAGCACAACGACCAACCACCTTTACTTTCCCCAACTAATGTCAGGTGTCCATTATAGCGGGGTGGGCTCAGAGGCGCCCAAAGATCCCAAAATTAAAAATCCCAGTCTTCAACAGGATTCGAACCCAAGACCCCCGGATCGGAAGCCAAGCTCTTTACCGCTCAGCCACCGCGCCTCCTGTGTATGTGTATGCGGTTTGAATTTGTAGGTATATAATTATAATAATAATTATTATTATTATTACGCTGTCTTGTTAACCTATTTTGACCCTATCCTATCCAATAAGAAATAGTACCTGACACCCCTTTCCCGTTTAGGCACATCGTTGTTTGTAGATCCACAGTTCGTATAGAGTTAAAAAAATAAATGTTTACAGCTAAATTTGTGTTTGTTGTTTATTTTCCTTTCATCAGTTGATACTTTACATTTAGAAGCGTGTTGCGTGGTTACTGTAAACCCTCTCCTCTTCGCTCTTAACTGAAAACAGACTATTTTTATCTCTGGATAAAACTCCCACAATGCACAACTTAAAGGTCATCCAAGATCGTCTGCAAGGGGTCAGATGTTTTCTTTTTTTTTATTTCTTGCATTTGTTCTTATTCATTGTTTTTTTTTTCCTGAGCCAAGGCAAGATAAAATATCACTTTGAAAAGAGATATGTTATTTAATGCGTTTGTCCTTGTCACAGTCCTGGGGTTGTTCCAAAAAAGTGATTAGGCGTATTTCTTATCTTATGCATTGCAGACGTTGCTTCAAAAGAGAAGATAACTAGCTCCTACTCGTATTCCCGTGTCAATCTAGTCATGCATGTTAATCAGTGACTTCGAATTTACCAAGCCGTTTGTTTTCCTGGCTGATTCAGGCAACCCGTTCCATTCTATAATAGCACTAGGAAAGAAGGGGTACTTGTTTTCCTGACTGATTCAGGCAACCCATTCCATGCTCTAATAGCACTAGGAAAGAAGGGGTACTTGTTTTCCTGACTGATTCAGGCAACCTATTCCATGCTCTAATAGCACCAGTGTTCATGTATGGGACATAGGCCACCAACCAGCTTCTGCTGGAGGTCTGAATAGAAAAGCAGCTGAAAGTAGATGGCCTCTGAAAAAGGCAGCTGGAAAGCTCTTGCGAAGGTCCCGGTACACACACATGTGAGACTCAAATAACGGTCCTTGGGCACCTTACCGAAGACAGGCACAGACGACGAAAGGAAAACTTAAATAGACCCTCGACGGACAACGGCTTTGTCTGCATCATTTGTGACAAAATAGGCTGGCCACGATTGGGCCTGCGTGGCCACGATTGGGTCTGCGTGTTGACGAGTAATACTGCACTCCTTCCCTAACCTTCGGAATCGAAGACATTTCCTTTCTACGCTGATCCATATGTTATCTACATATTTGTCACATCTAACGCATACTAAGTAGTTTTTAACTATTCAAACTAAAAGAATTGTTCTATATCATATGTTCTGGTAGAGGGAATCAATACTGTCAATAGCCCTTTTAATCCTCGCACTAAGATTATGCTTCGTTGCTTTGGCTTTAAACCGTTTTAGGTGAACAGGAGGCGGGGTTAAAATCTGTGTCCGAATTAAAATATGCGGACATTTGTTGTTATCCATTGACAACCATGTACTTGCCAGACTTGGCCGAATTTGATGACGTCAAACTTCTTGAATTAAGTCTAACAAAAATATCGCGTTACCAGTGGTGGAGATATTCAATGAACTGTGAACAGCAAAACAGTATTTGCGCACTACTGGGGTTCAAAGTTCAACAAGTGTCATTCATTTAGGCTAGCTTGGAATAATAAATCTGGGTTATGGTTGGTGTTATTAGCTTACTGTGTTTTTTTCCCACTAGATCTAAGTTTGTTTAGTGTTTTTCTCATTGTGTTATGGACAATGAAATGTATTTGAAAAAAAAAGTACACAAATATGTTTACAAACACTTCTTAGATTTATAGCTAATACTAGTAGGCCTTTTGTTTAGGCTGCACCTTCTAGCTGGCCCCCATCCCTTTGTAAAACAATTTGGGCTCGTTAATTGTTTAAGGACATTTTTATTGAAAACGGGGCAATGTCAGAAGTTTCTTTACCCAATAAGGCAATGTCATCGGCATAAGCAAGGTATTGTAGAGGTTGGCTGTATATCGTCCCTGTCGGTTGTGGACCCATGTTTTCTCTCCTGAAGTAGTTAGTAATAGTTCCCCTTGTGTTTATGTGTATTAACGAAATCTAATGTGTTGTGGAAGTCTTTACCTTAAAGTGACCCCAAAATTATACGGGGATATTTTATTATTATTATTAGAAGGATTGTTGAACTACGGAGGTCATTTGGTTGGCTGCCGCAACTTTATTAGAAACTTCGCACAATGTTGATTGAAGGTTAGTGAAGTTTTGCAAGTAATACAACGAATGTGTTATAATTTTAAAAGTTTAATTTGTGTGTCATTTGGCCTAAAAATGCAAACGTAAACTGCATAGCCAAATCACGAGGTCCCCAAGGCTTGTAAAGACCTTCCTTCAGGGAACAGTACCAGGAAAAGAAGGAGAAGCAGACAGAGAAAGCGATAGGAAGACAACATTTTTTTTTAAATAATGGGACGGGCCTGTCATTGAAAGAGATTCTAGACAAGGCAACAGAGAGGAATGGAGAAAGGCTGTCAACATATCATGTGTGGAGCCCCGACGGTCCAACAGACTAAGAGATATGTGAAGTTGAAGTGGGAAAGGTATTTAAAAGTCTTCTTGAGGAGGAATCCATTCAAATGTTATTTACCTTTTAAATGACAGATCATAAAAATTCTTTGGGTGTGTGTGTGTTATTTAAGTTCACGCGTCATCAGACTGACAGTTATTTGAGGTGGGCCAATAGTGTAATCATAGCGATATAGTAAATCTAGGTCTATGGTATAATCATCTTACTCTGTGTCTCGATGGCTTAGCAGGGATTAACTGGGTGGTCATATAAGGAGAAGATAACAATAACATCGAATACAATAAGAACCTCAATCGAGTTTGAAGCAGAAGTGCTGAAATAAAGCACGAATAAACATGACATGTAACACAGAATCGCAGATCTGTTGTACAAAGGAAGTAAATACTGTTATAACTCTGCCATGCGCACCATCTAAACTAGAAGGTGCGCACTGTGATAAACTAGACTGAGAAGGATGTCAACGTTAGGAATAGAGGAGAACGAGTTCCGCCCAAGTTGAGAGCCGAAGTGAAAAGACTGTGCCTAAGAAAGATGTTGTTTTGTGTACCTGTGATGTCGTGTAAATAAACATATATGTGCCTCGTTGAGTTGCTTCACTTAAGTTATTACAATACAATATGGTAAAAGACAGATAGGGTCCGATGAGAACTCCAGCGAAGGACCTCCTAACCGGACACATCGACTTTCGTGACCAGCTACCAGGCGAACTTCACCAGGTTCCAGAAAAAAACAAACTTTTGAGTCAGTAGAGTTATATGCTCTAATAAGGGCCGTTGATGACCTGCGGACCACTGTCAAAAAAGCAAACTTTGTGTGTAAGGCCATGTCGCAGGTCCTTTGGAGCTTTCCTGCAGGGAGCAGTACCAGAGAAGGAAAAAAAAAAAGAAAGAAGAGGCAGAAAGAGAAACCGATTGGGTGACGGCATCAAAGAATGGGCGGGCCTTGCCACTGATCGAGATGCTAGTCAAGGCGAGAAATGGAGAAAGACGATCGACAAATCATGTGTGGTGCCCCAACAGATTAACACTAAGGTATATGACAAGTGAAAAGGGTTGTAAAGCTGAAGAGTTATCTGTACCTATTTGGTCAGATTTTTTCAACTCTCGCTTTCAAAACTATACATTAGGGTCAACGTAAATTGGAATCCGAGGCTTCTTCCATAGGCATAAGTTTTGGTTTTGTGAATGTTATGTCACGTGGTTAGAGTCCAAAATATTGAGGAGGGTGAGGTAAGTCGACAAAGACTATGCAAACTATTGGAACTGCATTCTGTTCATACAAAAACGTAGTGCCTGTCACTAGATCTACATCTAGATTAATTACAACTTGAAAACCATAATACACCGTAACAACGAGTTTCTCCGCCCCTGCTTTCATTTCATCCCTTATGATTCATTGATATTTAAAAACAAACATGTTTTGAAAACGAATGTTCGAGCCAAAAGATATATAGGTCACGCGTATCTATAAATAATTGAGATTTACATTCTCTTATCTCGGCAATAGTAATTTTGGTGACTAGAGCACAAAGGAACTCGACCTTTTGTGTGTGTGTGTGTGTGGCGTCTTCCAAAGTTTTGATGACCCCGTGAGAGAAGGTATGATTGGCTGAGTACCACTAGTTCTAATACCGTCTCAAGCCGTGTTGTTTGCTGTATATGCTCTAAGCATGTAAGATGCGCCATACAAAATCAACGTTTAAAAAAAGGTGGAAGACGATATGAATATAAAATTAATACTGCAGTCCAGGCTGGCTGCGTGGTCGTGAGGTATAGCAACGATGGTCATGAGTTCGAACCCTAGCATAGGCAAACCTTGCAGCCGAATAGTGGGGGCCTCGCACAATTTCGTTATAGAGAAGAAATAGCAAACTTGTGCCCATTGTTGCTGTTGGAGTCACTTAGCCTGACTGGGTTTTAAATACATTTTTTCGCTGTTAAATTTTTATTTTTCTATTTCATTTGGGGCCACAAAATTCACTTCGCCTAGGGCATCAAATTATCTAAGATACAAGACACCGATTGTTCCCCTGGCAATCAAATCATTAAATAGGAACAATCTGATATAAACTTTGTCACATGTAAATTATGAGTGAGTCTGGTGTGAATGTACACTTTGCTTTCTTATAGTTATAATGATTTTTGTTTTGTGTAATGCACAAATCGTAAGACAAATTTCCATACGGACAACATCGTACCTAACAAAAAAAAACATGAATCAATTTTAAAAAATTAACTAATTAGTCAATTAATTATTGATAATTAATTATTTTCTTTAAGATTGAATAAGGGAAATAACTTCTACATTATTGAGACATATAGTTGTAAGCGCGGAGTTCTTCTCCTTAGATAAGCTTTATTTTAAAAATATATATTTTTTTTTAAATATTTTGCATGTGTCAATGTCTCAGTTCAAAGCCTGTGGCGTAGCTAGAGTGGGATGGAGGGGGAGAATTAGAAAATCCCCCCCCCGGGCTCCAACTTGAGGGGGGCCCCCAAATGAGTGTTGGAATTTTTTTTTTACATTAAATATTAAATATTATCTCTTGTCATGATGTCGCATGTCAAAATGCAGGGGCCCCCCTAAAGAGGTCAAGCCCCCGGGCCACCAAATGACAGCGAATCCCTAGCTACGGCACTATTCAAAGCTCATGACTACACCGTTCTTGTAACTCTGAACCCTCGGTTAGAAAGAGCATGATGCTACCACAAAATTCAGTTACTGGCACAAGTACAAACATAGAGCCAGATTGTTTGAACACAACGGAAAGAAGAAAGGCGTTCAAATGTACACACTTAAAGTAGGCTCAAAAACAGGAAGCACTAGAAACAGTTGATTAAAAATGTATTTGTAAAGAAATAATGATTCATAACAGGACAAGAGGAGGAGGAATTATGGGAGGTCACCAAAGTAGAACATATAGACTAGAAGTTTTACCAATTACACACAACATAACTGCTTAATGTGCATGTGTTATGGTCCCTGTTGGTCTACCCACTATATACAAAAAAAGATAGATAGATAGATAAATAGATACGTTAAAGAGCAACATTTTATGTCTATTTTCTTACAATTAGCTTTTTTTTTCTTTTTTTGGCCAAAAATTTTAAAAAATATGAGAATCTTTGAAGCAGTCGGAAAAATCTGGTACAAGGTTGTGTGCTCCCCGAACTTTGCCCTCGGAGCAGACGATTTGTTTTCGAGGCAGAACGAGAAGGTTGAGCTTTTGTTGACGTTATTCTTACTCTCTCTCTTTCTTTCTCTCACACACCTGTCTCTCTCTCTGTCTTTCTTATAGCCAGGTAATAAACTAGATTTAATGATAACTAAGAAAGGCCTAACGAGGAATTTTCTTTTTTTTTCCCCACATAGTTAAAAAAATCTCTTAAAACAATAGTGTGTGTGAGCTATTTAAATCTTATCTTATATAATACGGACGTTACTTCAAAAGAGAAGATGATTACGTCCTACGCGTCATGCATTCTTCATTTATTCAAGATGCTCGAATTTTACACATACAGTATATATTTTTTTTATAATAACAATTGTTAAATATTATTTATATATACAATTATATATACTAACACATTCATTATATTGACTATCAAATTGTATTGTAAAAAATGACACAAAATCTCAATAAGATGTGTCCACGCAGCTGCTAAAAGATTTTCTTTATAGGTTATGCATCTTCCATTTAATCTTCAACAAACATTTTTGCACACACGCACACACACACACACAACGTAAATAACTAGTATTTTTTTTGTTGTTGTTTTTATTAAGTCAGTAAGATAGCACAAATAACAATTAAAGGGTGCATAATTGTAATAATATCACCGATACATAACTAACATAACTCGTCTGTACGTCAGACCTGTGACGTGGCAACGAACTATTGGTCTCCAATGACCACAGGCGACACGTCACAGGCGTTCAGGCCTACAGGCCTACTAAGACGATTAATCTCGCATAACACCCGATTCATCATTATTCACTTACTTTTGGACCATCCGATACACTGGCAGCCATGACGTGGAGACAGAAAAGATAAGAGCGACAACCAGGTCGTCCACGTCTAGCACGGCGTCGCAACTTCTTTGGAAGACCTGAGACCCGTGAGCACTTCCTGCGAAGAGGCTGTGGATGACCAATCTCTGTGGTGTGAGCTTGCCACCCTATGCCCCGATTTGCGCAGAAAGGCCTAATGTTAATGGAATAAAATTACAAAACTCTTAAGTTGCAATTGAGCTCACAAAATAGCGGGTTAATTTCCAACAAGTTATAAAAAATCAAGACTGTATATCTACAGATCTTTTTTATCATGTGCTTGTGACGGTGTGAGATGTTATTTCAGCAAACATTTGGAACCCACTGGGAAAAAAAAAGGGCCAGAAGACCATTGAAAATATGGAAAAGATCAAGCCAATAAAATCGCAAACGTAGGAGGATCTTGAAATCGAGACGCAGTAGAAACGCCTTATATTTCTAGAATTTCTACTAAGTGCCACCACCTCCGTTGATGGGGCGCCAAGATAGCGACTCTCTAATGAATAAGTACTTGCAGTTTAGCTAGCCTCTCTTTCATCGCCAGCACGTGCAATGTTCTCAAAATCATGTGCTATCCTACAGGAGGCTTTGGCCATGTCCTTTTGGTGAGCTTTTCCATCAGGTCTCCTCTTTGAAGAGATAGAAATATTTACGTTTTTCAGCGCATCTCCATTGCGATGTTTTTGCACACGGGGTTTTCATAACCAATGCATGACCAATGGAGGACCAATACAGTATCGATGCTCATCCGTGAACATTCGTTGCACCCAACCCTACTTCCCCCCCCCCCTTTTTTTTTTTTTTGAGTGAGTCCAAAAAATGAGTCCAGTCTTGACCTTGAGTCGTTGCTCGGGGTAACTCCGAATGTCTGCAGAAGACATGATTCTGTTGCAGAAGCTAGAGCTAGTAATTGAGCAAACTGTAGGCCTAACCATTTTTAATGTCACCAGTACACCTCTGGTGAGGGGAGACAACTTTAAAAAAAAAGGGGCGGGGCGGATGCCATCACACGCTTTTGTATGCATCTTACAGGGTATTTAGAGGGTCTTGGAATGGGGGGGGGGGGGTCAGATGGGTCCTCAGGTACCCAGTTGTCTGGGTCCCGAATATTTCTGGCGGCGGGCCTGACACACTCAAGCCAAGATACTTGGAATTTGTCGACATATTTTGCTGAAATTATCAAGACCAAAATGTTGATCTCTAGGCAACTATCCCTTGGTGATAGATCTAGGCCTATACGTAGACCTATAGTTACACACTCCTTCGACCAAATGAGATGTATAAAAATAACTAATGTGCGTGTAAAGTCTGTTTTGAATATAACCTTATAAGGACGATGCCTTTATGTAAGACGGATGTCTAAAAATGCTTTTATTGTCTGTACTATAATACGAACAGTGAAGTGGGGGAAAAAAAAAACTAAAATATAAGTCAATCGATCGTCCGACTTTCCCATCTGTACTTGTGTTACAGTTTAGCTTTGGCTTGGGCCTGCCTCGTTTAGAAAGCCAAAGTGGCAAACTACGCGACCCAATTTTCGCATGTGAGTCAGGCGCAGAGGAGAAACACGCCGAAGCTCCGCCTCCTTGTTGTCATGTCGTGCGCGAGGTGTATAAAGCAAACGATTTCCAGTGCTTGAGACACGGACATTCCGACTGCCTCTATACAAATAACTCGCTCTATATATTAAAAGCATACACATAGTGAATTAATAAATATCTCAACAAGATAATTTAATCATATCTATTTCAAACGATCTAATCAGCAATAACAGCTTTTACTTTTGAGGAATACATTTTGTAAGTAGACCTTTTTATTGTCTAAAAATTATAATAATAAATAATAGATGATAGATCCTGTCAGTGATAGAATTTATATTTTATAGATCTAGTCTCAAATATAAAATCAATATACATTTAAACTAGAATGATAAGAATGACTAGATCTATAGCCTAAAGATCCATACTATAAGCCTGGAAGATCTAGACAGTAACTATACTATAATTGTTTACAAATGCTAATGAGCAGCTAATGTCTTAAGACATTTACATCATTTTGAATGAGTGACGTTGGCTACAAGGATTCCAACTCAGTCGCTAATATTTTTTCCAGTTGTAGCCAGTTTTGTGTTTATGTTGCATTCCGCCAATTACTCCCCCTTATCTTTCCTTCTTCCGACCTTCAAACATGGAAAATCTTACAATGTCCATACTATATCTATCTTTTTTATTTATTTAGATCCAAATAATAAAAAATACAAGCACATGTAGGCTATGGTGTATTGTTTATTTCCATAACAAAAATAGTTTTAAATGTGTGCTATAGAGTGACAGAGATGTGTTATTGAAGAGTAATAACTCGGTAATGCTTGTGTACTTTTAACTTTTTTTTATGCTGCTCAGACACCTCACGCAGTAATCACAATGTATATCTAGAATATTGGTGGCAAACTGAAGATTACTGTGCAAGGCTGCAATTATGTTGGACACTAGATATAGATTATATTTTGTAAAGAAAGTAATGATACAAGCCAATCGAATCTGATGACACGACCTATTTTTTGTTTTTCGACTGCTCTACAATCTTAATGCGCACCATTTCACTCAGGCTGTTGACCCTGTAATGCGTTTACTCAATAACAGAAAGCTCTGAATCTGTCTTGTTTTTTATGTGAAATAAAAATAGATCTATAGGCCTAATCTTTACAAAAATAAAAACACTGTTCTCTTGTTATATTAATTTGGCCTAATAAGTTTTACAGGTATGCCTATAGAAGATTCTAGACATCTATATAAGAGCTGATCAAGAACTAGGCTAGTTGAACGAGATAAAATAGTATAGATACTATCGAATATAGCATTATACATATAGCCTCCCCAATTCATTTTTTTAACCATCGTAGCGGAATACCAAGCCATTCGTGCTTATTGATTTCCCATTTTCTGTTTAAGGTTACTCTCTATTTTAGCCATACCAGTAATTCACAAGTCACGATATCCAAATTAATATCCGATATCAATATTGATTATTTCCCCTAGACAAAATGTCAGTTCTCGCCCTTTGAAAGGCTCTAATTACCTGGTGTGATGCATAAAAATACATTCAACAACATTTAAAAATGTTTGGAATCTTCTAGGTCTAGATCTCTGGTTGAAAAAAATGTTATATATATGTCATTGCAGGAGATCTAGATCTAGAGATCTATTTCAAAGTAATTAGAGTCTTAACGGAATTCTGGTGTGATGCATTTTGCATTAATTGAGCTACAGTGTTAAAAAAAATATATTGCTAAGTGACCATTAGCAGTCTGACACTGACTGAACTATGCCAAAATTATTTTTTTTTAAGTTTTCTTAAACCATGAGGTTAATTAAAGCACATGTCACAATGCTAATAATCTGCTAGTTAAATTTGTGACGAGAGCACATTGCCTAATTGCATGGCTGGAGTGCAACTAGGGTTAGGTCAAGTTGAACCTAATGTAGGGTCTCAAACAGTTAGAAACATGTGTTGGCTAATGTTTTTACATTTATTTTTATTTTTTTTACCAGATATTTGAAAGCTGACAATAATTATTTCAAGTCATCTGGTTAGATTTGTATTCATTTAAATGAGAAATATAGACCATCTATTTTTTTCCCTAATTCAATATTTAAAACAAAATATCACATTTAATGTATGCATTTATTAAATTACCTATTTTGTGTAGTGTAGGTTGACAGTAAGCTGTGTTTAAAAAAAAAATATAGTGAATCCTATTGTGTAAGAATCACTTGGTTCTATTAGTAGTTCTCAATTATTTTGGTTTTGTTTATCAACCTTTTTTTTTTGTCAAAGTTATATTATTTAGTCCTGTAATTAGCCAACACTTATTCCAATGTGATATTCATTTAGTAGAAGAGATAAATAGTATAACTTGAAAATAAGCATGAGATTTACTTGTCCAGCAGTGCAGTATTTGACCCCTTCAGCTGATTTTTGTTGATTAGAAGTAGAACTCAGCAAGTCAAGACAAGAGTCACTGTTGGATATGTGAGAATCGGTTATCTAGGTCATCCATTAATACTGGGCTGCCAGCCAGCAAACAACCTGCAGTTTTATTTTTAACGTTTTTGTTTTAAGACTTGACACCCCAGGCTCCAGCGTTCTCCTTGAGAATGCTGTTAATGGGGGAAATGTATGATTGTGCAATGGATTGGGATGCAATGATTTCAAAGATTGTGCCTAAGTTACTACATCAAACAGAGCTTAATAGACCCTACTTTGTCAATACCTTTCCCAATCTAGATTATAACACCTAGTGTCTGTATCTTTGACTCTGCTAGGGCTAAACTTAGAAGACCCTTTAAGATTATGTACTAATAGTTTGCTTTTTTATAGCAGAGCTTTGAATTAAAAGGCATGAACACTAATACAAAATAGTATACATAAAGCAGTTTGATATTTTTTTCTGTTGTTTACTTGTGTTCATATTTTCTTATCTGTATTTTTTTTCTCTATATTTTCCAGATATCAAGTTTACCTTTCTAACAAGAAAGAAAAATGCTCCTGACAAAGTATTCTAAGATGTCTGCTTCTATTGTTCCCTACAGTGCAGTCTTGTGCGGTGGACGCAGTGTTGTTGTCGATGCAATGACCAAAGCTCAGGTTCATGAGATGTACACCCTTGTACAAGATGCCGCCCAAGCTGGTCTTGGGTTTGGTGCGGATGAATACACAGATGAAGAGGAGTTTCTGGAGGATATCGAAGACGGGTTCCAGTTTGCGGTCATGGACAAAGACTCTGGGGAAATGGTGGCTGCATTTGTTCTGGCCGTTAGCAAATACTCCCGGGGCTGCCTAACAGCGGACCCTTTCATAGTGGTCAAGCCAAACATGAGAGGATACCGACTTGGCTCGTTCTGCATGACCACATGCGTCAAATTCGCCAAGGAGCTTGGATTCATGGGGATTTACTGTGACACTTTCAGTAACAACACACCTATGATCAAAATCGTGGAGAGCCTGCCAGGCTTTCAAAAGGTCGGCTGTTTGCCCATGGGTGGCCTCCTTAAAGATGGACAGATAGTTGGAACTGAAATATATTATAAGGATCTTCGCAACGATCAAGGTTAAGATTGCTGTGTCTTCGTGTACGTACTCCGGAACGAAATCGCCTCACATCTGCTTCAACCAGCCCACACAACACCCACATGAGAATATTGTCTGGCGCTGTTGTGATTTCGGATAACACTCTAAGTCCTTTGTCGTCACGCTGCCATGATGTTCAGTATCACACTAATACTATTGACATTGACCACATCATTATTGTCAAAACAGAATATCGCAATACATCGGCAACACTCTTTGGGTTGTTTTGGGCTTAGATTGGTATGACTACCCTCTGGAAAGGATTGTAAGAATCCATGTGTACTGGAGTAGCTCTGTGAGGTGTTCACAGCCTTCTAATGCAGTCCTGCGTGTTGATACAGTTCCCGGAGAAAGGAACTGTCAGTAACACAGCAATGGCACCTTGGCAAGATAAAGACTTATGAGACATTCCTATCATGCATTACTGTACAGTAACCATGCCTGACACACTATCCATTCACTTTTGAATATATTTATTTGATCTCCTTGTTTTTTTTTAATTAGTTTTTTTTTATGTTTGTTAATAACTAAATGATAAACTCTCAAATATAGTATATAGAAATATACAAAATACAATGCCTGTGTTAACAATGTCCATCTGTTTGTCTTTAGAATTTAACACGTCCTTTATTTTAACAAATGGCTGTGCTATAGTATAGGCACGATTTATTTCTACATTTTTTTGTATGACAAAACTGAAATTATTTGTAACCAGGTTATGGAAATTAAATTATTTAAAAGTGGTTATTAGTTTTTGTTATAATTCAAACAGCTTGTCTGTCTTGTTTGTTTTTTGTTTTTTTTTTAAACAATAGAATTCTAACTCAACATTTAAAAGTAACAACTGTAGTGTTAAACATAAAGATAAATAGGCCTTCTGGCACACAGGTCAGTTGAGAACAAATTTAGAGCAACTAATAAAAAAATAAGAGCCCACCTTTTTTTTTCCCAAGAAACAAAGGGCAAATAGAGCTAGTTTTTACTTATAGCAATGTTCTATACATTTAAGCCCCTGATATGCTGATAGGACAAATTCATACAAATACTCCTTCTTCCAGTTCCCAGGTGCTGTGAGAGCATGGAACGGGAAAACCAATTACTTAGCATGATTAGATCACCACATGACATTCGTAGGATGTAATTATCTTCTCTTTTGAAGTAACATCTGTAGTTTATATTCTACGTTTCTTTTTTTGCTTTAAACTTTATTGTGAACTTAAGAAACGCTACTATAGACCTAGACCAATGGTCTTCAACCAATATGTTCTAGAGACTACATGCCAAACTATCCTTAACTGCTTATGAAGGGCAAACAGAACTTAAATTCATTCTCTCACCCAACACTTGAGGAAACCAGCATGCCTACAGTAAAACAACAATAACACTGAGGTCTTTCTACTGATCAATTGATATGAGCATCATAAGAAAACAAAAGAGTAGGCCTAAAGCTGAAGCCCCTAACAACTTAATATTGCCTTAAGTATGAAATAGATTGACTTGCCAGATATATTATACTGTGGAACAAGAGCTGCAAGGTTTATCTCTAAGACTTGGCTTCATGTAGGCCTATGTCGAATTAACTGGGTCATCACCATTCTAACTCATGTACTGAGTTGTTTTTTTTTTAGCCAATTGGCTTTTTTTTCTAATTTTCTTAAGGATTCTATGACATTCCTACCTAGCCAAGTTTCTTTTCTTTACATGTCTCGGATGTTCCTTACGATTTGAAAATCATAGCCCCAACCTTCCGGCAGGCAGGGCTCGAACCCGAGACCATCGAACGACAGTCCAGGGCGCAAACCACACGACCAGCCTCTGTTTGCAAAGGGAGATAAGATAATGTAAAACATGAACTTAGTGTCCCACGATATGTAGTCTTTATCTCTCTCTTAAAGTTAGTGAAATATTTACTTTCAAAAAAGAAAGTTCCCCTTTCAAACCTTGCAATCTATAGGGCAGATGATCTGTTTCTTTTGCCAACGATTAACGAGCAGGGTGTCATTTTGCAAGCACAAGGACAAACCGTCTTTTCTTTCCCCAACTAAAAGCAGGTACTCATTAGACTTGGGTGGAATCAGGGGCGCCCTGAAAATCCCGAAATTCAAAATTCCAGTCTTCACAAAGAATCGAATACAGGACCCCGTGTTCAGAAGCCAAGCACTTAACCACTCGGCCACCGCTCCCCCAGTTACTTTCAAAGTAAATTGAAAGTAAGGAATTGGAAACTATAAACACTTGGAGAAGATCTAGATTTAGATAAGCATTGTCTTTAAACATTTTTAAGACTTTTCATAACAAAGATTTAGCTTCATTACAACGTATAGAATTTATTAAAGATTTAATATTCGTATCAAAGGACAAACCGTTTTGAAAAATCCTACATGTGTAGCCTACATCAGCGTGTAAAGAAAGACAACCCTTGCCCTAAAATGCTCGACTATATAACCTCATGGATAGTTCCCCTTATGTATTGTGTAAGGAGGCGCGTTGTCTTGGCCTCCAAACCGGGGTCCCGAGTTCGAATTCTGGTGAAGACTGGGATTATCATTTCGGAATCTTTGGGTGCCTCTGAGTCCACCCAGATCTAATGGGTACCTGACATAAATTGGGGAAAAGTAAATGAGGTTGGTCGTTGTGGTGGCCACATGACACCCTCGTTAACTGTGGTCCATCGTCTGCCCTATAGATCGTAAGGTCTGAGAGGGGAACTTTTATGTACCGGTATTGTGTTTGAATCGCTGACCTCTTGGACAAAAATATCACTATAAATAGCAATAGAAAAAAAAGTATGGACATTTAAAATTGCAAAGATTCAATTCCACATCTAGAAAACAAGATTTAGCTTATTCTTTAATCCCAAACTGACCCAAAGAGATGCTCATTCGCCTTCATTAACGGTAGTATTATCTTAAGAAATTAATTATTCAACACATTATCTGCTATGGCTCAGAGTTTTATAGTTTTAAAGAGTTATCAAAACATATACCGGTACTAACAAATACTTTTACATACTAACTAACATGTACCCCTGCATTATGTGGCATACGATAGTCAGTGTTATCTAAGGGAGAAAACCAGAAATAATTAATCCGGTATATGTGGCGTAAGATATTCAGTGTTATCTAAGGGAGAAAACCTGAAATAATTGACCCGGTATATGTGGCCTAAGATATTCAGTGTTAACTAAGAGAGAAACCCCCCGGGCATGCTACCCTGCCTCATAGTGGCGCCCGGGTGGAAACGATCGTAGGAGGAAACGATTAGGCTAAAGGGTAGCAAAACAAGACTCCCGTGGGGGTGCCTAAGGGGGTGCGAGAGCATCCTCATTGCACTGTGTAAAAAAGCTCCCACAACCTTGTCACAATCCAGGCGCTGTTCCTCAAGGGGCCGTTACATAAATGGCGTGTCCTGCACGGTTAGCCTGGTATAGAAAAGGAAAATGGCAGGGGTCCCGGTGCACGCGGTCTCTGGCCGCGAGTCTGACAGACACCCCGCCAGACAGAACATTGTACACTGTTCTCAT
Organism: Biomphalaria glabrata; assembly: GCF_947242115.1. NCBI lineage: Eukaryota > Metazoa > Mollusca > Gastropoda > Planorbidae > Biomphalaria > Biomphalaria glabrata. The sequence continues at coordinate 3,425,457 of NC_074727.1, read as the reverse complement.
TCAGGCCGATGAAAGGGAGCTCTTGTTCACTTTTGCTGGCTAGAGTTCCAAGAGCCGAAGGCTCAACTCTACCTGACAGTTTCAAGAAGATGAAGAAGAGAGAAACCCAGAAATAATTAGCCCGGTAAATACAAAATGCGCGAGTACAACAAATCAGCTAACATCGCGCATGGGCAAACAGGAATAAAATACAGAAGGTGATTGGGAACAGGGAACGTGTTCATTGAGAGTATCTTTAGTTCGTCCATCGTGGTGTTCGATGATGAACACTTTCGTCATCCAGAGGGCCGAGGCGAGACCAGTCGTCATTGTAGGCCTAAACACAGACCTGTGACGTGTCAACCTATGGTCTAGCGAGAACAAAAATAAAATGTACATGTAATGGTAAAGAATTCCGTGTGATTCATTTGGTAATGATTGAGTGCATGTGGTGATGATGAAAAAGCATATGCTGATGATCTACCGCTAGATAACCTATGATAACCTATAGTTTGAGATCCACTGATTATATGGCCTCCTTCAGTCGCGAAGCGACTATGGATCATCTCATGGAAATGAGATGAATGCCTGGGCATTAGCTGTGGTCGGAACGATGTCGCCCACACATCAGTCCCCCCCCCCCCACTCCACGCAGCTGATGTATCCAAAGGAACAGTTTGGGGTCAGCGGCGTCGCAGGTTCTGCCAGAGTGCCGCAAACTGCCTAAGGGTCTCCAACTCCTGATTTTTCCTCAGGGTTGACTCACGAAGCCTTTCCCATGATTGGGTATAGCTGCAAGGCAACAGAGGTTTGAATTCAGAGTTGTCCTTCTCCTAGGTGGGTAGCCAGCCATGGCTAACGAGCTCCTTCTGCCAAAAGCCTACTGGTTAAGGCGCCAGTTACTCGCCTTTGCCACTTCTCCAGCAGATCCACTACAATTGCAATAATTGCAATTTTTACATGGTTATTGGTTCTACATTGTAGAAATGTCAGAAGCTTCCTCTATGTATTTTTTCATTCCATGCTACTGTAAAAAAAAGTCAAATTTCAAACTACAGCAAGATGCCTGCATCCTAGTTGAAAATGTTGAGAGGCCCTAAAAGAAAAGCATTTTATTACACAAGTGTAGGCCTATACAATTTCCCAGAACACATTGTTCATTTAACAGGCAAAATGCTTCTTTCTTAACACCCAGTTTAAATATAATTAGGACAATAATTCAAAGCTAAAGAATACAATATTTATCTTTTGTTTTCCTTACATACATTAGTATTGTTATTACATAAAGCAAGCATTTCTCAGTGTGGAAAATAAAATTTCTTTTGGTGTCTTTGAGACTGTGATGATATGAACTCTTTTTTTTATAAGTTTCAACCGATTTAAGGTAGGAGGCTACATTATTTGCTAAATTAAAACTCTGAAAATCAAACTGTAGTTGTATTGAGGGAATCCCAGAATTCAATACATTTTGCTCGACAATAGAAACTGCTCGGTAGAATCACTTTTCATATCTACACAATTTAAAGAAATTCAATAAAGAGAAACACTAGTCTAAAAATCAAACTAGAACGCTCTAGTGGCCCTTTCAAAGTAGATTTAGGAAGTCTAGGTCCAGGTTTCTCAAAAAAAAAAATATCTAAGTTTGTTGATCAGTGTCTTTAAAAAGCCTCCACTTGCTAGAAACACTTCGAGCACCAGGTTGCTAGACATTACATATTATACTACCGGGTATGTGTAAATCTCCATGTGAGACGGTTACATTATTTTATCTATTCACAAGTTTTCTGGTTCTTTACATCCAGTGAGATCCTGTGCAGACAATTCTACAAAATTATGTGACACCAATAAAGACTGGGGAGCAGACCCAAAGGAAAGCTTCTTTTTTATTGAAATGAAGCTATCAAAGGCAGGTTCATCTATGGAACAACCAGATAGACCTGTAAACTACCTCACCCTAAGGTCAATATTAGTCAGCAATCACAAAGAGGAGTGGCTCAACCAATGGGCATGAGGAAACACAGGCAGGGCCATGTACAAAGAAATGACTATGTCCAACAAACTGGACAGTATTAACTTCCTCCCCCGCAAAGAACAATCTACAATTTTCCAACTAAGAACAGGACACACACCTCTATTAAATTACCACCTGAACAAAATAAACTCCACACAACTCCCCCTTTGCAGACACTGCGCCCACCCTTATGAAACCTTAAACCATATCCCCTTTGAATGCCCCTTCCTAATCCACCTTAGGCAGACCCTACTACCACTACAGGCCAACATAACCAACACCATGTACGGCAGTGCTGAACAACAGAAGAAAACCGCATACTTTTTTTTTCCTTGGCAGTCTGCAAAAGAGCTCACAGCTCAGCAGCAATAAAGCTGGCTCGAACAAGAAGAAATAGAAATGATTGGATTAGTAACCCCCGCCTCCTCTTTAGCAACAGATTAATCACCAGAGATTGTAATAAAATAAGTACCAGTAACAGCTTACAAATCCTTATAAAGATCAGCTTATTTTCCAAACAACATTCACTTTGTTTACTATGTTGTCAAAATGTTTCTTTCATTCCATTCATTCCCAAAGAAGTTGTTCCAGTTCTCAAACTGCAACTAATGTAAGAGACAATGCATTCACAAAATATCCAACAACTTCTTCAAAAACAGTTGAGCTGTAACTAGTCTACAAACTAAGGCAGCCAACAAACAAGCATTTTCTCTTTACATCTAGTAACCAACTTTGTTTTTGCCTGGTCTAATCAGATAAAAGAAGGCAACGCCTATTTAATCAGAAGTGGAAATGACCTCCCTTTATCTGATTAGATCAGACAAGAAATAAGGTGTTGAAATTCTTTGTCTCCAAAAATTAATCACCAGCCTGATGCTACCTAGAGCAATTAATCACCAGCCTGATGCTACCTAGAGTAACTAATCACCAGTCCAATGCTACCTATAGCAATTAATCACCAGCCTGATGCTACCTAGAGCAATTAATCATCAGTCTGATGCTACCTAGAGCAATTAATCACCAATCACCTAGAGCAATAGGCTCCTTTCACAATCGGAACTAGTCAATAAACTAATTCATCCAGTAAAAATTCTATGCGTTAGCATCTTGACCAGTCTGGTAAATAAGGGGAGATAGATTGTTGTATTTAAAACTAAGGGTCTTCCAAAGCAAAGCTGGCTAGACAAAATAAAAGAATGGACCGGCCTCTGTCTTGATAGCTGGCTAAGAACAGCAGCTGATCTGGAAAAGTGGAGAGATTTGTTTATGCATAATGTAACAGCAGCCCTATGACAACAAAGTCAACGGACAGATAATGATGAAAATAAATAAAAAAAAACAAGTCACAGAACAAGCAAAAAAAAAAAAAAAAACAGACACCACACACAAAAGAAAAAAAAATGTTTAAATCCTTATTTATATGTACACATGTTTAATATAAAATTATTTGCAATGATCAGCTGCCCCACTTAGACCAATTTATGAAATAAATATTTTGGTGTTTAGATCAAATTCATTCTATTAAACAATTTGGTGTTCAGGCTTTTCATTGATGTACATTCATAGCTTGCAAAGATTTCATAATGCATTTGAAGGTCAAGGGCATAACTAGTAACAGAAGAAGAACAGTACACAAACTTAAAATTAGAATGTTAGTACATAGGCAAGTGCAGTCATTTGAGAACAAAACAAACATTTCCTTCACTTGATCAGCAAAGTTATTTAACATTTGCTTTCGCAAACATGCAAGTAAATAATTGCATTAACAAATTAATGTAATTTTTTAAATGCAATAGGAAAATAAAATTCGGCTATTAATTTTCCAATAGCCACTACGGAAGAGTACGGCCGCTGGGAAAAAAAGAAAAGCAAGTAAATAAGCAAATAAAAAAATAAAGACATTTCTTTGGGATCTGAGTCAATCAGGGGGAAAAAAAAGGATCAACATTGAAACTTAAAAGCAAAACTTTGACAGTAATGAGGTGACATAAACTAATTTAGACATCATGCTTCAATCCAATAGTCACAGTCCATTGCAAAGTAAAATGTTGAGCACACAATTGAACTCTTCAAAATCTTGGTGCATTGTTGAAGAATTAAACACAAGTTTTCAATGCATAATCTTATTTCTTTGTTAAAGTATAAGCGAACTGGTGGCCAAGGATCAGAGCCATATTCAAATTAATAATTAAAGGAAGATAACTTCGACCAAGCTAAAAAACTAGTCATGGCAATTACAAATTACAGTCGAATCTGGCTAATTGGACCAGTAGGTTATTAGGACCAAAATGATAGCATCCGATGTGGTCAGATAAACCAGAGTTGACTTTAATTGGATTCAAAGGGTAAGAAACTAGTTTGAAGCAAAGTGTTACTGGAAAATACATCATATTGTAACATGCATACATCTCTGTTAAGCAACACACTCCATGTTTCCCATCAGCCAGTATTACATTATGTTACAAGAGACCAATGTTAAGACTGTACTTAGAAGTTTGTAAGGAGGACAACCACTCTTCCACTTTTAATACAAGAGAGACAACCAGACAATAAAAAAGATTGTTCAGCCTAACTTCAGTTGTCAAACATTTACAACCATAACAGATTTTCAATAGGATATTTCTTTACAAGAACAAATAAAAATGCTCATAGGTTTATACTTCAAGTATAATTGTCTACAAAGCATCAATAAAACAAAAGAGGAAGTTTCTCAGCTACCTAAAAGATTTCTTTCCATTAAGCTCTAAGTAAAAGCTGTTTAAAAAATAATGTCCCCTATAGAAAAAAAAAAAAAAAAAAAAAAATAGGCCCCATTTATAAATAAACATTGTTCCTATCAAAAATAGTGTCCATATTCATTTTAAAAAATAATAAAGGAAGTAGCTTATGCGGGGAAGATTGACCTACTTATTTAAACAGCAGAATGGTGGATCCTGTTGGCACCTTTTTATTTATTGCATGAAACAGAAAAAAGTTATGATAATAATGAAAGAAAAAAAAAAAAACAGACTTACAAACACACATTTTTTTTTAGTCACTAAAACCACACTTATAACATTCTGTGGCTTCATTTGAAGCTCTAAGTCAAATCTATTGCAAAGAATGAAACCCATGACAACAATATCAATAAATAATTAGTGTGTTCATTCTCTCCCTGTATCATTTGGTCAACACACAGTATAGGATTCATTTAATCATCATCTTGCAACAGTGATCCATTCAAAAGTCCGTGCCCGGAGGCCATAGCACCCCCATTGGTCTGAGTTGTCTCATCCGAATCTAGCTCATCGTCATTCTGGCCGTTGACAAGAAGATCCATCTGTGGATGACCCGTGCTTTTGTTGGCCTGTTTATTCCTGGCCACAAAGACTTCTTGGATGGCAGCTCGGAAACATTTGAAGTTGTACTGAATTATACCTGCCAGGAAATTAAGATGCTTTTTTTGAAAACAAAATATCAACAGATAAAATGTTCTTTATTGGTAGTGCTAAAACTTAAGTTTGGTGAAGAATAGATCACCTGTTTTTGTGGCTACTATTTATTAGCTGTTTTTGCGACATCAACAGTCAGCAAGTTAGAGCATGGGTACGAATGAGAATATTTGGGCCTCTTCTCCCCCCCCCCCCCCCCCCGGCCACAATCAATATTAATTAGCAGCTCTACTTTTGTATTTTGTGGTTGCATGTAAATCCATTTCCTAAAAACGGTCCCCCCAAACTTTCGCTTGATTGTAAAAAACAAATTGTAAAGGCTTATAAATATAAATTTCTATGTACGATATGAATTTCCAACATCCTGCATCCCCTCAATTTAAATGCCATAGTTACATTGTAGGCACTGCCTTCAAGCGCCCAGTCACTATTTTCCTTTATTGGGGTAACTAAAAACTTGTAAACATTTACCACTACATACCATTAGTTGTTTCAGTAAAGTTGTCTGCCCTTTTCACTAATGGAAGGGAATGCAAAAACAAGATATCAGGAATTCAACTAAATGACTCTAGTCACTGACCTCTATTTTCACATCCATCTTCACGGAGTATACACACCAGGGCCAAGTGTTTGTTCACCTCTCTCAGAAACAAGACCGTCCCTGAGTTGAGTTTTATGAAGGAGGCGGACTCGTTATCAAATGCACCATCATCTCTAGCACTGAGGAAACGAACATTATTAGTAGGCTGATCAGATCAAGTGAGATTCACACAGGATTTACAATGACTTATGGTGTCATGTTTTTTTTTTATATAAACAAATTCTGGGTTTTAGATTTGAGACTTTGGACCAATGACATAACCTGCTCAAAATCAATGCTATAGGTCAAAACTTATATATCAGTTAATAATGACTGCAGATATATGAACTAATGAAAAGGCTTACCATGACTTTAAAAAGCAAACTAACTGTCCTAGCTGAAATTATGGATGCTGGATGCTTAATTTTTTTTTTTCAGTTGTCTAACTCAATTCAAAATTGTGTTATTTCTGGGTATGTTTTCTACACCAGTTCGAGTTGATTAAAAATCAAGAATAAATAGGCTTAATATCTTTAGAAAAAGAATAATCTAATTCCTAATTCATTATAATTATCACGGCATAGTCTACTTTTCCTCAAAAGCAATACTGCCCTGTGCTGTGCATGTTCCAATGTTTAAAAGGAAGGGGGTGGGTATGGATCAGGTCATCATAAAGGTTATTTCAAAGAACAACAGAATGATACAAAACAAGCATTCTGAACCAAGGGATTTCTAACCATTTGTTTTGAGGGCTTGATTGGGTGTCATAACCTGATTTGAAAAATAAACAACAATGAGCTTCCCCAAAAGGCTATACCTATTTTATCATTTATAATAGGATATCAAAAGGGATATATTGGCTACAAGAGGAGATATAACACACAGGATGGTGAGCAAGCAAATAGATATGTGCAGAGAGGTTTGTTTGCATCATAGCCAAAAAAATGTAAAAAAAATGAAGTTGTTTCCTTTCATTCTGAAATAATTTCTAAGTTTTAAAAATATCATTTAGGCTAAACAATATGGATACAAACACTAAAAATGGTATTTAAAAAAAAAGGGGGTAAAGATTGGAATCTAAGAAAAAGTTTTTACCGAGATAGGAATATGTCACGAACTCTGTGATTGAAGAAATTATTTACATTGAAGCTAATGTTTACATTATGTTTTTTTTTTTAAATAAATCATAGTAGACTTTGTTTAGAAAGGTATACAAAGTTGAGATTTTATAGCTAATATTTTTAATGATGAATGAAATTAATATATTTTTATTTAGCTCCACAAAATTCTACCTTTAAAAAATACTTTCCAGTTAAAGGAAAGATTATAAGTTCTTATCTTATATAATACAGACGTTACTTCAAAAAAGAAGATGATTACGTCCTACGCGTCATGCATTCAGTCATGCATATTAACCAATGACTTAGATTAAAGTTGGCCTATTATAAGCATCTCAATTCCTACAAAAAAAAAAATCTTTACAAAGCAAGGAATGCCATCACTTACCCATAAATACATGACATATCAATGACAACATCTATCATGTCACAACACAGCTCATAACACTGCATATCTACAGGTGAGCTATCCGTGGCGATGTAGATCTTACTCACCACATCAAATAGAAAGGCTTTCTCAATCTTGGAATTCTGGAAATGTATGAATAAGTTTCTTATCCCATTGATTCACATCAGCTGGTGAGCTAAAATAGATGCTTCTAAATAATGGCTTAGCTACTCACAGATATGACAATATCCAGTAAATTTTCCAACACGGCTAGCTGAGGAATTAATTTCTGCACTACTTTACTGAAGGCTTCGAAAATGGAGTGGTCATAGATACTGGTCAAATGGAAGCTGGACCAAAAAAGAACAATGTTATCAAGCAAAGTAAACACCATTGATGTCGTTATCTATAAGAGCCGGATATTATCTTTACCTGAGGTGGATGTTATCCATACCAGCATCGTTCAGCTCATCCGTGGCCCTCTGAAGTATGTCACGCTGCGTCTCAATTTTGTTGTCGTCCGAGAGACCATCCACCTTGTGAATGAAGACCTCAAACTTGATGCTTTCATTGATCTTATGAGCTCTAGTGACAGCCATTTGCAGCCTGGACAGAGCCTCCATGTAGTCATCCTGAAATACAAATAATAACATTCAAGGGATTAATAGTGGTTAATTTAATAATACAATTTAATAATATAATTGCTATTGTTATAATTCAGAGCATTTAATTTTATGTCTCTTTTTTCTTTGCCTCAATGATGTCTGAAAGAGGAACAAATGTCTGTGGACAGTGTATTTACCTGAGCATCAATGACAAATATTAAAGCACCACAACCTCCAAAAATATACTCTGAGTCAAAGGCAGCATCGAAGAAATCTATCTGACCTGGAATGTCCCAGATTTGAAACTGGACAAAAGATGAGTTTGAAATATCTGGAGAGGATAAAGAATTTACATTTTTGTCACAACATAAGTATTTAACACCTGAGAGTCAGGCCACCACAGCAAGTATTAAACAAGTATGTCAGGGCACAGGCATAATGAATGATGTGCAAGTGGTGCAAGTCTGGGGGTCATATGATGCATCAGGGGGTCAAACGATGTATCAGGTGGTGATTGGCATCTAGTTTGCCCAAGTACCATATGTATTAACCTTTTAAAACCGAGGTCTGGTTCTATCTGTCTGCATTTAAAAAGTCCATGTCCCACCAGCTCTCTATAATTATTTTCCACGTTGCGACTGAATTATTAGTTTTGCTAATATGCATTTCACTACCATGTTAATAACTTGTATGTTTTGTTATCAGAAAATGTTATATTTGGTATTGAATTGAAGGGAAATGCACACCCTTTTTACAAAACACAAACTGATGTTTATAAAACCTAAATAAAACATAATTTTGGATAATGGAAATTAAAAATAAAAAACTTACTGACTGTGGAAAGGTCTCTTTATAATTAAATCTAGGCAATATTTTATGATCCAAATTGAACCAAAAGCATTTTTTATGATAGCTATTCACAGTTTCACGAAACTTAAAATAAAGCAAAATAAAACATAGAAATTGTCTTGAGCTCACTATCTCATGTAACAACCATATGAAAAATTAATAAAGCATTTTTAGCCCCCACTTTTAAAAACACATTGAAAATGAAAAAAAAAAATCTGTATTTTTTTCCAAAGGGAAACTATTCTAGATTAAATTATAAGCAATTAAAAACATTTTTGGAGGAAAATACAACTGATTTTTTTTTTTTAGCAGCGATGATAATACCGCCGAATAGGGTGCAAGAATGGGGTAAAATCAATGATGTTATCGTTGATTAGAAGGAAAAAAAGGTTAAGCACCTATCTATAAACAGTCAGTAATTTTGTAAATGCTGGCACACCATGGGCATCACGAAGAGTGTGAGAATGAATACAAATTGAGGCAATGTCTTGGAGTTGGCGATACTAACCAGGTAATGGGAGAGAGGGAGACAACAAAGAAAAGATTTTCTATGGCAAAGACAAAGAATTTTGTTTTAAAAGATATTAAAAACTATATTTGATAACAGAATATGCAAATATTTACAATGTTAAAAGAGACTTGTGCATTTTATAAGTTACAATAAATAATGAGAATCATTTCACTTTTTCATGTTTATTATTTTTTTAAAGTAATATTCAGTAAAGAATCTTTTCCCCAATCTGTCCACCATTGTGAAATCTAGACCTAGCAAGAGCCCACTGTCCAATTTACAATTGCCAGAGTCACATTGAACAACTGGCTACTTTCACCAGAAGAGATCACATTTAGACTCACCATCTTTAACAATCTTATTGGTGCTCTCCAAAAAGAGAGTCTCATTGGGGGAAACTTTATGGAAGACAACTTTCTGTATTGACGACTTGCCACTTCTAAGGAAAAAAAAAGAACAAATACAAAACATTTATTTTAATGAACAGTAAAAGTTATAATTATTTTTTTATAATTTTAACTCGAACATTTTCTTTTTATAAGTGTATCAGAGAAAGTAAATAAAATAAAATGGATGCTATGTGTAAAAACTTTTTTAGGGGAATACTAGCTTTTCCTGTGTAACTCTCACAAAAAAAAAAGAGAGATTTTGGCAAGCTATACTGTCTTATGCTGGCTGCCTTCAGTTGTAGAACTTAGGTTCATCTGTAGAGCACTTTTTTTCATGCAGCTGTAGAGCCCTATTCTGGAGACATATTCCTATCTACATAGTAAATCTGGCATTTGTTTGGTGGTAGATGAACCAATCCTCTTTCATTTGACTAGCTTTTCTTCTAGAGCTAAACTCATTGCCTTTTCACTGTCCATAACCTTTTTCCTCACTATCTTTCTCCACATTTTGCAGTCTAGGGCTATATCTTCCCAGTAGTCAACATCAATGTCCATTGCTTTGAGGTGCAGTTTGATTCTGCCTACATATTATTATTTGGAAGTGCGAGAGTTGTTTTTTTTTGTGTGTGCCCATTGCAAGTTGTCCATAGAGAATAACTCTTGCGATAGGATCATCCTCCATCAGGAAGACATGACCAAGTCAACAACAGCAGCATTGTCCGAGGACAGTTAAGATGCTGGGAAGACTCTTTCAAGCAACTATCTCTTGTCTGAGGACAGTTAAGATGCTGGGAAGACTCTTTCAAGCAACTATCTCTTGTCTGAGGACAGTTAAGATGCTGGGAAGACTCTTTCAAGCAACTATCTCTTGTCTGAGGACAGTTAAGATGCTGGGAAGACTCTTTCAAGCAACTATCTCTGTGTTACACATTCTTTCTTGCCAGAATCAGTCGCTCATGTAGAAGTTCATTACTATATCCTAACAATATTTTGATTTAATGTTTCTGTTTAGTCTCTGAGATGGACTCAAGAATCTCTTGTTCAATGTATAACACTCATATCAGACTATTTATATTTCCATGAGTCAAGGCACTTTAGAAAAACTTACCTGCGTAAACCCATCAACAAAATTCTGGGCTTCTCCTCCCCAGGGTTGACAGGTCCCTCAATCTCAGCTTCCTCTGGCCCATAGCCAAATCCTTTAGGGAAAGACCCCACATAAGTACATGGTGTTTCGTCGTCCTCAAAGGACTGCAATGGTAAAAAAAAAAACATATGCATATAAAAATATATCCTCCTTATAAAAACATTTCTTTCTGTCGAGCTAACAAGAGTTTTATGAATAGATAATATCAAATCTGCAACAAAATTTTCTACAAAAAAAAAGAAAAAAAAAAATATTGAGCATGAGATCCTTCTATGGGGGGTTCAAATCTTGGTGAAGACTGGTATTTCAAATTTTGGAATTTTAAGGGCGCCCCTCAGTCAACCTAAGTCTAATGAGAACCTGACATTAGTTGGGGAGAGTGAAGCAGTTTGTCGTTGCGCTGGCCACATGACACCCTTGTTAACCATTGGCCATAGAAACAGATGACATTTACATTATCTGCCCTAAAGAACAAGGTCTGAAAGAGTTACTTTTTTTTTCTTTCACCAAGCAAAGAATCATTATCTTGTTGATTGACACATGATTAGCTCCTCCCCTCCGCAACATCTTCTCTAATAGTTTTGAGTGAAATAACATTAAACTTCATTTAGAGTTCAATTTCTTCAATATTTTACTTATTAAATAGATCAGCAATTTTGCATTACAAGCTATAATCATGAGGGCCCTGGGTTTGAACCCTCACTGCTATTTATTTCGGAAGGAACATCTGAAACTGATGCAAAATAAGTGTTTTTAGTTAGTTTTTTTAATTCTTGGTACAAATTCATCTGATCCTGATAAAATGGAAACATGTAATCTAGTAACATAGTGAACCTTATTTGTTAAATTGACCCAGGTTTTTATAGGATTAGCATTTTCTTTTTTAATTCATATACAAGATCACAAACATGTATATAAAACTGAGAACTAGGGTATACAAATTAGACCAAACGAAAGTTCAAAGCCAATCAGTGACCCATTAGATAAAGATGACTAGTGACTGAGATAGCCTACACTTCAAAGAGACACATGGAGTACATGTGTAGTATTGGATCTATGTGACACATTTCAGCCAAGGGCTTTAGTAATAAAATGGCAACCTTTTTTTTTTTTTTTTTATTCCTTTCTTAATTAGCAAACAAGTGCCAGCTCTCTGTGTGTGAAGTTCATACATAATCCCTAACCCTAAGCCCAATCCTGTTCTTCACATTAGATCTACACCTCACAGATTATAATCTTTATGTACACAGTATAACCTTAATCGATGGCTGGGTGGTAAGAAGCTTGGTTTTAAAACCAAGAGGTCTCAGGTTTGAATCTTTAGTGAAGTCTGGGGATTTGTTTATTTTTGAGACTTTTAGGGTGCCCGAGCCCATCCAACTCTACTGGGTATCTGAAATTAGTTGGGAAAAGTGGTTGGTCGTTGAGATGGCCACATGACATCCTAGTTAAGCATTGGTCATAGAAACATGAACTTTACACCATCTTCTCTATAGATCAACAGGTCTGAAAATAATACTTTATATAACCTCAATACTTTATAAATTTATTGAGAGTTTGAAACACCCAGTTGGTTTGTTGCTGTTTTATTTCTCCACAAATCATTTTCAGCCCTAACAATTCTATTGGACTGATACACTGTAAGTTCAAACTCTATGTATCTATATTATTAGTAGATCAAGTTGATTTCACTTGGTGAGACACAGAATACAATGCAGCTACTTAAAAACTCTTCGAAACAAAATTGCATCTATGACTAAGCCACAACTAGAGCTTAAAAAAACACTATTTAGAATATATTTGAATTTCTGTTTCACTGTCAACAGGAACGAGTTGGGGCATCACATGTATTTGTAAAACTATCAACTTAAGACAAAGTAGAGATGTTTTGCACTACTTTTTGTATGTGAACGCAGAAATGTCTTATATACTTTTGTAAGTCTTCTAACAAGTGAACACAGTAATGTCCTATATACTTTTGTAAGTCTTCTAACAAGTGAACACAGTAATGTCCTATATACTTTTGTAAGTCTTCTAACAAGTGAACACAGTAATGTCCTATATACTTTTGTAAGTCTTCTAACAAGTGAGCACAGTAATGTCTTGTATACTTTTGTAAGTCTTCTAACAAGTGAGCACAGTAATGTCCTTTATACTTTTGTAAGTCTTCTAACAAGTGAGCACAGTAATGTCCTATATAATTTTGTAAGTCTTCTAACAAGTGAGCACAGTAATGTCCTTTACACTTTTGTAAGTCTTCTAACAAGTGAGCACAGTAATGTCCTTTACACTTTTGTAAGTCTTCTAACAAGTGAGCACAGTAATGTCCTTTACACTTTTGTAAGTCTTCTAACAAGTGAGCACAGTAATGTCCTATACACTTTTGTAAGTCTTCTAACAAGTGAGCACAGTAATGTCCTATACACTTTTATAAGTCTTCTAACAAGTGAGCACAGTTATGTCCTATACACTATTATAAGTCTTATAACACGTGAGAACAGAAATGTCCTAATTACTTTTGTAAGTCTCTAAACAACTGAGCACAGGACTGTTCTAGCTACTTTTGTAAGTCTCTAAACAACTGAGCACAGGACTGTTCTAGCTACTTTTGTAAGTCTCTAAACAACTGAGCACAGGACTGTTCTAGCTACTTTTGTAAGTCTCTAAACAACTGAGCACAGGACTGTTCTAACTACTTTTGTAAGTCTCTTTATTAGTCAGCACAAGGTCAGCATGGACTACTTTTTTTTTAATGACTGAACACCTCTAATTACTCTCCTACAGGCCGGATGTCACAATTTATTGTTCAGTGATTTCTACGCTTGGAAATGAAGTCCGAGGAAGAGTCTTATGAGCGTGACTAGACAACTTCTTTTGAATACCGGTACTGGCATAATCTTTCAACATAAGTGTAAAAGTTCATCCATAAAAATGACAGATTTCACTTCAACTCTCTCTCGCGAACACTGTCACCAACACATTTCCTAGACGATTTGAACAAGTTTAAACAACTGTTTAAATAGATCTATATATATAAAAGAAAAAGGCCCATGACCATAAACAAAACCTCGTTTCTCCTTGACCTTATGCGTTGTCCAATGCTTGGGCTAGAAGGCACGTACGGCAGGTAAGTGCAGCCTTTTGGCGAATTCGGACAAGTCTTGCGGGTAATGAACGAATCGTAATCATCGCCTGAACTGTCAAAATACATTTTCCCACCGAAATCACGTCTGCCAGACGAATCAAAACTCCTGTCTTGGAAGAGCTTCAAATCTATTTACAATATCACTTTTTTTTTTTTTTTAAATCTCAGAATAGTCCGAATCACTTTTTAAAAAAATGAACAAGTCCTGAAAATCATACGAAGCACCGGACCCCGATCTAGAAAATCGACTAAAAATTGACTCCGGTGTCTAGAGAGAGTATTTTAGCACGTTAAGGAAAGTCGTCTAACGACCGACGTGTCGCACCGTGGCCAGCGTGACTAAAAGTCTGGGTCGCAGCATTCACAGCTCCCCTTCTGTCAGACAGTTACGTCAAAATGGTGTGTCCAGTGGAGCGCCCCTCCCTAATCTCTAAAGTACCAAGAGAGCGGGGGAGGGGAAGGTGAGCAGCGATGAAATCATCCACCATCAACAAAAGGTTTTATCGGACAATGTCAACAAATAGACCTACATTGTCTGCGATTAGCTGACCATAGGGTGTGGACAAAGCATGGCCTGACATACATTACATGTGTAAGGGGGTCAGTCGGTCATCGGTATCAGTGATACAAAGGAATGGGAACAGACCAAGCGGCCAATGTTAGACGTTGTTCAGGGTAAGACTGATAGGAAAAGTTTCCCAACACGTGTACCACTTAGATGGCTCCACAGTCAGTCGTAAGCCGAATTAGTTTTCAGTGTTGACGATAAGCCGGCAGAGTTCTCAAAACATTAGTCACTAAAATTGACTACACGCGCATATAGACCTCCATTAATTTTTTCTAAAGCCAGTGGGGGAGCATTAATGTCTACTCCAGAAAAACAATCGTACTGAGAAGTAGACACCTCAACTTTCCTGGGAAACACAAACAAAAAAAAACAAGACACTTAAAAAAAAAAGTAAGGTCAAGGTCGTCAGGTCCATGTACTTGGGACCTTTACATTATATTTTATTGTTTATATGTGAAATCTCTGGAAGTTCTGCAATTTGCAGTCGATGTATCAAAAAATCTATTATATATATATATATATATACACGCACAAAACCATTAGATTTTAATGGAGAAAATTATTCCAAGGCAACCCAAGCCAATGTATTCTTTCGATCTACGCTGAATACAAAAAAAACAAACAACAACATATAAATGAAATGCTTTTTAACCTTTTTTAGACCAGGGCCGGCCTTCGACAATTGAAGGCCCAAAAAAACATGAAACATAAAAAAAAAAGGACATATAAATGAAATACTTTGTAACCTTTGTTAGACCAGGGCCGGCCTTCGATAATTGAAGGCCCCCAAAAAAACATGAAACATAAAAAAAAAAAAAAAAGAATATTGAAATTAGACCATTAGCGAAACCACTAAACTTATCTTATATAATACAGACGTTACTTCAAAAAAAAGAAGATGATTACGTCCTACGCGTCATGCATTCAGTCATGCATATTAACCAATGACTTAAACTCTGCCAAGTCACGGGTTTTCCTGGCTAGCTCAGGCAACCCATTCCATGCTGTAATAGCACTAGGGAAGAAGGAGCTTTTGTACAAATTTGTCCTAGCATATGGGACGAGGAAACGTAAAACGTCAGGATAATCCCAGTCGGAAGACAAACGTTACCAAACAGTAGCAGGTCCACGTCAGCCAGGAAAACCAGGTAGACTTTTGTGTCTGTAATTAGCAAGCACCAATAGGCTACACGTGGACACGCGTATGAAATGAGATCGTTTTTTTTTAAAGAAACGTCTGCAAGATTACTTTGTTTTACGTGGTACCAGCGCAACCGAGAAAACATGGCCGACAAGAAGATGAGCTGTCCAGTTGTTGATACTCGCCCGTTTGGTTGGCAGCTCCAAACGACTAAACCGATGCAGGCGCATTCAATTCTTAATGAAGAATGTAGACTTTTTTTTTTTAATCATCATCATCATCAAACTTCATTAGAGTGAGGGCTTGAGAGGCTCAAATCCTCTCTTGCAAAAGCCCTGGACAGAGACCCTGCTGTCTTGCGTAGTGCATAAATGTCGCCATACAGGTCGAGAATTTTGGGTTTCCCAGACCTGTCGAGACGGAGATCAGCAAGTCTGGGGCAGTCATACAGAATATGAGGCACGGTTTCCTCTTCTTCCCCGCAGCGGGGGCACCGTGAATCAAAATTTGGCCATAGCCGCGAGAAATATGAGCCAACAGGACAGTGGCCTGTCCTGCACTGTGCTATAATAGCTTGCTCAGGCCTGGACAGCCTCCACCACGGGGAAGTGCGGTCAGGGCGCCTTTTAATAACAAAGCTTATATTATATGTCATTGTATCAATTGGTTGGGATGAGTCATGTAATTATATGTAGTACTGACCTGGACATAACAAATCTGTGCGATTAGAAATAGTTTTGCCAATTGTTTTTGTTTAGCTTTTAGCTTTCTCAATGCGCCTTGATCCTATCACTTGTCTGGACCAATTGTAGAAAAAAAAAAGGGGGGGAAAGGGGGGCATCTTGGTGAATGTTTACATGATCGTTTTGTTTTAAAGGGAAACTCCGATGGTTTTGACAATTTTTGATATATGTTTTGATTTACAGATAATTAATTTATTATTCTTTTTTTTTTTAATTTGCAATAATAACTTAGTAATTTACAGATAATTAATTTATTATTCTTTTTTTTTTTTAAATTTGCAATAATAACTTAGTAATTGATGTTTTTCTGACATTTTTTCTGCGCATCCAAAACGATCAGATTTTTACCGGGTTTCTATGTGACGTCACACATGCCTATTAATTTAATCTATTGACTTATTGTATAACGGGAGATCATGCAGTAAAGGTTACATTCTCGTAAAAGAAATATATCTTTGTCTATCCAGTTTGATCTACATCTTGTAACCAAAGAAAAAAAATGCGAGTTGAAAGTAGATTTACATGCTTGACTAACCACGGCAGTGTGTATTTTCTCGCCTGACCACTCAACACACAACAAACACTATCGCTGGGTTGTCTTGTCATGACCAACGACACGTAGTCTCGACTAGCCTTACACTGACCTTAGAATCAGTCGTCGACACACAATCTATTTACTGTTTAGGACAGGGAAAGGCTTAGATGAAAATGTTATTTTTTTTTATCAAGTTGGTTATCCTAATGCTTTTAGTTCTCTCTCTCTCTCTCTCTATATATATATATATATATATATATATATATATATATATATATATATATATAACTGTACCATAGATCTGGACTAGGCCGCCACTAAGCCTAACAGCTACTGTAAGAATGAAGCGATACGATTGGTTAAATCTAGTTTCTCTTTCAGTATTGTTGAGGGAAGTGACGTATGCCTAACCTAAAAACAAAATCTCAAAGAACCCCGTTTTTTTTTTTTTTTTAGATGTCAAGAATTTACTGTCTAATTTATTGAATATAAATGTTTCTAAGCATTTAAATACAAAATGGTAAAATGTTTACTATTACAACTTTTTACGCAGAATTTAAATATGTCAATAACTCAAATTTGAAAAACCATCGAAGTTTCCCTTTAAATACATTAAAAAAAAAAAGCATGTTCACTCAGGGCTCGAGTCATCAAGGGGACTAATTCAATCTTATACCACCACATCTGTCAAGTACGATTTCTTTCAAGAAACCAAACAAAATAAATAATTACCAAAGGTTAATGAACTAATAAGTTAATTTCTTTTTATTGATACTTGTATTGTCAGGTAAAAGAAATAACTGTGTAAAATTTCATCTTAATCTGAGTAATAACGTCGGAGAAATAACGTGTACAAACTTTTTATAATACAGAAAGAGTGAATTGATCTAAGCTTTGTAAAAAAAAAAACCTTTAAAAAATGCTTATATGGAGTAAACAGCGGAAGATTATGGTCACGGGTCGCCGACTAAGCCTGTTTTTCGAGGTGCGCTTTAGTGGATGGGTGGAGGCTGGGGAGAGGAAGCACCGTTCAATCGCTGCCATAGTTCTCATTATTGCAAGGCTGACCTCCCCTTAGCTCAGTACATTGGACGTATACAACACAATGTATGAATTACAACACAATGTATGAATTACAACTCATTGATTCACTACTATCATTGGTTTATTTTAGGATTGATTCGCGACAAGGAATCATTGTGGCAAAGGGGGGAGAATGTAAACGTGTACAAGATCTTGGACCAGACAGATCCACGCGGACAGCTGACAGAGACTTGGCAACAAACAAAACTTACAGTCTTCAACTTCAAATACAGTCGTATGTCTTCATCATCATCATCAAACTCCATTAGAGTGAGGGCTTGAGAGGCTCAAATCCTCTCTTGCCAAAGGCCCTGGACAGAAACCCTGCTGTCTTGCGTAGTGCATAAATGTCGCCATACAGGTCGAGAATTTTGGGTTTCCCAGACCTGTCGAGGCGGAGATCAGCAGGTCTGGGGAAGTCAAACAGAATATGAGGCACGGTTTCCTCTTCTTCCCCGCAGCGGGGGCACCGTGAATCAAAATTTGGCCATAGCCGCGAGAAATATGAGCCAACAGGACAGTGGCCTGTCCTGCACAAGTCGTATGTAGAAACCAGTTCAAATGAAAAGAGGTAGACATGGAGGGGACACAAATTATTAGATATATTAAAATGATTCGCTTATTCAAACCTTCGTACTTTGAACACAAGATACACCCCAAAGCTTTCTCTCATCTCTCTCTCTCGCACACACTATATGTATAGCCACTTGGCATTCAGTTTTTCATTATAGTTACTAGACATTTACACGTCCTGAGGGACAAAGCCTTACTTACAAAGGAGGCCAGAGCCTTACATGGGAATCAAAGCCTTACAAAAGCTGACAACCCCCCCACACACACATACACACAAACTAGACTTGCAATTATTCGTGGAAAAATGTCTGCAAATCAAGTTTCACAGACCTATACGCAGTAGATCTAACTATCATTTGTAAAATGTTTGTAAAATGATTTACATGTTTCGGATGTTCCTTCAGAGTTGAAGATAGTTTACTTCCTAGTCCAAACCTCCCGCAGGACGACGGGGGATGGGAGCTGGCAGGATTTGAACCCTCGACCATCGATAAATCCGAACGACAGTCCAGCGCGCAAACCGCACGACCAGGCACCCATCCTGAAATTGCGCGGAATTTGTGCATATTCACATTGTACTTTATGAGAGAAATGCAGCTCTTTAGTCGGCTGTGCGTTGATCAGTGAAAACAGCCTTTCAACGTCTGCGCTAGGCGCGGATCTCAAAGTGAAAATTCACTGGTCACTAACAGGTTTCTTCTTCCAGCATTCATTCAATCCTCTTTACAGAGTTCTATTTCTAACCAGGAGAACGTTTCTAGTTCACAAAACTTACATTCAATCATAAATGGGTGCGATTAGAATTGTGTACCTTGTACCAACTGTTTTTATTTTGTTCAGCTCTATTTCATGTTTTTAGTTTTCTCAATGCGCTATGATCCTATCACTTGTCTGGACTAGTTGGGAAAAGCCATAAGAGAAGGGAAGGAGAGAAGGGGGCATCTGAGTGAATGTTAACGTGGTCGCTTTTTAAATGTTGTATTCTTTTTTAAATACGTGTACGACTTGAATTCAAACTCTGGGCTCAAGCCTCCTCAAGGGAACTAATTCAACTTATACCATCATACCTGTCAAGTTCCATTTCTTTTCCTTGTTTTATACCAAACAATTAATTAATTACCAATAATTAATTAACTAATTGGTTCATTTTTAAAAAATTGATTCTTGTTATGTCAGGTACAAGAAATAATTGTGCAAAGTTTCTACTTGATTCAACATTGGGTGTGGGAGAAATAACGTGCACAAAGTTTTTACCAGACAATGTTGAGTTGATATTAGAGTTCCCCTTTCAGACCTTGCAATCATAAGGCAGATAATATAAAGGTCATTTGTATCTGCGGCCAATGATTAACGAGGGTGTCATGTGGCCAGCACAACGACCAACTGCCTTTACTTTTTCCCAACTAATGTCAGGTACCCATTAGAGCAGGCTGGAATCAGAGGCGCCCTAAAATCCCAAACTTCGAAACCCCAGTCTTTACCAGGATTCGAACCTGGAACCCTCGATACAAAAGCCCAGCCACTGCGCCTGAAGATAATATAAGCTTTGTAATAAAAATCACTTGACTAAATAGTAACACACTATAAACCAAAAGGCAAAGCTATGACAAGAAGATCTTTCTTGGGGGCAAATAGTCAATCTTATGAAATTATCAAGCAGAAAACTTAGGAATGATGTTATTGCAGACTTGAGAACAGCAGTGATTAAAACAGATGGCATGAAGTCAAACAACTCTGCTTTGAGATTTTTGTACTAAGTACTTTTGTACAGTGCATCCTTCATGTTATGGTTCAGTACACTAAGAGTCCAATCTATTTTATGGATAGGTGTGTGTGGGGTTGGGGGGGGGGGGGGGGGGGAGAGCATCTGGGAGAAAGCTGCTATGCTACCTCTAAAGAATAAAAATGTCTTACCATTTTGGTTTTGGCAGTTCATTGACCAATCAAGTGCAGGTTAAGAAGCGTTCACTGTTATGTAATCTTAATGCTCTATTGCAACTCATTCAAGCAGGAAGATAATCCGAGCCAACTCTGGAGAAATAAAAAAACATAATTCATGAAGTAAACAAAATGTGTGCTGGCATCTACATCAGTATGGAAACTGTCAATTTCAGAAGCCCTTTAGGTCAGTCTGAGTCAAATAAAAAAAAAAAAAAAAGTAAATATTCACAATATGAAGTGCAAAGTTCGACCCTCACTCCCAATTACACAACCTCTATGATGTCAAACCCTAGACAGACTAAACGAAAATCTTATCCTGATAAGTCAAGCCAATCTCTGCATACTCATGTCAAACTAAATCAAACACAAATCTCCACGTCTAATATATATACATGCTATCATTTATAGTATTTTAACAAGCCAGAAAAAAACAACAACAGAATGACAGACACATCACATACAACTAGTACTCAGTTGCCTGTGTGTAGTCGCTGAAATGAACTCTTTATGTTGTGTCAGTTCTATTTATGTGAATGTTTCTGTTGTTTTGTTTTTATATGAGAAAAAGAGTCCTTGTAATCACAACAAATTTCCATAAGGATCAATAAAGCAGCCTTAGTCTTTACAAAGAAGGATTGTGAAATTTGTGTAATGTCAAACCAAAATGAAGCACTCTTAGATATAAATGTGTTTGTTATATCAGCCTGATAAAGAGATATGCAATACTGAACTCAGGTGATAGATAAACAAAAGTTCTTTCATTCAGGAACAGAAAATCCTTAGACTTTTATATGAACAATACCAACACGGTGGTGTCTAGGCAGACTGCTAATACCGACAAGGTGGTGTCTAGGCAGGCTGCTAATACTGACAAGGTGGTGTCTAGGCAGACTGCTAATACCAACAAAGTGGTGTCTCTTATTTAAGAGCATGGAATGGTCAGTATATTTCTATATTAATAACAATATGGACTAAGATTATTCCTAAGCAACCACTCAGAACATCAAAGTAGGATGTAATAATCATTTCTAAAAAAGATATCCATAAAATCTAGTCATGCATGTTCATTAGAGACTTAAATTCTGCAATGTCATTGGTTTTCCTGGCCGATGTAGGCTACCCATTCCATGCTCTAATAGCACTAGGGAAGAAGGAGCACTTGTACTAATATGTCCTATCATATGGAATAGAAAATGTGCCTTTTATCTTTGTGTCAATAGTATTTTATTAGGTTGTGTTTTTGTATTCATAATTTATGGTTCAGTGTTTTATATTTTACTTTTTAGTTTTCTGTCCTGAATAGTCTCTAAATTTAGTGAATTTACTCATAGATTTACTCTAGTCAAATGTGAATATTTGTTATACATCTCACATATCTATTTTGCATCTGTTCTAGTTTCTTTATTTTTTCTTGGGTTCAGGAGAAATTATTATTGGCTGGAGTTAATTCATGAAGATGATATACGGGATGAATCCTTTTTGATTATGTCAATTTTGGCGCTACCAATTTTGAAATGGCTCAACCCTCTACTAGTCTACAGGATGGCAGCTGATTAATTTCAGCATTTGCTCTTAAACCCATTGACAAAGTCCATCTAGAATTCTAAATCTATCATAATCTAAAAGCTTATAACATTATAGGAAGAGATTTCTGGGCTCTAAAGCTAAGGATGATAGTAATTAGGGTCTAGATGAGACATCTAGAATATGAATGGCTGCTTGGTCATGTGGAATGCACTTTAGACTGTCATCACAGACGATGGTCCAGAGTCCAAGGAAGCAGTAATCTTCATTTCTGAAGGAACTTCCAAAATTCATAAAACAAACAATATAATCTAAATAATATGATCACAATATATATTCTCGATCTATTATAGAACTAAAACAAATCAGATCTAGATCCCTCTATGATTTTGAGTGCTGGGACAAGTCCCAAAAAGGTTGCGGAGTCTGAGAGCATAGGAGGCAGCCAGACAGCGCTGCCATCTGGCGGAGGCCTGAACAAGCTGTTATAGCACATTGCAGGGTGGGCTACAGTCCAATTGGTTCATATATCATACAGTTCAGACCCTACTTTTGGTTCTTGGTGCCCTCCGCTGAGGAGAGGAAACTGTCTATTTTTGACTGATCCAGGCAGGTGTGGGAAGCCACAAGTTCTTGACCCGTATGGTGACATGTGCGTTCGGGTTTCTGAGAAGGGCTTTTGCAAAAGAGGATTTGATCCTCTCAAGCCCTCACTAAGACAGAGATTGATGATGATGATAGTGATGTCATTGACAGCTCTGAGATTATGTGAGAAAATGTGGCTGCCTCTACAGATTCTTATTTATTTGTTAACTTCATTTACATTTCATGAAAGATGTTTACAATACTGATTCAAAACTTTTTGAAGAAGACATTTCAAAATGTCTCCATTAATGGGATTCTTCTTGAATTTGTTATGTCAGAATGGTTGAATTTCTCCTTTTGTACATCATTGTTAAAGATCCATGACAAGACCAATTACTTAACACAAAGACGACCTTACAACGATCATGCCTTTTACAGACAAACATATATCTACTTCAAATGTCCCTCACATAATAGTATTGGCCTGTGCTATCTCTTTTTTTTTATTAGACTTAATCTGACTTCTGGTATATTTTTTTTATACTAGGATGAATAGTGCGTTCTAGACACAAGAAAGTATTTCTCATCTGATTGCAAGATGGCTGCCTGGTTGTGGGGTATGCCCGCTGGACTGTCGTTCGGATTTATTGATGGTTGAGGGTTCAAATCCTGCCCGCTCCCATCCCCCGTCGTCCTGCGGGAGGTTTGGACTAGGAAGTAAACTATCTTCAACTCTGAAGGAACATCCGAAACATGGAAAACATTTTACAAACAAACAAGAAAACAGTAGCAATGATACATCAGTTGGTCCACTGTTTTTAGTTTAAACCCTGTTTTTTTACCTGAATTCTTATGAGAAAAAGTGTGTTGTAGACACTAGGAGAATGAATTTCTGAATCTCAGAATGTAGGGTAATGCAGAAAATTCATAAAATTGTGTTACAATTATATGTCTTTAAAGGGAAACTCCAATGGCTTTGACAATTTTTTATGTCTTTTCACTTATAGATAAGGAAGCGGTGGGAAGCGTGGTAGAGAGGCCAAGTGCGCTTGAACTTGGCTTGGCTACCTAGAAGGGGGCTAGAGGTTCGACACCCGATTCGGGCAGAGTTGTGTTTACTGAGCGCCTAAAGGCAGCACGGAAAACCAACTCCTTGATACATGATGACATTTCTGTCTGCGCATCCAAAGCGGTCAGATTTTTACCAGGTTTCTATGTGTGAATCCTAAATGAATGTGTATGTTTATCAGTAAACATCAGTAGAACTCACAGGCTATTTACTTTTATTTGGACAGAGAGGGGTGTGTATGAAAATGCTAGTTTTTTTTTTCCTAGAGTTGGTTATCCTAATCCTCTGAGTTAGATCTATTTGATTGTACATCAAGACCAAGCTAGATCTACATATTACAGACTATAATTATTTTAATATATTATAGATCTAGACTCTCTCTATATCTATTGAGTAGATCTAGATATTATTAATTATATCCCAAATAACGCAAATAAATAGATTATTTATAGGATAATACATACTACACTACATAGTTGACAGACCTAAAATATTACATATTACAGACTATAATTATTTTAATATATTATAGATCTAGACTCTCTCTATATATATTGAGTAGATCTAGATATTATTAATTATATCCCAAATAACACAAATAAATAGATTATTTATAGGATAATACATACTACACTACATGTAACATAGTTGACAGACCTAAAATGGCTAAATCTATACATTAAATACATAGATCTTTGATTCTATATATATAATAAATAATACATAATAATATTATTTATTAATATAGTCTCTAGAGTCTCTATTATATAGATCTAGTAACATACACGATACAGTGATACTACTGTATACACTACTATGTTAGTCTAGATCTGGAATCTAGATGTGACTATTTCTAAAGATCTAGCTTCTAGATCAACTATTTGACTTAATTAACTTAATAATCTTATTTTTAGTTGGAAGCATGGTCGAGAGGCTAAGTGCGATTGAACTTGGCTACCTACAAGGGGGCTCGAGGTTCGACACCCGACTCGGGCAGAGTTGTGTTTACTGAGCGCCTAAAGGCAGCACGGAAAAAAAACTCCTAGATACCCCCCCCCCCAACTGGTCCACAAATAAGATTGGACGAAAGCACTCTGAGCATGCTATAAGCATGAAAGTAGCGCTATATAAAAGCTATAATAATAATAATAAAACATTATTTTTATTCTTATAAATATAATCTTAGTCACTCACTCACTGTGTCAGTGTGTGTCACTTGTCAATTGTCACTTGAATAACTTAATGTCTTAAAAAGTAGATTAGTAGATCTATTTTCTAAGTTAGTAAGTAAGTAATCTAAAGACTAGTAGTTAGTAGACTAAGTTAGTAGTTACCTAGAGTAGGACCTAGTAATTTACTAACAAAGTAAGTAGTAAGATTAAGAGTAAGACTAACTGTAACCACTAACTTCACTAAACTCATAAAACTGTTAAACTCTAACTACTTTAAGTTAGAGTCAAAGTCTAAGACTAAGTCTAAGTACTCAAAGTCTAAGCCGAAGACTAAGAGTAGTGTAAGTACTAACTGTAAGAGTAACTCAGTAAGACTGAGTAACTGAGTTTTTTACTGAGTAATCTGTAAGTAGTGTAAGTGTAAGACTAAGTAAGACTAAGAAGAGTAACTCTCAGTAAGAGACCTAGCTACTCTCTAGAATCCTAGATCTAAATAATTATTTATTTGTGTGTCTTTGTGTATGCTAGTTTTAAGTCTCGAAATTCGCTAATCCATAAACATCCCTATCAAACCTTTAGACTTAAGTTAGAATCTAGATCTAGACCTGTAAGTAATAAGTCGGTCAATTCATTATTTTAATCATGTTATCAGGTTCACTCACCGTGTTTTTACTTTACTTCTCTAGATCATGTGATCAAATTGTCTCTTCAAAGCTAACAATCCTAGTTACGGAACAAAATATATACTTAAAATAGTAGATCTCATCTAGTTATCTAAATTCTAGATTTCTAGAATGACTAGATCTTTAGTATTCATTATAATGTTTCATGTATATTACATAGACTACTATTAACATTAAAAATGTCTTTTAACAAGATTAAATATTCAGCCAGGTCTTTCGGTTTAAATTTGACAAAATTCATGCAATCGTGCTTGGAAAAAAAGAGAAGCGTGAAAAAAAAAAGGGGGGGGGGAGCGAGTGACCACTGGAATCATAGGCTGAGAGGCCTGGGTCTAGATTCTATCTACCAGATTTATTGAATTTTCAAAGAAGAGTAAAAGTTTGCATTTCCTGCTTGTGAAACAAAAAGGTTAACACTGGACATGGGGGGGGGGGGGGGGGGGGATTTCGCATGGGCTCTTAGGGGACACTCCGAGGGTATAGGGCCAGTATAGGCTTACTATAGGCCTATACGCGGATCCCAATTTACTCATGATGAGTGATGCCAAGCTCAAACTGGTTTTTATTGAAATAATACATCTCCTACAATGAAAATGATGGTAGTCTAGGTCGAACAAGGTTAATATGCATGACGCGTAGAACGTAATCATCTTCTTTTTTTTTTTTTTTTTTTGAAGTAACGTCTGTATCATATAAGATAAGATAAGAAAAAAGTCAAGAACCAGCTAAAAAAAACACATAGACCAAGATATCAGCAAGCGAAAGTGGAGCTGGATATATAAGACACACCCTGCGAAAACCAGGTACCAATGTTGCAAGGCAGGCACTGATTGGAATCTGCAAAGAAAGAGGAAAGTGGGCAGGCCTAATGTATTTAGCTGTATGCAACATTTTGTATTATCGTCACCACTTAGGCTATTCGTCTTTTTTTTTTTAACACTAGGCCTAAGTTTCATGCCATTATATGCCTACTGCTTTAGCTGCAGCATCCAATCGAGAGAGAAAAACACGATCGTATGAAAATGATTTGTCAAATTAAATTTAAACCGAAAGACATGATGGAAGATCGTGTAGGCCTACCCGATCTGCATGTTCTCCAATATCTTCATGTCGGTGTTGCTCTACGTCATTTTTAGTGATTCGATTAGGGGTGGTCAGACTAAGACTGCTTTAGTGATCCTTACGGAAATTTGTTGTGATTACAAGGACTCTTTTTTCATATAAAGACAATACAGAAAAATACACATAAATACAACAAACAACATAAAGAGTTCATTCAGCGACTACAAACAGGTATCTTGGTGCATTTCATGTTCCCTGATCAATGAGTGGCGGTGATAGAGTCTGACCGAGTGAGGTACGAACGAATTTTTGTACCGCTCCGTTCTTGTTTTAATTGACAGCAGTCGCCACTTCGCGACGACCTGACGTAGTTCTGATGGAGCGGGTGGCCGTTGTCTTCCATGATTTTTTCGATTTTTCTTAAGCACTTTTGTTCAAAAAGTTCCTTTAAATGTGGTAATGTTGTGAGTGTAATTTTTGATGCTTTTTAAATAATGTTTTCTAGACGTCGCAACAGTAATGCGAACTGGACTGTTGTTCGGTCGTCTCGGTGGTCCCGGGTTCTTACCCTGCCCACTGCCACCCCCATCGTCCTGCGAGAGGTTTGGACTATGAAGTATATTATCTTCAACTCCGAAGGAACATCCGGAACATGTAAACATTTTACAAAACAATTGTAGCACTGCACGATTACAAGTGGAGCACTATACCCCCGAAAAAAACAAAAAAAGAAAAAGCATGCTTGCTTATTAAAACAATAATAGGCCTAATCGACTTTTAGAGAAAAAAAAGTAGGCCTACATCGGGAATTAAACTGACTAGTTATTTATATTTTAATACTTATAGACTAGTTATGTGAACTCCCAGGTATCATAGGGCCGCAACCACACCTCTCCACCAAACTCGGTTCTGAGCATCTTTTTTCATGTGCACCCTTGGTCCCAAGTCCCATGTAATCTGTTAGACACCTTATTTATAGTTTAGTTATTTAGCGACGCACCATAGAAGACGCATATTGAACGGGACTAGTGACGTTTGGGATATGTTGTGTTAGAGACCGGAAAATCAGTTAGTGATAGAATCCTCTAGGGTAAAGACGTGTTTAGTTGACAGAGACTTTTACCGTGGCCTTTTCTTAGAATAAACATAGTTATCCTTAATTGTTCATCAGCGTTGGCTACATCTCTTTACTTGTTAAAACCGATGTCTTGTTCATTCTGTATTGTTGATCAACTACACTGAATACACCCGAACAATAAAACTCAAACGCTTGCAGAGTAATTGGTTGAAATCAACAGTCATCTATAGTTGACCTCAAGACAGCCTGAACAAGCAACATCACACATTCCAGTAACTTCAGTTTCACTTGTGACTGACCTCTTCCAGGTTTCCTTGCGGATTACAATAAAGTACCTGCTTGCAACCATTAGCGGCCGTCTAACACTTTCATCTCCTAAATAACAAAGTCCCATTCTCTTAACTACACAGGTTGCGACGTCGCAGGTCAGTGTTGTGGCCTACTATAATGACGGTCTCGATTGAACCAGTTTTACGCATCGGGTGGCCGTAGGAAAGCCCGTGTTAAACAAGGTTACAAAGACAGTTTGTGTGGAAACACAAACTCAAAATCGGCCCCCGAAGTGGTCCACCCATGCAGGTAAAAAGGTAGATTTCAATATTTTCAGAAAGACTATCATCATCATCATCAAAGTCCATTAGAGTGAGGGCTTGAGAGGCTCAAATCCTCTCTTGCAAAAGCCCTGGACAGAAACCCTGCTGTCTTGCGTAGTGCATGAATGTCGCCATACAGGTCGAGAAAGACTATCAGAATAAAATTCTATCAAAGGCTAATGCCTGAGAAGAATGGAGAAAGAAGGTTGGCAAATCTTAGGTGGTGCCCCAACGGTCCAGCAGAACCAAGGGATAGGTGAAAGTGAAGTTAGATGTGAACCTGGCCTAACTGATGTCATATAATGAGGATTATGTAATTGATTTAATTGTTTGTAAATTGTTTATTCAAAACTTCAAGAAGAAAAAAAAATTCCTTTAGTTAATAAAGTGTTCCATTATCCATTGAGCAGCGTTGCAGTTCACGCGATAATATGGAAAACTACAAATTAATTGTTGTTTCAACTTATGTTCCACTTCTAGGCCCTATGCATACTATTTTTTTGTGTTTAAATGTAGTGGTTAGTATTATAGAACTTATTTAATTTAGCAATACAATTGTTAAAAAAAAAAAAAGTTTTGACAAAACTCTAAAACCGTTTGCATAAATGTGTTAAAAATATGGTAAATAGTGTCGATATATTTTTGGCTGGTACTCTCCCCTAAGTTGAAAGTGGTTATCTTGTGCAGCCTCCTAATTTCCAATATCCGGCGAAGGAGTTTTTCCATATTTGTTATTGTGACGACTATTTATTACGAGCCCAAATCAACTAACATAGTTATACTTCCAATCGACCCAAAAGCGCAAGATATATTAGTTTTATGCTGTTTCTAGTATTGGCTTTTTCCATGCCCATCTCCTTCTTTCATTAGCTTTGGACGCTTCCGCATACAATTGTGAAGTTAAGCATTTTTTTTTTCTAAATGACTCGATAATTTCAACATCCCTGAAAACTTATCAGCTTTGGGTCACAGTCAGACTTAATTGAGAAAGCAAAGTCATGTCTAGAAAATCATCAATACAATTTTAGTACACTATTAAGTGTCTGCCTAGTGATAAGGCCCCGTCAGAGACTAGAACAGTTGCTAGAACTGTAGCCTTCCTTGAAAGGTTTTTAAGTCGTCCTCTTCTAAATCACCATTGCATAATCTTGCTTTTTACAACAAGAGACACTGTCTTATAACAGGTGAGAAATGTGTGAATAAATTTAGAGAAAGCGGGACTGAAGAGACTTCAGAGAATACTGTGAACTGTTAAAAAGATTCTTTCAGTCCTTGCAATTTGAGGGGCAGTTTATATAAGGTTGTATGTTTCTGTGGCCCATGGTTATCAAGGGTGTCACATGGCCAGAACAAAAACCAACCGCATTTACTTTTCCTCAACTAATGTCAGGTACCCATTAAGAGCTGGGTGGACTCAAAGGCATCCTAAAATTTGAAAAATGCCAGTCTTCACCAGGATTCAAACCCCAGTTCAGAAGCCAAGCACTCTACCACTCTGCCAGATATGGAATACGGTAATCTCAGCCTTCATTGTGAGGAGCATTGGTTTTCAAGAGGACAAGTTCTCAAACACAACTACACCAAGCTGCATTAAACTTTCAACAAACATTCTTATTAGAAAAAGACATTAACCAACCAGTCGATGACCTCTGGAATTTCATTAAAAACCATCTTAAAAGCATTATAGAAAATCAAATACCAACTAAATACACATCAAACAAAATAAATAAATGCTGGTTTAATAATAGACTAAAGAAGCTTTGTAAACAGAAGGAAAACCTATATAGAAAATTTAAAGAAACTAATGCAGAAAGAGTTTACAAAAAGTATATAAAAATTAAACACTTAACCCAAAAAGTAAGCAGACAGCTGCAGAGTGAATACATAAACAATGTAATATCTAAAGACAACAACAAAAACCTATGGTCATACATTAAGTCTAAGAAAATGGAAACAACAGGCATAGCGCCATTAAAAGATGAACATAACATAATACATAATGATAATGAAACTAAAGCAAACATTCTAAACAAATACTTTGCATCAGCATTCTCAGCCCCAGGAGACAAAGACATATTACTGAATTTGAACCAAGTAGACAACATAGAAGATATAGTAGTACAAGAAAATGGAATTCAAAAACTATTAGCCAACACCAAACCAAATAAAGCTTCTGGACCTGATGGTATTCCAGCTAGATTACTCAAAGAACTAAGTAATGAGCTAGCCCCAGTGTTCAAAATACTCTTTCAGGCTTCACTTAACCAGGGCAGAGTACCAAAGGACTGGAAAGAAGCTAATGTCACCCCCCTATTTAAAAAAGGAGAAAAATCTGACCCAGGAAACTACAGACCAGTATCACTTACCAGCATCACATGTAAAATCCTAGAACACATAATATGTAGCAACATCATAAACCACTTAGACAAATATAATGTCCTCACACCATACCAACATGGCTTTAGGAAATATAGATCATGTGAAACACAACTAATAGGACTAATTGATGATTTTTCAAAAGGTTTAGATAATAGTGAACAAATAGATGCTATCTTACTAGATTTTTCTAAGGCTTTTGACAAAGTTCACCACCATAGTTTGCTTAAAAAATTAAAATATTTCGGCATTAATGGTCCACTGCACCAGTGGATTAAAGACTTTCTGATAGGGAGAGAACAAACTGTAATAATAAATGGCTCTAAATCAACACCGATAACAGTAAACTCAGGTGTACCTCAAGGAACAGTCTTGGGTCCACTACTATTTTTAATTTACATAAATGATTTACCAAATTGCATTACTTCAGGAACAAAAGTCAGATTATTTGCAGACGATTGCATAATATATAGAACAATAAAAACAACACAAGACACAGATATTTTACAAAGAGAATTAGATGAATTACAGAAATGGGAATCAAATTGGAGCATGTCTTTCCACCCAGAAAAATGTCAGTTGTTAAGAGTAACAAAAAAACTAAAACAAATTAATTCCACTTATCTTATTCATGGCAAACCAGTAACACAGACTAAAAATGCAAAATACCTAGGTGTTATAATAAATGAAAAACTGTCATGGAATCCACATATTGATGAAACTACAAAAAAAATCAAACAAAGCATTAGGATTTATTAAAAGAAATTTCTATAAATCAAATAAGAACATAAAACTAAAATGTTATTTAACCTTGGTTAGGCCAATAATAGAATATGCATCCTCTGTTTGGGACCCCTCAACTCAAGAAAACATTAAGAAACTAGAACAGACACAAAATAGAGCAGTGCGATTCATAACAAACGAATATTCACATTTGACTAGAGTAACACCTTTAGTAAAATCACTAAATTTAGAAAGCCTTCAGGACAGAAGGCTCAAAAGTAAAGTAGCAATAATACATAAAACACTGAACCATAATCTTCAAATACAAAAACAAAATTTAATAAAATACTCTGAAAGACACAAAGATAAAGGCACATTCCTCGTCCCATATGCTAGGACAAATTTGTACAAATACTCCTTCTTCCCTAGTGCTATTAGAGCATGGAATGGGTTGCCTGAGCTAGCCAGGAAAACCAGTGACTTGGCAGAATTTAAGTCATTGGTTAATATGCATGACTAAATGCATGACGCGTGGGACGTAATCATCTTCTTTTTTGAAGTAACGTCTGTATTATATAAGATAAGATAAGATGATTTTAGACAGAAAAATATTGTGAATACATTTCTAGAAGAGAAAGCTGTGATGAAAAAAAGAATTGTTGATGTAGCATTTTTAGTTGATGTTACTCGCCACCTTATAGACAAACTGAAAACACCAGGGCAAGGAAAGATTGTTTCTTAGTTTAGTCAATGATATCAATGGATTCAAAATGAAATTTAAAAAAAACCCAAAGATTTAAGCCAATTTCCACGTGTTAAAGAACAGTGGAGGAATATGTTGACAATAATGCTAATTACAGAAGACATTGAAAAAAATTATTACGCTGTCCTATGATAGTCACAAGCATAAGCACCTTGGTCCCATGTCATTCCATTAACTTCAGCTTCACTTGTGACTGACCTCTCTTTCCTTGCGGATTACAATCAAGTGCCTGCCTTGCAACCATTAGCGGCCAACACTTTTATCTCCTAAATAACAATTTCCAATTCTCTTAAGAACCTTTACATGTCAACTGTTTCTGACGTCGCGACCTGTGACAGGGCAACGAGCTGTTGGTCTACACAGGTTGCTACGACGACGCAGGTCAGTCTTGTGACCTACTATAATGATTGGTCTTGATTGAACCAGTTAATCGGTTATATCCAGAAAGTAATTAAATTACGAAACAAACAAGAAATATATTTAATTTTTTATTAGCATTTTAAATGATAATGAGTTAATTGCCAATGCTCAGAGAAACAAAATGTCTCCTAATTCAATGTGTATTAACAAGATGTATGTACAACCATACAAAGAGGGAATTGGTTTTTCATGTTTAGAAAAGTCTGAACAAAACGACCTATGATAGTGAAGCTGAGTTAAACAATGGACAAACTGAGTTGAATCAAATTGAATCAATGATATGAAAGAACTAGATCTATTATTTTATTGAGAATTTCTCATTTAACAGTGAATGAAAGATCATTCAAACATGCCCTGGCAACAGTTAAATCTACTTTTTGTAATAAAAGAAAATCAGATTGAAATATAAAACAACCAAGTTTAATTCTTTAGACAAGTGGTTGAAGATAAATACAAATATTACATCCTGCTATTGAAAAGGCTTTTAACCAATCACTAACAACCAAGGCAGTGAAGCTAGCATTTCAATACTCTCCTGACTATAAATAAAATAATTCAAGTCTTCAGAGCTCATTTCAGTTATCACTAAATCTTTCAAAAAGTCACTGCAGGATAAACAAATATACTCAAACTTCAAAACAAACAAACACTAAAACAGTCTACATCACAAACACAAACAGATCACTTGAAGATAACAGTGTGCAGCATGGCTCCCAAACATTGAACAATGTTCTTGGTCATAATCACATTCACTTCCTCTTCTAAATGCCTCTTTGGGTCTTGCTTGCCCACATGCTTGATGGCCAGCTGTTCAGGAGTCATGGTCTCTTCCTCCTCTAGAGCCTGGCGGAAATGACATAAAAATGAGATATAATTTACCATGGCTTGGCTGCACATGATTGAATGATTGTATTTTTTATTATGGGCGCTGATTTGCACCAACAGTTGGGAGAAAAATAAGCACAGAATAGATTTTAAAAAATCAAGCATAGAGGAGGGGTCATGGAAGGCAGATTGTGAACACACCAATAGGGAAAAGGCAGAAAACACTGCAACTTCTGCTGATTAAAAATTTCTAACAAGTGACCATGACATGTATCAAGGATTGGTCCCTAAAGTCACATCAAAGTTGTAAAGACCTAAAATAGCACAAACAGACAATCGTGGCAAGCTTTCTGAAACAGTTGCATCATTTTGTATGCTCTTATTTTGTTGTGTACATCAGCTACATGGACACAAGTAATGAAGCCCCATTTCACCTTCAAGAGGTGGGGGTTGACAATTTCCAAATTTGTCACTAATACATTTATTGCAATTTTTGCATGAATAAAATTTAATATCCCATAAACTATGGCAAGTGCAAAAAAAAAAAAAATGGTTCAAATTTCCAAAGGTAGCCTGGTTGACAATCAGTGGTTGGTGTTTACTGTCAAATTTTTTTTTTTATTTAATTTTGCCTGCATGCTGGCACTCTTGCGTCCATGTAATTGTGACCATCTTACAATTAATTTAAGATTCATGTTACTTTGGGTAAATTGTAAGTTATTTGCATTACTTTGGGTAAATTGTAAGTTATTTGCATTACTTTGGGTAAATTGTAAGTTATTCACATTACTTTGGGTAGGGAGTTAGAAAACATTTATAAGTTCTCTAAGTATACAAGAGTGTGACAAAAGTATAAATGACCTGGAGGGGGTGGACTTATCCAACTATATGAGCCCAAGGGCTACAAACCTTGTGATAGTTTTTGGCCAAATCCAGCATGTCCTGCACTGTCTTTTCATTCAGTGAGCAGTGGTCAGAATAATCTTGAAGCTGAAGTCCATCCACCCAACTCTTTTTGTGAAGATTCAGCAACATCTAATGGAAAATACCAAATTAAAAAAAGCTAATTTTCACCAAACATTGAACACAATCATTTCATTTTACTAATCACAAATTTTATTATTGATTTTGTCATCCAAATCACAAGAAAGACGACGTCTTTTATTAGCTATGCTGACAAGACCAACATCTCATTTCTTGCCTTAGAACCGGAAAAAATGGAATGCGATAACAATGGGACTAGTGAAATAAGCTCTTGTGAAATCTCACTAAAGAATGCAGACCATGTCCTTCTAAACTGCACACTCCATCAAGAGGACCAAACAAGACACTGGCCTCATAACACCACTATAGAAGAAAAACTGCATGGAGAGCTGCCTGATCTAGAAAACAATAAGCAGTTGATCTCAAATGCAGGTCTAGTTATCTGAACCTTCCAAAATAATCATCAGAATGCTAAAGAAATTATTGATTTGAAAATAAAACAGCTTAATACTTTAAATAAAAACAAATTATATGGTTAGCTTCTTATTAAACAAATCATTTTATTGCTTTAAATTACACATTAAAAAAAACTTAACTAATATAAAATTAATTTATTTAGGTTTACCTTTTGTTCCAGTTCATTTTTTCTGTAATTAATAGCTATGGAATAATAGTGACGATTCAAGCCATGTATAAGAGCCTGGAAAAAAAGAATCAAATAAAAAGAAATTTAAAACTTTGTTTCGTTGTTACAAGACATGCAAGTGATACAAATGTTAAGCTACTTAGTTACCTGTATAGACGGTTTATTGAGATGACCTAAATTAGAAGTTGTCTGCCTTGGTTCCTGGCCTAATACCATCATGTTTGGGTTGATCAGCCGAAAAGCATCAATTACAACCTGTAACATTTGAATATATGCACTCAAACAAATGCTATTTATATGTCTTGTACAGGGTAAATCTAAGAGATATTGTAAAGAACTTGAACAGTTCATTACACACAAACGTCTTACTTTGCCTTTCACACTCTGAATAGGATCCACTACAACTGCTACCGCTCTCTCCGACAGGGCTTCAAAACTCTGTTGTGTGTTTATGTCTACACCGGACAACCAGCAGCCAAAACCAGGATGAGAGTGGTACCAGCCTACCACCATTTCTGGCCTGAACAAACAAAATCAAACAGTAAATGTGTACACTAGTACAAGTTTAAGACCTGTAGCAATGGCATCAGTTAAGAGCTCTTCACAAAAAAAAATAATTTCTAGTGGAAAAAATTGCAATGTACCTTCAACATGGTTTGTGTTATGATTGTTCGAAATAAATAAAATACAGTAGACATTAATAATAACAATTAATGAATAGAGACTTTGTGTTGACATAAGTAGACATTGAAGAGACTTTGTGTTGATAGAAGTAGACATTGAAGACTATCATTTCATTACGTCACATCCTGTTAAGTACTTTCTCACAAAAACATTCACAACAATGATGCAATATAAACATATTAGCACAATCACCACTTCCTGAACTCCAACCTATTTCATGATATTGAGTTCTTCATGACTAAATATTTTCTTGGTGAGTTTCCTTTCTTAGGGAAAATGTGCAGAACTCATTCACACCAGGACACTGCTATTCAGACGTTCATTAAAAAAAAAACACACAGGGGCCCAACTATTACCATTTAAAAATGCAGACATGGTTTGGCACTAAGTTATTCTTATACATGGTCTTCCCAAGACCGTAAAGCTGATGCTATGTTTAACCAAAAAATAGTTCAATTTTGGAGTTCAGCTATCTTGTTTTCTGAGAATGAGTTGCACCATAAAGACCAAAAAAAGAATAGGAAAAAAAAAACTATTTCAAAGATTGCAAAAGAGCCTAAAGCTTAGAAATAAAAATGTCCATTACCAAAAATAACATATATTTACTAGCTTTCAGCCTTCTCTTCTAATGAATTCTTATTGTTTCTTGGTAATAATAATATATATATACCAACAATTAGTTTAATTTGGCAAATGTACTCATTTATGTATTGTTATGTCAGTTGAAGTGAATATTTTAAATGTGCACAATGAGGCAACATAAACATGGTTTATTAATGAGTTAAAAGTTTTGTACTCCTTTTTTACTCAAAAAGGAATTTTAAGCAAATGAATGCACTTGTTTTGAAATCAAATTTGTCAGTTGTGTCCACACAGAAAAGCTGAATAGGAATACTAACTGAATTGTTCAGTGACTGATAAATACTTATACAAATTTAATATCTGCAAAGACAAAATGAATATATGTTTAAAACACTGAATGTAAAAATAGAGTTCAAAGCTGAATGTAAAGTTCAAACTCTCATTGTTTTCTTACATCTTGAATAATAAGTAAACAAGACAAAAAGTTTCCTAAGTTGTCACATACCTGCCAGTCTGTCTTAGCATATCCAACATTTTGGCTTGAAACACTGGATCCACAGCTTCGACACTCACACCCTACAGCGCAGCAAATAGTAATAACATGTATTGTGACAGTATCATTTACATAAAAATGTAAAAATTTTCGACAATTACTTCTAATTGACTGCCTTATTAAACAGTGAATACAATTACAAAATAAAACATACCGTTCCAGACTGAGGCATAGCGAAAACATCAATAACTCGAACAGTGTAGTCATCAACAAACTCTCCCAGCATCAGCCCCATCACTTCCATCGGTACACCAGCACGCCCATGTTTCAACATCTGTAAACAAAGAGATCCTTGTACCATGCATCGTACTCTAATAAGTACCTGACATTATATAGGGAAAGTAAGAGTGGTTGGTCGTTGTGCGAGCTACATGACACCTCATTAACCATAGAAACAGATGACCTTTGCATCATTTGCCCTATCTTCTTCTTCTTCTAGCCAGCTTTATTGCTGCTGAGCTGTGAGCTCTTTTGCAGACTGTGCCAAGGAAAAAAAGTGTGCTGTTTTCTTCAGCTGTTCAGCACTGCCGTAAAGGGTGTTGGTTATGTTGGGCTGTAGTGGAAGTAGGGTCTGCCTAAGGTGGATTAGGGAGGGGCATTCAAAGAGGATATGGTTTACGGTTTCAAAGGGGTGGGCGCAATGTCTGCAAGGGGGTAGTTGTGTGGAGTTTATTTTGTTCAGGTGGTAATTTAATAGTGGTGTGTGTCCTGTTCTTAGTTGGAAGATTGTAGATTGTTCTTTGCGGGGGAGGAAGTTAATACTGTCCAGTTTGTTAGGCGTAGTCATTTCTCTGTACATGGCTCTGCCTGTGTTTCCTGATGCCCATTGGTTGAGCCACTCCTCTTTGTGATTGTTGACTAACATTGACCTTAGGGTGAGGTAGTTAACAGGTCTATCTGGTTGTTCCATAGATGAACCTGCCTTTGATAGCTTATCTGCCTTATTTGCCCTATAGATCGCAAGGTGTGAATTGGAAACTTTGCTTTTTTTGCCTATAAAGAGTTATCTGCTGCCAATGTGTAAGTGTCCATTACAATAACACAACTTTGAACAATCATCATTTAATGTCACATATTATATTCACAGACTTTGAATATATATATATATATATAATAATTACACATAATGGGTTAAACCCTGCAATGGTTCAGCAAAAAAAATTCCATTGCAGCTTCAATACAAACCTTGAGTAAAGCCAAGGATGAGATGTACACTTGTTCAGCTGTGTCTACAACTGGAGCATCAGTTGGTGGGCTCCCCTGGAAACAATACAATAATTTTTTTTTCAATTACAATATTAAAAGAGGTGCTTTGAGTTTCATGTAGTACTATATAGTCTATGCTTTTTTTTTATTTTTCATATAAAAACATTTTTTGCCTTCTAAGAGGTGACAGGTGATCACAATGTTAAAGCAGCCTAATAATACCATTATAATAATATTTACAGTAGAATCCGGATCAGAAGTTAATGGAACCAACTGCTTATTGTGACAGAATCCTAAAGTACAAATCCTATTATCAGTCAGATCTGATTAGACAGACCAGTTGAATATAAGAAGCAAAGCAATTGCATCCTGATGTGGTTCAACTGTATATATACGAACTGGTAAAAGGTAATTGAAGAGCTGCTTACCTGTCCGAGGCCCTGCACTCGACCGCCTAGACTAAGTAATCTTTCCATGTCTGTTTCTGAAACAAATAAAATTGCCCATAAAAGCACAGCTATTTTTTAAAATATATTTGTATATTTATATTGTCTATTAAATTGATTTTTTAAAGATATTTTTCTTTTACACTGAGCTAAATTATATTATGAAAGTGTACCCTAAAATTTCCCTGTCTGCATTATCTGCACATGACACAAATATCATTAATGGTGCTATAGGGTGCAATGCTTTCTACCAGTTGCATTTAATAGTCTTGATTATAACTTATTTTTACTGTTAGTGTATATATATATATATATAGTTCGCCCATCGTGGTTCGATGATGACCACTTTGTCATCCAGGGGGCTGAGGGCTTTGCACTGGAGTTTTATACCTCCTCAAATGGCTGGTGAGACCTATGTGAGCCCGGAATGTTCAGCTGCACACTGGGCAGGTCATTCCAGCTGGAGCTAGTGTCGTGGGCCTTGCTTTTCTTCTCTGACATTTTTTTTTTCTGTTCTCTTTTCCTCATCAACCTGTGCGCCAGTTTTCACAGCGCGACGCCATGACGCTCTGTCATGTGCCTCTGTCTCCAAGGTGGCTGGGTCTATGCTGAACGCCTTAGTTAGTGTTGGTGTATCTATAATAAGAATGCTTTCATCTTTAAACAATATATATTGGCTCTATTAAATACTTCTTCAAGCCATTTTTTTAAATTCTTAAGTCTGTTGGCAATTTAAGCTCACAACCTGGCTTTTCAAATGGGTTTTTCTACTGTAGATTCAAACTAACAAAAATACAAGTTTATTTCCCTATTTCTCTTTGGTTTTGCTTTCTCTTTTGTTAGAAAAATACTTCCTAGTAACTAATACCTCTACTACTCATACCCATAGTCATATTTTTATAGCTCCTCCTTCGCAATCGAAGATGAGCACATTTCTTATATCCTATGGACTTGAAGATAACTGAAGTACTACAAGTACTGTCCCTTGTCCATTGACAGCCGTTGTCCTGTGTGTTTTGTCTCAGTCGTGTGTGTCAGTAGGACGCACACAAATTAACCCTATCAGTCCGCCACTGGAGTTACAAAAATAGTAATACTATCTAATAGACAGTAAAGTAAAAGTACTCTAAGACTAAGAATAGACAGATCTAGAATATTGCCGAGTACTAGAGGTAGTAGTTCTACTAGGTCTAACTAGGTTATTACTATTGCTAAGTATTACTAAATAATTAATACTATATTAACTCTTTCTCTCCGTAATTATTTTCCACATTCTGGTGGAAACAACGCTGGTATCGTCAGTTAGGAGAGAAAGAGTTAAAGCTGTGTATATATATATATATATACATTTACCTCATATAGTATGATAATTGAATTTAATACATCATAATTAATTCATAAATTCTGTCACGTGTCAATGTCAAATATTTAATTTAATTTAATAATTATTAAATAATAAACTCTGGTCATATCATATTAAACCGGCTAAAACCGATAGCAGACAACATCATATCAGAAGAACAAGCAGGTTTTAGACAAGGTCGCAGCACAACAGAGCAAATCCTAAACCTCAGAATACTCTGTGAGAAATATCTCCAACACCAAGAGAATCTTTTCCATGTCTTTATTGATTTCAAGAAAGCTTTCGATCGAGTATGGCACGGAGCACTCTGGGCGACAATGGAAAAGTACAACATTAATAAAAACATAATCAAAGTTATCCAGAACCTCTACAAGGAGGCCACCAGTGCGGTGTACTTCAACAATAATATTGGGGACTGGTTCAAAACCACAGTTGGAGTAAGACAAGGCTGCCTACTGTCACCAACACTCTTCAATATCTTCCTTGAAAGGATAATGGAAGATGCCCTCGAGGGCTATGAAGGTACTGTTAGCATTGGAGAAAGAAGAATTACTAACTTGCGCTTCGCAGATGACATTGACGGCCTAGCAGGGACAGAAGAAGAACTAGCTGACCTGGTGATGCGCATTGACAAGACTTCCACAGCATATGGCATGCAAATAAATGCCGAAAAAACTCAAATTATGACCAATAGCCATCAGGGCTTTAAAAGAGGCATCAGTATTGGAGGTGAAAAGCTAACTAGTGTTAACAGCTTCAAATACCTCGGAGCTATTGTCTCAGATGAGGGAACAAAACCCGAATTATTGGCCCGAATAGCACAGTCCACAGCAGCCCTTTCAAAACTTAAAATAATATGGAAAGATAAGGGCTTAGCCCTCGGCACCAAAATTAGACTGATGCGCTCTCTGGTCATGGCCACATTTTTATATGCTTGTGAGTCGTGGACGTTGAATGCAGAGCTTGAGAGGAGGATCCTAGCAATGGAATTGAGATGCTACAGAAGGATCCTAGGCATCACATTCAAAGACCGCATCACAAACCAAGAAATCAGAGACAGGGTTACTGTAGCGATCGGAGCTCATGACAACCTGCTTACTATTGTGAAAAAACGAAAGCTTAAAACCTTTGGCCACATTACGAGATCTACGGGGCTCGCAAAGACCTTTCTTCAGGGAACAGTGCCAGGGAAAAGAAGAAGAGGCAGACAGAAAAAGCGATGGGAGGACAACATTAAAGAATGGACAGGCCTGCCATTGAGAGAGGTTCTGAACAAGGCAAAAAAAAGGGAGGAATGGAGAAAGACGGTCGACAAATCTTGCCTGGTGCCCCAACGGTCCAACAGACTAAG
Source organism: Biomphalaria glabrata (assembly GCF_947242115.1). NCBI lineage: Eukaryota > Metazoa > Mollusca > Gastropoda > Planorbidae > Biomphalaria > Biomphalaria glabrata. The sequence goes on along the minus strand of NC_074727.1, from coordinate 3,384,032 downwards.
GGATAGGTAAAAGGTAAAAAACTCTGGTCAAGGTTATAGGTCGAGTCTGGTAATTCCAATGATGTAGTGACATCTGTTAATCAAACCGAGTGACGCAATTGTCACGTGATAGAAAACTGTAGTTTGATTGGTTTAGCCTCTTCTACCAAAACGAAAGCGAGATAACAGAATCTTGAGTAAATCAGAAGCAAAGATTGTCTTAGGGAAAAGATTTTCCTTAGTTTGAAATTAGAATAGTAGAGATCAGTCTTATATTTGCAGTAGAATCTAGTAGTTAATTTGAACGTTTTATATTTGACACAGTTTACTTTTGTAATTACTGTATGATATGTTTGTGATTTCAAGTTCTAAATTAAAGTTTCTGTATTTGAATTGAAAAGGATCTTCATTTATTGAATCTACTAGATAATATTAGATGATTAGATCTAGAGATATAAAATCCCCAGCATGTCACAGTAATTATGATTTTAGCACCTCTCAGTCCCTTAAATGAATTTGCACTTCTTTAGCATCTGTATCAACAAAAAGAGACTTCACAACATATATATTCAAAACAAATAAACCTGTGCTAAATATTCTAGAAAAACAGCTGTGACTAATTCCTAAATAATAAAAGTCTTATAAAGTATATAAATAGAAATATACTACAGTATAGCGTATAGCATTAATATATTACTATAGAATAGATCATTAGTATTATCTGACTATAAAGCAAAGGAGGTGACTTGGATTTAACTAACTATTTAGTTTTAGACTATAGACAACTCTAGCCTAATATACCTAGAAAAATTGAGTAGTGCTAATACTACTAAATCTGAGTCTGGAGTCTAGTATGAGTCAGTTACTCAGTCTCACTACTCTCACTCTGTGACTTTCTGAGTCTGACTCGGACTCTCAGTAGTCTCACAACATCACAACAAACAATGAAACAGTAACAGCCTCAGTGCCCTCAGCCTCAGCCCTCAGGCCGCTCAGGCAGGTCTACTCTCAGGACAGGTTACTAGATTTTACTAGATCTAGTTAGTTTTTAGTTACTATAAGTATATTAACTATATACTATATTATTATATAATAGTCTATATCTAATAATAATCTATATAATTATAATCTATAACTATAATCTAAATATAACTGTATTAGACTACTATTATTAGTATAAAGTATAACTAGTATACTATAGTATAAGTCTTAAGTCTATTATCATAATTATGATTATAAAATGATACTAACTATAACTTATAAATAACATTACTGATGATTAATAATTAATTACTAGAGTAGTAGAGTCTAGACCTAGTCTAGACTTTGACTACTCAGAGTACTCAGACTCAGACTCACTCAGTGAGTTCTTCAGTTACTCAGTAACGTTAGTCGTTAGTACGTTAGTAGTAGATCTAGTAAAGTAGCCTGCTGCCCTGACCAACAACAATATTCGGTAGTTCAGTTTATTTTTTAGCTAAACTTCGAATGACATGCAATTCTGTTATATATATATTACCTAGATTTATATTAATAGATCTAGATCTAATATAAACATACCTGTCTCGAATAATAGATAGATCTAGATCTTTTTTTTTTCTTTACTAGACTAAATGAAAATGAAATCCACTGAATCACCGGAAGAAAGAGAATGTCTTTAATTTTAAACCTCAATATTAAAGATCACATTTATTCTTATCACAGACCTATATATGTAATATAGAATAAGGTTCGCAGACCTATATATAATAAAGAGAGAGGTCTTATCTCAATTAGCATGGAAACCAAGATCCACCTTCTCAATACAATCAGTCCATAGGCCTTCTACGCTTGCAAGACATGGAAGTCATCCATGAAGGTTGAAAAAAAGGTTAAACGTGGCTCAGCTGAGGTGACTGAGAAGGATCTTAGGAATAACATACAGAGAGCTTATTATCTATATAAAAAACTTTAGCGGCATTTAAAATTGCGTTGCACCTTGTTAGAAAAGTTAAAATTGATGGCACCAGCTGGGAAGTCTCCTATGACGGATCTCTGTGGAGAGAGCTTGTCGCTCTATGCGCAGAACGGTTCGGGAGGACCCGAGTATATTTAAGAAGACATCCTGAGTGACTTGATATCTGGAGAAGCTTTAAGTAAAAGGTTATTTTGAGCAGCCTTTATTATACGAACACCTGTTCTCGAAGAAGGTTGTGAAAAAAAAAAAGTGACACCTTCATTTTATTTCTGGGTTTATACTTTAATTGTTTCAACATAAACCATAATTTACAAATAGAAAAATAAAATCTTATCAAATACTTAGTATGACACAAAAATGGAAGCACATTTAATATTCCATACGCTATAACAAATTCGTACAAGTGCAAATCTTCCCTGGTGCCATTAAAGAGAGGAATGGGCTGCCTGAATCAGCCAGGAAACCAACAACTTAGCAAAGCTTATGTCATTGATAAACATGTCACAAAATGGACCTCATTTACCAATCGTAAACAAACAACATTTAGTCACGTGATTATAGTGAAATATTGATAAAACAAAGAAAAAAAAACTGTCACGTGATAGCCATTGTGGATTAAAAATTAGATCGTAATTTGTATAGAAGAGATAGAGAATCACGTGGCTAAATGTTGTTTGTTTACGATTGGTGAATGAGGCCCATTGACCAGTGACATTTTAAGTCTATAGAGAGACGATCTCGTTCCACTGGCAACTTCTCATGAGACGAAAAAAAAAAAAAGGTCAACCATCATTATAGTCAACAATACATTCGGAATGCACATGACAAATGAAGCTAAGACTTCTTAGTTCTTCTGACTAGTACCAACTAGTACTAACGGACATGCCCCCCCCCTTTCTTTTTTTTTTTAAATCTAAGATAGCATTTCTTAATATGTGGAGCATGACCCCCTCTGGGGGGGGGGGGGGGGGGCTTAGAATCCTGTCGAAAGGACGGGGCGCGAAGGCAGTATTTTTGTTTTATTTCAAGGGAAGACAATCTGCTTGTTTGTTTGTTTTAGCGATCGTTTTATTTGTTTGAGCTATTACGGACATTCCTTCAGAAATGAAGATTGTTATGTCCGCATTGAGACCTCTGGCGGGAAGTAAAAAAAAAGAGAAGGCAGGTGGTGAGGGTTCAGACCAATCGTTATAGCAGGCCCCAACACTTACCTGCAACGTAGCAACCAGTGGGCAGCTTAGACCAATAGCTCGTTGAAACGTCACAGGTCTGACGTCTCGGCACGTTTTCCTTTTATTGTTAAGTTAAATAAAATACTCTCAGACTTACACATCTACACACACACACACACGCGCGCGCGCGCACACACACACACACATATCTGTAGCAAACATACTTGAGAAATTTAATAGACGAACAATCCATAATTATAGAAACAATATCAGGTGACCGAGCCTCGCTCGGATGAATAATTTGTTAAGGAAGGATATTTACCCGAAGTTATTTTGGGAATATTGTTGTAATTACGAAAATGAACTATCGGGTAAAGACTATCAATCCGAAGAGTTGCTTTTTAGTTCTTTCAGTTCTCAATGTAATTGTACATGGCGATTAGAATAGAAAGTCCCTCCAATAGTAGGCCTATAGAAAACCACAGCTCACGTCTTAACGTTTTACATTGCTTCTTTCATGTAGAACTATTGGGCTATTATAGGCTTGTAAGAAAGTCTTTGCAGTATAACTTCTAAAATGGTTACTTCATGACATTTAATACTGCAATTAGTATATTTATTATGGCTCTGAGACATGGACACTTTAAAGAAAAAACTAAGACTTCTTGAGTGCTTTCACCAAAGATGCTTGCACTCCATCATGGACATACGATGGCAGGACAGCACTACATACAGCGATGTCCTTGCCAACGCCGGTATGGACAGTATAGTGGGACTTCTTATGGTCCAACAGTTGCACTGGGTAGGGCACGTATCCCGTATGGGAGACGAACGAATGCCAAAGGCAGTCTTTTTTTGTGAGCTAAAAGGTGGTCGACGTAACAGAGGCGCTCCACGGAAAGTCTTCAAAGACCAGCCTAGTCGTCAACTTTCCTTGGCTGACATAGAAGAGAGCACCTGGTTGCATGCGGCCTCAGAACGAGACAGCTGGAGCTCTCTCACGAAGGCCGCGAGATACACATTTGAGACCAAAAGAAAATCTGCTGCCGAGAACAAACGCAGATGGCGAAAAGAAAATCTAAATCGGCCACCTGCGGACAATGGTTATGCTTGCCCTGGATGTGGCAAAATATGTAGGTCACAGTTGGGGCTGCACAGCAAAGGGAAATACTGCATTCCTCACTTATCTTCGGACTCGAATTTCATACCATTTTGCAAGAATATCGCTGTTTGTATTGTGGTCTTTGGTGAATTCGTTCAAGAAGTCTTAGTTGCTTTCTATAAAGTACTCATGTCTCAGATCCACATAGAGGGGTTGAGAGAATACTGGTTGACACTGATTTTTGTAGACAGGCGGAGCGATTTATTTCGCCACACTCTCGCTTGGAGGCGTCCAAAAGCACGACTATCCATGATCACATATCAACCTCTCTTTAAAGCAATGCGTCAATTGATAAAATGCTTCCCAGATAATGTGAAGTTATCTACCACTTTAATGGATGTCTATGCGCAGTGATCTTTGGGCTGAGTAGGTTTTATTGGGTGACTTTTGGAACATGACTTCTGTTTTACCGAGGTTTATAGATTAACAAATAAAAAAAAGGCAGCAGCGGGATGAAAATTCGTTGACCGCGAGCTGGATATCATCAGGGCCAGCCCTAGGCCTATGCTGTCACAGTGGTGGACTCCGAAGGTTCAAAAGCCCCGCGCTAATTCTAGGTGTAAATTATTAAATTAAACCATTATAATTTATAATAGGGTTCCCGTGGTCTCCTTGTTTTCAAGGAGCTCCTGGAAATCTCCTGAAACTCATAAAAATGTACTTAAAAAGACAAAATTGTCACTTTGGGGTGTCAATCAATATGGTAAACGCCAGTCCTACGCGTGATATAAAAAAACGGCATCGTCAGCTTTCATTTAATAAAAATGTAATGCAAATACGAATTTATTTTCTAATACAAAATCTTTATTTTCACTTATTATCTTTATCTCTACCCTTACTGGTCCGCGCGCAATCCACACATTTCACATAGGGCCCCGCAAATGTTAGGGCCGGCCCTGATTGTGCAAGTAAGGCATAGATATGCTGTGTTATGACCATTTCCTATGTTTTGGTATTGGACAGCAGACTTCGAAGCTTAAGCACATTGCAATAATTCACCAGCAAAATAATAACAAAGTAAAAGCTACCTACAGGTGTAAGCAATTAAAGTGTAAACAATTTATAAAGCCTTTAAAACACAATAACTAATCTTACATTAAGATATTTAATTTCATTATTTTTCTTCCATAAATTCCTAATGGATCAATGTACAATAACATGGTGCGCAAATGTTTAATTACGCCAATTGAATCATTAAAACTTGTTCTTGTTTGCGAAGAAATGTCTTAGTATACTGCTGTGGCCTAGTGACGTAAGCGGTGTCAAGTTTTTTTTTCCCATTGACGTCATACAGAAAATTTCATTCATAAAACATCCTAGCCAAAATAAATTTTTCGATAATGAGCCATTTTCAAACCGATATAACGGTCGACCTCGAGTTTTCCCGATGTGGCCAATGAGTTGAGAATTTTTTTCTCACTATTATGCACATACCGTGAACTTTTAAAGAAAATCGTTAGAGCCGTTTTCGAAATAAAATTTATATATATATATATATAAATATATATACATACATACAAGAATTGCTCGCTTAAGAGTATAGGATGTAGATTTTTTCTTTTCAACAAGTTTAATGAATAAATGAACAGAATATAACAGAATACAATTTCACAAGAGTCACGGTAAAGAAACACAAAATTTAATCTTTCTAACATCTAACAATTTCAACTAATACGCCCCTTACTACACATATTCACCACGGAAGATTTTTAAGTCACCAATTATCAACTACACTGGAATAGACCTACTTTAACTGACAAGACGGTGGACTTTAACTCTTTCTCTCCGTAAATATTTTTTCACGTTTTAACGGAATTCTTTATTTTGCTCATTACTATTTCATTACCCTGTTAGGATTAAGCTTCAATAACTTTTGCTTTTGTTATCAGAAAATGTTTTATTTGGTATAGAATTCAAGGGTAATGCTTGGTCTTTTTATATAAAACAAAATAAAGTTTTAAAATTAAACATCAATTTAATTTAATGAGGTCAAATCAACGATGGTATCGTCAATTAGGAGAGAAAGAGTTAAGTGACCAGATTTACTCTTTACTGACAGAAAATTAATAATTCTGCAATGGTCATCCACTTAGCGGTACCTCTATCTCTCAATATAAGACAAATCGAAAGTAAACAAGGTTACAAAGACAAACTCAAAATCGGCCTCCGAAGTGGTCCGCTCAGTTAGATAATAAGGTTTTAATATTTTCAGAACGAATATAAGAAACTATGAACTACAAACTATCAACAAAACTAACTCTATCTCCAGCGATACAAAAAGAAGAGACGTGCTCGTGTTGAAAGTGTTGCCCATGCTGTTGTATTGATTGTTCGACTGTCGACTTTTATCACAGGATACGGAGATTTGTTAATGTTATTATTGTTAGGCCTACATTGTTAACATTCATAGGTATTCAATGGACTGATAGTTATGAATGGGAACCTGTCCTAATTCATGTTGTTGAATGATTATCTAATTGATTTAATTGTTTTGTTAAGGGACAATATCTCATTCAAAGCCTTAACAAAGAAACCTTTCCATATAGTAGGCCTACATTGTTCCTACGTTTAGAGATTAAGTGACTATGGAAGTTATCTAAAATAACTATATAGTTATATACTCTGCTGTTATATCAACCGAGGGGATAGTGACAACTGACCCGTGACTTTCGTGACCTATATCGAAGGTGTCGACTGACCTCGCAAACACTAAAGGACTTAAACATCCCTAAGAAAATACTCGTTACTGCTGAAGAACTGCCAGGAACAGAAATTCCTCAGTGGACGCTGTTATGGGGACTAGAATTAATTTTATTTCTTTTTAATATAAGACAAACTGAAATGTAAAAACAAAGAAAATATGGGAGCCTAAGCTTGGAGATTAAGCGTTTATGGAAGTTGTCCAAAATAACAATATACCCCATTGTTATATCAACCGAGGGGATAATGACAACTGACCTCACAGCTATCTTCAAGGCCCTTAGCATTCATAGGAACATTCTCGTTGCCTGTCAGAGGGCGGTACTGCTGAAGACCGGCCACATCACCTTCGATGAAGTCCAGTAGGGAATCGGCGCCGTAGGCGCCATTATCCCGTTGATGGTTAGAAAGGCTTTTATCCAACCACCAGGCCTGGACATGGGGCTCTTCACCCCTGTCCTGTCTGAGGGCTCTCAACGGTAAACGGCCATATCGGTTGACCGGGCCAGACCGGGCCGTGGCGTGTACACAGCGCACCGTCCCCGCTCTCCTACCACTCGCTATAAGTGGTCGAGAAAAATGCTAACTGCGGGGAGCTTATTGTCTCATATTCCTAAACTGTAACCGCCACAATTCCGTGCGAGGGTCGCCACTCCAGGCTCCTGGTACTGATGACGACCCCCTTGTGGAACGGCGTGGCGGACTTTTTGGACTGGGTTGCAAGTTACTTGTTCCATCCCCACCCCGAGTGAGATAAAAAAAAAAAAAAAAGCTCACCCAGGGAGACCTACTAGAAGGCCTGGTTCGCTACTCGTTCTTTGCCTATCCAGTTCCACCCCTGGACGTTTCCACCGGAGGGCCACGCTGAGGCGACGGGTAGCTGAAATTTCCTCCACATCACCAGAAAATTCCTCAGTGGACAATGATAAAGGGATTAAATAAATTTTGTTTCTCTTTAACGAAACTTGACCCTGGCAGTGACAGAGAATAAATACTCGTTCGTTTCTAACATAATATTAATAATTATGATGATAACAATAATAATAATAATAATTATATGTTTATTATCCTTGAGGAAATTTGTCTAACAATTTGTGCATTACACAAAACAAATTTATTACAAAACATTATAAAAATAGCAAAAGAAATATGCAATCAAATCCACAGTTTCACTCAAATATGGTATGGGAAGTTTACATCAGAAAATTGAATTTTACTTAATGATTGGATTGCTAGGGGAACAAAAGAGTTCTTGTTTGCGTTTGTTTTTGTGATATGTGTTTTTTATCTTCTCTAGAATGGTAAACTGTTAAAAACGTGACAAACAGATTGTTGTTATTTTTTATGCATTAGATCATTTTAGCTTTCCTAAAAAATTATTTTTTTCTTGAGTACTATCCAAGTATGGTTGCTAATCACTTAACTAGAAGCATTTAGAATTTTATGAAGCTTATTTTTACTACCGTATTTAGAATTTAGACTGCCCTATGTTAATATTAAAAATACTGCAGATGTGAACATGGTGAAAAAAAACCTGACAAGCCCGTTTTTGTTTTTGCACACAAGGAGGACATTTTTTTAAGTATAATCTTTGTCGTCCTTTTTTTTTTTTTTTTTACATAGGACTCACTCCGACACTCCGTCTGTCTGTCTGTCTTGATTCTTTTACACGTTTTTTGTCTCAAGAATAATTTAGGCACAATTATTCATTGTCGAAGACAATACATGAATCAGTAAAAGAAATTAACCAATCAGTTGATCAAATAGTGGTAATTAATTAATTTTTATATAGAAAAAGGGAAGATAAATATCGCAGTTTTTAGAAATATGGCATTGATTAGTGGTGCTTCCTTTCTTTAAAAAAAGTATTTGTTTATATTCTGATTGTATGGTGATATAATTTGCAGTCGAGTTTATTTTTAATACATTGTAGTGTTGTGTATGTTCCTCGTAGAAATCAACAAAAATTTTATAAATCTTTATGTATCACATTTGTTTCAGCACCTAGCTTCAACTCTATATTTATGTAACTTTGCATGAATGTTCCTTGCATCATTGCAGAGAATGTAGTATATGTTTGAAGAACTTTGAACGCCCCCCCTCCCCCCAAGGACAGCACCTTTTACTTCTGCTAGTTAACTACACAGCATGACGTATCCATGTTATGGAGTGTGTGTGTGTGTGTGTGTGTGTGTGTGGTGAAGGTGAGAAGGAGTCAGCGATTGTTTGGTGGCTATGTTGGGTGAATGATGCAAGATAAGCGGCTTCGCCATAAGCTGTCCTGAGTACACCTGACGACTTCAGATTGCCAGAGTGAAAAGACGTGTTGTTGTTTTTTTGTATTGAGTTAAATTTCGTTTAAAATACCATTTTATATTATTACTAAAGTCTACTACATTGATTTCATCTCAAGTAGATTTTGTAATAATATATATATATATATATATATATATATATATATATATATATATATATATATATATATATATATATATATATATATATATATATTGTAATAAAAGTTATACTTAGTTATGTTCACAGAGAAGTTATTATTATTATAGCTTTTATGTAGCGCTACTTTCATGCTTATAGCATGCTCAGAGCGCTTTTGGTCTAATCTCATTTGTTGGGGGGGGGGGTGAGGGAGGGGTATCTAGGAGTTGGTTTTCCGTGCTGCCTTTAGGCGCTCAGTAAGCACAACTCTGCCCGAGTCGGGTGTCGTACCTCGAGCCCCCTACTAGGTAGCCAAACCAAGCCAAGTTCAAGCACACTTGGCCTCTCGACCACGCTATACAAGTTATTTAAAGTTTTCTAAGTTAAGATAGGCTATAATAGACCTACAACTGTTGTCTACCAACATTTTGGTGCGCTACAAGTCAACAACTCTCTACAACAATCCCACAGCGAAAAGAAAGAATGACAAGTACATGCATTCGAATTGAAATGCAGCAGAAGGGTCCTAGGTATCACATTCAAAGACAGCATCACAAACCAAGAGATTAGAGACAGGGTTATTGCAACGATTGGACCCCATGATGACCTGCTAACTATCGTAAAAAAAAAAAAAACGCAAGCTAAAAATCTATGGCCATATTACAAGACCTTCGGGGCTTGCAAAGACCTTCCTTTAGGAAACAGTACCAGGGAAAAGAAGAAGAGGCAGACCGAGAAAGCGATGGGAGGACAACATAAAAGAATGGACGGGCCTGCCATTGAAAGAGGTTCTAAGGTAAAAGACAGGAATGGAGAAAGACGGTTGACGAATCTTGCACGGTGCCCCAACGGTCCAACAGACTAAGGGATTGTTAAAGTTAAGGTAAAAGGTTAAAAAAGTAAATATGCATTATTGCATTCATTTAAGAGTAAACATTTATTCGATTGAGCTAGACATTGAAATAAAAACACTAAATTTGACATTTCTTTTTCTTTTTCTCTTGATCGTTCTTTGTGCTTAGCTTGATAGACTCCTCTTTACCCTGTCTAGTGTTAATGTGTTTTTTATCGACAGGTAAAATGGGTTGATTCTTTTGCAACATCATTTCTGTCAATTTCTGTTGTAATAAGAAACGAAACAAACTATAAGCAATCATAGTAACAAAAAAAACAAACAAGTAACATAAAAAATAAGTTTTTTTTTTTTGAATCAATTCCTCCTTTATGAGGCTGATTGCGGTCTATAACTTCATATTCTATTTATTTCTTATCATGCTTTATTACTGAAAGGAGTCTTTCCAGTAAGCTTTGCACAACCAAGTTCTATTAACAGTCCAGTCTTGGACCAGCCAAGAATTTCTACTTAAGATGGTGGCACAGAATGTTCATATATGTATATGAGCAAGCCATGTATCCCGGATGGGGGACGAAAGTATCTCATCTCTGCCTGTGGTCCCTTCTGGGGCATAGGCCACAAACCAGCTTCCTCCAGACATCTCGGTTCTGGGCGAGATATGTTGGATGCAGGCTTTCGAAGAGGTGGAAAGCTTCACCTATCTCGGCAGTAGCCGAGACCTAAAAGAAGGTCGACGTGACAGAGGTGTCCCACGAAAACGCTTTAAAGACCAGCTTAGGCGCCAACTTGCCCTAGATGACACAGAAGAGAGCAACTGGTTGTATGCTGTTTCAGACTGAGACAAGTGGAGTTCACTCAAAAAGGCCGCGGGATACACATTTTAGACCTAAAGAAAATTAGCTGCCGAGGACAGACGCAGACGGCAAAAAGAAAATTTTCATCGAGCACCGGCGGACAATGGTTACGCTTGCCCTGGGAGTGGCAAAATATGTAGGTCACAGCTGGGGCTGCGTATCCACGTGAAACACTGCATTCCTCATTCATCTTCAGACTCGAAGACAAGCCTTATTATTTATTCAAATCTTTACTGCATACAACGAATCATTTGAGTTGAGTGCGGGAATTCCCGATGAAAGTGTGTTCAATATAAAAAGACGTAAGCCAAATTTAATTTTAAGATGATTAGGCCTATATTGTCAAAAAAAAAAAAATTGTAACGGTCAAAAGCAGGGTTTTCATAGTGGCCAATTAGGTAGTTGTTTTCCCAGTGATATACAGAAACAGTCATAGTTTGAGCCGTTTTCAAAATACCCCCCCCCCCCTGTTTCTACCCAGCGTAATGTTTGAACCGATACCAATTGTCACAGTAGGCCTGAACACTGACCTGCTACGTCACAACCTGTGGGCAGTTCATCTGTCAAAATTGAGAAAAGACTAAATGTGGCTCAACAGAGATGGCTGAGACGGATTTTGGGAGTCAGTTACACAGACCGGATCTCAAACAAGGAAATCCTATGCCGAACTGGGGAGTCGAACACTTAGTGAGGTTGTGACTGAGCGTCGCATGAGGTTTGCGGGACATGTTCTACGTCAAAATGAATTACGCACACCAAGAGTTGCGATAGCATGGAAGCCAAAACGAGGAAAGCGCAAACAGGGACGTCCTCGTATTACCTGGCGACACACCTTCCATGGAGGACCTCAGAACAGTGGACACCAGGTGGTTGGAGGCTTCAGACATTGCCAGTGACAGATCATTATGGAGACAGCTTGCCGCCCAATGCGCCGAACGGCGCGGGAGGACCTAAGTCTAAGTCTAAGTGGGCAGTTCAGACAAAAAAGCTCGTTGCCACGCCACGTTGAGGCCTTATTTTACGAATGGTCATGTTGACCCCATGAAAAGTTTGCAGGCTAATAGGAGGAATTTGTAAACACCCCCCCCCCAAAAAAAAAAAAGCCCACATTTAACAAAGCAATGGATGGCTGCCTGGTCGTGCAGTATGCGCGCTGGACTGTCGTTCGGTCGTCTCGATGGTCCCGGGTTCATACCCTTCCGCTCCCATCCCCCCCCCCATCCCGTCGTCCTGCGGGAGGTTTGGACAAGGAAATTAATTATCTTCAACTCTGAAGGAACACCCGAAACATGTCAAACATTTTACAATCAAGCAAAAGATTGATTGTGCATAGAGATACTTTTTTTGTTCTGAGCAAGCTTTTCTAGACGAACTTGACTTTTTCCAAGTCAGTAAATTAGGTAAGTGTGGCTTATATGAAAAAGTTAAATTTGAGAAGTCTGTCTTACATGAAAAATGGGCGATACGTTTAAGTCATTTTTGGAGCTGGCTTCTTCAAAGAAAATGCCCTTGACCTCAGCAAATGTTTTGGCCTCCTCAAGGCTAACCTGTCGCTTAGAGTTCTCCGCATCAGCCTTGTGGCCCACGATTATCTATGAGTATAAAAAAAAAACAACAAGCAAAATAAAAAAAAAAAATACTTTAAAAAAATAAAGTTTATATTAAGTAAAGGGAGAGGACCGTCCAATTGCTGCCACCATTCTCTCTCTCTCTCTCTTTATATATATAAATATATAAATATATATATTGCAAGGTTTATCTTCCCCTTTTCTATATAAAACAAAATTAGTCAACTACCTACCACTAAAAGATTAATTAATATTTTTTTTTATTGATTCATGTGTTGTTTTCATCGTTGGATGATTACACAAAATTTAAACTTGACCGAGAATGAGAATTGAGAGACAAATGCATTCAAAAGAATCCAGCCAGACAGACAGAATGAGCTTTGTAAAATAAAATACTTGCTTTGCATGAAATCATTCAACATGTTATTCTCCCACACCCATTCTCGGATCAAGTTGAAACCTTAAACAATTGTTTATTGTAGGTACCAGTTAGTCTATTACTTATTGGTAATTAATTATTTTTTATATCGAAGAAAGGGAATAACTTCTACACTATTGATATATATATATATATATGTAGGCCTATGTATGTGTGTGTGTAAGTGCGGATTTCTTCCCTTAGATACGCTTTGTGTTTTTTTTTTTAAAGAATTTCTTAAAACATTTTCTGGTTAAATAATATTTTTTAAACTTCCGAGAATAAGAAACCCTTACCAATTTTATTACAGTCAAAAAAGTACCTTACCAATTTTATTACAGTCAAAAAAGTACCTAGCACAGGGTTTGCAAAAAAAAAACAACAACACAGTCACGGTCTATACTATACTCACTACACCAATGACAATATGTGTAAGCAGCTGGTGCTACGTAGCCACGGGAAATACTGCATTCCTTATTAAGATTCGGACTCGAGGACAAGCCTTATTACACCAATGAAAAAAAAAAAAAAAACTCTTGTGTAAACACAGAGAATGAGGGGACGTTCTACTATATTCTAAGAATAGAAACGCTTCCTCTTTAGTCGCTTTAGACTACAACCTGATCAAAGCAGACCACTGGAATGAGTGTCAGCGGGAATGGTGTGAAAAATAAGATTGAAACTACAACTGCTTACCAAACTTCTTTCCGAAGAAGCAAATCTCTCCACCGTGTCCAGCCAGTAGGGAAGCTGTTGGAACGTGTCCTTGTTCTGGACGTCATACATTACAATGATACCATGGGCGCCACGAAAGTAGGAGTTGGTAATGGTCCTGAACCGCTCTTGGCCTGCAGTGTCCCAGATCTGTACAGACGAAATGAGAGCATTGTGTGGTCTCTATTTCTGAATTTTATAAATATAATTTATAGCATAACCATCTCCCCTTTGTTATGGCGTGTGTGTGTGTTTCTGTGCATGAAGGTGAGAAGAAGTAAATGGAAAACAAATACACTCTATACAATTCATTTTTTAAGTGTTTTCCTTGCATTTTTAAAGATAAAAACACAATTTAGGTCTCGTATTTAACATATTTACCATCACAGAAAATACAAAACACCCGAAAAAAACACACACACATACACACTAAAAGTTAACTCTTTTGTTCCCAAGACAATCAAATCATTAAATACAAACCAAGATTCTGATGAAAACTTCCCCTATAAAACAGTGGTGTAGCTAGGATGGGGGAGGGGGTCCAAATTTAAACATCCCCCCGGGGTCCCCAAATGAGTGTCCGAAATTTGTTTTTACATTAAATATTACGACATTATCTCGTGTCTTGATGTCGAATGTGAGAATGCAGGAGCCCGTAAAGAATTCAAGCCCCACCCGTGCCCCCAAATACCTAGCTACGCCACTGCATATCATGTTTGAGTGTTAACTGGTATGAAGTATATTTCATTTGCTATCGTTACAATGTATTGTCATGATAATGAGCAGTTGTAGGAAAAATTATCATAAAGGATAATTGAGATTATTTTTTTTTTAAATCTAAACGTAAACGAGAGCGACTATTAACGAAGTATTAGACATAATTAGACAACGCTCATCCTAATGAACAACCCACTTTGAAAAGTGATCCCATTCCACACGCCCACACACAAACATAGGCCTATAAACATACAAAGCTCAACGTAAACGAAAATGGAGCTGGATAGGACACACCCTGCGAAAACCAGCTACCAATGTTGCAATGCAGGCACTTGACTGGAACCCACAAGGAAAGAGACAAGTGGGCAGACCCAAGCAAACCTGGAACAGGTCAGTCATCAGTGAAGCTGAGGGTACTGGAATGACATAGGAGCAGATGAAGAAAGCTGCTCAGAACCGAGTTCGGTGGAGAGGTGTGGTTGCGGCCCTATGCTCCCCAGGGAGTACACAGGATTAAGTAAGTAAGTAAGTAAGCAAACTTTTTGAATGTTTTTACTTGCAATTTTATTGGCTGGCCGTCCGCTGATTGGATAGTACTGACGGAAAAGTCAACCCCAATAGTAGCTAAATAAGTTTCTGTAAAACTCTTAGTGGCGAATCTAAAACAAAACAAAACAAAAACATTTTTTTTTAAATACGTTTAAATATAAACTTAAATATAAACATGGATAGGTCTATGTATCATTTTTTTAAAAAGATATAATAAAGACATGTGTCAAAAACATTTAGCGCCAAAATGTCCGGCGCCATAACAGCTGCGCCAAAACGACCGCTCCGCCAAAACGTCCTGCTTCGATTTGTTATATTTGTGAATGAGAACATTGGTCTACAAGCGACGCTATTTGCACTTCGATATATTCGTGTCTTGAAACAAGAGCTGTTTAAAATATGAGAGAAATGTTTTCTG
The DNA here is from genome assembly GCF_947242115.1 of Biomphalaria glabrata. Classification (NCBI taxonomy): domain Eukaryota; kingdom Metazoa; phylum Mollusca; class Gastropoda; family Planorbidae; genus Biomphalaria; species Biomphalaria glabrata. The sequence goes on along the minus strand of NC_074727.1, from coordinate 3,368,532 downwards.
GTCAAACAAATTGAATGTTTAGCCCAAATGTCTGGGACCTTTAAGTGTTTTTCTATGAGATATATCTATATATAAGAAGCTATATGGGAGCTCTTTTGTGGCAGTTGGACGCTGAAGTAGAAAGAAAGGTAACTCGAAAAAAGTGGAACAACGTAAAGGAGCAGACGTCGTCCTGTTACTGAAAACGAAACTTCCGGCAGAAGGGAAGACTATTGTCATGCATTTTAAACCTCTATTCAATACGAGGTACCAGCATATGTTTCAATGGCAATTCCTTCGGAACAAATGATTCCATTCACTGCAAACAACTAGCAGGATATGAGCAATACGTACTATAACAATTGAATTGCTCCGCACTCCTGTGGACTACTAGCTGCTCGAAGTGATTACGGTGAACTATTCATTGAAGCTATTTTGGTGAACTATTCATTGAAGCAATTTTGGTGAACCGGTCGTTGAAGCTATTTTTGGTGAACCTTTAAAGGCAGAGCAGGATTGACAACAGTGCAAAACTGTGCGGCCGTTCAGGGCCTCATCCTTAAAGTGGGCCTCCACATTTTAAAATGTGAAAGTTTTAACAAAATAGGCATATTAAATGTGAGAAAATACAAGAAAATAAAGGAAATGAGATTAAATTTTAAATTCCTCTATTCTCTCTTCACAAATTGGCTATGACGTGCTTTTATATTTTTAATAAGTGCAGTTATGTTGAAGTTTGTAGGGGTAGGGGCCTCCACAGAAACTCCTGCCCGGGGCGGCGGGGCCTCCACTAACTAAAATCCGGCAGAGAAGATGTGATTATAAAAAAAAAGAGTTTTTGGTTGTAGATCGTTGCTCAATAAATGCGCTGTAATGCTTTCTTTTGATGCCACTAACAGTTTTGGGAAGCACGCCATTTAAATAAATCTTCCTCACAGCGTCACGAAACTGTCGATGTATGGAATCGAATATATATAATGTTCAGGTTAGGTCCCGAAGATACAATTATAGTTTTTAATGTTGCTCGAATTATCTCCCTTACCTTTGTAGGAAGCAAGTCTTGCCCACATTTTCAGGACCAATGATAATAACTTTGAAAAATTGCGCATGCTCCGTTGGCTTTGTAACTAAAGTACCTGAAATAGTAGATTTTCCGCTAGAGGATATAGAAGCTTCAAATAAATCAGCAATGGGATGATTAGATGATAAGGAAGTATAGCACAGATGGTAAAATATTTCTGAATCATGAATGAATGGCAATGTCTTAAATTCCTAAGATTAAGGATGAGTGCAGTGTTTTACGTATCTATGCAAACCCACTTGCGACCTGCTTATTTTTCCACATCTGATGTAGACAAGGCCGTCTCAAATGTGAATCCCGCGGCTTTTGTGACAGCTCTCCAACTGTCTCTTTCCAGGGCCATCTGCTGCCAGCTACTTTCCTCTTTGCCAGTTAGGGCGAAAAGTCACCTGAGTTGATCTTTATATCGTATACGGGTGACTCCTCTCTTAGCCTTTATTCTTTAAGCTCGCCAAAGAAGATCGCATTTGGCATGCGGTCGTTTCCGGGATAAGTGTCCGTACCAGCGCAGATGTCGAATAGTAATTAGTGCTTCTATACTTATTAGCCAAATCGGCCTCCAGCAGAACATAGTTATTTTAAATGTAGTCTTGCCAGGGTATGCCCGATGGAAGCGTTCGACGAGCCTTAGATGTCTCCTATAAACAGGTCTCAGAACCATACAAAAAGGTGGTGAGAACCACTTCTTTATAAACACTGAATATTGTTGCTAGGTGAAAAGACCTATTCCATCATACTCTCAGTTTGAGGTGACCAAAAGCGCTGATGGCCATAGCGAGACGGTTGTCTATTTCTCTTGACAGTGACGCATCGCGAGACAATATGCTGCCCAGTTAGATAAAGTGGTCAACAACATTAACGAAGTGGCCATTCACATTGATTTGTGAAGCTGGATTAGTTTCGTTTTGGGACTTCTAAAGCATGACCTCCGTATTTTTTAGGTTGATGGACAGATCAAACGAGGCAGCAACCTCAGCAAACTCATGCACGACAAGTTGAAACTTGTTCTCAATGTGTGCAAGAAGTACGCAATCGCCCGCATAGAGCAGCTCAGTAACAATCATCTCTTTAATTTTAGTACGGTAGAGAAATTGCCGTATGTTAAATGTGCTGCCATAGGTGCTAAACTTGAAGTAGGTGCTCAAAGTTCGGGCGGTATATTAGCCTACATTTGTTCAAGTACAGAGTGAAGAGTTCAGTTAACCTTTTTGTGAGAGCAACACCACCAATTTTAAAACTTCTGCTGGAAAACCTTCTGAGCCTGACGCTTGGTACACCTAGTCCTAGACAATACAGACTCACATTTATGGAAGTTAGTGTTGCAGGCTTTTAGAGATTTTCATTTTTGAAGGAAAAACTATGTATACAGTGTACCATATAAAGGATATTTTTAAAGTTATTCCGTTAATTTTGTAGTTTTGGAGTCCTTGACATTGTTTAGTTTATCGTGAAAATCCGTGGTATGCTAGCAGACACGACAACTTAAAAATTAGTAAGATTAAGAAATGAAAACACCGGAACAATAAATACAAATACATGTAAAATGTCACCTTTTGTGTCCTTTATTTGGTCTTTCCTTTTGGAGTTCGGCGTGACTGCCTCCCTTTTTTGTTGGTTTGTATTGATGTGTCCTTCGCCGATAGAATGTTTCTTCTGTAGCATCATTTCGGTCAGGTTCTGTTGTAATAAATCAAACAAATTAGTAAGCCCTTTTTTTATGAATAAAAATTATTAGGTCTAAATAAACATTTTTAAAAAGAAAATGCACTACACAAATTAGCTTGTACACAAAGCTGTGCCGATAGTTTCCCTTGTCGCCCAAAGCTTAAATAACACTTCTTAAGGCAATAAGATCTAGAGTATATCTGCGATTCCAGCTTGACTTACTTGAAAAATGGCCGAAACATTTAAGTTATTCTTGGAGCTAGCCTCTTCGAAGACAATTTTCCTAGCCTCAGCAAAGGCCTTGACCTCCTCTTTGCTGACCTCTCTCGTGGAGTTTGTGGCATCAGCCTTGTTGCCTACTATCATCTGCACAGCAAATAACTATTATAAGGTGCGTGCATTTTTTTTTTCACAATCTATTTGCTCTACCTCAGGGGTTTTCAACCTATGGGTCGCGACCCCCTTGGGGGTCGATTGACGATTTGCCAGGGGTCGCCTAAGACCATTGAAAATATGGATTTTTTTTTGTCTATTCTTCTATTACTGTATGGGTGTGTGCGAGGGGGGGGGGGGTCGCGGCAGAGTTGGGGGGGGTGTAAAAAGGGGTCGCCGAGCTTAAAAGGTTGAGAACCGCTGCTACCTATTTGAAAGTATGTATCTATCGATCTATGTATGTATGTATTATCTATCTACATATCTGCCTGTCTGTCTTTTTCTATATTTTTTTTACAAACCTTATATCAACACACTCTATAAATTTTGAACATATTTTCTATCTCAATTACCATTCTCAGATCAAGCTGAAACTGTGCACAATTATTCATTGTACTTGACAAAACACAATTCAATAAAAAGTAAAAAAACAACAACATTAGTACATTAATTATTGGTGAGCAATTATTTTGTTTGATTTCGTAATAAGAGCAATAACTGCTACTTAATAAGAGATGTGGATGTATATATGGATTTAATTCCCTTATTACGTATTGATACGTTTTTCTTCCACCTCCCATTCTCGGATCAAGTTGAAATTTTACATAATTATTCCTAGTCGATGACAATACACGAATCAATCCAAAAATTAATCAATTAGTTAATCAATTAGTAATATTTAATTAATTAATTTTTTATGGCAGAAAGGGAGCTAAACCTGCCCATTTTCAGATAAGCGGTTCTTCCCCTTAGATAAGCTTTTTTTTTTTTTTAAAGAAATCTTTTTTCTTTTGATTGTTCTTAAGCTTGCCCCATTCTCTTTTCTGTCTACTACTAGCTTCTGGTGCAAATTGAGGCCCGAGGTTTTTCCTTACTAAAGCAATGCCTGAAGGGGCCAATATGTCCACCATGTCCAGCCAGTAGGGAAGCTGTTGAAATGTTTCCTTGTCCAGAACGTTGTACAGTACTAGGAATCCATGAGCACCGCGAAAGTAAGTGTCTGTGACGGTCCTGAACCTCTCTTGGCCTGCAGTGTCCCATATCTGTATATAGCAGTCATATATGGAACTAGGTTTTCAACTAAGTATACGCCTTTATAATCTATAAAAATCACCCTTTGATTAAACTGTGAATAATTATTTCTGTGTTACCTTTTATTCTTTGTTCGAGTTAGAATTCTTCCTATTTACGTATTAAATATGTTCTTTAGAGTTCTCTGTCCCAACTGATATCCACTGTTCTTTCTCTCTCTCTCTCTCGTTAATAGACTCGCTGCATCTCTTTTCTCATTAGCTCTCACTTATCTTATATAATACAGACGTTACTTCAAAAAAGAAGATGATTACGTCCTACGCGTCATGCACTCTTTCTCTCAAGATCTATATCACGTTCTCTCTCAAGTTCATTTCCTTACTTTCTCTCTCTGTCTCTCTCTCTCTGTTATGCTGTCACTAACACACACACTCTCTCTTTCTCTCGTCAGACTCAACGCTAAAATACTTCAAATATTTAAACTTCCTACTTGTAGCTTGATTTTTTGATCGTCTGCTGATTGGAGAGTGGCGATAGAAAAGTCGACTCCAATAGTGGATATGTAGCTCTCACTAAAACAGTCATCGACATATCTAAACGAAACAAATAATAGACAATTTACACTTTATACTTTCATGTGTATCATTATGTGTGCATCATGTTGATGTTATTAGAGAGCTAGTATGAGAGCTACTCGCCAGGTGCGTGATTAGTGTAGCAGGTAGCACATAGTATTCAATATTCAAAGTGAGGTAGCCTCAACTCTTTTTAGTGGTGTAAGAAAAAATCGCTGATCCGACCAGAACAAACACACAATTACAATGTTTTTTTTTCGATGTTAAATGCTGGGAGAATGTGCTACTAGTGCATCTGTATCAAACTGACTTACCTTCGAAGAAAGCTTGTCTTGCCAACATTTTCTGGACCTATTATAAGTACTTTGAATAAGTGCGCAAACTCACTTGGTTTACTTTCTAAGTTAGAATCGTCATTGTCTGTAGTATTGTTATTTTGATTCATCTTTTTTTAATAATTAGAAAATGGTTAGCTACAAAATCAATATAATTTATACAACATCTTTATTAATTGTTATATTAAACAATTATTAAATTTACAGGGGTTTTTGGTTGTTGTTTTTTTTTAATGTTGAAAAGTTTCTTCTTGGGATACTGAAAATGTGCACATTAAAACTTCTTACTATAGGCTTATTTTTCTATTTTAGATTACATATATTATATTATTTATATATAGATAATATTTTACCCTCAATGCGTATTCCTAAATGTAAATGGCCTAGTGTACTCTATTTTAAAATCCCATTATTTAAAAATAGACACAAATCAAAAACGATTAAATAAATATAGTCATTGTCATTACTGAGTTCAAGACTCCAGATGTCTACAGCCACTGTGTGTGGAGCCCATTTTAGCAGTTTAGTCATATATCTGATCAACATTATTGTTGCTTAGAGATTGTAAACTAAAGGGAATCTACTCTTTTTTTTTTTTACATTTCATCTAAATTTAGTTAAGCAAATCCCATATCCAAGATTAGTTTATCTCTAGATCTAAATCACTGTATTTTAATTCGCTTTAATTAGTTAATAAAAGGGAAGCATTTTTTTTACCATTTATAGATCCATTTTCCACATTTGCTGTAGTTTAATATTCCCTACTCCCAGTCTCTTTACGATGAAAAAACAAAACGTATTGAACTTTTCACTTTTAACCCGGAAACACCTCATTACAGGTTACTTCCTTTTTTAAGTAGTCGTCGTGGTTAGAAAGTGATAAGTTTTCAGGTGTGGAAAAAGTTTTATTTTTTAACTACTACTTACAACAATTCTCATTTAACTATGTCAAATTTTCAATGGCCCTTTGTTTCAAGTTGTAAAATGCTCTTTATCAGCTTATAGATCTAGGTCTAGACTCTACATTTACATCAATCTAACACCACTCATCTACGACGACGAGTCACAAGAAATTTAAAAACTGAAAGACTCCTCAACTCGAGTCAGACTGAGGCTCAGTAGTTGTCTAGAACTACTCACTTACTGTCAGTGTCACAGTGACAGTCATAGATCTTTATTAGATCTATATCATTTTATAATCATAGGTCATAGATCTAGAGTCTATAATATATATATATATGATATATTATATCTAGATCTATTATTATTATCATCACACTCAATCTTAACTGTCTGATACTCTGACTTTAAATAGTTTCAAGTTTCTTTTGAGTCCTACTCCTATGCTGGTTTAAACTCTAGTTTTATGACTTGATTATAGTTATAGTGGAAGTACAGAATAATAGATTAGTTATATATAGATTATTATAGATCTATATTCTACTATAAGTCTATAACTATACTGTTACTTTAGTATAGAAGAATAGTATTGACATAAATAATAGACGTGACTATAGTTATAGTGGGAGTACAGAATAATAGATTAGTAATAGTTATATATAGAATATTATAGATCTATATTCTACTATAAGTCTATAACTATACTACTATACTCAGACTATACTATAGTCACTATACTGTTACTATAGTATAGAGTGTTATTGACATAAATAATAGAAAGCATCTAATGCTACTAATTAATAGAATCTAGGCCCGGGCCTAGGGTAACCTTAGAAGGCTTAGAATTAGATCTAATCTGGATTCAAAATGTAGAATTCACTAAAATTACATTTGTAATTTGATTGATATGCTCTACGGTACTCTACCTTGGCTCCTTTATATCTTAGACTTAGTTATAGATATTAACTTCTCTTAACAATCTTTTTCAATCAGGTAAAGATGGCTAGTCCGTTAGTTCAAGAAAATGTTTGGCTTCAGCAACAGAAATTTGAAGATGCTGAACGTCTATACAGACAGTTGGAAGCTGGTACACTGTCTTCTAGTGGACAAGTTAGTAAAAAAATACATTTCTTTTTACTTATTTGGAATTCTATTGGTTGTATACATTATTTGATTCTTGGGAAGATTTTTATCTAACCAACAAGTCTAATTTATATATTACATAAATATGGTTTAAATAAAAATATATAATGAATAGATAGATAAAAATTATGCAATAAAAAAATTATAAGACAAAATTTTCAACCACCTAAAATAAAAAAAACTCATAGTAAAAGTCAAAGTGACTGTGTTGATTTCTTAGAGCGTAACTGACTTTTTACAAATCTTTGAACCCTGCAAACTGATTTAACTGATTAACTTGACACACAGAAATACAATACTAAAGTTATATCAGTGATAGTTTCAAGTGTGTAAAAGTGCTAGTTCCTAAAATTGTTCTTTTTTCTTTTCTCAACACTTTCTTGGAAAGACAAGGTACTTTTTTTTTTTTTCATGTTTATACTTGGTCTTTGTATTCTCACTAGCAAATTGCCCTTTTGTCTATTAAAATTAAATGCTTTCAAAAGTTAATTGTTTCTTTTTTTTTTCACTATCTGTTGTTTTTAATGTATGTATCCAAAAGAAAAAAATGTAAAAAACATTTATTTGCCATTGAAGAATAGTTTTGCATATTGAAAGATAAGTAGAAAATAGTATTTGATCTTGTGCAGCCCTGAATGCTCATTAAATGGCAAAATTTTTCAAGAAAACTAATTTTGTCATTTTAACATATCTGCTAATACATTTATTGAATCTAAGACTTAATATAAATACAATTTTTGATTGGCGCAAAGCCTTTACATTTTTTTGTATAAGATCCATACACTTGAGTTAAACTATTTTGTATAATCTGTAGAAAGTCAGCAACTCATTGGCTGCTGATATAGCACAAGTCAGAAAAGAAATACAGAGCGCATTAGATAAAGCACCAGTTAAGGGAGTGAGTAGTTTCCCTTTAACTTCAGCTCTTTGTATTTATTCTTATTTTTTTAATGTTTTTGCTGTTATAGATTTTTTTTTTTATTGTGACCTTATCATTGTAGTCAAGAAATTATTTGGTACAATGCCTCCATGCACTTATAATAATTTATCTAATTTTGATAATTTAAAAAAAAATAATTTTTGTTTTCTGCACTCCCTAATATTAATAGATCACCTTCTTAAAAATAATTGAATCAAAGTGTCTAATTACAACAAACTATCTGGTTGCTTTTTTTTATTTGGGATTTTCTTTATCCGCATTTTGATTTTTTAAGATTGGATTTACATTCTTTAAGCATTAAGTATAGTAACATAGTAAAATGAAGAGAAATCAGTATGGAGTAAGCTAAAGAAACATTTAAGAAAATAAAGGAAGAGGACAATTAGGACAAACTTTGAAATACAAACTAAACAATGTCAATGACGCCATATATGAAAAGATCACTATTGCTACCTAAAAAACACAAAGTACTTTTTGCTCCAGTCAAATGAGATTAGAACTTCTAAAAAGCACTCTAAATTTAAGGTCTACCTGTTAACCTGCATAAAGTATCAACACTTCCTATAACCTAAACACAGGATACACCGAAAAAGCCAACTATTTGCAGCTATCCGCCATACATGAAAATCTCCAATAATTTGATGTTGTTGTGTGTTTTGAGTGTGCTTTGTTGTTGTTTGACCATTTATTTCTGTGATCTAAATTCCCTCTGTGTATTGTCCATCAATATTGCATGTGTGCTTCTAAATTGAATTTTCAAATGGCAATTTTTTTTCTTTTTCTGGCTTGAAAAGAAATTTGATGCTTAGATTAAAAGCAGTTTAGTTAGCTACTTTTCCTTTGATTGACTTCTGACAACAAAATTATTTGTTCCATTCTCTAGGCTGGTGGTGCTGGTGATTCTAGTATTGTACAGCGCCTTGAAGCTGTGGAAAAAGAAAACAAAGAATTGAGGAAAAGTATGTTCTATTGTATTCACATGTTTGTCCATCTGTTACAAATTTTGTGTCAAAAAATGTATTTAGTAATTTATTTGAATAATTGTACAGAATTAGACCTTATCTGCAGTTTTATTACTTGTAAGAACTAACTTTAAATAAAATTAATTGCTGACTCCAATATCTTTACAAATAATGAAATTACAGTCTAGTCTAACCACTTGGGTCTGTACATTAGATCTAGTTCTTTCACCAGCTTTAAAACTAAAATAACATACATACTTTAAACATCTAAATATATTTCACTATTAGTTTAACCCACCATAAATTAAGATCTTACCAAAACCACAATTCTCTTTATAATGTTATGAATTTTTTTTTTAAACAAATGAACTCCTTAACCACTAACTTTCATGTTGATTACTTGATACATTTGCCAACATTTGGTCTGTTTTTTATCTTCATGCCCACAAATATTTTCTTAGTAGCATATGTCTAAAACTCGGTACGTGACGTTTTGGCCCCGCCGTTTTGGCCCCGCCGTTTTGGCGCGAGCCGTTTTGGCGACGGGACGTTTTGGCGCGAGATATCATTTGACGATAATTTAATAAGCACGTAACTTTTATAATAATGTTTATTTCACTCTACCATAATATTGTATGTATAGTATGAATTCTAACACCGTTGAGAGAATTGTTTGTTTTTTTTAATTATAAAGGTTTTGCTTATTTCATGAATATAGGCCTATAATAAGTCAGATTCCTGAATGGTAATGACATGCTATATGTGAGTTCTGCTAATCGCACTGGATGACATTTTTGGATTTCTTTCCAAAAGATTTAGTTTTTTATTTGACATTAGTGTAATATACGAATTATCTAAGTCTCACACTGTAATATAACAAAACATCTAACGCTCTATTACGCTGAATGACGACAATAACTCCACACATAGTAAAGATCAAGACTCGGAATGTGGTCAGTACAAACTCTAACGTGAATCCACCAATATAAACAAACACTCTGGGCGACAATAGATAGAAACAAATTCACGACACTAAGATACTTTGAAAAGATATATTTTGAGAAATTGGGTAGGGGTGATTTGGGTGACACATCTTGCATTGACGCAGGTAGAGTTAAACAAATGAAGACAAGACCAGCACCGAGCACTGGTCGTTGGCGTCATGCGTCTGGCGATCATCTCCTTGGGAATGGTCATTACATGTGACACCTATCCCGCCCCTCTCTTCTGCTCACATTTCACTCCTTGTATATACTCTTTCCTCCACCCCTCCCCTCTCTCACGCGTAAGACGATAATCTGTTTCTAGCACTCCACTTGACATCCCTAGGTGCGAATTTATAATCCTTAATCTTTAATTCCGAGAGCGGCCCAAAGTCTACATACCAAACAGTCATTAAATAAACCAATGTTAATGTAAACAAATAATTGCATCAATTTTTAGTCTATCATCGTTTCATTTTTTTTTAAATTTTTTTAAAATTTTAAAGTAATATCTTAAAAAAACTTTTTGAAAATAAAAGTGTGCCTCTTAATAAACACACATACACAAGCCAAAATGTTTATTAAATAAAATGTGAAACACAAACACACATTTACATTTAATACGTGAAAAATATGTCTTAACACAAACACTCATGCAAAACATAGATCTAGATATGAATAATTCTTTTAAAAGAAATAATACAATAAATGTACATAATGTATATCGCGCCAAAACATCCCGTCGCCAAAACGGCTGGCGCCAAAACGGCGTCGCCAAAACGTCCTGCTTCGCTAAAACTGAATGTATTTGATCAACTGGCTTAAAAACTGTTATAGAGACCGCAGTTAGTTTGTGAAAAACAAATCGTTTGGAATCAAAATGTTTTATTTACTGTTAAGAAAATGATTAAAATTGTTTACTTTATTTATCTAGTTACTGAAGAGCTCCGGTCATTGATACTTGGTATTAAAGGAGGATCCGCACCTGCCACAACACCATCCAGTGCCCCACAAGGCAAACCTGCACCTCAGCCACAGAAACCAGCACCAGCTGATGACGACGACGACGATGATGATGACTTGTTTGGAAGCGATGTGAGCTCAATTTTAGCTAATCTTAGTCTTTTTTTTTTCCCTTTATAATTCTGCTGTTTTTTGGAAATTTGAAACTTCTAATTAGATTATAGCAGTTTCTTAGTTTTACAGAACTATGAAAAAAATTGGAAGAGTGTTAAGATGTATGGGAGTGTTTTCTTGCCCTTCATCAACTGTTGTGAGATTGGGTGGGTGGGGGATGGATAGTTCCTTTGTTGTATGTTATTGTATAATCTCGTGGTTAGTCTCTCTTTCCACTAATTACTTTTATCAGTTTTCAAGCTAAATTTTGCTCTCTCCTAATGCTCTTGTTAACTCATTAGCTACTAATGCGACCAAATGCGCCCATCCCCCCCTCACTACTAATGCGTCCAAATGCGCCCGCCACGCCTCCTGCCACAACGTGACGTGTTCAGCTCTTTTTCTCACAGTAAGCGAGAGGTTTTTTGTCACTGGCTGGGTTTTTTTAAAAGTAGGAATGTAAATCGTTTCAGCAAAAAAAAACGGATGTTTTTCTGATTTCTCTTTCGTTTTCTATGCGACTTCAAAAGTAAGTGAAATTTCAGTCGCTTTGATCTCTCAATTTTGACTTCTGCTACAATGGAGTTTCAGTTTCTTGACTCGCTTATTGCTGATACTAGAGGGTCTATAGATTCAGATAATGAGGCAGAATCTGATTTAGATTTAGATAATTTAGACCTAGATCTAGAAGTAGAATCTGATAGCGATACTGACGGTGATATAGATCTAGATGTAAACAATTCTGTTAGTGTTAGTACTGTAACTGAAGCTAGTCCTAATGATAATGTCGCTGATCCTAGATCTAGTACTGAATCTTTATCTTGGACCAATACTTTGACCAGTGTTTCAGATCAAATGCTACCATTTGAAGAAATAGTTGGGGGTGTTCACTATCTAGAAGAAGACTGCAGTCCTTTAGATTATTTCAAATTATTTATTACGGATGAAATGATAGGGTTGATGGTTACAGAAACCAATAGATATGCAGAGCAACAGCAGGTAGCAAAAGGCCAGAGGGATTCCCAGTGGAAACCAGTGACTGCTCAAGATATTTACACCTTCCTGTACATCAATATTATGTTTGGTATTCATTGGATTCCAAGTACTAAGCTCTACTGGTCCTCGGACAAAAGCTGGAGGGTGCCAGCAATAGCTGATGTAATGGGCCGCACTCGGTTTGAAAAGATCAGGCAATATTTTCACCTCAATGACAGTGCACACTTTCCACCAAGAAATAGTGACAACTATGACCCATTGTACAAAATTAGGCCTCTACTGGATCATGTAAGGAGTACATGTCAAGCAGTATACAAACCTCAGCGCAAACTGAGTGTTGATGAGGCAATGGTAGGCTTTCGTGGTCGCCTCGCTATGAAGCAGTATTTGAAGAACAAGCCTACTCCTTGGGGCATCAAGATTTGGTGTTGTGCAGAAGCCTCATCAGGCTATGTACTAAATTTTAGGGTGTACACAGGCAAATCAAATTATTCATCTCCCAATGGCCTGGGATACAATGTGGTCATGTCGATGACTGAGCCATACTTGGACAAATACCATGAAGTGTATTTTGACAATTTTTTTTCCTCTTTGAAGTTAGCTGAGGACTTGTTGGAAAGAAAGACCTATAGCTGTGCTACCATCAGAGCTCGTAGAAAGGGTTGGCCTCTGCCTAAATCAAAACAAAAGAAAGGAGATTTGAAGATGAGACAGAAAGGGCTGATTGTTGCTACACAGTGGACCGATAAGCGGCAAGTCAATATCCTGTCCACAAACTCGGACCCTGTCATGACCACAGTTGAGCGTAGGTCTAAAACAGGCATGCTAGATGTGGAAATACCTCTACCAGTTGTCAATTATAATAGTGGCATGTTTGGAGTAGACCTGGCAGACCAGCATCGTTCATACTACCCAGTTGGACGTGTAAGCAACAAGTGGTGGAGATACATGCTATGGTATCTGATAGACATCTCTATGATCAACAGCTTTTTATTGATGAAAAAATCTAGACTCAATGATTCTACAGATTCTTTATCTCAAAATCACTTATTGTTTCACAAGAAAGTAGCTGATCAGCTTCTGACAGCAGCAACAAGAGTTACACTACTAGACACACCAAGTGTTGCAGGAAGATCAAAGCCATACAACAGCCATCACATGTTGCAGCCTATGCCTGGCCGAAAACGCCGCTGCTTTCAGTGCTCTAAAGATGGGAACAAAACAGCAAGTGGCAGAACCAGTGAGACCAGAACTGGGTGTCATATGTGTCAAGTTCATCTTCACAGAGGACTCTGTTATTCCAAATTTCATGAGTTTCTCAGGCAGCAGTAAAGTAGAAAAGCAAAAACTTTTGTGTTTATGTTGATTTTTATCATTTATTTGTTTATAAAAATAATTGAAAATATATATTTTTGGAAAGGTCATTCATTTCTCTTTTTTTTAAAGATTTTTTAAAAGTAATTAGATGATATTTAGTATTTTTAATAAATTTTTTTGTAAGATGACTCTATGTGAAAATTAGAGTTACCTCCCTTTGCTTAGTATTTCAGGCAATGAAGCTGGGGTAAGGGCCTAGTAGCTAATGAGTTAATTGTGAGTTATTACACTCCTGACCCTACTTGCTCTAACGGCTACTGAACCAGACTTCCATCTATAATCCTATCTATTCCTGACCCCCAGCTACCCTAAGCTTGACCTACTCTTGATGTCTTCCCCCCATGTTCCCCTACCCTGTCAGTCTCTATTGTTTTGGCAAATAGTTGTCTCCCTGCAGTTTTCCCCCTTGTATAGATAAATGACTAGTGCTACTTGGAATGTTTCTAACCACTAACAATGGCAGTAACACATTGTATTGCAAACATCAAATCAAATATTGCAGGATGAAGAAACAAAGGCATTGAAAGCCAAGAGAGTTCAAGATTATCAAGAGAAAAAATCTAAAAGTAGGTGACACTATTGTTGATGAAAATTTTAGGAAATTATTGTTTTTATTTTGACTTTTTTTTTTAACTATCAGAATATCCCTAAAGTTTGTGTAATAAATTTGATCAGATAATACATTTTTTAAGCATTGGCATTTATTGTATTTAAGGATAGAAATGTGTTATGTTTAAATAAATTCAATGTTGTATTTATCAACAATGTTAGAAGAAACTCTTTTGAGTTCTAGAGTCTTACAGAAAAGTCACAGTATTTTATAGTTCTTTTGATTAGCTTGTTATGTCAAGTCTGCACATAGACAAGATTCTATCAAAGAATTATTTTTGTGTGTCCTCAGAGCCAGCTCTGATTGCCAAATCAAGTGTCCTTCTTGATGTCAAACCTTGGGACGATGAAACAGACATGGCTGAAATGGAAAGAAGGGTTCGTGCTATTGAACAAGATGGATTAGTCTGGGGCGCATGTAAGTAATTCCAAAAACTGTATTTATCATAATGAGAACCCTTTTTTTTTTGTTATAAGGTCATGTGGTCCTGTTCTGTATTTATCTTCACTTTTCTTGCAGTACAGATGGGTCTTGTATGTCCATCATTACTTAAAGACCCATGTCTCATCAACAAATAAGAAAAATGTTAATTTTTTAGTGACTTAACATTGCCAAACCCTACATTGACAGTTTGTTTTCTTAGCTGTCTACTAGTTTATTGCTTTGCGCTAGACAGTCCACAATGTATCTCTTGTGGGGGAGAGTAGCTAGTGTGTTTGTGCTTTCTATTTTAATTAAGTATAAATGTACTTCTCTATACATTAATCATTTTCTAAACAGGTGAAAAAGACAGATTAAATTGTCTAGGATTATCATTACTTTTTTTTCATTCCTATAAACAATATTCTCAGAGGTTTGTTTAGTTTCTGTAACCAAAAATGTGACCAAATTATCATTTTATCCATTTTTTTAAATTACCCTTTGCATTTATATACACAGTTTTGCAAGCATTTAGTTTATAAAAAAAAAAAAAAACAGCTGATGACAGGGAGGCAATGCAACTTTAAGAACATATCAAAACATTGATACATGTCCTGATTGTTCTCTATACTATAAAGTGTTAAGCTTATTAGGGTTTTGTGAATGATTTCACCATTTCCTTTGTACAAGTTTAAAAATCACCATGGTGATGAATTCGCTTGTAAAATTTTCTCTCTTGTTTTCTCTACAGCAAAACTTGTAGAAGTTGGCTATGGAATCAAGAAACTGACCATCATGTGTGTTGTGGAGGACGACAAAGTCAGCATTGAAGATCTTTCTGAGAAAATCACTGGGGAAAATGAGGATTTAGTAAGTTGGCTTCTTCCATGTGCTTGACTTTCTGTGCTGTGATTACTTTACATTAACCTACTTACTATCTTCTAACTAGATCTCATGACTACCAGACTTTTAATTTAATTTTTTTTGACTAGCTCTCTTCTTACTTACTAGGAGACACGGTGTGTTGGTAAATTTCTGAAGCTCAGAATGCAGAGAAACATTTGGCCCTAGTACTCTGGCTAAAGGGGATGTGAATGTTATTTTTATTTGGACAAACACTGTAGAGGGATGATATATGACCTAACCCTTTTTATATATGTTAGTTCCTAAGGTGAATCAATGATCCTCAACATCTAATTTCAAGCACTACTGGAACTCAATAGGCATTTTTTAATACCCTTAAAAAAAAATGCCATTCCCCAAGCCCAACACTATTTAATCTAAAGACTACTTTCAGTAAACTAAATGCTTTGTCACTTGGCCATGACACCCCCAAGTTGCACATCATTTTATAAATTTAATATCTTTGTTGTCAAATTTTATCGTATTATCGACTACTTTGTAAATGGAAATGTAGTTCATTACATTCAATAATTTGTTCATGTTTCTGCTTCACAGGTCCAGAGTGTAGATATTGCTGCATTTAACAAGATTTAATTGGACAAAGACTAGACTCTTATTTAAAATTGTAATAAATATTATTTACACATGTTCTCTGATGTTCTTGGAATTTGTTTTGTCTTCGTAGAATTGAACTTTTTTTTTTATTTGAAAGGCTGTAAAATGTTTACGACACTAGTATCATTGAACAGCCCCTACAGTTGAGTTTGTAAATAGTGGTGCAGTATTTATTTTTCATTGGCCACTCCCTCCACAAGCATATTGCAGATCAGAAATGTTGGGTAGACTTACCATAGTGAGGCTAGATTTACTGAAAAGTTGTCTGTTTCTCTTTTCTTCAAAAAAAAAGTCTTGTAGGAAACAAACTTGCTCCTAAGTGTACAAAAAGTGCTCTTTTTGTGTTTCATTAACTAGAGTAAGATTCACTTTTTTGTATAGGCCTTGATTCTTGAATTATTTGAGTACTAACAAGTTTAATAGGAAAAAATAATTTTGTGTGAAATTGTATCAATATTTTTGAATCTCTCTTCCTGTTTGTGAAGTATAGAATTTAGGACTGGTACATTTTCCATATTAAACAATTAATTAGGACTGATTAACTAATACGTTAATTTTTATTGATTCATGTGTGTTGTCATTGACAATGAATAATTGTACTTAAGTTTCAGCTTGATCCCAGAATGGAAAGTAGGAGAAATAACGTGTAAAAGTTTTCAACCAGACAGGAAAAAGTAAGGTAGAAGAAAAAAAAACAATCTGAACAATTCCTTGTAGCAGAATTGCAACAGAAAAATACATGTGGCTTATTTAAAAAAAAAAAGTATGACTATATCACTGCACCTTAATGTAGTTCAGAGATGGGTGAACTGGGCCTTTGATACACAAGTGAGAGAACATGACATGTTTGGAAACAAAATATAATTTTATTTTAAATTATCAGACTGATTAGCAATTCACTAAAACTGACATCTTGTAAAAGCAAGAGAGGGGCTAAAATCTTCGTACCGGTATTATAATCCAACAGCCAGATAACTATTTGGAACTGTGGCAAAGAAAAAAGCAGAAGCCTATTGAAGAATAAATCATTTGAGGTCGCAGGCGCTTTATAGGTAACACCCTTCGCAAGCCTGAATGCACTGCATCCAACAAAATGGGCACCTCACCAGGAACCCCAAGGAAAGAGGGAACGGACAAGAGATACAAGGCGCCGAGATTTGGAAGCAGAGAGTAAGACGTGGAGACAGACTCGCCTTAAGGAAGTTGGTAGGTTCCTATACCCTAGACGGGACCACAGCTATGACCTTAAAATTGAAGAATAAACCCTATTTAACACATATTGGAAGATAAATGACGTCTCGATTTTAGAGGCGATGTTAGTAAATGCAGTAGGATCCGTTGGCTTAGAAATGAGACAAGAGGAATACAAAAGAGTAGATCCATCATGCCTTTGTATAGGGGAAAAAAAAACAACCGCCTCACAATGACTCTGAATAAGCCAATGGAGAGTCCATTTTTGTCTTCGTCCAGTGTGCTTGGATTGATCAGCGAAACATTTTGACTATAGCTTTACAACATACTTTTTTATTTTCAAAAGACAATACCTCCTTTATACAACTTAAAATAATATAGGCCTAAATGTAATTTTCTTTTTGCCTCAAATTGAGGTATCGAACACGTGATGTTGACACCGGCGTCAGCTTCTTGATTCAACGATTCTACCAATTAGGTCAACTTACTAATAGAAAAACAAAACCTAATGAAATACCCAGAAAGACACATTTTATTTTCTATTCCACACGCTAGAAAAAAATTCGTACAATTGCTTCTTCTTCCCTAGTGCCATTAGAGAATGGAATGGGTTGCCTGCATCAGCCAGGAAAACCAACGAATCAGAGTTTAAGTCATTGATTAACATGCATGACTAGATTAACACATAAATGTGTAGGCCGTAATTTTCTTCTTTTTTGAAGTAACGTCTGTAATTATTCCTTTCTCAGCAATAGGCCTTACACCAACTGTTAACTTTCTAGGAAAATCGTTAGAGCTGCTTTTGAGATTAGCGTCCCGGGTCCTGGCTGAGACATGGCAGGTTCCAGGTTCCATGAAGTTGTGACTTGAATAGAGATATCATTAAAAAAATGGATTTTCACTCAGTAGCTCTAAATAAAAGGTTTATTTAAAACAGCATAGAATGTAGGGCTATATCTATGGCCTCCTTGAATCGGGAAGCGACAATGGATCATCTCGTAGAAATTAGATGAATGCATGGACAATAGGCCCTACTGGACATTAGCTATGGTCGAAACGATGTTGCCCAAATAGTAGCTACCATACTCTACCCCTCTCCACACAGCTGATCTATCTAAAGGAATGGCAAGCGCCGATACAGTTTGGGGTCAGCAGCGTCTCAAGTTCTATCAGGGAGGATAGCCAGCAGCGGATAACGACCCCCTCCTGTCCGAAGCTTACTGATTTAGGCGCCAGGTAATCGCCTTCGCCCCTTTCCCTGTCAGTGAAATCAGTTCCGCTGGAGACTCAATATCAGAGCCACACGTGAAGGATATGCCTAACTAGCGTAGAAAACGACCCCTCACTCCAAAAAAAAAGCAAAAACGGTTGGTACCCTAAATAAAGTAGTAGTATGACTCTGCGACCTGTGTGCCTCTTAAGTCTAAGGGATCCGCAAAGGTTTCGTCATTCTATAATGGGTATAGTATACGCTGGCAAGACTAAGGTACAATGTATGCATATAAAGGAAAAATAAAAAATAACAACTTCCTCTTATTGTATTGTTTTGTAAAATGTTTTACATGTTTCGGATGTTCCTTCAGAGTTGAAGATATGTTTACTTCCTAGTCCAAACCTCCCGCAGGACGACGGGGGATGGGAGCGGGCAGGGTTTAAACCCGGGACCATTGATAAATCTGAACGACAGTCCAGTGCGCAACCCGCACGACCAGGCAGCTATCCTGAAATCCATTGGATTACTTTCTCGATTCCGGTAATATTATAATAGTCTTGTCAATACCATTTTCAAAATGTG
Source organism: Biomphalaria glabrata (assembly GCF_947242115.1). NCBI lineage: Eukaryota > Metazoa > Mollusca > Gastropoda > Planorbidae > Biomphalaria > Biomphalaria glabrata. Next base: position 3,349,482 of record NC_074727.1, on the reverse strand, counting down.
CTTTTGGTATGAAAAAAAAAAAAAGTTGCGTATTTAATTTTGAAAAAACAAAATGGCCAGAATACGTTACAAAATTGTAAGACATTTCCTCGCGGATAGTAGGGCCTAAAGATTCTTCCTCTTTATTTTTCACGCTACAGAATATGATGAAAATGATTCTCAATGGTGTTTTTTTTTATGTAAACGTTGCAGACAGACTGACAGACACAATGTAAAAACCTAATTTGGCTTGTTACCTTGTGGGTACAGGTAACGCTAAATCATGTAAATGTCTTACAAATCAGAAAATTAATTTGGTTTTGACTTGAACGTTTTACATTATTAATAATGGAAAAATAAAAACTCAAAAAAAAAAAAAAAAAATGTCTTGATAATATATTAAAAGAAAAAAAAAAGTGAATCTAATTTGATCTGTATGGATATCGACTAGACAATTATTATTTTTATCATGATAGTTTTTCAGTCCCATATTTAAAAAAAAAAATTCGATACCAGGATCGTGCCTCCGCAGGGGATCGAACCCTGGATCTTCGGTTTACGAGACCGACGCCTTACCACTTGGCCACAGAGGCTACCGCAATTGGGCCACTCTAAAAAGTATATACGATAAAGTCAAGAAATCACTGTATTATAAAGATAACGTGTTTTCAACTGTAATGTAACATAGAAACAACTAGAACTAGATAATACGCGGAGTATTAATTTTAATCTATCTAGATCTAAATTCTTGTTTAACATCGAATCATCTTTTTCTACTTGATAACGTTAATTAATCGATTTCCTTTTAAGGTCATCAGCTCTCGTCTAGATTATTTATTATCGCCCTTGCCCGGTACTTCTATAGATCTAGATTAAGATGTATTCTTATTTATAATTTTATTTATTATCCAAACAACGAAAGTTGTCATTCTTGCATCTATAGATCGTTATGGAATATTTAGACCTAAAGATCTATTTAGTTCCACATTTAAAAACTAACTTTTTAAAAATCTGATTTAACATAATACATTTTTATTGTAACTCGTTGTTTTTAGAAGTTTATAATTTTACTCCACATAAATTCATTTCCGTGTCGAAGTACTTTTAATGTGTTATTGTGTTTACTTGTGTTATTGTAAGTTTGATTTGTCTTATATAAAGCTCTAATTTATCTAGAATAAATAGGACATATACTTAGGTGCTGGGTCAACGAAATTTTTTTTTTTTCTGCCTTATTTCTACTAGATCTATTATTCTACTCTAGTCATAGATAAGATTTATAAAATCATACACTGAATCTGATACATCGTCATTAGTCATGATTAGTCATGATTAGTGTGTCTTATTAAATCGTCATCATCCTGGCAAGTTTCGTTTTGCTGGAAACGGAAAGTTACTTGTTTACTCACTTCAGTCTCAAAATCTCTAGAAAACTCTAGAACAAACCTTTCTCTAAATCTTCTGGAACTTGTTCTGAGCATATAGACATAGAATCTCTAGGACTCTAGATCTATATAAATGATACAGACTCACTCAACTCTGACTAAATAGTAAATTTCTTAAGTTAAAGTTAACTTAAATTATAAATAGTCTAGAAATGAATATCAATTATCATTAAATTATAGATCTAGAATCTAGGGTTAATAAATAGAGATTTATACTTTTTATGATCTATACTGTCTATAGTCATCAAGTAATTAGATAATTAAATCGAAAGTCTAGATTTACTTTAGAATTTTACTATTCACAATTAGAAATAAATTACTGAAATATGGCCACAGATGTCTAGGTCTAGATCATTGTTTGTTACACCACTGTACTATACTATAGGACTATACTATTGTACTGTAGGCAGTGTTAGTGTAGGTTGTGTAATTCATTTGACTGGATTAATTTGAGAGAAATAGTCTGTATAATACTTTTAATTTACTAAGATTAAGACTGCTTTATTGATCGTTATGGAAATTTGTTGTGATTACAAGGACTCTTTTCTCATATAAAGACAATACAACAGAAAAATACACATAAATACAACAGACAACATAAAGAGTTCATTCAGCGACTACACACAGGTATCTTGGTGCATTTCATGTTCCCTGATCAATGAGTGGTGGTGATAAGAGTCTGACTGAGTGAGGTACGAACAAGTTTTTGTACAGCTCCGTTCTTGTTTTGATTGACAGCAGTTGCCCACTTCGCGACGACCTGACATAGTTCTGATGGAGCGGGTGGCCGTTGTCTTCCATGATTTTTTCGATTTTTCTTAGGCACTTTTGTTCAAAAAGTTCCTTTAAATGTGGTAATGTTGTGAGTGTAATTTTTGATGCTTTTTTAATGATGTTTTCTAGACATCGCAACATTAATTTAATGATGCCAGATGTCACGGTGAAATATGATCTTGAGGAGATCTTTAATAATCTTTTGCCTATGATGATCTTGATGTTAAAGATCTTGTCTATCAGTTTCTCTTGTTAGTTGATCTTTGTCTGGGGTGCTGAGATCTTATAACCGTGATGCAGAGGATTTTGAAGATGTCAGCTATTAAGATGAGTTAAGCCTTACTTGAAGATGTTAGGAGCTGATAATATGAGTTACTGTGACGTGCTGTGTATTCTATATAATGTCCAAATCTTTATATTAACTAGTAGATTCAATGATTCTTTTGATTCAAACACAGAAACATTAATTATCAACTTGGAAACACGAAATATATTGTACATTATTTACAAAGTGAACAGTATCAAGAAATATAAAATATTCAAATAACTACTAGATTTAGTACAAAACTGATCTCTATTAATTCTAACTCAAGAGTAATATACGTCTTGCTTCTATGAGATTCTACCTACAACTGGCGATTCTAGAACCCGCATCTTTTTCTGTTCTCGTGACTGTACTTGACCTTCTACTAATAATTAGATTAACCAACCAAACCACCTCTTCAACCAATTAAATACTTTTCTATCAAAGGTTATATGCGTGATCACTGGATGTTTGCAACGTCATTGGAAAAACCCAGCAACCTTTAACAGAATTTAATTTTAAAAAATTAATATTTTAAATTACAACTTGGCTTTGATACGTGACAGCTAGTAACACTGTCTCTAATCTCTTCAGTTGTGATACGGTCTTTATATGTGATAACTAGGATCCTTCTGTAGCATCTCATCTCAATTGCTAAGATCCTCCTCTCTAGTTCTGCAGTCAGCACCCAAAATATAAGAATGTGGTCATGACCATGGAACGCATCAGTCTAATTTTGGTTTCATGGGCTATACCTTTGTCTTTCCATATTGTTTTAAGTTTTTTAAGTGTTGCTGCGACTGTTCAATTCATTCCAGTTTGCATATTTCATTTTTAAAAACAAGTAGTTTTTTAACTGGTTATTTTTATATAGTACAGCAAATTGATGACTAATTATTATTATTTGTTATAGTTCCATCCATTCTCATTGTAAGGAAAAATAATAATGTATTTGCACTCGCCCATCAGGCTACATCTGGTTAGTAATGTGTAGGTGGTAATGTTTTAAGTTTACTTCATCTTGTTGAGTAAACTATAGAATGGAAATACTGATCTTCCACATCTTGATATTCCACCCATATACAAAAGTTATAAGATGAGATAATTTTTATTGGTCCAATCCAATGGAAATTCAGTTTGACTACAGTTGACCACCTCAGCGTAACTACTGTAACAATAACAATATAGATGCAAATACGAACAACATTCACACACGAAACACATACACACCCACAACCATCGCTTTTATGAAGTAGACTTCTATGTACTTCTCGATGATGACGGATGACCTTGTAACACTGACCAAAAGTGGGATAAATGAGTTTTTAAATCTTTCTGTTTTAGTCCTAAGGGAAAGGAGACGACCACTTTGCTCAGATCTTATGTAACAGTGCTTTAATGGGTGCAGGTTGTCTTTGAGAATCGTGTGTGTTTTGGAAAAGCATCTTGCATGAAAAACTTCAAGAGATGGTAGCTGTGTTTGAGTGATATATAATGCTTTTTTTAATTAGTCTATTTAGTATATGTCTTTGTACCAGTGAAGTATTACCATACCAGCAGGTGATGGCAAAGTTAATTAGCTGTATAGAAAAGTTTAATTGTTGTTTTGTCGAGTTTAAATTTTCTTAGCTTTCTAAGATAGAAGAGTCGTTGATGAATTTTGGTGTAAAGGTTTTGACAGTGTTTACTCCATTTCAGTTTGTTGTTGATGGTTGTACCTAGGTATTTATATTCCTGCGCTTGGTCTATGGTTTGGTTGTGGTTCTGAATTTCTGCAAGGTGGCCTTTTAGCCTTTATGTTTCCTAAAATAAATTACCATTTCTTTAGTTTTATGAATCTTTCATTTATGGGCTAGAGTACTTGCAAAATGGTTCTCTTATAGGCTTACAAGCTCTATGCATAATTATTATATAATATATTTTAGCTATTATAAAGAATCAGAAGGATATATTACAACTTAATCCACATAAAATTTAAGATGGGCTTCAAATAGTAAAGTAATATTTTTTTTTTACATTTTAATATCAAACTTGATAAATAGTTCAAAGATCTCTTTGTCTTTTTTTTTTTTACAGGAATCAGTCAAAATGTCGGAATCTAGTAGTAGCTTACGAGAAAAAGGGAATGAGCTGTTCAAGCTCGGCAACTATGAAGAAGCCTTAACCTATTATTCCAGGGCTCTAGACTCTGGGCCTTTAAAGGATTCAGAGAAAGCTGTAATTTACAAAAACAGAGCAGCTTGCTGCCTGAAAATGAATAAACTTGAGCAAGCTGCAGAGGATGCTACGCAATGTAAATCTCAAAGTCTTCTTTAACATTTCATTTTACCTGAGTATTATCTATTATGTAAAGGTTAGCTGGAATGAGGTAGAGATCACCTAATACTTGTCTGTTGGACCATTGGGGCATGATCTGTTAGTCGTCTCTCTCTATTCCTCTCTTGTCTTTTTCCTTCACTCTAATACCTTTCATCGACAGACCTTTCCATTCTTTGATGTCTTTCCCTTTGCTTTCTCTTTCTGCCTCTTCTTTTCCCTGCTACAGAGCACTGAGGAGCTTGTATAGCCACATGGTTTATTTTTTTTAACAGTGGTCAGCATGTCATTGTTGGGCCCGATTGCTATTGGGATATAAGCCTTTAAATGTTTTAATTGTATGCTATAAACAATAGTTCTAGAGGGTAATAGAGTTACAAAACTTTTTTCAACAATACTCAATCCTTACCGGTAATGTTTTTTTTTTTTTTATTAACAGTAATGACTTGTTGTTAAGAAAATAAATATATATATATATTTAAAAAAGCTCATATGCATTAAAAATAAAGTAGAAATTTTTTTTATAGCACTGGATCTGTCACCTAATGACCCTAAGGCTCTATTTCGGCGGTGCCAAGCGTACGAACAGTTAGGGAGAGCTGAAGATGCCTTCAAGGATGCTGTACTTCTCTTGAAAGTTGACCCCCAGAACAAAGCAGCTCTTCCATTGTTCAACAAATTAAACACAGTGGTACAAGAAAAGGTTTGTACATAAATCTTCATTGAACAAAACATACTGTTTGAATGAAAGAATTTCTGAGTAAAAGTGCTGCTCTTTAATATTGTCTCTCTTGGCAGGATACAAATTGTATTTTTAACTTATTTCCTGAAATAACATTACACCATTATAATTTATTTCATCTTAGTCATTGGCAAAAGGCTGAAGGTTATGATTTCTAGTTAGTAGATATCTCGCCCCCCTTTTTTTTTTGGTGTTTAAATTTTTTTCTTTACTTCCAGGCCAAGCAACAGAACAGTACCAGCAATAAAGTCAGTCAGATGTTTAACATTGCCTTTGACTCCACTGGTGACCACCAAAAAAGGCTGCAGGTGAGCAGCATGACATTTTATATCAAGTAAACCATTGAGACCAACCCAGCAAATAGAGAACTTGCTACTTGGTTGAATGAGACTAAATAAGTGCTATATTTAGAGAATTTGAACTGGGAAGAGTTAGCCTTAACTAAAATTTGTATATGCTCCAGTATATGATTCCGTAACCTGATTAGACAAAATGTTGCATTGGTAAAGTTTTTCTGGCATTACTATTTCTTTATCTTATCAAACACTACAAGAAGAGAGTATCCCACAATAACCACCTGTACTATTCCATTTTTTTAAAATAAGCATCATTATTAGACACCCAGCTTTAATGATGGCCATAGCACTAAATATTCTTAGGGTAGTGACAACTTCCCACTCTAGTCTGTCAGGGCACTTAGTAAAATGACATGTAAGATTTTTCCTTAAATTTCTCTAAAAAATTTGTGTTGGTGCACCAAATGGGAAATAGTTTTGAATTATTATTTTTGTTTGTTTGAAACAGGGCCTGAATAACTTAATAGTGCTGTCAAGGGAAGACGCAGGGGCATCACTCATACTAAAACATGGAGGACTGAGCAAACTAAAGCAACTTCTGAATGAAAAAGATACAGAGATTCAACAGTCAGCGGTTAGAGTTCTAGCAACATTGGCCAAAGGAAGCAAATCAAGGGTATGTGTTTCTTAGAGCTTATCTGACAGTGTAACATTCATACAGAAAAATGTTTCTTTGCATAAATGTAATTTAAAAAAAATAATTCTATTAAAATATACAAAGAAGCCTTCAAATCCAATATAACAGTGTCAGTTAGTATCAGTATCCACCTATCCCAGTAGCTTTACACCCCCTCAGGCACGACATGGCCTAAATTGTGCCGATGTGCCTAAAATCAAAATCAAATCTTACACCCTCTAGCACATCTTTCCTTTCTGATCTAATCTGGGATTTACGTCACCATGCCCAGATTCTTAGCTGTTGTAGATCTGCCTCTACATCATCAAGCCACTGTATTCATAGTCTGCCTTTGGGACACCTTCTTTTTTGTTTTTTGTGTCAGTTTCATCATAAATGTTAATTAATTGAACCCGTTTATTCACAGATTGCTCCATTAGAAATCAGACATTCGTATGGCTGAAGATTAAACATTTATGATACCCTTTCCCCATGGAAACTTCTTGTTAGAAATTCAGTTTGTCAACTCTGTTTCCAAGTGTGATATTCAAATTTACAGTAATGGAACAACTTTCCCAAATATAAACCTATTCTGATAAATCTAGGAAACCACTAATTCTCAACCTGTATGGTGGCATGTATGCATTATGCAAAACAGCAGGGTTTCTGTCCAGGGCTTTCACAAGAGAGAATTTGAGCCTCTCAAGCCCTCACTCAAATGGAGTTTGATGATGAAGATAAATCTTTAAAAAACAATCATACTTTGTATGTAATGGTTTATCTGTCTATTAACAAAAAATTTCTGTCATTCATTCTTGTCATTAGCTTACGTAAGAAAGTCATTTAGTCCACTCTGTCCTTGCGATGAACACTGAAAGAAAAATCACTGATCTATAAATATTGAGGCCAATCAATGCATTATTTTACCTCTCGCTTTCTTAATTTATCTGTCCCATCAGTGCAAAGAAATTATACAGGAGATCGAAGTTGCTCTGCTGATCCAGTTGCTCTCCCAAGCCTCCAGTGAGGACAAGGCGTCCCCTGTGGCTCTTTTGTTACAGAATCTGATGACTTACTACACAGGGCTAGATGAGCACCTTGACACATTGAAGAAGTATGAGGAGGCCAAGAAAAAAGGAGAAAGAATGCCGTTTCCCCGCATCAAACTTGGCAAGTTTTTAACTTTACCTATCCCTTAGTCTGCCGGACCATTTGGGGGACCATTGCAAGATTTGTCGACCATCTTCCTCCATTCTTCTCTGTCTTTTTCCTTAATTAGAACCTCTTTCGATGGCAGGCCTATCAATTCTGTTATGTTGCCTTCCCATTGCTTTTTCTGTCTACCTCTTCTTCTTTTTCCTGGTACTGTTCCCTGAAGGAAGGTCTTTGCGAGCCCCGGAGACCTTGTAATATGGCCATAAATTTTTAGCTTGCATTTTTAGGTCAGTTGGGGTCCAATCGCTTCAGTAACCCTGTTTCTAATCTCTTGGTTTGTGATGTGGTCTTTGAAGGTGATACCTAGGATCCTACTGTAACATCTCAATTCCATTGCTAGGATCCTCCTCTCTAGCTCTGCAGTCAGCGTCCAAGACTTACAAGCATATAAAAATGTGGCTAGCTAATATTCTGAATGTTTATACCTTATTATTTGTTGATTTGCTATCCCTCGTGCATGAAAACTAGTCACAAAATAAGATACGCTTTTGCGACGTTTGTTTTAAGTTGCAAACATTATTTCTTCTTGTACAGATGAAGAATCTAATGCCTTTTTAGATTCAGTTTTCAAATGTTTGGTCAAAATGCTAGTCAGCAATAAGGTCACTGCATATGGTCGAGACTCAGCCATGGAGATCATCACCAAAAATGTGACTTCTAAAAATGGATTTGATTGGACAAAACCTTTTTTGGATACCGAAGGTTTGGGATAGTTTAGCATCCGGTTCATAAATCATAAATAGTAATAAGTTATTTGGTATGATTTAGCAGCAGAGTACTGACTCTATTTTATTTCATTGTTTTGTTTCATTCTCGAATATATGCTTTTAATTTTTATTTTCAGGGGTTGAAAACCTTTTGACTGTTGCTGGGGTTCAGAAGGAGTTCAAAACTTTACAGGTCACATCTCAGTCATCCATGCATGCATCTCTGGCACTGTCCACAATCTACGACGATCTCATCAACGACAAACTCAGAGAAAAGTTTAAAGAAAAATGTCATGAATTCTTTAGGTAAGACAGTAAGGAAAGAGGAAACTAAATGACAGTAGTGATAGAGGAAACTAAATGACAGTAGTGATAGAGGAAACTAAATGACAGTAGTGATAGAGGAAACTAAATGACAGTAGTGATAGAGGAAACTAAATGACAGTAGTGATAGAGGAAAATAAATGACAGTAGTGATAGAAGAAGACAAGTTCAATTTGGTTGTCATGACTTTATCTTTTTGCATCAAAACATTTCAATTTCAAATCTGCATGCCAAAAAAATGATCTGATTTGATCTTAATAATTAGATGTCAACTCAAACCTTTTATTTTTTACTGGCAGAGATTTATTTTCTGATGGAATTTTTGAATCTAAAATTGAAGCCGTGGCTGCTCTTTCCACTTTACTTCAGGTAATACTTTGTTGAAGTTACATAAAATGCAGATTTTAGAATGGTAGACATGTGTCTTGTTGTATCACCTTAAAGGCCCAAATTATTTTTTTGTTTGTGGCCATATAATTTTCTGACCTACATGCACAATTTTTGTAGACTCGTATGATAATAAGATAAAACTCAATTCCATCCATTTAGGGTCCTTATGAAGTTGGTGGCATGTTGCTGAGTTTGGAAGGTGTCACTGAACTGATGTTTACATTGGCCAGTAGTGACAATGTGCAGTATCAGGTGAGAATTTTGTTTCTTCTTGTTCTCAATGAATTCTTTTGATATTTTCTATAAAACATGATTCACAGATTTTGATTAAATCCAACAAAATATAGCAAAGAATTGATTTTAAAAAAATAATTTTTAATAAAGATTTCTAACAACATTGATAGATTTTATTTATTTCTACTTTCTAGTTTTTCTTTTTTTTTTTTTTTTTACTTTTTATTAATGAATTTATGAAATGTAATTGAAATGGTTTTGAGAAAACATGTTAGACTCAATGTTATGTATTTTTTCATTCTTTCTATGTTATTCTTCTAATGAATTTTTTTTATTAATAATACATACAAAGACAGTTTGAACTTAGTTGCACAAAAAAAATAATCCTTTTTCTAATATTAGAAATGACCAACTTAGTTTTTAAACATTTCCCATTTCTAGGTATTCAATTTTCAATTTTCTTGTCGCTAATTAATTGGTAATTTAGATTTTGACATAAATCTCAAAGCAAGCACTACCAGTTTTTTAAGACTGACAAACAAAGGAATTCCTTTTTTTAATTCAAATTTTGTGTTGATTTCTTTGCAGAGAGTGGCAGTGGAGGCCATCGTCAGCTCAGCCTCCAAGAAGGACAAGTGCAGCGGCATCCTGAAAGACGCTGTACCAATTCTTAAAAAGTTATATCAGTCATCCGAGGATCACATTAAAGTTAGAGCCTTGGTGGTAAGTTATACTATATGATATATGGAAGTATATGGACTATATGAGAATTTTAAGACAAACCCTAAAACTACTTTTCACTATTTTATACCTATGAAATGGTAAATTAAAGGATGTATTAAGCACTGAAGACCCTCACAGTACTCTGCTTTATCGACTCAAAAGCTTCATAAATTAATTTGGTATCACATACAAAGCAATGAACAAAGCAGCAGCCCATTGAAGTAGATATCCTTCAGAGACGCTTGAAATGGATAGGTCACACCCTTCACAAGCCTGCATCCAACATAACAAGGCAAGCCCTCACCTGGAACCCCCAAGGAAAGAGGAAGAGGGGATGATTTGGAAGCAGATGCCAAGCAGATAGGCAAGACATAAGGACAGTTATAGAGACTCGCCCAGAACTGTGATGCCTGGAGGAAGGTGGTTGGTGGCCTAAACCCCAGAAGGGACCACAGACAGATGAGATGAGATCACCTACAAAGACCGCATCACAAATGAAGAAATTCGAAACAGAGTCATAATTGGGCATTATGATGACCCGATGATCACTGTTAAAAAAAACATGAACTAAAACTGTATGGCTATAGCATGAGGTCCTAGGGGGCTTGCAAAGACCTTTCTTCAGGAAACAGTACCAAGGAAAAGTAGATGCAGACAGACAAGGCCATGGGAAGACAGCATCAAAGAATGGACTGGACTGTCAATAAAAAAGATTCTAGTCAAGGGAAAAGATAGGAAGGGAATGAAGAGAGATTGTTGACTGATCATGTGTGGCGCAACAATCTAGCAGACTAAGGAATAGGTAAAGGGACGTTTCATATTGTAGCAAATGGAAAATAGTCACTGTCTTTCCTGACAGTGAAATCCTATATACAACACCTTGTTGTTGTTTAATGTTGACTTTGAAGGCATTCGTTTTCGAAGCTAATTGAGTTGACATTGTGTTTATGTGTATGTGTTTGTTGATAGCATGTAGAGTTATTCCCCTTGGTAAGAAAGTTCATATTGTATTATGTGAGAGTTTGTTATTAAAGGGTCTGATGTACCCTGTGTTATGTGAGAGTTTGTTATTATAGGGTCTGATGTACCCTGTGTTATGTGAGAGTTTGTTATTAAAGGGTCTGTTGTATCCAGTCTAGACGTTGCTTAGTTCAGTGTTCTTTAGTCTAATGATTAAGAGTATAAGTGAATCATTATTTAAGCTGACAAGTTGTGCCAACATCATTTTCAAATCCTTTAAATATTTGATTGTTCTCAATGTACTTCTACAGGGACTGTGCAAACTTGGAAGTTTTATGGGCACAGATGCCAGTGTGCAGCCAATGGCAGAGGGATCAACAGGAAAACTAGCCAAAATATGCAGAAAGTAATGATTCTTTTCTAAACTTTGAAACTTTTTTGTGCCCTTGAGGGACTGCAGGCACGACATGGCCTAAATTGTGCCCAAAATCAAATCAAACTTTTTTGTCCTTACACCAATATTTAAAATATTTGAATTTAAGTACTTACTGTGATAAACGAAACCCGTCAATGGGTTAGAGCTTTGAATAATTATTTTCTTAAGATATTCAGACTGAGAGGGTTTAAGATTTAAAGCTATAATTAAGTGAATGACAAAATTTATGGTATCAACCAACATAAGCCACCTTTTTTGTGGCTTAATTTGTTTTTTTTATTTGACAAGGATGTAAATAATAGTGTGCTGTAAATGCCAGGTTAATACATTTCTGCAGCTCTGAACATTGCTAGAGCAGCTTGCTGTGCTCTCCCAGACCACCACCCCTCCCCCCCCCCCCCCCCCCTACTGGCCTAAATTGGTGAAAATTTTTTTTTCATTGGGGGGTGGGGTGGGGTGGGGGAATCATGACAATAAAAAGTTTGAGAAACACTGCTCTGAGTATTCTAACAATTACTTTTTTACATGGCCATTAATGTAATTAGTATCACATTAATGCTGTTATTGTCGATATCAGTGTTTCAAAGTATCAATGCTTCAATATTATCACAGCATCTGTTTAAAATTGTTTCAGATTTTTAATTAATCCAGCAAAGGACATTGATCTCCGCAAGTGGGCGACAGAAGGCTTGGCATATCTGACACTTGATGCTGACATTAAAGAAGACTTAGTTAATGACACTGATGCCCTGAAATCCATTTTCGAATTGGCAAAGGTAATTTTATCACAATGTGTATCCGCAATGCTCTTTTTTATTTGTTAGTTAAGATATTAAAAAGCATAATGAAAAAGCATGATGTTTGTAACAAATTAAACATTATGAAGTATTTATAATTAATTATTTTGTTCACATAGTATTCAACCATGTTTATTGATGGATATTTTTCGTGTTGGAAATAGAAATTAACAACAGAAAAATCTTGCTAGTTATCTGTCTGGGTGCCTGGTGGTGAAGTGCTTGGCTTCAGAACCAAGCGGCTTCAGGCTCAAAACTTGAAATCTGGGATTTTGAACTTCTTGATTTTTAGGGTACCTAACATTAGTTGGGGAAAAGTAAAGACAATTAGTCATTGTGCTTGCTACATGGCATCCTCGTTAACTGGGCCACAGAAGCAGATGATCTTTATATCATCTGCTCCAAGATTTAAGGGTTACTTTACTTTTAATAGTTAACTGTCTTGCTTCATTATACTGCACTGGATGTGGCAAAATATGTAGGTCACAGCTTGGGCTGCATAGCCATGGGAAATAATGCATTCCTCATTCATATTCAGATTTGAAGACAAGCCTTATAATTATTTAATGTCGATGTAATAATTTATACATCCTTTAAATGCTGTTCACAATAATCTGGTTCTGTCATAAATAACAAGAAATGACTGCAAACATAAAATAACATTTTGACTTTCAAAAGCATAACATAATGCCTTCAATATTATTCAGATTTCATTAGAAAAATCTGTTTGTACCTAAGTATTTAGCTCAGCTGTTTGACTGGGGTTGTTTTTTTTTTTGTAGAGCAAAGAAAGAAACACAACATACGCATGTGTCACTGTACTAGTCAACTGCACCAACAGCTATGACAAACAGGATATTATGCCAGAGTTACTGGAACTGGCTAAATTTGCCAAACAGCATGTGCCAGAGGAACATGCCAAGGTGAGTACTATGACCAACTGACCAGAGATATAACTACTGGATCAAGGTTATATTATGTCCATATTTTTTCCAGACTCCATGCAACTTTATTATGGTGATAAAGTGAGATTTAAAAAAGATTAAGTCAGTTTGTAAGACATAGTGAATCACAAATTGTTATGTAGGGAGTCACTGTCTTTCTATTGTGATTCTAATTTACTCTTTCAAAAAGAAACAAACTTAAAATTCATTAATATTGTGTCTAATACAATCAGGGATGTTCGAGTGACAAAAAAACACTTGGCTATCTATCTAGGGCTAGAGTTTGAATCCTGACTTGAGCTGAGTTATTTGCTGAGCTTCTAAAGGCAGCATGAAAACCATCTCCGAGATACCACTTCTCCCCCGCCACTATGGTCTAGAAAAGAAATTGGGCCATAGCACACTGGGCAAAGCTTTAAGCATGAAAGATGTGCTTTACAAAAGTAATTTTAAAAAATGGTAGAAATTTTTACAAAATGTTTCCAATCGTCATTTAACTGTGCCCTGGTTTTGATAACTTACCTTGATCTCATTTATGGAGAGTGGATAGCTTGTAAAGATAATTTATTATTAAATAGCAATGTCAACTATTATTAAAATTTTATTTGTAAGCTTTTCTTTTTGCCCCAAATACTTATTTAAATCTAGACAATCTTCCTACTTATTTAAATCTAGTCAATCTTCCTACTTATTTAAATCTAGACAATCTTCCTACTTATTTAAATCTAGACAATCTTCCTACTTATTTAAATCTAGACAATTTTCCTACTTATTTAAATCTAGACAATCTTTCTACTTATTTAAATCTAGACAACCTTCCTACTTATTTAAATCTAGACAACCTTCCTACTTATTTAAATCTAGACAATCTTCCTACTTATTTAAATCTAGACAATCTTCCTACTTATTTAAATCTAGACAATCTTCCTACTTATTTAAATCTAGACAATCTTCCTTCTAAACTGTCTTGTAAATATGTAGTAAACGGAAGACAACCCAAAAATGAAAAATATCATGTGACAGAAATAAGTTAAAGTTTTAATTATAATGGATAAAACTGAGTGTAATTTAGAAACTTAATTTCTTATGCTGTCAGCATAAAGTCAGCTAATACTTCATTTCTCAACCTGTTTTTCTAGTTGTCACAATTTTCACTTATTTGTAACTTAAGGGCTAAGTTCCCCTTTCAGACCTTGTGGTCTATGGGGCACATGTTGTAAAGGTCTTCTGTTTCTGTGGTCAATGGTTAACGAGGGTGTCATGTAGCCAGCACAACAATCAAAGCTGCCATGAAGTTCCTGAAATTAAAAATCCCAATCTTCACCAGGATTTGAACCAGGAACCTCAGGTTTGGAAACCAAGCGCTTTACCGCTTATCCACCAGGCCTCCATTCTGTAACTTATGCATATAATTAATAAGTTGCTCTTGCGGATCAAAAGACTTTGTAGTTTCAGTTTCTATGCAGACAATTTGATGTTACTAGCACCCTCTTCCCAACCAACTTCTGGTTGGACTCTGCATTCTGTTTCAACTCTTTTTGTACAATTCGATTTTCTCTTGATGTTACTTTCAGGACAAATCAGAGTTTGTGACAAGCAGAATTCATAAACTGGCCCAAGCTGGAGTTATCAATGCCCTGGTATCACTGTGTGACACAGAGAGCAAGAACAGTAGAGAACTCATTTCCAGGTAATTATGTTTCTTCTGTCAAGCAGTTGATTATTTTGCAGTGTGTATTTATGCTACTCTAACATGATCTTGTCCAGTCTGTCTTGTGTTTATGTGAAGGTAAACAAAGAATTGTTTTATTTCTAGAGTGTTTTTGTCTTTGACGACAGAAGAAAGCCTGAGAGGATTGGTTGTCCAGCAAGGAGGAGTCAAGGTAATGGCTCAACAGTTTGTTTTAAATCTTTCTCTCTGTTATTATTTAACACGTTCTGATGGAATCAACGTCGGTATCGTCAGTTAGGAGAGAAAGAGTTAATTTATCTCTTTTGTGTATTGTGAAATGTATGCCATCAGATTCTGTTTGACTTTCCACAGGCTCTACTAAGTCTGATGAACAACAATACAGACAACGGGGTCATCCTTGCTTCACATGCACTGGCCAAAATTTCTGTGACCTCTGACCCACATTTTGCTTTCCCTGGACAGAGAGTGAGTGATCCAGGAATCTAGTGATTGCCAACTTTTTTTTTTTATTACTAGAGTTAAATATTTTTTGTAAGCAAAACATTTTTAGGGAATAAAAAACTTCAAAACTATACCTGTTTTTCAAGTTCTTGTGTAATAATAATTTAAAGTTGTATTCAGACCTACTAAGTCATACTTTTGAATCATTAAGTTTCTTAAATTAAAATATTTTTTATTTTCAATTGTGTTCCTGTTTTAAAAATTGGATTTTTTATTTCTATGCACGCATGGTATATCGTCATTTGTACAAAATTTCAGATTTATGAAGTTGTTCGTCCATTACTCTCTCTTCTACACTCGGATAGAACAGGCCTACAAAACTTTGAGGCTCTGATGTCTCTGACCAACTTGGCTTCTGTCAGTGACTCTGTCAGGTAAGTATTCTTTTCATCATGGGGGAATTAATGATTTATTAGGAAATTCTTATGTAGGATGCAGGAATCTTCTTTTCTGAAGGAACATTTTTTTTTATTTTATAAGAAATAAGAATGGTAACCATTGTTGTTCATTAATATTTAATTGTTTTCTCTGTTTTGTAGAAACCGAATCCTGACAGAGAAGGGCTTGCCATCTATAGAACATTATATGTTTGAAGAGCATCAGATGTTACGTCGGGCTGCCACTGAATGTATGTGTAACATGGTTATGAGTGAAAAGGTGAGTTCTCTTGGCTTGACTGTACGTTGCTTTTAACTTCTGAATCATCTTGACTTTTATTTCACATATGAGACAGTGATAAATAGATCTTTTTTTTTTTTAACTTTCTCTTTGCAAAGGCCATATGCTATCATTTGTGGAGAGACATCTTTCTGGATCCAGTATATGTATAAAATATGTCTATTTTATACTTGCAAATCATATTTCCTTTATCTTTTATCCTAAAAGGAAATACTATCGTTGCTGCAGGGCCTGTTTATCTGGGTACATCTGTTGCTTGTTGAGACAGGATTCGTTATAATAATAATGTTGTTCTTATGTATATTGAATGACTTGTCTATAGTCTGTTCAGAATTGGAAACTTTTTATGTTTACAGTTTAAGTCTCTTTCAAATTAAATCTTTTTTTTTCTCTTATTTTCTATTTACTTCTAGGATTAATTACAAATTTTATTATTAATATTATCCATGTAAAACATTACAGCTTGTTTTATCAAGATTAAATTGAACTATTTACCTATGTTTTTGTCTTTGTCTACATTCTTTTTAGGTTCAGGATATATTTGATGGAGAGAATGACAGGGTTAAAATGATGGTTCTGTTTTCTGGTGAGGAAGACCCAGCGCTGGTGCGCGCAGCAACTGGTGCCTTGGCTGTATTGTCAGAGAGACCTTCCATCTGTAAAAAAATTGTTCAGGTCAGTCTACATAGAAAGTGTCACAACGTGTGTTGTGGTGCCGGGGATTTCACTTGAATTAAAATAGTTGAATAAATGACGATCTAGGATTCACAATAAAAGATTCTTTGTTAAAACACAACTCTGGAACTTTATTTAAATATAAAACGTAAGTACAGCTTATGTACAAGTTACAGATCAACAAGCACAAATAACATTACAAAGGCTTTAAATCAGAGCTCTTAGAAAACGCGACTGTCTACTAGGAAATTCTTTTATTGACTGGCGTTCTTTCTACTCTCGTCAATTCTCTGGCGCTCAAATGTCTTTATTTATTTTCAAATCAACCAATAGATTTGCAACATCGTAATTACGTCTCGGGTAAAACCTGAGGCGCTGTCAAGGATCTAGATTTGTGGGGTAATTCCTGAGGCTCAGTCAAGGGTTTATATTTCTATTTACACACAAGCTTTTAAATGTGAAATATACAAATAAATCTATAATGGCATCTGTGACAGAAAGTATTAATAGAATGAGGAACACAATGGCTTAGTTTCCATGGAACGATGGGGTTCATTGTGCACAGGCCCTTTACTTATTTGAGCCCACAAAACCACTGAAAGATAGTTGATGACTTCTTTTTTAAAGAGGTACAACACTGTGACTTATGACTGTTACTTGCAAGAAGTGTTAAATTGAGTGTAATGATATTGCTACTTGTAAAATGTGATGCATACATTGGAATGTTTCTTTGAAAATCTACTGATACACACAGGATGACTTGATTTGCTTTTTGTCACACTCAGCTTTCTAGTTTATTGGGGGGTCGGGCATCATATTATTGAATCTGGGCTCTCAAGTACTTTGTCATGCCAGTGGGTTGAAGCAAGACCATTCATTATAGAAGCCCTCAACACTGACCTTCAACGTCACAAACTGTGGGCAGTTTAGACCCATAGCTCGTTGCCACGTTATACAAACCTGTGATGTGGCATGAGCTATTGGTCTTAACTGCCCACAGGTTGTGACATTGCAGGTCAGTGTTCAGGCCTTCTGTACTAATTGGTCTCAGTTGAAGGGAGAGGGAGACACATGTAATTGAAAAACTTGAATTTATGGATAGTATAAACATCTACTGAAGAAACTCTGTAAAGGTAATCTAGAAATTGACAATATGAGTCATTTTGTGAAATATAAACGTGAAGCATAAGAGCACTATAACTACATATCATGGTTGGTTGCATTATATATGTTTATATTCCTTGTTAATTAAGAATGTGATGACACAACGTAAAGTAAAACGTAATGTACATAAAAGATTGTTCTTTTCAATTACATCAGCCAATGCTTCCAACACAGAATTATTGTTCAAAACACTGAAGGTTTTATAGAGTTTTATACAACAAAATGAATAACATTGTCTTGAATGCTATAAAATCTTTTACTGCTAGCACTGAAACACAACTCAAGTTCCCATTTAAGCTGCTTAGATTTAGAAACCTATATGCTAAATATAAACCCATTTGTCAACAAAATTTAAATCCAGAACATTGGACAATGCAGTGAAGTTAAGTATTAGGTATTATTTCTACTGTCCCAAAAAAGGATGAAACCCATCATGAGGATTTTTGGAGCAGGAGAATGTGATAGCATGAAGGGGCCTGGATCCATGATGTGATGATTCCACGGGTGCCTAGGGCACAGTCCATGTTTAACCTTTTACTGCAAATAACTTTTGGAGAGCTCTGTGGATGGTGGAGAATGGATACCTTTTACTTCAATATAGGAGTAGCATGCATGTCTAAAACCTTCCTTCAAATGCAGGGATAATTCTTAAAGCTTTAAGAAAACCCCCAGCCTACACTTTGACCTTGCGATCTACGGGGCAGATGATGTTAAGGTCATCTGTTTCTATGACCAACGGTTAACAAGTAGGGTGTTATGTGGCCAGCACAACGACCAACCGCCTTTACTTTCCTCGACTTTGCTCAGGTCCCCAATAGAGCTGGGTTGACTCAGGGGGGCCCTAACAATCCCGAAATTCAAAATCCCAGTCTTCACCGAGATTCAAACCCAGGGCCCCAGGTTCAGAAGCCGAGCGCTTAACCATTCAGCCACCACACTCCATTCATGAAAAATTGTACAAGGGAGTCCATTAAACTATTTTATAATTCAAGTAAATGTGTTGTTGTTTTTTTTCTTGTCAAGGTCCCAGCATGGCTGGACATCTTCCAAGTCCATGCTGTGAGTGAGATGCCAGACATCCAGCACAGGGTCCTTCACTGCCTCCTCAACATTATGTCAGCAGACAAAGAGTTGGCCAGCATTGTTGTCCAGAGCCCCATGCTGGAGATTCTTATGGCCGTGGCCAAACAGAAAGATCCCAAGGCAGAGAAAGCAACCGAAGCTGCAAAAGAGGTATTTAGTTTGATTATCTACATTCACTAATCAATATTTGTCTTTTCATGTAATTACATTGACTTTCAGATTGCACCATGAAAACCACAAATAATATCATCATCTGTCCTTTGGGTTCCTCATGGAACATAAGGCCTCAGTAAAAACACACCACTCTTCACAGTCTCTTTCTAGCTTTTTAATGGCTTCCCAGCTCTTTCCTGTCCTCTCGGCTTTATCTAGTACACTGTGCCGCCATGCTGTTTTTGGTCTTCCTCTACGTCTTGTGCCCTGGGGGTTCCAATCTAAGGCCAGTCTCTGTTGTTGGTATCTTTTCTAAGGGAGTGACCGATTTCTCCACTTTCTTTCTAAGATTTACAAATAATTTAATTTAAGAATCATTTTTTTTCTTTCCAAAAATTTTTTTTTTTGTATGGGTGTTTGACTTGTGCCTTCTCTAAGTAAGTAAAGTTCCCCTTTCAGACTATTTGATCTATTGGGCAGATGATATAAAGGTCATCTGTTTCTGTGGCCCACGGTTAACAGCACAATGACCAACTGCCTTTACTTTTCCCAAACTAATGTCAGGTACCCATTAGAGCTGGGTGGACTCAAAGATCCTGAAATTAAAAAATCCCAGTCTACACCGAGATTCGAACCCAGGACCGTCGGCCTGGAAGTCAAGCGGTTTACCGCTCAGCCACTGCGCCTCCGCTGTGCCTTCTCTAGCAAGAGATAAATGCCATTTTTTAAGATTACAAAATAAAAGAAACCAATTTCACTAATATATATTGTTTATGTATGAATTGTGGCAAAGTCTGCCATTCTAGAATTGGCTTGATTAGCCACACCAGATTCTGCCCCGTCTCAAGATTAAGCCAAAACCAGTGACTCATTTGGGCGCATCCATTGCCTTTCGAGACAAAAGGAGCCATATATACATATACATTGTTTTTACATATAATTGCTTTCTTTAATTTATACAAATATATCTGTGGCTTTTTTGTTTTTATTTATTTGAATTTGTTATTTCATGACATGAAGTATATTTGAATTTGTTATTTCATGACATGAAGTATATTTGAATTTATTTCATGACATGAAGTATATTTGAATTTGTTATTTCATGACATGAAGTATATTTGAATTTGTTATTTCATGACATGAAGTATATTTGTAGTGCTGTCTTTTAGTTCACATCTTTTCTCCTAAACTAAATATTTGTTTTTCTATTCTCTAGGCCCTTCAGAAAGCCGTGGAGTACGGGCTCATCAAAGAGAATGACAAAGGAAATGTTCCTGATGAGTTTTTGGAAATCTTGCGGGCTCAGTTGGCCAAGGCCAGGGCAGAAGAGGAGAAGAGGATCAAAGAGGAGGAGGAAGAGGAAGAAAAAAGGAAGAAGCTTGAAGAGGAAGAGAAGCGTAGAGAGTTGGAAAAGTTGAAGGAAATTGATGAAAAAGAGGAAGAGGTAGAGGAAATCATTATAGATAAACAGCCCGAGGAGGAGGAAGCATCTGGGCCCAAGATTCGGGAGCTGACCGACGAAGAGGTGGCCCAGCTAGAGGCAGAGGAGAAAGAGAAAGAAGAAAAGAGGAAAAGGGATCAAAAAGACGAGAGCGACAATGAAATCGACAATGAGGATTTGGAAGATGGAGATGTGTGGAGGGATGACAGTGGGTTAAGGAGAGAGTGAGACATGACAAATATCATTTCGACAAGATCAAAATCCAACTCCAAGTTTTTTCTTCTGCTTCAGTTATTACAGTAAACATAAGTGATACAAGTCATCAAAGATTATTTAATGGCCTACATATATATATATATATATATATATATATATTTATATATATATATAAAATCTTTTTCACTTACAATGGCTAAAAGAAAATGATTTTCAGTTTTGTGAAAATCAAAATGTAAAGCATAAGAGCCTTAAAACTACATATCATGTTTCGTTGCAGTATATATTCCATATTAAACAAAAATTCTCAAGTCTGGACTAATTAATGCATGTATAACATACTGAATTGTACTGAAAGGAATCTTTCATTTGAGCAGCTACTTGTAATTCTTTTATTTGTTTTAGGTTAGGTGTGTTCACTAGAGCATGTAAACAAAAAAGTGGGTCTAATTCATGAGTTGTGTTATGAGTATACAGTGCAATATAATTTTGTTATAAACATTTTGTTGTCACACTGTGCCTTAAGTTATGGTATATTTGTGGAGCAAGTCTTTTGTTTTATTTATTTGGACGTTCAGGCTTGGAAAAAAAAATGATTTTAGAACTTAGAACTAGCTCCAGCATGGGACTCTATGGTTTTAAAAATCTTTATATGGTTTTGATATAATTGTGGTTTTAAAAATGTTTATATGGTTTTGATATAATAGGCATTTGTCTTGATTCTTTTCATTTTGTGATAAAATGTGACAATACTGAATAAGTGAACAAAAAGAGTTTGTAGTAAAATGAACATTTGGCGCAGATCTGGTTTACTGATCCTCGTGGCTCAGTTCTTTGTTAGTGCCATGTCGGTGGGAAATAAACACAACCTGACTTCTTTTCTATAGGTCATGGTTATCCCTTATTTGTACTAAAGGTTTGTTCTGTCACAACTTCTAGATGTTTTTGAAGCCTGACCCTCCCTTCCTTCCTGGCATGTTTTTCTTCCCTAACTCCATGGTGCTATTTATATGTCGATTTCGCCACAAAAGTTTGAATGTTTTGGCCTGAGGTGGTGAAAGTAGTACGACTGCCATTCGGAAGTTTTATTCTCATTCGGATGTGTCTTTTAATGTATTAAGCGTGTCATGTTTTTAATGTATTAAGCCATACTGCATGATATTTATTGATTTTTGAACAAATTTTTATGATGTGAATAAACATTTTTTTTTTTAACAATGCATCAATTTATTTTATTAGTAGATTTAAGAAATATTCTGAAAATTTATAATTCCACAATTCTAAAATTTCATTATTATCACTTAAGTAGAGCACGGATCCATAGTCAATTCACTTTTGTCAAATATTTTGTGAAGATGTGGGATTTGTATGTGCTATCACTGAGTGTATACATCAAACATGTATCAGCTCCAGTTGAAAGAGACAGATATGTTTGCATAGAATGATTTTTTGTGAGCATGCTGAGTCTCTGAGCCAGCTCTAATGGTCACCTGACTTAAGTTGGTGAAAAGTGAAGGCCACATGACACCCTTGTTAACCATGGACCACAAAAACAGATGACCTTTACATCATCTACCCTGTAGATCGATAAGTCAGAAAGGGTTACTTTATTTTTTAAGCTGGATAAGCAGCATATAAACATTTCAGAGCAAAGTTAAGTGCCCAGATGATAAAGTGACTGTACTAGTTGTCTTGTCCCACAGTTCCATGTGCCAGCTCATTCATCTCAAGCACATATTAGAACTGAAAATGCCTCCAAGTAAACAGAGAATTTAATTGTTGAGAAAATTTTCTCTCTTCTTTAAATAATTAAACATTCATTAATGAATAATGATATTTGAGAAGTAGTCTAATTGCGCTCCAGATCCAGACCTATATTTTTACTAGTTGAAACTTGGAGGACAAGAGTTATCTTACACAAATATTGAAGGAGACAACTCAAGACCAGCAGAAGTGTCTCTCCCCATTACAAAGAAAAAAAATCTTCCTCACTTTTGTTTGTCTAATTTTTGTTATAAACAAACTTTTCCAGGCTACAACTGAAAGCAAAATAAGCTCTCTAGAACTTTAAAAGGTGCATTATCACTAGCATATAAGGTATATAGATGTATTTATTTAGAATCAATTGTAATAAAATATAGATCTCGACATATGATGTACAAAGACAATGATTGCCCTAGGAAAAATTTATAAATGTTGACTGCTGACTAGGCTTAAAAGTTTAAATATTTGTTAGAAATTCAATTCCAAGTATAATATTCATGGATTCATTAGAAACTGTTCTCTTATTTTAAAGACGTTACTTCAAAAAAAGAAGATAATTACGTCCTACACCTTTCATGTGTCAATCTAGTCATGCATGACTTAAACTCTGCTAAGTCATTAGTTTTTCTGGCTGATTCAGGCAACCCTTCCCACTGGTTTGAAGTGATAAAGTATAGAAATCAGTACTCTCCCCTTACGCAAAACAGATTCTCCTAAATGAAGAGACTTAAGTCTTATTGTCATCACATTTTTTTAATGCCATAAATTTAACATAAACATTTTTTTCCTAGTGATCAAAGTACAAGGTAATGTGTGGGGGAAAACAAAACAGGGACTTCAACAAGGGGAAAATAACAAAAGGTTTGAGAAAGGATTGTATAACATCACAAAAAAAAAGTTAACATTGTATCAGCAATGGACCTCATTCACCAACCGTAAACAAACAACATTTAGCCACGTGGTTCTCTATCTCTTCTATATAATTTACGATCTCATGTTTAATTCATGATGGTTGTCACGTGACAGTTTTTTTCATTGTTTTATCAATAAGATCATGTGACTAAATGTTGTTTGTTTACGATTGGTGAATGAGGTCCATTGTGTATTTAAATTATTAAACATCATCCATTTGTAATATCCACATGAAGAGGGAAGAACTAAAGCTGATGGTGACTGGGGCAAAGAGGGGTTGAAACTTATAGTTCAGATTATACAAATCAATGTATGTGCATTTTTTGATGAAGCAAAAAGTACATAAATAATAATTGCATACAAAAATATTGAATCTAGAAAGAGGGGAAAAATGTTCAGTCAACATTCTTAGTATGTCACAGCAGGTGTATTCAAATATTATTTCCTAACAATTTTTTTTTTTAAACTGTTTTGCCAAGATATTTTTTTCTTCTCAATTGCAGGTCAAATGAACATTGTATAGAGAGGCAAAGAATCACAAAGGTACATTTGTTGTTAAGTGGATATCTGAAAAACATGATGGAAGGTCATGCTATACATGAGGGCTAGTTGTACAGGGACGAGGTAGATGACATAAAAGGAAGGAATATCAAAGCACCTTTCTTAAGCTTAAAACATTCATATACAATAACATCCAGTTTCTAAACATTATTAAAGGAATTCATACATTAGAAGTAGTACAAAAAAACATTGTGGAGAACTTGTATGATTTATGAAACATCAGCACTTTCTAGGCCTGCTGTGGAGAATTGAACACATGTTTTGACTTAGGATGTAGCTAGAGTTTTATTTTGGTATACCATAGGCATCTCTGTGATTCTTCATGGCTCTGGCCATCCAGTCTAATTGTTTGATTATCAACTCAGCCCCGGGGACCATGTGTTCATTTAAAGGTTGGCCGCTCTCGTCAAGGGCTTTGTGGACTTCTGGGATGCCAAAAATATTGGAGACGCTGGGTGTGCCTAGCTCACTTAGAAAAGATCTCAGCTGCATGGCTGCTCTCATACCTCCGTAGATTCCTTTAGGAAGAAAAGATTTCAGAAAATGTTTTATTTCAGATTATCTGTATTCTTTTACTATAATAGAAGTAGAAGTAATCAAATGAAATTTAAAGTCTTAAGACTTTTTAGTTTATAGTGAGGGATTTTTAATTTTGGAATCTTTGGGTGCCTCTTAAGTCCACCCAGCTCTAATGGGTACCGGACATTAGTTGGGGAAAAGTAAAGGCGGTTGGTTGTTGTGCTAGCCAAAGAAACATGACCGTAACATCATTTGCCCTATAGACTGCATGGTCTGAAAGGGGAACTTTACTTTTTTAGCCAAGTAATAGAAGTTGCAGTTACAACTGAGGGACTTTTAGTTAGAATATTGAAAAACACCTGGATAAGGTATCCAGGATTATAAAGTATACCACAGTTTGACTTCATTTAGTCCTTTTGACACCCTGTGGAGAATAGGACCACAACAGTACTTTGCCATTGGACTATGTTCTAGGTGATTCTCAGTTTGGTCCATGTCTATTCTGCCGTCTTTGCTTCTTGTTCTACTGATCTCCTTGTTTGCTTTGGTCTCTCAGCCTTTCTCTTTTTTGGTCATCTGGGTGCCAGCTTCTCATGAGCTTTCAATGGTGTGCATCATGAACTAACCTTAGGAGGAATCACCACGACCAAGGTTTTTTAGGCTTTGTACTGTTGTGAATACTGTAGTATCGTGTTTTTCAAAGGGTGATGTTTGCTAGCCTCAAGCCCAACCCTCCTCATTTGTCTCGGCTTGGGACCAGCAAAACACTTCCTGAAGGCTGCTTATTTTCAGAGTACCAAAGTTCATACACCTTTTATTAATAGGTATCTAATATTAGTTGGTGAAAAAAAAACAGAGTTTTGGCTGCTTGATGCCATTGTTAACCATTGGCCACAGAAAATATTGGTTTTATGGATGATTAGGTCTGAAAGGGAAAGATTATTACTCATTATGAGCACTAGATTTTTACTGAACTTGACTACAGATATATGCAAACAAGACATAAAGCTCTTCAAAATTAAAATTGACACCAACAGTTGGGAAAATGAGGCACTGGATAGATCTAGATAGAGAGTAAGCATTACAGAGGGGTCCTAATTTTCACCTGCAGGTTCGATTAATAGGGCAAGAGAAGTAGATGATTCTCTGAATGACATAGGGTTTCACAAACTGCTTAATTTAATTCTAATGTGTGTGTTGGCCTTGCCAGTAGGCTATAAAACAACATAAATAGTTGATCAAGAGAATTTAAGAACATGGTGTTCATCCAAGACCTAAGCAAAAGCATACGCTTTTATTCAAAGAATGTATGAAATAATTAGTGTATTCAATTATTTTTTTTTACTATTATCTAATAATTTAGAAAATACATTTTATTAATGAATGTAGTGTCTTAAAAAAAAAATAATTTTGCATTAGCTTTTAATTTCTTTTATGCTTTAAGGCCTTGTTTTTGTCAACAAGTTGCAAGCAGATTTAAGCAAAATAATTTAAAATACTTTATGAAGATACTCACCATAAGAATAAGAAACTATTGCACTTGGTTTGTAAGCAAAATGACTGGCTGCAAAATGATCTAACATATTACTCAGGGCAGGAGGAATACTGTGGTTGTACTCAGTGGATAACACCACAAAGGCGTCAGCAGCCTTGACCTTGTCATCACATTCCACCATCCACTTTGGTAATTTACTCCTGTCTTCATAAGAGTAAATGGTTCTTTCCAGAAGTGGAAATTTCAAATGTAAAGGATCTGAAAATAATTAGATTCTCTTTAACTCTTTCTCTCCTAATTAACGTTACCATTGTTGATTAGACCCCACTAAATTCATTTTTGGTTTTATAAACGTGTATTTGTGTTACATAAAAAGAGCATGCATTCTCCTATAATTATATACCAAAAGTAACGTTTTCTGATTACAAACAAAAATGTTATTGAAGTTTAATCATAACAAGGTAGAATGTATAAATTGGAAAATGAACAATTCTGTCAGAACAAGGTAAATAATTACGGAGATAAAGAGTTAAAAGCCTTAAAATAATAATTTTTTAAAGTGGAAAAAAAGATCTATCTACAGTTGTACATTAGACTCTGTGGCATTTTACGTCTCAAGAGACGATCTTTTCCCTTTGCAACTTCTTGTGTGACTAAAGAGGCCAATCCTTGATACACAGCTGCGATCGCAGGTTGGGCATATATAATCACCAGGTGCAGTTGCATTTTCACCCTTCTTTCTGCTTCTGTTGTGTATGACATCTGCAATCTATGACCCTTCCTTTATGCTCTCTCTCCATGTGGATCTGTCCAGTGCCACCTCTTCCCAGTTACCAGTGTCGATTTTGAAGAGCTTCATGTCGCGTTTGCATACATCCGTATAACGTAAAAGTGGGCGACCAGCGGCTCTCCTGCCTTCTATTAGATCTTGTGGAAGTCGACCTTCTGGCATTCTATGAACGTGTCCAAACCAGCCATGGCGACTGCTGCTGATAACAGAGCGGATGTCCTGGCACCCTGCTCTTTGTAGCACTTCCTCATTGGTTATCTTATCTTGCCACCTTATTTTAAAGATCCGCCTTAGGCATCGGAGGTGGAAGACATTCAGCTTTTTTTCCTGCCATGAGTAGGTTGACCATGTTTCACTTCTGTACAGCAAGGTGCTCAACACACAGGTCCGGTAGACTAGGGCTTTAGTACTGCTAGTCAGCAATATGTTGTCCCAGACTCTTTTCTGCAACCGTGACATGGTGGCCATTGCCTTGGCTATCCTGTTGTTTATGTCTTTATCCAGTAGAGTGTTGTTGGATATGATGGAGCCAGTAGACTATACAGTTAACAAAAGGGGAGGTAGATGGACCTAAATGGAGTACAGTAGTTGAAGGGGAGGCTAAGGTAAGGGAGCAGGAGAAAGACAAAAGGGTCAAAGAGTATAGAGGCTAAACATTTAAGGATTCTGCATTTGAATTGTCAACTGAAGTATAAAATAGATCTTTGCAAGCACTATCCTGGGCAATAATTCTCACACTCAATGTGGCGCCCAGGTGAAATGGTCATTAGAGAAGATGATTAAGCTAATACGGAATCAAAACAGGACCCCTATCAATGTGCTAAGAACTTTCCCCCATGGCACTGCCAAGGATGTAGGAAAGGCCCAATAGTCCTGTCATGTCTTCTTCTTCATTCTCATTTATTACTATTATTATTTTTATAAGAAAGAAATAGAGTTCTTGTAAATTTAATCTTACTTTCCTTTAAAAAAAAATATTTAATATGCATATTTTAATTTTTTTTAAAAGTATAATATTGAGTTTGTGGAGGTCAAGGCCCTTGATAGACGTACTGTCCAGATGACTAGACTAGATGGCTGCCTGGTCGTGCGGTTTGTGCGCTGGACTGTCGTTCGGATTTATCGACGGTCGAGGGTTCAAACCCTGCCCGCTCCCATCCCCCGTCGTCCAGCAGCAGGTTTGGACTAGGAAGTAAACTATCTTCAACTCTGAAGGAACATCCGAAACATGTAAAACAAACAAACAAACATACTAGATGAACTTTCTATAGGGGTGTTTTATGACCTCTTGATAAAGAATGCAGTTTTGAAGGACATGGTCAGCATTCTCTTGTGACACTCTACAAGGGAAGATTTCACTAGCCCTGATTTTAGCTTCCTGAACATGTGTTGTCTTATTCTGTTATGTTCAGTTCTGAGGCAAAAGATTAGATGTTGGTTATGTCCGGATAGTTTTTATAATAGGCATTGTCTTTCTTGTGATTGGATGAGAGCTTGTCCATTTCTTGTTAATTCTATTCACTATTAGATTCTTCATTTTGTCCATCCTGTCATGGTCCCACACTGTTCCCTGAGTGACCGTTTTATGAAGGACATCCACATGACCATTGCAGCAGAGATGGAAAATAACATATTCTACAGAATGCCTGACCCTAGGCCTCGCTTCTATAGTTATGAGAGTCTTGGGAAATGAGCCCATGGAAACAGAGGTGCAACAAATTTGCATCTACTTAGATGCCTTTCAGACAGAACAATAGTTTAAACAGGCTAATGATGGGGACCTATTACAAATTTTCAAGCACTCTATAATATATGATTTAGATTATAACTTTACTTAGCTGACTTAGGCCTAGTCTTTAGGTAAATATATATATGCCTAATATGATGGTTATGAATATGAATAAATATAAACTAGAAGAGTCAGTATCTAGATCATGAGAGAAGTAGAGGGGTGAGTCAGGCCCTTGTAAACTTATAACATTATAATAAATAACTAAAATTTACTGGATAGTGTAAGTATAATAAGTATATAGACTATATTATTAGAATATTATATTGAAATATATTGATCTGGATTACTGGATCTCGTATACCTACTATAATACTATATTATAATTATTTATACTAGCTATAGACACTATAGTCTACTCTATAGTGACTTAAAGTCAATATAGAAGATAGACTATAGATAGATGATTATAAATCTGGTAATCCTGTAGATCAGCGCCCCGCGTCATTTTCACGACATTCTTTGTTGTCAAGGCTTGATCAGCAACTTGGCTAGATTTTTTTTTGGCGGGGGGAGGCGTGTCATTTCGAAAGCTGCCAACTACAAATAAACATTTTTTTTTACAAATCTAAGTTTTCTAACTACTTTTTTTTTTTTTTATCAGAAAACGATTTTATTTTATGCAGATCTAAAAAAAAACAACAATTTGATAAATTATTTTAAATATATATTTTTGTTTTTGTATTTTTATTTCAAATGTTTAGAGTTTTGATCTAGATCTATGTCAAAAATATATATATTTATAGGCATATATATATATATATATATATATATATATATATATATATAATATGCTCTTATGCTGTGATTGTTTTAGATCTATGTCCAGATTTATTACATACCCCACCAGTATAAATAATTATTATGTCTCACGTTTTTCTTTAGGCTCTGTTACTCATTTTTTCCAGAATTTTTTTTTTCAGAAATTAAAAAACTTAAAATAGTAAAATACTGTGATCAAATTACAGCGATTGACAAATATAAGATATAGAGATGTCAATGTTAGTAGAACTTAACCATGACAAGATTTTAGGAGACTTTAAGGATGGAATGTATGATCTATATGTATGTGTGATATATGTGTGATATATATATACATATATATTGACATATATATACATATACACATTTATATAATTCAGTTTGTCCTGCCCTGTTTGATGCATTGTAAAACATACACAAAACTATGCATTTTTCAAATAAATTATTGGTACTTGATTGTGGAAATAATAAATATCTTGCCAACATCCCAGCCAGAACAGAGAACAATGTTATCTTTTTTTTCCAAAGATTTATTTTAAACATCTCAAATATGTCGCTATTTCATGTTTTTTAAATAAGAAACATTCGTTTAGAGATGCCTTCATAATATTCTCTGTGGTGAAAATGTATATTTTTAGTACCTATATGTATCTTATATATGGTCATGGTGTGCATTTGTGCTAATTATATTCATTAGATTCTAGTGATTTAGCGTAAATCAAGACATTAAATATATCGAGAACATTAAATTGACTAAAATTCAAAGAGTTTTCAGGTAAGGTGAGAATTATTTTCACTACATGTTAGATCTAAAGGTACACACTGCCACTATAGGTAGGCCTAGATCTACGAACTGTCCACTGCTACAAGTAGGCCTAGATTTTAGGTGAGGGCAATTTTTAGGAGGATTTTATGAGACTTTTCATTTTTTAGGAGCACTACGAATCTTGGTGCTGTAAATGCAGGGGCGGATTGGCTATATGGGCGTTCGGGCAAATGCCCGGCGGGCCGGCACCAAAATGGACTGGTGGGGCCACAGGAGCAAATGGATGCCACTTATGTATCAAATTGTTAAAATGTTTTATGATATATCTCTGTGGCATTTTACGTCTCGTGAGACGATCTTTTCCCTTTGCAACTTCTTGTGTGACTAAAGAGGCCAATCCTTGATACACAGCTGCGATCACAGGTTGGGCATATAAAATCACCAGGCGCCATTGCATTTTCACCCTTCTTTCTGCTTCTGTTGTGTATGACATCTGCAATCTGTGACCCTTCCTTTATGCTCTCTCTCCATGTGGATATGTCCAGTGCCACCTCTTCCCAGTTGCCAGTGTCGATTTTGAAGAGTTTCATGTCGCGTTTGCATACATCCGTATAACGTAAAAGTGGGCGACCAGCGGCTCTCCTGCCTTCAATTAGATCGCCATACAGGATGTCCTGTGGAAGTCGACCTACTGGCATTCTACGAAAGAAGAATGTTAATTTCAGAAAATTCATTTTCACACATTTATCTACATGCCGAGGGATGTCAACCGTCAGTGTAGATTTAGTGTATAGAATTGTCCCCTATCGTATGACTACGTAACCAAACCAGGTACAACTTTGTCCACTTTTTTCGATTCTTTTCTTACGGACTAGTGCTTCCTACCTGCAGGTTAGCGGTAGTACAGTTTCTATTTTGTTGCCCATCGTTCGGAGCGGTAAACAATTAAAACTTAACAATAGGGATGAACAAGGTAGTTTATGTGATACCCGTATGGCAAGTTTACAACATTAGAGCCGGTGGAATTTGGGGCTGGGCGAGGGGAGATAAATTGTGAAAGAATTCAGTCTTGGTCAAGTTGGGTGGACACGTTTATAACTGACAATCTTACTTTCGGAAATTCCCGAACGTGATAGTCCTTTCAAAAGCGATCTAAATCTAGTAGTCAAGAAAATTTACATTTAGCCTATTTATTATTTATTTTGAAAAATTATAACGGTCAAACTAGAGTTTTTCCCATGTGGCCTATGAGCTAGATCTAGTATTTTTTTTTTTATCAGCGATATACATCAACTTTTAATATTTTTAGGAAATTTATTTGAGCTGTTTTGATATCAGCGTCCATGCAGATTTCTGAAAGTTCCACGAAGTTCTGACATGAACAGAGGTATTGTTAAAAAAAATTCTCTCGACTGCTAGGTAAACACTAATGAATTTTTATATGCAAGCTTCGTATCGTCACAAATGTCAAACACAAAAAGAGCGCAGATATCAATAGAATAAAACGCAATGAAAACGTGAAAAAACATGCAGCGTGTTTTCTTAAATTTATATACCAAAGACTGGGATCGATCGATGAAAGCGGCTAGATGAAATAGTTTCAATATCGCGACTAGAAGCAATTCGTTAGTAAAGTTAGTGACAGTTTCAGCAGCCACAGTCAACATGCGCAATGCTAAATGACCGAATTTCTTACCGTCCTGCAGAGGTTTGGGTTACGACGTTATAATCTGAAATATTAATCGTCGTGTATCGATCACGAATCTATGAATGAAGCTTGAGTTATTAATAAAGAAGTCTGTGACCTTTTTAAAAAATACTTACCTCCTTTGAAGTTTTTCACTTAAAAGTGGTGTATTTAAAAAAAAATTCTGCTTGTATAGTTAATTCTGAACATTAAATGGTTCATTTTCGGAAAAGAAAGAAATGATGTTCAATTATCATTTTCTTATCTAGTTTCTGAGATTTAAATGGGATGGACGAAATGACAGACAGACCACACAAAACTAATGGCGGCTATCTATTCCCCTTTCGGGGCCGCTATAAAAGACTAAACAAGGGTGCTATTGCCATGGTTAGCGGTTAGAAACATTTCATGTAGCAGAAGTCATTATTTATACAAGGGGAGGACTGCTGGGAGACAACTACACAATAGAGACAAACATTAGAGGGGAGACATTTAGGGGAGGTCATTAAGGGTAGCTGTGGTCAGGATAGATAGAATTACGGGAGGCTAGTTCAGTCCCCGTTTAGGTCTCGATAAGAGCAAGTAGTGCCAGGAGTGTAATAGCGTAGTTGTGATGGAGTGAGAATCGGATATTAGTTTCGTTTATGGTCACACTAGTTTGTTTATTATTCCTGTCGATTCGGGAGACTGTTGAACAGCCATCCAACCATCAAATAGCCTAACTGAACCATCCAATCAACCAACCACAGCAAACCAACAACATCCAACCATAAAACAACCTAACACAACTATCCAACAAACCATAACCAACCACTGTCAACCAACCATCCACAGCAAACAAATAATATCCAACCATCAAATACTGTAACAGAACCATCCAACCAACCACAACCAACCAACCACTGCTAACCAACCAAAACAACAAACTACAACCAAACATCAATCAAATCAACCAACAAACCATACATTCGACCAACAAACCTACCAAAACCAACCAACCACAACCAACCAACATACCTAACAACACCATCAAACCATCCAACCAACCAACCATTATCAACCAAGTATCCACAGCAAAACAACAATATCCAACCAACAAATCTACCTACATCATCAAACCAACCACAACTGACTAACCAACACCATCCAACCAACCAACCATCCACAGCAAACCTACAATATCCAACCAACCAACAAATGTAAGAACACCATCAAACACACTATCAAACCATCCAACCAACCACAACCAACCAACCTACCAACCCCATCAAACCGTCCAACCAAAAATAACCAACCAACCACCCACAGCAAACCAACAATATCCAACTAACCTACCAATAGCATCAAACCAACCACAACCAACCTAGCAACACCATCAAACCATCCAACCAATTTCAATCAACCAAAAAACAACAAACCACTAACAACCATTAAACCATCCATCCAACCAACCAAAACATAAAATCAACATCCATCCAACCATCAGACATCTTAACACAACCTCCCAGCCAACCATCTATCCATTCAACCACAACCAAAAAACCACTGCCAACCAACAAAAAAATCACAACCAACCATCAATCAAATCAACCAATAAACTATCCATGCAATCAACCACAATCAACCTACCAACACCAACCAACCACTGCCAACCAAAAAACCACAGCAAAATAATAACATCCAACCATCAAACATCCTAACACAACAATCCATCCAACCAACTACAGCAAACCAACAACATCCAACCATCAAACACCCTAACACAACCATGCAACCAACCATCAATCTAAGCTAATAACCAACCACAAACATCCATCCACTCATCTATCCATCATAAAAATTTACCTTAGTTTCTATAATTAATTACTTTATTTATCTTTAGAACACCTACAACAGCCTTTAGTAAACAAAATGTGAAAAAAAAAAAAAAGATCCTTAAAATACTACAAGTTGGCAACACCACTGTACCTTACCAACAAACAAAATGGCGTCGTGCAGATCATATTAAAAGTCGCTAACGTACTTTATTTATGTCATTCAAAATGTAAAGGTTCTTTTTTTTAATCCAAATTTATTAAAAAACACTAATTACATGTATTAAATGAATTAAATTGTATCCTGGCTAATTATCGGCATTTTATGAACGCGGGACGCTGATATACAGGATTACCATAAATCTATATTATAATAATATAAGTTCACATTTAGATCTATTTGATTTATTCATAAGACAATATGAGATTAGGCAATTCTATGATTATTCTGATTTACATCTATTCTAGATTCTATACGTAATACGATCTATCATCTAGACTTCCAGATTATTATTGCCATTGCTTACCGAAAACGTCAACATTGAAATGTTTATTTTCAAGCTGTTTCTGCATAAATTTCGCTACTCGTAACCCAAAGCGTCCTTCTCTCGTCGATCCAAGAAATAAAATTGCCCTAAGTTTGTTGGCCATGATTCTTTTATCTCTTCTTGTTGACACTACGACTAGATCTAGATTCCAGTCTATGTGGATAAATATTAGCAGAAACCTTGTTGCAGACAATAATTCTAGATCTAGATAGAGGTATTGTATATAATATTTTAGAATTTAAAACCCACAACTGATTACAATACCGGTAATCAGCTGTCGAAGAGAACGACAGTTATCTCCCCTGAGACAGCCAAGCTAGTGAATAACGAAAAGTCTGCACAACAAAAGCAGAGATCCCCCCTCCCCGATTTCTATTAATACTATTGGCCTCCTTGATATAAATATTACATTTCCCTTGAGTTGGATGACTTGCAAAATTTCACGTGTAGGTCCATGCAGAAGCAATACACACACACACACACCGTCTCTCACACACAAACTAGATCTATAGGCTCAATCTCATTCCCAACAGTGAAATTATATTATCAGTAACAGTCTTTTGGAGAGAAAAAAAATACATTTTTACCAAGCTTATATCAACTCACTCTGTCTTTCTGGTAAAAAGTTTGTAGGCCTAGATGTTGAAAAAGAAGGAGAGGCCGACAGAGGCGATGGAAAACAGCATACCTAAAAGAATGGACGGGTTTGTCACTGAAAGAGATTCTATCAAAGGCAAAAGATAGAGAGTAATAGAGATAGATGGTCAACAGACTAATGGATAGATGAAGGTGATAAGGATTACAATTAAATTTATGTATTCAGATTCAGATATTCATGCTGAAAATATTTAAAACCTTGCTTTTTAGCTGCCTGAGTGAATCACTTCAGGGAGCCGATTCTGAGTGTTTCCACACAAACTATCTGCAAATTTGTCGATTTTGTTTCTAGCCACATCAAACTCTGGTGATTTAATAATAATAATAATATAATAATTGTTAATTATGATCTAGGTTCACAGTCAGCAATAAACAAACAACAACCATTAGTGTCATGGCGGAGAATGATACTTTATTATATTGAACGCGTGCACCTTTGCGCACCATATCAACATCCCCTTTTCTTTAAAAAAAAAATAAAAAAAATAAAACATTTCGGGGAGTATCATAGAAAAAAAAAATCATAAAAAAAAAAAATAAAAACAAAACCACAACATAAACAACTAAACATAACATACATGTATACGCTTCAATCAATATGAAACATATCACATTTAAAAATCAACATTCATTAGTTCATTAAGACACATAGTCATTGAATCTTGTCGGTTTCTTCAACTGATCCCTTGGTCGCAGGGAATGATGAGTTGATGAGTGGCGAACGTGTTGATCCTGAGTTCTATTGTCCTGTATGTTGTTATCAGTATCGGGAAATATATCTTCTTCTGTCTGAGACAGAAAGCTAAACTAAAGGGAGCTAGGTTAAAGCGCTACAACGAAACCACCAAAAGAAAGGAGCATAACGCTTTATTTCAGCACACGAGAAAACAGTTCTTCCGTAAACTAGCTGATAATGGTGCTGACAAAATTCAAACCATTGATAGCACTAAACACGGCTCCTTTACCGACTACTGGGCGGCGCTTTGGTCCGACCCGCTACATTACAATGTGCAGGCTGACTGGATTGAGGAAATCCAAACTAAAAACAACCTAATACCAGAAATGCCTGATGAGGATTTCACAGCTGAGGAAGTCTCCGCAGCTATTTCAAAAACCCACAACTGGACTGCTCCTGGACCGGACAATATACACAACTTTTGGCTGAAAAAACTTACAGCCGTACATGCACCACTAACATCAAGTTTTAACGAGCTAATTTCAGAACCGTCTTCAATGCTGTTAGAACTCACTGAAGGGAGAACATCTCTCCTCCCCAAAAAAGGGGATCCGAACCAACCATCAAACTATCGCCCTATCACTTGTCTGTCAGTGGTGTATAAACTATTAACTTCACTTTTAAAAAGT
This sequence comes from Biomphalaria glabrata, assembly GCF_947242115.1. NCBI lineage: Eukaryota > Metazoa > Mollusca > Gastropoda > Planorbidae > Biomphalaria > Biomphalaria glabrata. The sequence goes on along the minus strand of NC_074727.1, from coordinate 3,313,187 downwards.
AAAATGTATAAATTTTGTTCTGCCCATAAGCTACTAGCAGATGAACAACAAGGTTGCATTGAAGAGTCGATGGGCTGTAAAGTACAGCTAACTATAGATGGTATTATATTGCATCAAGCTAATAGAAGAAAGAGAAATTTATACATGTGTTACATCGACTACAAAAAAGCTTTCGATTCAGTTCCGCATGATTGGATATTAAAAACCCTGGACATCCATAGAATCAACTCAAGAATAAAACAACTATTAAAAGTCTGTATGAATAATTGGAAGATAAACCTGCACCTAAATCGTGATAAACTAGGTTCTGTGCACATAAGAAGAGGTATATACCAGGGTGACTCACTATCTCCACTCTGGTTCTGCCTAGCGATTAATCCTCTATCTACATTACTCCAAGACTCTACAAACGGTTTTAGGGTTGACACTAAATGTACAAAATGTGTGTCCCACTTATTATACATGGATGATCTAAAGCTATATGCAGAAACCGAGCAAAAATTACACACCTTAATCAAAACGGTAAAATGCTTTAGTGACGATATCTGTATGTCTTTTGGCCTTGATAAGTGTGGCATCATAAGCATTAAAAAGGGCAAGGCAACGAACACCAACATTGCATTTGAAGGCATCGAGGAATTGAACTCCGCCTCTATTTATAAATATCTTGGAATAAACCAGAATGCCAAGATAAACCATAAGAAATTAAAAGAGGACTTTCTTGGCAAATATAGGCAAAGAGTTAATAAAATCCTCAACACCAAACTGTCTGGCAGTAATCTCATCACTGCAATTAACAGCTGGGCCGTCCCTGTGCTCCTTTACACGTTCGGTGTGATCAAATGGACTGACACCGACCTACATGACATTGACAGACTCACTAGAAAATTACTAACCAAGTTTCGATGCCTACACCCCAAGTCCTCCACCATAAGGTTATACCTGCCCAGGAAGGATGGGGGTCGTGGATTGCAGAACATCTTCAAATTGTGTAAGATGCAAGTTTTAAAAATACGATCAAAACTGCTCGCCTCCAGCAACAAATTAGTTTCCTTCCTACGGAAATACGACTCCGATGCAACCCCTCTGAACCTACACAATGCTGATGTCAATATCGGTTTGGACGACGTAGGGCATGAGATTCGCCAATGGGAAGAAAAAACACTCCACGGAAAATTTCCGGCTTCATTACATGGGGACAACATCGACAAGGCTGCTTCCTTAACATGGCTCAAAGCAGGTCATCTCTACCCTGAAACAGAAGGCTTTGTTACAGCAATACAGGACAGAGTAATCAGGACAAAAATTTACGAGAAGCATATCCTGAAACTCAATGTTGTCGACAAATGCCGAAAATGTGGAAATGTGGGCGAGTCGATTGAACACATTATGGCAGGATGTCCAGCCCTATCAGAATCAGCCTACCTAGGTCGCCATAACCAAGTTGCAAAGTTAATACACCAACACCTGGCTTTGACTTACAAATTGATCGATAAGGACACTCCCCCTTATTATAAATACTCTCCGCAAGAGGTTCTCGAGTCTACTGAACATCTGCTGTACTGGGATAGGCCTATTCTGACCGACAAAACGGTAGATTTCAATCGCCCGGATCTGCTGTTCATCGATAAAAAAGAAAAAACCGCTACCATTATCGATATCGCCGTACCACTGTCTCATAATTTAAGAAAAACTGAGATAGAAAAACAAAGAAAATATGGGAACCTAGGCTTGGAGATTAAGCGTCTATGGAAATTGTCCAAAATAACAATATACCCCATTGTTATATCAACCGAGGGGATAATAACAACTGACCTCACAGACACCTTCAAGGCCCTTAACATTCCTAGGAACATCTTCGTTGCCTGTCAGAGGGCGGTACTGCTGCAGACCTGCCACATCACCAGAAAATTCCTCAGTGGAAACTGTTAAAGGGACTACGATGAATTTTGTTTCTCTTTAGCGAAACTCGACCCTGGCAGCGCCAGAGAATGACTACTCGTTCATTTCTAACATAATAATAATCTTTATTATCCGTAAGGAAATTTGTCTTACAATTTGTGCATTACACCAAACAAAAAACATTATAACTATAAGAAACCAAAGTGTGTGTTGTTTGAATTTTTACAAGATGCTATGTGTCAACCAACCCCAGTGTAACATCATTTCACAACCTTTAGGCCTACACAAACACATTTTTAAAAAAATTTTGAACTTAGATTAAATGAAGATATTCAGTTTATTTCATTTGTTCCACATGACGTTTGAATTTGAGTTCGATTTGTGAAGTCAGTTAAAGAATCTTATTATTTTAAATAGGCAAAACTGTGTGTAAGAGCCCGGCCACCTTCACTTACTTGTAATTAACTTATAGGCCAAATGAAAGGCCCTCCTTCAAAGAAGGAATAATTGCGTCCTACGACCAAGTATTCATGTGCTAATCTAGTTGTGCATCCTAATTAAAGTCTACTAAGTCATTGGTTTTCCTGGCTGATTCAGGAAACCCATTCCATGCTATAATGGCACAAGGGAAGAAGGAGCGCTTGTATGTATTTGTCATAGTAAATGGAATAAGAAATGTACCTTCATCTGGAGGTCACTCACAAAGGCCGCGGGATACACATTTGAGACCAAAAGAAAATCCGCTGCCGAGGACAGACGCTGTCGGCGAAAAGAAAATCTAAATCGACCACCTGCAGACAATGGTTATGCTTGCTGGGGCTGCGCAGCCACGGGAAATACTGCATTCTTCACTAATCATTGGACTCGAAGACAAGCCTTATTATTATTAGGCTATTTTGGGTGTCTTACTAGGTTGTGTTTTATTGTAATTGGGGGATATCGTATGCCAAAAGTAGTCTTTTTTGGTGAGATGAAAGGTGGTCGACGTAACAAACGCTTTAAAGACCAGCTTAGGAACCAACTTGCTTTAATAGACATAGAAGAGAGAAACTGCATGGTTGCATCCGGCTTCAGAACGAGACAGCTGGAGGTCACTCACGAAGGCCGCGGGATACACATTTGAGACCCAAAAAAAATCCGCTGCCGAGGACAGACGTAGACGACGAAAGGAAAATCTAAATCGATCACCGGCGGACAGTGGTTATGCATGCGCTGGATATGGCAAAATATGTAGGTCCCAGCTGGGACTAAGTAGCAAAGGGAAATAATGCATTCCTAATTAATCTTCGGACTCGTAGACAAGTGTTATTATCATTTCCCTTTTTTTCTTATATTTAATGTGTAATTTGTTAATAAATTATATGTTTGAAATGTGGACAGTGTATGTCCCAAAACGAGCCTGGCCCTGCCACTAGCGGATCCAGAACTTTGGAGTGGGGGGGGCGATTTTTTTCCAAACCCTAACCCTAACGCCCAGTAAACCCTAACCCTATGCATAAACTTGTGTACAGAACACACACACATACAGACACACACACACACACACACATATATATATATATATATATATATATATATATATATATAAGCAGCATTTCTCAACCCCTAGTGGGGTTTGGGGCAAAGCCCCGACGACAAAAGCATATTCTTGTATTCTACACTGCAGAAACGCATTCTCCTGACATCTAAAGCTTATTATTCATCAATGAAGTTCGGGGCGAAGCCCCGACGACAAAAGCCTTTTCTTGCATTCTTCACTGCAGAAACGCATTCTCCTGACATCTACAGCTCATCATTCATCAATGAAGTTCGGGGCGAAGCCCCGACGCCAAAAGCGTTTTCTTGCATTCTTCACTGCAGAAACGCATTCTCCTGACATCTACAGCTCATCATTCATCAATGAAGTTCGGGGCGAAGCCCCGACGACAAAAGCATTTTCTTGTATTCTACACTGCAGAAACACATTCTCCTGACATCTACGCTTATTATACATCAATGGAGTTCGGGGCGAAGCCCCGACGACAAAAGAGTTTTCTTGCATTCTTCACTGCAAAAACGCATTCTCCTGACCTAAAGCCCCGACGACAAAAGCATATTCTTGTATTCTACACTGCAGAAACGCATTCTCCTGACATCTAAAGCTTATTATTCATCAATGAAGTTCGGGGCGAAGCCCCGACGACAAAAGCATTTTCTTGTATTCTACACTGCAGAAACACATTCTCCTGACATCTACGCTTATTATACATCAATGGAGTTCGGGGCGAAGCCCCGACGACAAAAGAGTTTTCTTGCATTCTTCACTGCAAAAACGCATTCTCCTGACCTAAAGCCCCGACGACAAAAGCATATTCTTGTATTCTACACTGCAGAAACGCATTCTCCTGACATCTAAAGCTTATTATTCATCAATGAAGTTCGGGGCGAAGCCCCGACGCTAAAAACATTTTTTTGTATTCTTTTATGCAGAAACGCATTCTCTTGACATCTACGCTTATTATTCATCAATGGAGTTACAGAAATACAGAAACGCATTCTCCTGACATCTACAGCTCATCATTCATCAATGAAGTTCGGGGCGAACCCCCGACGACAAAAGCATTTTCTTGTATTCTACACTGCAGAAACGCATTCTCCTGACATCTACGCTTATTATTCATCAATGGAGTTCGGGGCGAAGCCCCGACGACAAAAGAGTTTTCTTGCATTCTTCACTGCAGAAACGCATTCTCCTGACCTAAAGCTCACTATTCATAATATTTAAAAAAAAGGACCTTTTGAATAATATTGTACTTGAAAGATATTCTAATATGAATTTATAGGCCCTTAAAACATTGCAAATAAAACCGATTTGTTCCTTGAAAAGATAAGATACCCCACATATTTAGATTTTGTCTTTGAGGATCGCCGCCGAAAAAAAAATTATTCGATAAATAATATTCAATAACATTGTAGTATAAGTTGTGAGTTATAGTCCCAAATTTATTTAACTAGAAAAATATCCGATTGAGTAAAGGTTGGGAAAAGGCGACTATAAATGTATTTTTTTCGGTTTAGAACTCATCTCAATCATGATTCTTATACTGAAAAATAAATTTCGTTTGAATTCTAACTTTTCCAATGCAAAGTCTTTCTTAAAATAATTATGATAAATTCATGTGAAATTACATAAACTCTGGAAATGGGAGGGGCGGTAGAATGAAAACGATTAATCCTCGCTCCTTTAATAATTTCTGCTAAAGATTGCATTTGGCATTAAAGAATAAAAAAAAAAAAGTAGGGCGACTCGATATAAGAATTTAATTTATAGTATATATAAATTATATTAGTGGCAGATTTTTTACATTTTGTAATTTCCAAACTATAATACTAAAAGAAAAAGTATTGGTTTGTCCGATGGGGGAAATGCAATTGCATATATCGCCCTTCCCACCTATTGCAACCTTTTCATTTAAATTTACTAATGATACAATTTGAGATTAGAGTATGGTACGACATAATATACAATGGGTTCACATATCAATACGTAGTTTATATTATATAGATATTCAACTAATTTTGTTCACAAACTATGATTCTCCATAAAAATAGGACCGCCCCCCCCCCCACTCAGAGGGCTAGAGTGGGAAGGGCAGTACTTGCAATCGCCCTCCCCCCAACCCCACCGAATCGACCAAGATACCAGAAAGGGAGCGACATAATATAAAATTTATAGATTAATTCAACTAATTTTGTTCACAAACTATGATTTCTCCATAAAAGTAGGACCGCCCCCCCCCCCACTCAAATGGTTTAGGTGGGAAGGGCAGTAGAGGTATTCGCCCCCCCCCCCCAAACGGTAAACAGGGAACGACATAATATAAAGATCGGTTAAAATATCAATAACAAGTTTTAATCATATAGATATTTAATTGATTCTGTTAGCAAGCTGTGATTTCTACAAATAAATTGGACCGCCCCCCCCACTCGAAAGTGTATGGTGGGGGGTGCGGGATTGATACCATTGCCCCCTCCCGACCCCACCAAATCGGTCAACATACTAGAGGAGGGGGCGAAATAATAAAAAAATAGGTTGAAATATAAATAATTAGTATATATTATTAACATAAGTAATAAATTTGTATACAAATTGTGTGAATTCTATACTAAAATTCGTCCGCCCCCCCCCTTCGGGGGGGGGGTCGTCCGAGTGGGGGGGGCGATCGCCCCTACCGCCCCCCCCCCCTGGATCCGCCAGTGGGCCCTGCTTTAAGACATACACTGGGTCATTGTAAAAGAAATAAGCCTACTAGATGAAACTACATGCATGAAAAAAAAAAAAAAATATGCTGGTATAGGTAGGCCTATATATAGGCCCTATTTTTATATTCTTTGATCTACGAGCCTGGCCGATATTCTCTTTAACGAGCACCCACTGAGAGTGTTTATAGCTCCTAGCTCTAAATATTGTAATGTAATGCAGACCTGCCAAACGTTTTAACAAATGATCAGGGAAAGGAAAAAGTGCTACCAAAGTATTTATCATGAGCAGACATATTTGAGTAATGCCTGTATGCTCTCAATTCTGGACACGCCCTGGCCTATATAGCTTGAGAAATTACTTCCTTGGGATATTAATGTTATGCCGGAAAACAGTAGCCTACATCGGGCTAGATTTATCATTTACCTGCAGGTTTTTAATATATTAGCACGTGACGAGATTTAATGAGAGTTGAAATATATATTTGATTTCTTTTAGTCTCTTAATGTAATGACACTTGGGATTCTTCTAATACCGGTACTAGCCTACTCTGAAGTGACACTTTATCCATACCACGTTCCAGATAGAGTCACAGAAAACGATTATAAATCCAACGATGAAATAGGTTACAGTGAAAAACTAGTATAAACTTTACAAAAACCAATATTAAGATAGCAGGACAATACAAGTAATGACCAACAATGACCCTAATAGCTTGTCCCGGCTTCCTTTAATTTCTTATGTAGGACCCTCTAGAAACTGCATTGATGTTTCACTCTTTCTTTGAATATACATTGTTTGCTGCTCAACAGATTATTTTATAACAACATGTGTTGAAGGTCTCGATGCTTTGATGGACATCTAGAATGCAACTTAAAAACAATATTCGGACGTATTTAACCAGTTTACTGGTCAAAATATGCGGCTGAGTGTGACATAGCACATCATTACATATATGCATTGTATACGCGTCTTTACTGTCAAGTAGGCCTATTTTTGATATTTTGGTTTTTTTTGGCACATCGGCACAATTTAGGCCATGTCGTGTCCTTTACTGTCAAGTAGGCCTATATTTGATTTTTTTTTTTTTTGGCACATCGGCATAATTTAGGCCATGTTGTGTCCTTTACTGCTTGGAGAGATGTGTGGGGCTAAAAATAAGTCAATTTGTGAATTTATTCATGACAAAACTTTATCCACTTTATGACACCTCCCCGTTTCTTTTATTCATACAATTAACTAACAATGTTTCCCGTTATCTCAAAATGACCCTAATATCTTGTCACTAAATAACGGAACATAGGATTTAAACAAGTTTCAACCATTTCAGAAAAATGAATGAATTTGTATATTTCTGGACTAGCTTGCAGCTTATTTTATACTTCTATGCTTTGAAAAGTTTTACACTCGGGCTACATTTTGACAAAGTATGCTGTCCACAAAAATAGTTCATTTTGTCCTTATTGAAAAAAATCTTTAAAAGCTTTAAGCCTAGTGCTTGACAAAAAAAAAATTTGAATAGTAAACACAAACTAATAGTTTTATAATGAGGACAACAAATTTAAGTAAAAACTGTAACAAGTTTGTCAAGTTTTTAAATGTATTAATATAAATCTATACAGGAACAGTCAAAGTGTCAAAACTAGCTGTTTGCATTTTGACTTTTATGCTAATCACATATATAAGATATGTATATACTAATTACATATACAAGAACACAGGATGTTTACATTTGTACTGCAACATATAAATAATCATAATGACTTCATAACATAACTATAACACAATGTTATAAATCTGATACAAACTCCTATTTAGTAAACATACAAATTGAAAATGAAAATCTGGCACATAAAACTTGGCATTTCTATAAAATATAACTACATTTATTGAATAGTTAAAGTGTTCTGTAAATCTTAAGTACATTTGCATCAACAGAATGTAATCATGAATTAACAAGTGAAACACTAAGAATTAATAGAATATTTAAATATTTAACGCAAGATTTCTCACAAGATTTCAGTTTTTGATTTTATTATCATTTTACCAAAAAAATTTCACAAAGCACCAATGTATATTTTTGTTAAATGTCAAAAAAAAAAAAAAAAAAAAAAAAACACTTTTACTTTGGTACACCCTGGGCATCCCTATGGTTCTTCATGGCCCAAGCCATCCAGTCCAACTGTTTTAGCAAGGTATCTGCTCCTTTATCTAAGTGGTCGTTCAGAGGTTTGCCATTCTCATCTAGGGCCTTGTGTACTTCAGGAATGCCAAAGATGTTGGAGACGCTCAGTGTGCCCAGTTCACTGAGGAAAGCCCTCAGTTGCATGGCTGCCCTCATGCCGCCATAGATACCTGGAAAATAATGGGAAAATAAGAAACAAAACTCAAAGTAAAAAAATTTAAAATATAAACTGTATAGTTCTCCCTTTCAGACATTGCGATTTATGGGGCAGATGATGTAAGGTCAACTGTTTCTTTGGACAAAGGTTAACAAGCAGGGTGTTATGTGGCCAGCACAATGACCAACCACCTTTACTTTCCCAATCCTGTTATGTTGCCAGCATTTTGACCAACCACCTTTACTTTGCTTAACTAAGGTCAGGTACGCATTAGAGTTGGGTGGACTTAGGAGCATCCTAAAAATCTCAAATTAAAAATCCCATCCTTTGCAGAGATTCTAACCCAGGACCTCTCAGTTCAGAAGCCAAGCATTTTACCACCCAGCCACCATGCCCCTTACTCAAATAAATAGATGATCTAAATAGACAAGCTAACTTAATCTACATTAAATTTCATTTAATCTTGTTAACAAGATGGAGGGGGGAATGATATACCCCGACAAAAAGAATAAAGGGAGACAAGTAAATAATTGTTACAAGCCAATTAGGCAAGTGCTAGAGCCATGGTACTAAACTTTGTGTTTACAGAGACATTTTTTAACAAGTATCATGTCATTTACCCCATTTTCTCATGTGCTCGCTGTTCTATTTGTTTTTTGTGGAGGACAGCCAAAACAGATTTTTAAAAATTGTGTATATTTCCATAATTAGCCTCAAAATTGTGAATGGAAAAATAGTATCAAGAAGGAAGAAAAATGGTTTGGGGCGCATTTCCTTGGCACGAGTGGGACTATAGATTGAATTTTGTAATGCAAAGACAACTGTACTTTTTAAATTACTTCAAGTGTTTGAGTTGGTCAATTTAAACATGTTAATGTGCTTTGTTCTTTAAGGATTTATATTAAGCTTGTGTGAAAAAAAATCCAATAGATCCATTCATATCATCATAATTAATATCTATGCAACATGTTTGAAAATTAAAAATTGTAATACATCAGTTAAAACATTCTACACATTCAATCAAATTTCAATAGATTTAAAATAAAAATATTTGATTTATCTATTTCATCACGCTTGCTTTTTTAAAAAATTTTAATTTTATTTTCTTTACGAAAAAGAAAAGCCTTAAACATGTTTTGAAACTTTGAGACTGAAAATGGAGAAATTCCTCATCAGAAGCAAAGATCTACACCATTGAAACAGTAAAGTGACCTTTATGTTTATTGAAAAAAGCTATCATATTTAAACATAAAATGTTCATAACTCTTGTTAGATTTCATAATTTACAGATTCCTAACATAACATGCTCTTTACTTGTCTTTTCATTTCCTTAACCCTTAAAGTGCTGAGCTGTTGTACAATGAGTTCATCCAAAATGGAATTATACTTCTGATATTTAGAGGCTAAACTATCACACGCGTTTTAAGGGTTAGCCTAAGATACTATCATTTTGTGTTCTTTACAACCTTTTAAATGAGCACTCGTTCCACCAAAATATGACAGTACTGTGCAGTTCAATGTTGCCTGCCCAAAAGGCTTAACAAACAGTGATAACCTGCGTTATGTGTGGACAGAATGCCTCTACCAGCATATGAAAAGTGTTCTACAAAATGAACCGTAGTTCTTTTATGACTGAAGGAAGCCAACATTCTGCACATTCTTTCAAGTTTTATGGATTTTTATTAGAGTAATGTTTTATCATAGTATAGTACATTGAGGCTAATTAGTGAGTACTCTAAATAGCTTCATTATTATTATTAATTAGACCTGTTGAGGATTGACTTGCTTTGCTTGTATTGATCACCAATATTCAATCAGACTTACCCATAGAATAGGTCACTATTGCACTTGGCTTGTAGCTAAAGATGCTGCCAGGGAAGTGGTTCAGCATGTTGCTGAGGGCTGGTGGGATGCTGTGATTGTACTCTGCAGACACAACTACGTAAGCATCTGCAGCCTTTATCTTTTCTTCACACTCCAACAGCCACTTGGGAATTTTGCTCCTGTCTTGGTAAAAGTGAGTTGGCTTTTCCAACATAGGAAACTTCAAGACTACAGGGTCTGTAACAAAAATTTTTTTTAATAAGGTACATTTTTTTTTCTTATTTTAAAATTCCCATTATCTTTGAGCAACATAAAGGATGAGTAGCTCATATTGTTTGGCTGCCTAACAAGGGGGCCTGAGTTTGAATCCAGATTCAAGCTGTGTTTGAGTTGTTTTGCTTGGTGCCTAAACCTCCCAGATATTCCCCCATAGGTCCACGAGGATATAGGAGAATGTATAGTTTGAAAGAAGTGTGTGATATAAAATAAATTTTAAAGAATTGATAATGCATACTGTGTCTTATTTTAAATGTGTGGATTAGAAACCTACCAAGGTATTTAAAGTCACATAAAACAAATATATTAAAATAAGGCTTTCATTTGAGACCAACAGGTGTCATGGCACTGGTGAATTCTTAACTTTTTTTTTTTACATATGAAATCCTCTGGTTCATTAAAGCTAAAATAACTTACAAAATCCATAAAACCATGATAATAAAAAAAAAAATTAAAATTGTTTAAATCTTCTGCCTAACAGATGGCTGCCAAAAATGAATAGAACTAGAATGCTAAAAGAACTTGAACAAAATCAATAAAGCAATGTAAATAAAAGGCATCTAAAAAAATATATCCGATGGATGTCAAAAGTGAATAGAATTAGAATTATTCCATACATACGAGGTGAAAAGTTTTTGAATAAAAAAAGATGCCATAATTTCGGCATTATCAATAGTTTTCTGTTAATGAATAGGACAAAGCAGGATTAGATAAGTTATAAAAGAAAAATTAGAACCAAAATCATAGCTGAAATGTCAACTCATCAACTATGCCTGTAGGGATGGCCAAGGCACGACTCCAGGGTACGGTACCTCTAAAAGAGTAACTTTATGTAAAACTAGCAGGTTGGGCTATACCATGAGAAGTGTTATGACTGCATAGTGCTATTAGAGCATGGAATGGGTTGCCTGAACCAGCCAGGAAAACAAGTGACTTGGCAGAATTTTAGTCATTGGTTAACATGCATGACAAGATGCATGACACGTAGGACGTAATCATCTTTTTTGAAGTAATGTCTGTATTGTATAAGAGATAATTATAGTAATAATAATCTTAATTATCTTAGATTAAAAACTACAATAATTATCCATGAATTGTTTTACAATTGTACATTACACATAATACAATTGATGATAACAACAAAAAAATAAAACATGTTCACACAACAGTTTCTCTTAAACATACAATTACATCTGAAATTTACGACAGTTAAGGAACATCTGAAATTTTCATGATAAATATTAAGCAGTTATCTCTTCTTTATTAGATTTATTTAAAATTGGCTTATAAACATTATTTAGGCAATAAATTTTAGTAACAGAGGAAAAAAATGGAGCAATATAGAGGAATGTGGGTAACCTGAAGAGAAACATACGAAATTAAGATTGGGAGAGCTTTGGAAATGGATAAATTTAATGTCTGATAAGCTTTATCTAGACTATATTGTAATATCACTGTTGCCAAACTTAAAAGAATGTAGAGATTTATTTTTTTTCAGAGCTAAATAGTGGATATATATTAAAAAAATAGCATATATCATGTTTAAAAATACTAAGCTTATCAATACTTGTATTCTGTAAACCAGAAATCCCAAAATAGCTCTCAAATAGTTATCCATCATTAATGTAAAATCTCCAATCCAGTGCAATAGTAGGCTGCAGTTTTATTGCAGATGAAACCTTAAATTTATCTCTCAACTCATTTTAAAGAGGATTAAATTATAAAAAAAAAAAGTTGTCCCTGCTTTGCTAGCTGATATAAATAGTAATATACTTATTACTATAAAATAACTAAAAAATCATAATATACTATACTAAGTAAGTATACTATTATAGGTCTAAATTTAGACTAATACATTAATAAAAATCTAGACTTATCTAGCAAAATGTAGACCTAGATTCCAATTCTAATCTTTCTATTTAATGAGTAGATAGATCTATTATAATCTATATGATATAGATTCTAGGCATAGGATTGATTGGTAAATACTAAGACAAAGAGGTCTGACTTTTGGCTGAAACCACTGTCACTGTGTGGGTATACTATACTACTATAGTCTATAGGTAATAGGGGTGTAGCCTATGGCTATGCCTATTGAATTGTAGCATGTAGAACTAATTTAGGTGTAGAAATTAATACATACCAAATAATTCAACTTGATAATTCCTAGCTTCGAGTTGCTTTTGAACGAATTTGGCTACTCTCAGGCCAAATCGCCCCTCTCTCGTTGATCCAAGAAATAGGACAACGTTTAATTTCTTAGCTGCTTTGCCTGCCATCTCCTGTTCTGTGTATCTCCGATACATGCAATGGATAGAACCCTTTATATTAACTCTCGTTTAATTGAACGCTCGTCCGAATCGATGTTGCATGAGTCGGCAAAATAAATATAACGCGCTGATCCGATAACAGTGTTGTTAGCGGTATGCCGGCAAACTTAGTTTTGAAAGTAGATCGCCCCTCTCCTCGGATTTTTTTTTTTTATGTTCACCAAGCTGTATCCACGAGAAACACGGGTCAAGATGCTGTAAAATGTGGAATGTAACAGCGCAAATTTTTTAACGGAACAAACTTGTGTGTTAAAATTGTACGTGTCAGAATGACTAAGCAGTTTCAAATTAACGCACGGCTGATTCCTAAGGAAGTAGAAAGAGATCTAGAGATCTAAATTTAGATTTGATCTGATCACCCGAAGCATAAATATGTGGATATTTTGAACTGGCTTTCATTTAGATATTTAGATCTACCTCCTACCTACACTAATAGGCCTATATAGGCCTATATTGATACTTGATAATGATCAACATGCTCGCTTTCCCCTCGTAGCATATTGGATTGTAGGGATACGGACCTCTCTTCAAACCGTTTTACAACATATAGGCATACAATGGGAATGACTATGAAATATGTTAGTTAATATAATTGTGGATCTGAAGATCAATGCACAAATCAAAATAAATGTTGTTTTTGAAATTGTCCAGCTACTTTTGGGCTACCATGTAGGCCTATATTCGTACTGACACATACTAACAGCTACCTAAGATCTTTTTTATACTAGTGTCGCTCCAGGCTTCAGCTAAAAAAAACAACATGATAACACTAATAGGTGGGGGCTTTTCTACTTGACTGCCTCTTTTCTAAACAATGTACCAAAAAAAAAATGGGGACACAGCATAGAAGTCGTTATGGGAGAGTAGCAATGAGAATTTAACCCGTATCACAGAAAATAAGCCTGTTTAGCCTTCAATCGCTTGGAAAATAGAAATTTATTTAGCAGAATTTGGAATTTTTTTCGAAAATGTAAAAATGAGATAATATAAATGTGATTTGACAGCAAATATTCAGATCTTTGTTAGACATTTCCTCTTTACTAATGAGATTTAAGATTTAGAGGCACAGTTTTCTATAACTTTCCTCTCATTTTTTATTACAAATGCTAGAACAAATTTCATATGCGGGCTCCCCCCCCCCTTTTCAATGTTACGGGGTGCCTGAATCAGCCAGGAAAGCCAATGACTAAGCAGAGTTTAAGTCTCTAATTAACATGCATGACTAGATGAACAGTTGATATGTAATAACCATTTTTGAGTATCGTCTTTAGCAACAGACATTTTTACAAAGCTTACATCAACTCAATCTGTCTGGTACAATTTCTGTACAGTAGCCTACACGCTATTTCTCCCACACCCTTTCTCGGATCAAGTTCAATTTACACACATTATTAGTTGTAGGCCCTACCTTACAAAACATGAATAAATAAATAATAATAAAAAAAAGAACCAATTAATAAATAATTGGTAACTAGCTATTTTGATTGTTCGTGGGAAGCGTGGTTGAAAGGCTTAGTACGCTTGAACTTGGCTTGTCTTGGCTGCCTATGAAGGGGGCTCGAGGTTCGACACCCGACTCGAGCAGAGTTGTGTTTACTGAGCGCCTAAAGGTAACACGGAAAAACCTTCTCCCAGATACCCCCTTCCCCCCACCGGTCCACAAATGAGATTGGACCATAGCGCTCTGAGCATACAATAAGCATGAAAGTAGCGCGATATAAAAGCTATTATTTATTTATCAAAATGAGAAATAAAAGGTACTTGTAGAAATGTGTCTCTATATGCGGAGTTATTTTCCTTCTTACAATTTGTACACGTTTTTTTTTTTATCCCTTCTCCCTTTTTCCACGCTCGGATCGAGTTGAAATTTTGCACTATTTTTCACAGTCGATGACAATACACGAATCAATTTTTAAAAAATAACCGATTAGCAAGTAATTAATTAATTTTGTTTTATATAAAAATGGAGCTTAGTCCTGCAATATTGAGATATGTAACAGTTCTTCCCCTAAGATAAGTTATGTTTAATTTAAAAAAAAAAATTGCTTGTTTAATGTTGCTTAGTCAACAAACTCATTGTGTGAAGCGAAGAGGCACTAGGCCTAATAGTGACATAAACAGATAGTTCTGTGAACACCTAAAATATATTTTAAAATAAACAAAAAGTCAAGTAGTTGCATAGAAACAGAGATTGATAAAAGAGAAGGTAACCGTGTATACTTCGTTCTATCTTCCAACTAGCTACACCAGTTCCGGAATCTACTGATAACGAATACAGAATTATTGAATCCTCTTTCTCGATAGTAAGGCCTAAAACCTGCGTTTAATTTTTAAATAAAAAAAGAAAATCAATATAAAAAAAATGGGGGTATATGCTTTAGTATCACGTGTTAGGCCTAATTGTTTGGGAATGTATTTTTTTAAACATGTTTTATTACCCAAACAGGTGACATTCGGTGGCTTCCATGAGGGACCTATGTTTGTTCATCCATGACCAGTTATGCTAAAGTACAGTGACCTTGCCGTACTCATAGGACTATATGTGTTAAAAAAAAAAGAGTAAAATATGTTTTTCTTGACACCGTGTATAATGCCAGGTGTAACATAGACATTGGTACACTTGCGAACCCATCTATTTCTCTTGTTAGACATGGGGACCGAATATCTAAATTATCAAATTCCAAGTAAAAGGAAAAATGTTGTATTAATTATTTCATAACAATGCTCTATCAGTGTTCTTAGTTAAATATCCACCAACTGAATTTCTTTTAAATTCCAGAGTTTGTAGATAGAAATGATTGTTTTACATAATCCCTACCATGCACACACACCTACTTTCTACAATCACGACAAAGATTCCTGTTAATTAATTAATTATCTGTTGCATTACCAGGGCCGGGCTTAAGCATTTGCAAACGAGGCAGCCGCCTAGGGCCTCCAATTGGTGTGGGGGGAGGGGGGCCTCGCACAGGACTTTAAAAAAATTGAGTAACTTGGATCAGATCTCAAACATAACAGAGCATTATGATTGTCTCTGCTACGGAAATTGCGATACATGAATTTCAATTATTTGCCAATTTAGAAATAAACAGTTTTTTAAGGCAGGTTTTTAAAATAAATTACATTTTTTTTCGCTGTTTCTTTTTAATTTAAAGAAATCATTTGTGGCCACCAAATTCACTTCACCCAGGGCCTCCGCAATTATCCAAAGCCTGCCTTGTCATCCATGGCGCGAAGGAGTTCAATGAACTCGGGCCCACGACACAGCCAGTGGCATAGAAGCAGTGGTGCGAAAGGGTTCATTGCGCTTGGGCCCATGACTCATGACTAGTTGGGGCTCACACAAGAGCTTAGGATGACACCAAAGACACTTTTAAATCGTTAATTCTATTATGAAATTTGACAAACGTTTAAGGCATTATTAGTGGTTGTCCTAACTGAATCAAACGATATGACATTGTTACTTATAAAAAGATACACTACTTGCACAGGAATGTCTTTTAGTAAATGTACTTTCAGATTACTCAAAATTGTTTAATTAATTTGTCAGACACTACAACAAATTCCTTTCATTTGTGAAGGGGGGGGGGGGGGAGGGCACCAAGAAATTCTTGAACCCGGGCCCACGGGTACCTTGCTTACGCCATTGATTACCTATCGTGTGTTATATCTACACAGTGACAGAATTAGAAAATAGTTATATTTTGTGGGTATCAATCTTGGAACCAAATGAGTTGCTAAGGTTTGACAGGAAATGACGTCAGTTTAGGTTAGAGACTATTAGGAAAGTAACATCACAAACTGAATAAGAACAAGACACAAGATGGATGACATTGTCATTCATAGATTTTGATGGGTCGTCCGAAGAAAAGCTGGTTGGACAATGTAAAAGAATGGACCTGCCTCTCTCTTGAAACCCTACTAAGATCAGCTGCTGACAGGGAAAAATGGAGGGATTTGATTACGCGAACTGTCACAGTCAAGGGACAGACGATTATGATGATAGTTTTTAAAAAGAACGCCTTCTCTAGTTTCTTGTGTGTTCGAACAGATGTGAGGGACTTTCATGAGCTTGAAGTCTTCTTCAGATCATAACATCCATCCATCCATCCATCCCAGTGGCGCTACAGCCCATGGAGGGCTCTGGCCTGCTTTAACACATCCTTCCATTCAGATCTCTCCTGGGCCTTTCGTCTCCACGCCCTAACCCCAAGCTGCTTCAGATCTGCTTCCACATCATCTATCCCTTCAGATCATAACACTTCAAAGGAAACGCTTGCCCTCAGTTGCTAAGCTCACGTATATGTATTTAGTCTTTGCACAAAGATAACAAATGGCTAACGACGCGCACGGCTGATCAATGTCTTTAAATGAGAAGCCTAATTATAAGAACACGTCTAATCCTACCCTTTTGAAGCGCGGACCTAAATGACTTATGATCAAGTACATCGCAGCTAGAGATAAAAGATCACGCTTCAGTGATTTGACCCCCCCCCCCCCCAAAAAAAAAAAAGGACTCAAAACGGAATGAATAGCTACCTAAAAGTATACTATAAATCTACACATGACTGACTTGTACTATATCGCCACTTGTCGAAAAAACTATAGGTTAAATGCTACTAAGAGGTAGCGATTTCTACTATTTGACAAGAGAGTACCAAACAAGCTTTTGTTCATGTTTATACGATTTGAAGCACGCAACTGATCGCCGACAATTGTTGGCCGATTTAAGTTCACAAGATAATTAATCGTTGTCAAAATTTATAAAGATATCTGAATTTCATTTTTTTTTTCTAAATAATTGGCAAACATAGCCGGCCTTAGGCCGATTGCTCCAAATTGGGCGCCGCAATTTACATTTAGCATATCAGTCATGGCTCTTGTCACATGCGAAGATGTAAAACTCAAAAGGGTTAACTATAGTACGATTGGCGTAATTTTAATTAAGCCACTGGCGCCTATTACGTTTCAATGGCTTCCTATAAATGATATTCTAATTCAGTGGTTCCCAAAATGTTTCCTTCACGGGACAATTCGCACATTCTGAGTATTTAGCGGAACAGTTTGCTATTTTTTTTTAGAGAGGTTGATTCGCGTGGTGGCCAACTATTCCAGTAGTTCGTGAAACACCTATTCAGGCCTCGTGGAACACTAGAGTTCCGTTTTGGGAAACACTGATCTAATTAATAGCAATAGTTGTTATTTTAAAAAAAATTTGAAGAGGGACCTCGCAAGCCGCTGTTAAATTGGGCCCCGCAATTTGTAAGGCCGGCCCTGCTAAGCATATAGTAATAGGAAAAACAACAACACTGTAATCTTTCACCTAGATAATGAGGGAGAAGCCGATTTTTCTGTATGAATAGCTTGTCTTCGAGTCCGAAGATTAAGGACGAGTGATTTTTTTTTTTTTTGGCATGGCCATGCAGACTCGTTGTGACCTACTTATTTTGCCTTACCGATGCAGACAAAGCCAGTGTCAGCCGGGGTTGATTCAATTTATCTTTACGACATCTTTTCCTGTCTTCAGCGGTCTTCAATTTGGTCTTACGCGGTCTTTGTAAGAGTTCTTCAGCTGTTTCTTTGCTGGCAGGTGTTCTGCTGTTAAGACAATCTGGCGCCTGGGTTGGTCTTTAAAGTGTTACCTCGCACATCCTCTGCTACGCTAACCTTTTTTAAAGCTCCTTTCTCGCTGCAACAAATCATTATCTGGACGAACAACAAAACAGACAAACTTCTTGAAAACAACGATTCAAATTATTTCAAATACTGCAACAAGAGGAGAGTGATACGTGCGTTGTTCTATAATAATAAAATGGAAACCATTGTTTTGATAGCGAGGACTAGGGAACCCCTAAGCAATTAAACCTTCAGGACAGGTGAAATTGAATTCATAAATATGTCCATTTTCCCTTAAGTAGTCTACTGTCGGTCCATAAGGGTATAATGTGTGCCTAAATATTTGACCAGGTTTCATCCCAAATAAGGCAAGCATTGTTAACAATTTTAAGCTTTCCTTCCCCTATGCATGACTGGATTCTCATGTACACAAATTCATAATTTCCATGTTCTCCCTCTCTTCTCTTTCTATTAATAACATGTTTATTTCAGTTTCAGTCTTCAAGTCCACGAGCATGGTATCACCAACACTGGGGCTTCTATGGGTCTTTAGCTTTACCCACAAAGCATGTGTTGGTAGCTAGCGAAGAATCTTTCTGACAACTTAACCCATCAGAACCAAGAGCCGATCCAGATCTGTTTTGTTAAAGCATTTGTTTTCTTTTTTTTTTTTATCGACTGGTAAGTACTTTCGTCTCCTTTAAATTCTGCTTTATAATTAAAGAAAACAACAACGAAACAAAATATATTTTAAAATATAACACCTGTTGATAAATTAAAAAGTAAGATCTCTTTCTATTAGTTTTTTTTTATATAAAAAATCTATTAACATTTTTGGAAATTGATCACAGATTAAAAAAAACAAACTATCTACTTATTCATTTATTAGGTGTGCCGTAAGTGTCTCGGTGGTTTTTCAAGGCCCATGCCGTCCAGGTCAACTGGTTAAGCAAAACGTCTGCCCCTTTCTCCATGTGATCGTTCAGAGGTTGACCGTTTTCATCCAAGGCCTTGTCGACTTCCGGAATGCAGAACATATTGGAGACGCTGAGTGTGCCCAGTTCGCTGAGGAAAGGCCTCAACTGCATGGCCGCACTGACACCACCGTAGATACCTACAGGCAGGAAGCAGAAAAAAAAAACCTTAACGACCAATATAGAGTAGTATTAGCAGGACTTAGGAAAAGTGGAGGACTT
Source organism: Biomphalaria glabrata (assembly GCF_947242115.1). Lineage (NCBI taxonomy): Eukaryota > Metazoa > Mollusca > Gastropoda > Planorbidae > Biomphalaria > Biomphalaria glabrata. The sequence goes on along the minus strand of NC_074727.1, from coordinate 3,293,461 downwards.
TGTAATAATGTAAGCTACCACAGTGCCCATACGATGAAAGTCAAAGGACATAGGCAGAGGCGTAGTGAGCAAAACGTGTGCCCGGTGCAAGGTACATTATTGGCGCCCCCCCCCCATTTTCCATGAACATCAAATAGTAATATAGGTTGCGTGTGGCACCCCCCCCCCCCTGAAGGTGGCACCCGGGGCATCGTGCTTCCCTCCCCCCCCCCTTTACTACGCCTCTGGACAGACGATCGTTATGATTTTCGATAGATTAAATGACGAATGTGCGTCCCATCCCTTTAAAAAAATATAAGATGTATACAAGGTCTAGGGCGACGGGCCTAAAAAGACATGGAAACGTCTTCCGGTTTAATAGCGACATTCACTTATTCAGTCCTCTCGTGGACAACCTTAATTCGAAATCATGTCTCATGCCTCCTCAAGCCGACATACTTGCCACTTTGCTAGTGAGGTGCTTATGACTATAGAAGATTGTATAGTTATGTATTGTTTGTTTCAAACTCACTAGTTTACCTTTACTTATAAAGGGGACTAATTCAGCTTATACATTACTTCAGTCAAGTAGCCTACATTTCTTTATCTTGTTTGAGATACCAAACAAAAATAATGAATTACCGATAGTTAATTAGCTAATTGTTTTTTTTTCCTTGATTCTTGTGTTGTCAGGCAAAAGAAATAATTGTGCAAAACTTCAGCTTGATCCGAGATTGGGTGTTGGAGAAATAACGTGTACAAACTTATTACTAGACAGACAGACTGAGTTGATATAAACTTTGTAAAAAAGCAATTTCTTACCAAGAGAGTAAGCCACAATTGCACTGGGTTTATAGCTGAAAATAGATGGCGGGAAGTGGTCCAACATATTGCTGAGGGCTGGCGGGATACTGCGGTAGTATTCAGCAGAAACAAGGACATATGCGTCTGCTGACTTGATCTTCTCTTCACATTCCAATATCCATGGGGGGATGGCCGTTCTGTCTTGGTAGAAATGGGTGGGGTTTTGTAGCAGAGGAAATTTCAGGACTAGGGGATCTATAGGAAAACAAAGAAAACGCTTAGTTGACCTTTAATAGCTATGGTGTTGTGTGTCCAGAACAAAAATGTTGCTCAGCCCAGGAAATATCATAACACTAAGACTCCATAACAACGCTCACAGCGTTGATTTGACCAGGTCTTAATGTGCGTTATCAACGCTGGCAACGAAGAATTATTTCGCTCTTGGAAAGGGCGAAAATATTAATTCCGTCTAAATTTGAAAGACGATTCCGGAGTCAAAGAGTTATATCGCTAGAACTAAATCTATGGCTTCTTTCAATCGCGAACCGACTATGGGTCATCTCATAGAAATAATGAAATTAAAACCTGGGTATTGGCTATGGTCGGAACGATGTCGCCCACACAACAGTCCCTGTTCTCCACGCAGGAACGGCTGGTGCAGATACAATTTGGAATCAGCGGCGTCGCACGTTCTGCAAACTACGTAAGGGTCGCCGGCTCCTGATTTTTTCCTCAGGGTTGACTCCCGATGCCTCTCCCATGTTTTGGTATAGCTGTAAGGCAGCAGATGTTTGGATTTAGAATTTCCCTGGATAGCCAGCAAACGCTAAAAAGCCCCCTTATGCTTGAAGCTTTTTTAGGCGCCAGTTGCTTGTCGTTTCCCATTTTTATGTCAGTGATAACAGTTCTGCCGGAACCAATTTCTAAGCCACATGTGAAGGTCATGAGTTGGACTTGTTGTCAGACGCTATTCGATACGCATGCCATTGGAAGCGTAGTAGTTTAACCATTACCACTTCCGTCAATAAAAGACTTACGGAATCTAAACCAAATACTATCTAGTTAATAGACCAAGAAAAACCCAACAAAACCCAAGTACAAATTCCACCGTCTTCTTGAGTTCTCAAACTGCTATGAAGTGCTCTGTTTATTTTGGGGTGTATCTGTGTGTGTGTGTGTGGGGGGGGGTGCGAATGAAGTGAAGCGTGATGAAAAGGTTTTGATAGTTCAGTGAATACAGCAGAGGGTGACAAACCTTTTTAAGTCTGACGTCTATATGCACTTCCGACACGTGTCACAGGCCGCAGTACTGAATAATAATACAATGTTGAGGCCAATAGAACTGATTCTCTACGACTTCACTAGAGGCAGAAGTTCCCTTAGGGCACAAGTTACGTAGGGGTAGAACTTACGTGGGGTTAGACGTTTGCGGGAGAGGGGGGGGGTAAACGTTGCGTGGGGGTAGAATTTGCGTGGGGTAAGAGGTTCTCACTCAGAAGTTCCATGGGGGGGGGGGCAGAATTTTCGGGAGGGAGGGGGCAGAAGTTCTCACGCATAAGTTCCGTGGAGAGGAAAAGATCCAAGAGGTCAGAAATTCCGTGGGGCCAGACAGCACAGCGTCACGGGCCATAGTTTAGGCAAATAAAAAAAAAAAGTTTACCACTGCATCGCTTTTCATCCAATTTAATTTGAGAGAAATTAAGGAAACTGGAAGAAACAATAATAGTCGATGTCTAATTTTTGCTTAGTTTTTGATTATATGAAATCCTGAATGAATATTCAAATTAGAAAGATTCCAATAGCAGGGCCGGCTTTAGGCAGCCGACTATGGCCTCCGATAGATGGGAGCCTCGCACAGGAGACGAAATAGCGACACCCATGTCCCCAATGGTATTGTTGGAGTACACTAAGTGTCACAGTCTCAGTTGGCATTGCCTGATTTAATGTTCACCTCAGGTTAAGGCGTTGAAAAGACTCGTGAATTCCTGATGTAGAAAACAGGAAGTAGAATTAATAAATTTGACTTGCAGTTCAGGCAGCGCAGTCAGAAAGAGTCCTCTGAACGAGGTAGTTATGTATTATCCTAGTAGTAGCGACTTTGTTAGTCGAGTGGTAACATTGAGTCAAGTAGTATCTTTTGGTCCAGTACGGACTTAAGTATTTTGATAGTTTTTCTCTGGATTTAGAGAGTCAAGTAGTAACTGTGAAGTTTATTGTTACCCTCTGTGTTGCGGTGCGGACGTTACTTGTGATTTAGTCTGTAACTAATCCTCTTGGATATTCAATACCGCTGTCATACGGATGTAATTATGTTTCACATCGGAAGTCTTGATGTAACTGCCAATAAGGTGCAGTATTGTTATTATCGCCAATAAATAAACATTATATTTGTCTGCCAAAGAGAACTTGAGTCAATCTGTAATGTCTGCGTCTGTCACGTGTCAAGTGTGACTCCAGGAAGCACGAACCCAGCAGTCTACGCATTCGCGACACACTAATAGTAACCAGCCTCATGTGTGATATTATACTACTACGTCAACGCACATATAACCTTTACAAGAGGTTTTAAATAAATTGCGTTTTTTTTCGCTGTTTATTTTTTATTTTTCTATTTCATTTGGGAACACCAAATTAATTTCGCTTAAGGCCTCCGTATACCATCCGATTATCTAAGTCCGGCCCTGCTAATAGGCCTAATTAGGCGTTTTGAGAGTGGTTCACTTCACATATTAACATTAAAATAGTTATTCAAAAAAACTTGAAGAATTTAGTTTAGTTTAGAACATGCAGTAAACAAATAAAGTAATTGATGTCAAGCAGGACTTTAGTCCAGTGATCATAAAATAAATAGAACGCATCTTATCTTATCTTATATAATACAGACGTTACTTCAAAAAAGAAGATGATTACGTCCTACGCGTCATGCATTTAGTCATGCATATTAACCAATGACTTAAATTCTGCCAATTCTTAAGTTCTGTAAGTACTGCATCACAATGTTATTGTGTGGACTCTAGTTATAATTTTCGTCTAACTTTCATTCTGATTAACCAAGAAGTTTTAGTAAAGGATAGAACTATAGATAGATAGATCTACGAACTCATTCATTAAAAGCTGACATTAAATTTCTTCTTTTTTTTCTTCAAATATCGATAGAAGGTCAACCACTATTCTAGTTTGGCTTAGAAAAGCTTTTACTTTAGTTTAACAACGGTTCTAGCTTAGCGTGAGACTTGTTTCGACGATTCTTTAAACATTTATAATTAAATAAGCTTAAAAAAAAAAGACAGGGGATACATTCTTCAATTTTCTGACACTTGGCGAGTAACTTTAAATTTGTATGCGGTCAATGATAAAAATCGAATCCCAAAGAATGAAGTCAATAAATATTAATTTTAAAAATGCGAGAAGTCTGAGAGTTTTTAGTTGTTGTTTTTTTTAAACCACATCTGACGTCTAGAAAAAAATAAAAAAAAATATACTCATTGTGTAATATAATTAGCGAAAAACGTGTGATAATGTCGTAATTTAATAAACACTACTTTTAAATAAATATAACGAGACGACTTTATAAATGTTTTAAGGATCCCATAAGCTCACAGCTCAGCAGCAATAAAGCTGGCTAGAAGAGGAAGAAGAAGAAGGATCCCATCTCAAAGCTATCTCTCAGAACAAGCGGTGTTAAAAAAAAATAGTCAATAACTCAATACATAAACATTAAACCACAAGGGCTTTAAAAAAATGAAAACAAATAAAAATAAGACTAAGTCTGCTTTATTGATCCTTATTAGAAATTCGCTTTGTTACAAGGACTTTTTTTTTTAAATAAAAAAAAAATCCACAAAAAAGAACAAACGCATGACACAAGTCACAAAGAAATTCATTGAATGTCTACACACAGCCGTCTTGATCGCTTTCACGTTCCCTAGGTAACGAGCAGCCGCGTTTAAAATAAACAAGAAACTTACCAAATAATTCCACGTTGTAATTCCTAACTTCCAGTTGCTTCTGCATGAATCTGGCCACTCGAGTTCCCATTCTTCCATCGCGCGTGGACCCCAAAAACAGGATCACTTTCAGTTTCTTCTCCGCTTTCCCGGACATTTCTTGCTCAGTAAATCTGCGATACATGGAAATATTAAAAGACCAATTCACGTGTTAAAATATTTTCGGCTCGGACAGCGCCAGGTTTTTGGTGTCCGAGGAAAAGAAAACTTTTTCTGCTCTTTTAATTGCCTGATAAGCTTACCCCCTGCTGCTGTACGTCTGGCAACGATCTGTTGCAGCGGATGACTTAACAAGCTATTTCTTAATACTGTATAAAATGTATTTATAAATCAGGCAGTCAATCTACTTATAATCCAAGGAGTCTCACAGTGTGGTAAAAGCGTTTTCCTTTTTTTTTTAAGCTATGTTTCAAAATATTTCAAATTCTCTGATAAGCATAAAAACGCCACATTGCTACAAATGTACCGGTACATCAAGTGTTGGAAATTATTGGAGATTTTCAAGATAAACTTAACAAGCTATTTCTTAATATATAAAATACATTTATAAATCTGGAAGTCAATTTACTTACAATCCAGGGAGTCTCACATTGTGTTTTAAGCGCTTTCCTTTTTTCATTTTTTTTCCATTTTTTTTCAAGCTATGTTTCAGATTCTCTGATCAGCACAAAAACGCCACAATGGGCACCAATTGTTGGGAAACTGGAGATCTTCACGATAAACTAAACAAAGTCAAGACATTGCTGCCAACTTAGTTAAAAAAGAATTGTGCTATAAGTTTGACAGTTTCTCAATGCGTAGAAGTTGATATTCGAATCAAAACTCCATAACTGCCGCTAGCTCTTAGTCCATTTGTTTTAAATATCTTTTAACTCTTTCTCTCCTAACTGACGATACCAGCGTTGATTCCACCAGAATGTGGTAAATAATTACGGAGAGAAAGAGTTAAGTCATTGATTGAAAGTCTGAGGAGTTCCTCCATATTAAAATTATTTTGTGCGGAATTTAGAACACTTTATTTTGCAGTGATAAAAAAACATCTCACAAAGTTTGTTTTACATAATTCGGATGTTCCTTCAGAGTTGAAGATAGTTTACTTCCTAGTCCAAACCTCCCGCAGGACGACGGGGGATGGGAGCGGGCAGGGTTTGAACCCTCGACCGTCGATAAATCCGAACGACAGTCCAGCGAGCAAACCGCACGACCAAGTTATCCTATACCTCTTTTAAAACATACATTTATTTTTTTACACCGGATACACACAAAAAAAAGCTATTTATAGTTTTTTTCCCGCCATATTTGAAAATCTCCAATAGTTTTAATGACACTATTGTGTCATGACACAAAATTAAGTTGTTGTTTTTTCTCTTGTAAGAATGGGTTTATTTCTTCGGCTAAAAAAAAGATTCTTGTTACAAAGTGCGGTAATCATTGGGAAGAAAAGTTTACTCGATCGAGACCAACGATACATAATAGTCAATCACTAAATTAGAAATCTTCGACAGCTTGTACTTTTAATCCTAACAACGAATAGGTACCCGCGTGTTGCTATTAAGGACAACACGTGACCCGCGAGCCACTCGTTAAGAAACCCTGACCTCTTAACTGAAATACATTCGTGCCCTCTCACTTCACGCACTGAATATTTTACCATACGTCTGCCAGGGTGTAACCTATACAGAGTTGCCACTCCTTGTATTATTACAGGCCTATTATATATAAAGATACTATAACTAAAAACACATTACTGCTTCAAATAAAAATATTAAATTATACACTTATCAATATCATAATGATGTTCTTGATATGTTTTGTTAATCAGAAATATAGCAGTAGGCCTATATACTATAAATTGCGCAATCTTCCGCCCCCCTCCCCGCCCCGCCTAGACGCCGTTCGTGACTCTATTATCACTTCTGAGAACTCATTGAAACGAGAGTAATGTCAAGCCAGACTGTGACTATCACCAAGGACAGCTTACAAAAAGTTTTCCAGTGCAAACATGGGTCAGACTAGGCTGTTAGTTGTCACCATTTCTCTACCAAAAGTCACAGGAATGGAATACAACGGCCATTATGGAACCAGCTCGAGGATCTTAGACCTTGCAGACGACAATGCACTTCTTTCCCACAGCCAACAGCAGATGCAGGAAAAGACTCCAAGGATGAACAGGTTACAATGGACCTCATTCAGCAATCGTAAACCAGCAACATTTAGCCACGTGGTGCTCTATCTCTTCTATATAATTTACGATCTCATGTTTGATTCATGATGGTTGTCACGTGACCGTTTTTGTCGTTGTTTTATCAATAAGATCACGTGACTAAATGTTGTTTATTTACGATTGGTGAATGAGGTCCATTGCTAGGTACAGAACGGGACATTGTCAAGTCGGAGCTTATTTTGCTAAATTTAAAGCTTACTTCGATTCACGTTGTAAAGACAATGCGGTTAAACGGTTAACCACCTGCTTTACGAGTGCTCGATAGTACACCCCAAAAAATGGCTTTTTGAGTGAGAAAAAAAAACAACTGGAACGCATGACGAGTTTGCTCTGTACGGAGACAGGGCAACTCTGCAACGAACTGCTGCTTTCCTTATCCGTGTTATCAGAGAATAGTGCTCTCAACACGGGTGCCTCAGTGCAACGAGACTTACACGGAAAAGACAAACTTAGTGGCAGACACGTCATTGAAAACTGGGCTAGTTATTAACAAGGATAAGACCAAAGGTAATGAAGATTTACCTCAGCTACCACAGAACTCATCACTTTGAATGGCTGTCCCTTGCAGAAAATAGAATTCTTCATCTACTTGGGTAGCATCATAGATCGAAACGGGTGGAACACATGCTGATGTCAACCAAAAATTCGAAAAGCAAGGGTCGCCTTCATGCAGCTTAAGAAAATCTGGATGGCATGAGAAATATCCCTGACAACAAAGATTCATCTCTTGAACTAAAATATTAAGGATGTTTTGCTTTATGGAACCAAAACCTGGAGAACAACTAAAACTGCCATTCGGAAAGTGCAACCTTTCAAATGCTGCCTACGAGTGACCTCTTGAAAAAAAAAAACAACAACCAAACTCCTGTAGAAGAAGAAATCAGAAAGAGAAGATGGGGCTTGATAGGACACACTTTGCGCAAATCGCCAACTAGCATCGCAAGGCAGGCATTGAAGTGGAACCCACAAGGCAAGAGAAAGAGAGGGCGTCTTAGAAGCACCTGGTGACGCGAACTAGAGGCAGACATATTTTAGTTTGGTTACACCTGGAACAAGATGGAAAGGATGGCCCAGGACAGGGAACTATGTAGATCTTTTGTTGGCGGCCCATACACTGTAATCTGGATTTAGATCTAGATATAGTTAGTGGCGTACATCGACATCATGACATGAGATTATTTTCCTTAATAAATATATGTCTAAATTTCAGTTGGTACAGTAAATACTTAAGATAATAAAAAAAATAATTAAGACTCTCTTAATGAATAATGCCGTTGTTTATTCGCGAGATAATTCACAAGTGACAAATCTCAATTCATATCGCCTTACCTCGTGCTTTCTGTGCAACAGAGGCATCTATAACATCATCTAAATTAAGGCTTTCTAGTATTTTTGACTCCACGTGAATAGCAAGATTACCAGAAAGTGGCGTAATATTTAATGTAAAAAAATACATACATTTGGGGTCCCCCCACCCTCAAGTGGGGGCCCTGTGAGACTTTCGAATTTTGACCCCCCACCAGGACTGGGTGTCAAAATCGGCCCGGGCATTTTTATATCATTCGGCCCATAACTTCTATATCATATGATGGGCTTCCAATTCTAGTTCTACTTGTCCTCAAAATCATTATTTTAAAAGCTTGATAATGTATCGATAACTTTACGCATGCATACAGTGAACTTTATATCTATATAAGAAATATAGACAATAAGCTTATGTGTGTAGCTCCTTAAAGGATAAAGCCTTCTAGTAGCACTATCTACGGGTGTAGGCTATAACATTATTTCGGAAAATGTGATAGATTAAATTAGCATTACACTGTAGAGTCTGTTAAAGGTTGTTTGTTTTTTTAACACGACGCTCAGAGGGCCCCTTTTTCAACAGAATACTATAAAACCTTTAACAATCTAATACTTACTATAGTGGCATTCATGAGGCCCTTTAGGTGGCCCTACCGGCCCTTTAGGGTACCGGCCCACCGGGAATTTGCCCAAACGCCCATATAGCCAGTCCGCCCCTGCCCCCCACCCTAGTTACGCCACTGGATCTAGACCGATTTCTAGATTTATAATGCAGGGTCTGGTTAATCGTTGAAAAATGTCAAGATTCTAGAAATAGAGTGGATCCTATCTTATCTTATAAAACACAGACGTTAGTTCAAAAGAGAAGATGATTACGTCCTACGCGTGTTCATATGTCAATCTAGTCATGCATGTTAATCGATGACTTAAATTCTGCCAAGTTATTGGTTTTCCTGGCTGACTCATGCAACCCATTCCATGCTCAGCACTAGTCACTAAGGAAGAAGGAGCATGTGTAGCCTACACATTTGTCCTAGCATATGGAAAAAGGAATCGGTTATTCTAGATACATAGATCAACTATAAATATAAACTTTAAAGCGTATAATAAACGGACGACAATCAAAAGACTACCCTCTAACCATGTCAGGAAGGTGTGTCATATGTTTAGGCTTAGGTTTTATGGGCCTATGGCACATCGGCACAATCAATGTAGATACTAGATAGATCTATACCATGTCCGGTGTCGTGTGTCATATGTGACATGGGCAACTGTTTTGTTAACACATTGACAACGTACGTGATACTGTCTGCATTGAACTCCATGTTTCCAAATATAACTCTTTATTCTTGTCTCGATTGAGCAATCAACGTGGGAGGCTTGAAGTAAAGCTGTTCAATCAAATGCATTGAAATGTTCAAATTCAAAGGTCTGTGCATGGTCTGTAGTTGTAAGCCAAAGAAAACTTTTGTTCTGGTGCAGTCTAGTGCGAAGCCTTACGTTGTTTGTCTTGGTGCGCAATGAAATAAGCCTAACATAGCCTAAGGTACTAATATTAACGATAAGGGACTACATGGGATTACAGCGTGGATCTCAAACCATTGTACGAAGAGGGATAACAATGAAATTTTTTTAAATAAATATCCGGTGGTATTTAAAAAAAGCTTATATTGAAGGAAATTGCATCAATGATTTAGAATTAATTATTTAATTAATTTTATAATATTAATGATAAGGGACTACATGGGGTTACAGCGTGGATCTCAAACCATTGTACGAAGTGGGACAACAATGAATTTTTTAATATAAATATCCGCTACTATTTTTAAAAAAGCTTAAATTGAGGGAAATTGCATCAATGATTTAGAATTAATTATTGTATTAATTTTTAATTGCTCTAGAGTTCTAGACTAACAGTAACAAATTTGCGCGATTGGAAATATTTTTATTATTAATTTTTGTTTTGTTTAGCGCAACTTTCTTTCTCTGTGTTGATTACAGAAACTTTTCTAAATATACAAAAACAAGCGTTTACAATGATAACAATAATTACTTATTTGTGAGAGCAAACCTTTTCAGGGATCAATCAGGCGAAACCTACGTGATCGTCTCACAGAGTACTAGATTCAGAGCTTCAATTCGGCGTCTCATTTATGCAGCCTGATATTTAAAAGTTGGTTTAGGAAAAACTTTCATGAATCACTGTAAGTACTAGATTCACTGGTTTCTAATAAAAATAGTTTATGGTCTTTTTTCCTGTGTTTTTTTTGTTTTTGTTTTGCTGATGTGGCCCGCGACACGACTGTTGGAATTTAAAGTGGACCGCCGACTAAATAAGGTTGAGCATCACTGCTATATAAAACAAAATTAATTAATTTGACTAATTGATTAACTAATTGATTCTATTTTTAAATCATGTGTTGGCATCGGCAACTTGACCAGATAATGGGAAGTGGGAGAAATGAAGTGCACAATATTTTTACAGACGAAGAGAGTTAATATGAAAGAAAAGTAAAATTCCCCTCTAAGACCTTGCGATCTGTAGGACAGTTTATTTAAAGGTCATCTGTTTCTTTGGCCAACGTTTTACGAGGGTGTCACATGACCAGCACAACGACCAACCACCTTTACTTTTCCTCAGCTAATGTCAGGTAACTATAAGAGCTGGGTGGACTCAGAAGCGCACTAAGGATCGCGAAAGTATGAATCCCAGTCTTCGCCAAGCGCTTTACCACTTAGCCACGGCGCCTCCTGAGTTATAAGCTTTGTAATAAACATCCATTCTTCACCTGCGACTGTGAAATGGGCGGAGGGCTTTCTTCTAGGCGAAATTACTGGTACATTATAATATGAAGAAGATCCCTTGATGCAGAGGATAGTGGGGGAGGGGCAAAGGGGGAACAATGCCCCGGGCGCCACCCTCGGGAGGAGGGGCGCTATTCTCAGAGAGGCGCCAGAAAAAAAATATTGAAGAAATTTTAGTTAGGCTAATACATTCTAAGATTATTTGTATTATGTTATTATTAAATACTTTTATTTATAAGCTTATATTTTTATTTGATGCTCATGTTTTACATGTTTCGGATGTTCCTTCAGAGTTGAAGATAATTACTTCCTAGTCCAAACCTCCCGCAGGACGACGGGGGATGGGAGCGGGCAGGGTTTGAACCCGGGACCATCGATAAATCTGAACGACAGTCCAGCGCGCAAACCGCACGACCAGGCAGCCATCATGGAAAATGGAACGTGGGGGGGGGGGCAATAAAGTTTCCTGCCACGGGCGAACGTTTTGCTCACTACGCCTCTGCCTTGATGTAGGCCTAATCGGCATTCGAAGTTGAGGACCAGAGTCTGCCACCCAGTGGAGCGTGGAATCTATTGATATCTGTGGAGATCTTCAGAACGAGAGTTTGGTTTACATTTCTTTTTCCTGGCCATCAAAAAGAAATCCTTCCTGTTAGCCAGTTGTGAGTTTGGTTTACATTTCTTTTTCCTGGCCATCAAAAAGAAATCCTTCCTGTTAGCCAGTTGTGAGTTTGGTTTACATTTCTTTTTCCTGGCCATCAAAAAGAAATCCTTCCTCTTAGCCAGTTGTGAGTTTGGTTTACATTTCTTTTTCCTGGCCATCAAAAAGAAATCCTTCCTGTTAGCCAGTTGTGAGTTTGGTTTACATTTCTTTTTCCTGGCCATCAAAAAGAAATCCTTCCTGTTACCCAGTTGTCCCTTTAGAATTTAGAATCAGCCTTATACTTTTATTAGATAGGCCTATCTTTCGGGGACTAAACCAGCTTCATAACGAACTTAAAGGCACTTGTATTCTCGAATTCAAACTCATAGCGCTAGGTTCAGCATGAAAGTCCGCCACCACTTGGGCACTTCCTCTTATTTTTTAATGACTTCTAGTATTTTAAACCAAATTTGAAATAATCATGTACAAAAAAATCGTTTTATTGAAATCAGGGTTTTAGGTCCAATTTAAAAAAAAAAAAAACACTTACTTCCCTTAATTGAAACTCTTCTTCACTTTCAGTATGCACAAGCCGTATTGAATGTAGTAAGTAATTACATGTTTTCACAAGGGGCGAATAGCAATTAGAACAGCAGTGCTTCTCAAAGCTATTGAATATTTTCTCTCATATTCACAGTAACTTGATTCTACGGCAGATTTTGCGTTTTCGTTTGGTCTCAACTGTGTATCCCGCGGCCTTTGTGAGTGACCTCCAGCTGTCTTCTTCTGAAGCCACATGTAACCAGGTCCTCTCTTAAATTCTATGTCAGCTAAAAAAAATTAAACTTGATCCTAGAATGGGAAGTACGAGGAATAATGTGTACACCATTTCTACTAGACAGACAGACAGACAGATGGAGTGAAAGAGAAGCTTTGTAAAAAAAAATTTAAAAAAGCAGATTACTGTGATTAATTATGTATATATTTTATCAATATTTTCGTATTTATTACGCTCCATAAACGAATTCCTCTATAGTCTATGACAATCTATAATCTTGATTCGAATAGTACTTGTAGTGTAGTCAGATTTCCGGAATTCAAGCGTTTAAACTGCTTTAAAAGTTAGCAAATGTTTTTATTTCCCCCTCCCAATCTCAAGGCCCAGCCTCCGGCAAATGGAAACCCTAAGCGAAGTTAATAGGGTGGCCCCAAATAAAACAGAAAAGCAAAACAAAAATAAGGCCAAAAAATACGCAATGAATTTTAACCCTTCCTGTATCTATATCTAAATCAACAAATAAGATTCACGAATGTACTTCGTGGACGATTCATGATCACCAGACTATAGACATAACGTTTCGACATTTCATCAAAAGCAAGAAACAAAGGTCTTATAACATCTGTAGTCTAACAAGTAGATCTAAGCCTTTGTGACTAGACCTAGAATCATAGCAGAGACTTAGAGCGAGGCTTGTAGACATCGAGTTCTGCTGTTTGAGATTTGAATCATGTTTCGCAATTTTCTAAAAAAAATAATTTTCTTTGAGCTCTGTGCGAGGTCCCCCCAATCAGAGCCCCTAGGCGGTTGGCTAGTTTACATATGCATAAGGCATGCCCTGCCAACTCAACCAAAATAGGTTACTTTGTTCCTAATTTCAAAAGATTAAGAACCAGCGGGTCAGCACATTCTTTATGTGGTATGTCGGGAATAAGGCTAAGTAGTAGGCCTATAAACCGTGGAACTACAGACTCTGTAGTATTAGTTGTTAAATACTTATTTCTATTTATGATTGAGTCTCGGGATTTGAGAGTTAAATCAGCTATCCCGTTTCTGATTAATGATAAATAAGAGGAGGTTGTCAGCAGATTTTTACACACCTGCATTATACAACTTTTTTTTTACATACATATAAATACTCACGCACGTGCCTACACATATTGTCACATATACCCTCACACTATTCTCATTTACAAATTAGGCTGTAACATGAGTTGTGAATTAAAATGAGGCTGAAAACTATGAGAGAAATTCTAGTAGAAAGCTTAAGAAAAATGCCGGAGAACTCGTCTGGAAATCTGTCAGATAACAAAAAGGATGTCACGTGAGAGATGACATGCCCACTGCTGAAGGGTGGGACAAACAGGACTAGTCCGGGGGGTGGGGGAGAGAAAGGGAGGGTCACTACAAATAGGAATGCACCTTATCGTAAGTTGATCTAGTTTAAGTAGTTCATATAGGTACCAAGTGTAATCTATTTGTTTCGGATGTTTCTTCAGAGCTTTAGATGATTACATCCTAACTCAAACCTCCCGCAGGACGGCGGAGGAAGGCAAACGGGCAGGGGTTCGAACCCTAGACCATCGAGACAACAGCCCAGTGCCACGCCCACATCTAAACTCTACTAAAAAGAAGCCATCTGTTTTCCTGGCTGATTTAGGTCAATTGTTGCCATGCTCTGACGTCACAAGGGGAAAAAAAAGAGCACTTATTTAAAAAAAAAAAGCGATGTGAGAGGGTGTTATAGCATAGGCTATATAAACTTATAAATATATAATAAATAACTCAAAAGATGTTTACTGATATACCGGTACCATACACTATACAGATTGTTATAAGTTATCAATACACCCTTAACGAAGTAAGCCAATAGCATTTCTTGAAATCATAGAGTGAGAGAGAGAGGGGGGGGGGCGGTAGGGAACTGTGCATAAAGCACATACACGCCTACAATTAGTCTAATGATAAGGTTGACCAGATCAGACAATTAGTCTAATGATGTCGCTAATGGTTTAAAGAAAAAAAACCTCCACAGTGCTAACGTGAGTTGCAATGACAATGCTATTCGATCCTTCAACTCAATCAATGCCATTTCTGGACATGACCTGCTAGATCTCCATCGAGCTATTGTTAAATCCATTTTTCTTTTCAGAGTTTGAGTTTGAGTTTTGAGTTTAGGCACATCGGCACAATTTAGGCCATGTCGTGCCCGTAATCCTTTAAGGATCACTCTCCCTTTACATAACAAGGGCTAAATTCTATACAGTTAAATCATTAAAAAAAAGGTCTATTCAGAAAAAGGTCACAAAACACCTACCAAAACCCAAAACACTATAAAATGTTTACATACAATAGAACGTAGATTATCCAGATTAATTGGAACAGGGTCTGTCCGGATTATCGATCGTCCGGATGACCAAATATGGAATATTATAAACGGTCCGTTTCACTAAGACTAAAAGCACAAAATTCAAGTAAAATATGTAGGGAAACAAAGCGTTATAACCTACACAACGCTGTTACATTATGGAGAGAAATATTTGATCGCTGAATTTTCGCAGCACAGACCACTTAGATACCGTACTGTTAAAGAAAACAAAGAAAAAGGCAGACCGGATATTTGACGTTCCGGATAAACAACGTTCTACTGTATTGGGTTAGCCACACAAGGTGCCCATGTGGAATTAAATAAAAATAATAATCAGTGTTCCGAAAGCTAAACGTCGGGACTAGCGATTTTTGCCCTTGTGGAGCATCACCAGAGAATGCTGACCATGTCCTTCAAAGCTGCATACTATATCAAGAAGCCCGAACAAGACTTTAGCCCATAAACCACTAGTTCATTTCAGATCACTAGCGGATCCAGAACTTTTGAGTAGGGAGGAGCGATTTTTTTTAAAACCCTAGCCCTATGCATAAACGCACACACGGCATATATATAAGCCCCGACGCCAAACGGCGTTTTCTTGCATTCTTCACTGCGGAAACGCATTCTCCTGACATCTACAGTTCATTATTCATCTTATTTAAAAGGCAGGTCAAATTAAGTAGGCCTAAAATAAAGTTACATGGGAACAAGGGCCGATCTTGAAGTGTGACTAACAGTCAAAGCACAAGTGGCGTAAGTATATCTTTATTAGGCGTATTTATCGTAATACTATCTTCATGTTAAGCAAGACCTCTTTGGGTCAGCATAAGACATCAACAGAACGATGTCGACTGAGTGGGAGGAGCGATCCCTCCCTGGATCCGCCAGTGTCTCAGATATAGGATTACTGATATAAACCCTCCAATCTGAAAAATGAGAAAGAAGAAGAAGTGTACGTAGAGGTCTTGGGAAGGATTTTTGTGGAGGCCCATAAACTCTTCAAGCTTCAATATGAATGAACTTAATAATGTAAATAATAATATATGCTGCAGCTTGCTAGACTTGGGCGCTGACTGCAGAGCTAGAGAGGAGGGTCCTAGCAATGGAGTTAAGATGCTACAGAAGGATCCTAGACAACACATTTAACTCTTACAGTGCGGCGTTACTCTCAGCAAGTAAATCCCGGAAAGCTTCATTTTTTTTTCTATCAAAATAATTCGCACTGAAAGAGTTAAACATCACATTACAAACCAAGAGATTAGAGACACTTACTACAGCTTATGGACCCCACGATGACCTGCTAACTATTTAAACAACGTAAAAAACTCTGTGGCTTTATTACAAGGTCTTCGGAGCTCGTAAAGACCTTCCGTCAGAGAACAGGAACAGGAAAAAAAGAAGAGGCATACACAGAAAGCTATGGGAAGCGAATGGGCCTGCCATTAAAAAGGTTCTATTCGAGGCAAAAGACAGAGAGTAATGGAGAAAGACGGTCAACAAATCAAATGTGGTGCCCCAACGGTCCAACATGCTAAGGTATAGGTGAAAGGTGAAGGCATGTCCTATTTGTGAAGTCAGAACTAAAGTAGGTCTAAAATTGACGTCCGGTCAATTAATCCCAAATCAAATATTATTTTGTCATCCATTGTGTCAAGGTGTCATTCAGGCTTTGACTGTAAGCACTCATGTAATAATCTAAAATGCGTCTATTTTTACAATATTTTTGACCTGTTTACCCTCCCCTCTCCATTTAGCGCAAAGAGAATTTCGGGATTTTTAGGGCGCCGGTGAATCTACCCAACTCTAATGGGTAGGCTACCTGATATAAGTTGGTGAAAAGTAAAGGCGGTTGGTCGTTGTGCTAGCCACATGACACCCTCGTTAACCGTGGGTCACAGACACTGATGACCTTGACAATATCTATCCATAGGTCGAATGGGCTGAACTGGATACACCCCCATCAGCGGGAGATGCCGGATGATTAAAATATCTAGCACGACAATCCTTGACATTCTACTAAAGATTGAAAACCCGAAGTTGTATTCATATTGATAAGCTTTTGATCGATGTATTGATAACCTCCTTTCCGTGGTGATGTTAACAGTAGAAACAATCATTAAGGAACTCCCACATACAAACAAGCTTGCCAATATTAAAAGGGGGGATAATGCTTAAAAATCAAACAATACTTAATTCTATTTTTCTATTACTCCCCTTGTTATTCTAAGCGGAAGCCAGTAGAAGATAGGAGAATGCTCTCGTCTGGCTTAAAGTATTGGACTTAGCGTTTACTTCCCTTGCTATCCTAAAAAAGGCAAAAGACAGGGAGGAATGGAGAAAGACGGTCGACAAATCTTGTTTGGTGCCCCGGCGGTCTGGAATGTCGGAAGTTAGGTAAAGGTAAAAATAATTTAATTAGTCATTTTTTTAATTGATTAAATTTCTGTTAAGGGAAAATGAATAATTGTAAACAAATTGAACATGTTCCAAGAATGGGAAGTGGGAGAAATATTCTAAACGAAATGTGTACTAGACAGACCGAAGTGAGTTGATATAAAGCTTTATAAAAAGATATTGACTAAATCAGTACCCGTACTTATATATATGTTTTTTCCCGAGCATTTATTTTAGTAAAAATGGTTACTGACAGATACTATCTGATCTATCTCTTGATCCTTTCAGTTTAGATGCCTGACGTAACAGACTCCCAGGATCTTTTGGTGTCAACTGGTGGAGATTGGTTGTCAAGGGAAACAAATCATTTCCAGATCAGACATGATGAAAGCTGGTTATATGCTCTTATCAGATTGAAAAACACTGTGGGAACTGCTTTTTCGTGCCCTTCTGTGGCATTTTACGTCTCATGTGACAATCTTTTCCCTTTGCAAGTTCTTGTGTGTCCTTGATACACAGCTGTGGTCACAGGTTGGGCATATGTAATCACCAGGCGCCGTTGCATTTTCACCCTTCTTTCTGCTGCTGTTGTGTATGGCATCTGCAATCCGAGACCCTTCCTTTATGCTCTCTCTCCATGTGGATCTCTCCAGCGTAGATTTTCCACAGCTGCTAGTGTCGATTTTGGAGAGCTTAATGTCGCGTTTGTGTCAGGTCTTAAGATTTAATTTACTAAATTATTAAATTGTCTAGGTATTAAAAGTAAAATTAATTGCAATGAGTATGTGTGTTATAATTAATTTATAATTATTATTAATTTTAGTCCCAAATTTTCAGCCCAACAGACACACCATACACACCCAGTTGTGCAAAAACTAATAAACGATGTGCATGATGATTTAAATAAAACTACAAATTTAATTCAATGAGATTTATACAATGAAATTTACATATGACTAATGGTAATGATACATGAATACAGTACATATAGTATGATATGAGAAATAACTTAATCATAGTCTAGTTTCATTAACTACTGAATTATTAGTTCAAATACAATGATAACCACCTTGTAGTATTGTGCTCACCATATTTCACTCCAAGACAAAGATTCTGTAAGAGGATCAATCACTACATATGAACTGTTCAAGGTAACATAAGTATCTTCTAGCCACGACGAATGTTCACCCACGATGAAGAATCAAAGTTCAGAGTAGTACCAAAACTCACAACGTCACAATGTAACACCAAGTCTGGAATCTGGAACCTCAGACTCGAAACCCAAAACTTGAAACCTCAGACGAAAAACCTGAGGCGAAACACCTATAAAAAGACAAAATGCAGATTCTTCTAACCCTCTAATCTAATTACAAAATATGAATGTGAGCGACCGAATACATATTGTTATAACTCTAATGTAGGCAACTCAAGGCAGTTCAACAGGAAATAAATACGTGTGTTAATTCACTAGGACAAACACAAAACATCCTTCAGCTTCCTCAGAGTCTTCCACTAACTATACCAGTCCTTTGCTACTGTTATGACATGATTAGGATTTAGTTATTTGTTTCGGGAATAAGGGGAAAGTTTTACTTAGCGACAAATGACGTGACAGATCTTTAAAAAACTAGAACTCTCTAGGCGACGATTTAGAATCAAGACGTTTTCTTATTTTACAGTAAGAATAAGAAGAATGATATAGACGGCTAGTAATAGAGGACATCGGACGGTGCCCGTATTAAGTATTAAAAGTGTTTGCTGTTTCAACACCAGCGTCGACTCTAGTTATCGACTGTTGGCCTTTCGTCGGTGTTATCTGTTTCAGTATTGAGTTCAGTGTTACCTCCAATAGGGCTTAGATCTAGTTACATTTTCAAGTACTAAACACCGCGGAAGAGCATAACACTACTTAACCCGAATGTGGACCAACGACAGCCTTCCCCGGTTCGCTCTAGGTCTCTTCTACAACCTTCAGGCAGCACAAAAGCTGGCTTCGTAGTTTCCAAACATTCAGACTCTTTACAATGGTAACAATCACTGATGCACTGTTATTTTCTCTAGCCTAGTGTCTTCCTGTTTACGTTCAATAGTGCGCTCGGACGCACCTCAAGCACTGGTGCAAGGCAGGATTACAACAATATTAAGAATAACGTTACAAATTGTGAAATAAAACTCACCCTAAAAAGGGGTCAAGATAATCCTTCAAGAATACATACCAAGGCCAACGCTAAGGCTATCCAGTACCGAAGACACAATGAGAATGGACCTCATTCACCAATCGTAAACAAACAACATTTAGTCACGTGATCTTATTGATAAAACAACGAAAAAAACTTCACGTGACAACCATCATGAATTAAACATGAGATCGTAAATTATATAGAAGCTATAGAGCACCACGTGCAAAATGTTGTTTGTTTACGATTGGTGTGAATGAGATCCATTCAAGAACTCAAAAGCTACAGCCTGCTTCAGTCGAGCAATATGGCGGGAATGCACCAAACGACCAAAAAGAAAAGTTGTTGACGTCATATGAACAATTACGACGAAGCGACAAGTGGAGAGCAGCTAGTACACAAAAAAGAAATAAAATATCAAAATGACGTCATCGCCTATTGATGAAAGCGGCGCCCTTAGATAGACAACATATTTACTATGCAACTAAATTAGCTGCGACAGTTTGCATACATCCGTATACCGTAAAAGTGGGCGACCAGCGGCTCTCCTGCCTTCTGTTAAATCGCCATCCTGAATGTCTTGTGGAAGTCGACCTACTGGCATTCTACGAACGTGGCCAAGCTAGCCAAGGCGTCTGCTGCTGATAACACAGCGGATGTCCTGGCACCCTGCTTTTCGTAGCACTTCCTCGTTGGTTATTTTATCTTGCCATCTTATTCTAAAGATCCGCCTTAGGCATCGGAGGTGGAAGACACTCAGCTTTTTTTTCCTGCCATGAGTAGGTGCCCTTATCGATTGAAAAAACACGGTGGGAGCTGATCTTTCATGACCTTATCGGATTGCAAACATTCTGCTTGCATTAGTCTGAGAAGAGGTAGGCGTGGTAAAGCGCTCGGCTTCGAATCTCGGTGAAGACTGGAATTTTCAATTTGGAATTTTAAGGGCGACCCTGAATCCACCCATCTCTAATGGAACCTGACGTTAGTTGGGGGTTAGTAAAAGCGGTTGTTCATTAAGCTGGTCACATGACACCCTCGGCCATAGAAACAGATTACCTGTACATCATATGCCAGATATAAGGTGAAGTACTTCAAAGTAAGGGTTACTGTTGTGACACGGTTACTATGTGTGGTCAACCGTGACACACGGTCAAGTGTTGGGTACCGGGGAGTTAGGGGACTTGCGGGAAGTCACGGGTGTGCTGTAAACAAGAAGAAGGAAGTCATCTAGTGGAGTTGTTCTGTATATAATGGAAATAATGTTAGCCTTGTATATATGATATGTTGAAATGCTTCACAATTAAAAGGCACTTTAGGCTTAAAGAGACTTGTTTCTTCACAGTTACTTTAAGTCTGCTTACATCCAGGTCGTCAAATGTCGTAACAGAATGAAACTGAGACAGTTCAGCAACAATCAGGGTAGCTCCATTAGAGGCTAAAACACTTATTTTAATCACAGTTTAACGACTACAGACACATTTTTTGTGGATCCAAAGTTTAAAGGTTACGCTGTTGGTGAACGGAACACGGTTGGACAATTTATAAAGTTTCTTTTTCTTTCAGTTAGAGATGTATCCAACTCTCATACATACACCGTAAACCCCGGAAGTCTAAAATTGTCGTCTCTTCTGTGACTTGGTTTGACCACATACCAGAATCTAGAATGTAAAATCCTACACACATCACGGTTGAACAGTAGGCCTATCTATGCCATTGCAGAAAGTCATAACTACGATGGGGCTGGATATTTAGTCCCAAAACCTGGTAGTCGCCTCCCTAAACTTTTTGAATTTCTGGCACGTTTCCCCTCCTCTAAAATTGATCACGTGCACGCTAGTCTACACAACACAGAAAATAAAACGGGGGAAAAATTTAAAAAAGACATCCTCCTGTTATTGTCTAATGACATATACACAACTTTATATAATTATCTCCCTTTATTGTTTTCTTGTATTTAAAACGTGAAAAAAAATGTGTTTTTCAATATATAAATATTCCCTGTAGATCTGGTTGTATCATGAATACAACAATCACCAGTCGGTTGAACTAAAAATACAAGCACTTAAATAATAGGAAAGGGAAATAACAAGGAATAACTGCACCGACCGAGGCTGACTGACTGACTAGACAAGGTATGTAGCTGAAAGTTCGACAACTCTGGAAAGTATATTTTAATTTCTGAAGTTTAAGAAAGTCCTTCCCCAACTTGAGTAAGTCTGACGGGTGCGCGACGTTTTGACATATGAGGTTCTGACGATCATTTATAAAACTTTTTATAATGAACATTATTGTTGTTTTTTTCCTTTATATTTCTTGAATAAATTTGAACAACCTGTATTTCATAAACACATAGTGCGAGCAATCGATTGCTGCCTGGTCTTCTAGTACGGTATGTACTTCGAACATGTTGCCTCGATGGCTCCGGGTTCGAGCCTTGCCCTCCGCTATTCCCCACCGCCCAGTGGGAGTTTTGAGGTTTCAGTTCTGAGGGAACACTCAAAACATGTAAAACAGCCAAACTATGAAAGGTCAGCTTAATACCTGAGACCATGATACCAAGGAAGGCCTACCGCCCCCATGACTTATAGGCCGAGCTGTGCGAAACACACGATCCTTTGGACAAATCAGCTGCGTGCCATAACATCCGACTCCCCCCCCCCCTTTTTTTTTCACCGGGTTATTAGATAGATTTACTTTCTGAGGTCTATCCCCTCGACCACTTGAAGCAAAATGTAACCAGACCCCTGTATCTCCCGTTACCGTACCGAGCTATACTTCTGCTCCACACTTTACGTCTCAGAATTATAGTTATTATAGACTAACTAGTCGACCCGCGGCGTAGCATACGACGTTATTTTGCAGGGCCGCCTTAGGCTCTTATGTGACCGAAGTGTGTCCCGCACTAATCATTTACAACTTATAACAAAATATACCTACGAAAAAGTCATGGAAATATCCGGAAATTATTAAAATCTTTTGAAAACTAAAAAAAAAAAAAATTTGCAGAAATAAGAGAGTGATCTTTCCTTTACTTCTTCTCGTCCAAACTATTGAGGGAAGAAGAGAATTATATATATAGATAGATATATTAGTAATCGATTTTTTTTAAAATATTTATAACAAGAATTCAATGTAGAGGCAAGTCAAGTGTTATGTCACTGTCAGCCTTTTTGTATTCGGTTTCTAAGTTGGCATGCACAAGTTAAATGAGGGGGTGGGGGTGGCACTAGAGGGGAGGAGAAGTCTGCCAGAGGATACGCATGAGTGATCATGTGCTAAATCTACATTGGAATGAATTGCAAGTCATTTAGTTATGTTTACACCCTAAAGAATGCATATCTTCGAAAAGGCTATTCCAAGTCTCTTCTGAAACCAGCTTTTCATTTTTAGAGTAGATCACAGAGAAATTGTGTAAATTGTTTAAACCACTGCCAGGGTTGTACCCCATTGACAATTAATATACTTTATAATTATTACAAGGCTCATTTCGTCATTTTCAGTCCAATTGTTCATTCCTATTTTCGTAACGCTGCTTGAGTGTAGGGCTCTTGCTATAGTAGAGACAAGGATTTTTATTTCAACGTTTATAGACATCCACGTTTCTAATTGTACCGTAATGAGAATTTAGATTGTAGAAAGGTGAGCTTGTTCAGCCTAATAAATCATACAAACACATGTACTTGTTCAGCCTAATAGATTCACTGTGTTTGTTCAATGTTTTATTCTCTATAGCCTATATTCTATTCTTTTACCTTCTAACCTGAAGTGTTTTTAAATGAACCAACGGTGCTTCAATCGTATGGTAGACATTTTCTATCTGGTGCATTTTTTTCTCTCTGGTCTTTTCATTACGTTTATCAGCACATTTAATTACCCAAGGAGCCATAGACATATTACAGACTAAATAGAAAACGTGTTATAGTCTCTAATCCTTAGTGCAAGACATGTTTACTAATAGTCTCTAATCCTTATCTTATACTTCAAAAAAGAAGATGATTACGTCCTACGCGTCACGCATATTAACCAATGACTTAAATACTGCCAAGTCACTGGTTTTCCTGGCTAGCTCAGGCAACCCATTCCATGCTCTAATAGCACTAGGGAAGAAGGAGCATTTGTACAAATTTGTCCTAACATATGGAACGAGGAATGTGCCTTTAATATCCTTAGTGCAAGACATGTTTACTAATAGTCTTTAATCCTTAGTGCAAGACATGTTTACTAATAGCCTCTAATCCTTAGTGCAAGACATGTTTACTAATAGTCTCTAATCCTTAGTGCAAGACATGTTTACTAATAGCCTCTAATCCTTAGTGCAAGACATGTTTACTAATAGTCTCTAATCCTTAGTGCAAGACATGTTTACTAATAGTCTCTAATCCTTAGTGCAAGACATGTTTACTAATAGTCTCTAATCCTTAGTGCAAGACATGTTTACTATTTCAAATTCACAATGAATGGATGTCTTTCAAGTACACCAAAAAGACCTGAAATATATTTCTAATCAAAAAGGTCAAAGAGGGGTGCATTGAATAACATTATGTGTGGATAAAACCTTAATTCTAAACTGCACTTGCTGCAACACAAGCCTGCACCAATATTCAAGGCAGTACACAGTCTAATGCCACTATTGAAGACAGGTCTCACTAAACATAATTAGCCCCTTGACTAAATGTCATTAGACCAATGGCTTGTCCAAACTAGACCAGAGCCAACACTGTGTTGGGCTTAGTTAAAACTTTTAAAACCTTGTCAAAGTGTTATTTAGCCTGGAGTCAAATGTAAACTGACTGGGAGCCTTGCCTTCATTCTTGACATGGGATAGATTAGGTAGACATAGCTTACAAGTCAAACAGGGGACACAACTGCACAAAACGAGTTGCATCCCTTTGAAAAAAAAAATGGCAATATGAAACACATTTTAAAAAAAAGAGAAAAATTACAGCTTTTAATAGTCACCAAAAACATTGACATTGCATGCCTGACATAAGAAACAATATTTGAAGATCTTAGGAATAATCAATTGTTTTAATTTCGTAACTAAATTTTTTTTTTCAAGAAGAAAAAAAAACACAGTAAGTCTATATAAGTACTAATTGTATCATATATCCAAATCTCGTTGCAGTTAGCTTATAGAAACATTATAACCAGCAGAGAAGTCAGCTATACAGTTTTAAAAAGTTTTGATTTCGAAGTCCAGTGACCCAATTATTAACAAGAACTGACAAATATTTTTAAGTTCAGGAGAGTTCATGTCAACGATGATCGACATTAGACTTTTCCTCTAAAAGTATGCTTAGCCTAGCAAATGAAGTTGCCCTATATTCATTTTTAAATTTTTCACGTTTTATAATTTGATGTCCTTAGTTACAAAAGATGAACTCATCAGAAAATCATATTTAATATTACTGATAAGAAATATTTAGATTAAAAAAAAATTATTTTCCACTTGATAAACATACAGTCAAAACATGACTCAGATGAAATAAAACCGTATGGGTTGGGTCGACGGGTTCACAGTGTGGTTAATGTTGTTATGACACGCCACGTCACCGCATGTCAGCTGTGTGTGAGACCCTCACACTTTACATCTTAGCATCAGAACAAAACATCATGGCAAACAACATTAAAATGTCAACATTGTGACGCAGATTTGAGAGAGACATTGTGTTAAATCTAGGCAGTAGTGTCTTCAGTTGAGACCCAGATAAGACACTAAACATTCTTAGCACAAGTACACTATTAGAAAAATATATATATATATGTATGAAGACATGGTCTTTACTTGAGACATGTCTTAGCCAACTAATACTTGCATACATTCACATAATATCTCGACGGCTACAACTCATGTAATCAGCAACGGTAACTCTTTAATACCATAAACTTACTTAACCAAGACCCAAATTTTAAATGTGAAAAAAAAAAAAAAAAATTAATAATAATAATAACAAAAGATTATGGACATCAATGTTGAATTTATGTAAAGCAACTTTTGCCTTGACAAAACTTGGAATGAGGCATACGAAACAAAACAAACAAATACATGTGCATTGGAATTCTATTTATAGAAGCTGCAATAAAGATAAATGTTAAACCTATGGGTTTTTTTTTTTTTTTTCAGATCGAAATCTTTTCAAAGTGAACAATAGAAAGAGAATGAAAACTGAAAGTGATCAGAGACATTGAATAAAACACTGACAGAAGGACAACACTTTGTTAAGTTCAACAAAATAGCTCAGTTTCTTTTTTCCACATACAGATGAAAACAAACAATTCTATTCGGATAACTTGCTGACAAGACAGAGTTGCGTGTGCTGCTTGATTATACTCTAGAGAAGCTTTCAACTTCCTGGTAAAGAAAACCAAAAACAAAGGCTATTATAGCTAATAAATAAATTATTTTTTTTTGCTCTGTGGTTACACTAGAAACCCAGATATTTTTTTTATGCGATTCAGAAATATTGAACCACAAATCTTCTGTCAGTGCTGAGGTCTACATTTTATTTCATTTCCAATATTTATCAGGAAAAATGAATTTCATGTGCTAGTATAAAATTAAAGTAACGAGTTATCAAATAATATCAACAAATATTCAATAACTATGGTTTCGATTAGCCAATGTTTTTATTTAACCAGAAATAAACATTAAAAGCTAAAGATTTCTATTGATGAGTTGTAAGCTCTTTTGCAGTCAGTGCAATGAGAAAGTAACATACTATTTTTTGTCAGCTGTTTTACACAGGGTGACTTGCATTGGGATTGGACAAACCTATTACAATAGTCTTTCTTGCAACTGATATTATATTGGTCTTGACTCAACATGTTAAAAGGTTAAAATATGCTGTTTAAAAATATTGAATTAAATTTTAATTCAACAAGATTGTCAAATAATAAAAGTTTCACTCCTCCCTACCTGTCACACATCCTTCAGTTCATCAGGAAGTGGATTTTTGGGATGTTTATTCTCAAAGTGCTGCTTGAATGTCTTGGGATCTGGCATCTGAGCCTTTAAATAGACAGATGTACATTAGATCTTTCTGACCACTGGTTATGTCAATAAAAGTCAATAGAAAAAGTACAATTATACCAAGTAAGAAATCAAGTTTTTTTTCTTCCCTTTAACATTTTGAATGAAAAATTAAACTTAAGTAACCTTTCCCTGATTTCCTTTTTTGGTATTTCATTTTAGTGTCCAGATAAACGAAAACTATCACTATCAAAAGAACTCACATTTTTTAGTGCCCCTTTCTTAAAATAAATTAGTCTTACCCCATTTTTCTGAAAAGCATTAGAATTGCAAAGGAAGGATTG